>NW_026522054.1:5412686-6025372 GCF_021234435.1 Artibeus jamaicensis | reverse complement strand
CTTCTCTGGGGAAAGCGGGAAACTTTTAGATAAGCACTTAAGGTAACTGGCACTTCTTGTAATTAATGACTTTGGAAACGCGGACCCTACGCAGTTTTTCCAGAGGGTCTGGGCTGTTGAGTTCAGGAGCCGTTGTCCCGTGATGCAATGTTATGATCTCCTTTTCTTAAAAGTAGAGTAGCTCGTGGCCTTACATCTTCTCTTTGCAAGTGACAGCGGGGACGGGGTACAAGGCATCCTGCATTTTCCGTGTGGGCAAAGTGTCCATCCATTCAGTGACCCGAGAGAGGAAGTCAGGAGCGGAACTGTCTCAAATCTGCGCCCCTGGCTTCATCCCCACAACATGCCGACATCCTCCGTGACTCTCTTGCTGCCAGCTCCCTTGGGCCCTCGCCCAGCCTGGACCGCTGTGGACACTCCGTAATGTGGACTAGACACCAGACCATCTGGGTGCTGGCCTCTGCAGATCCTGTGGCTGGCACAGTGGCCCTTCTTTTATTCAGGAGAAGGCAGGGAGAATTTTTACTCTCTATTTGCTGTAAGCAACTGGTTTCTAGTTTAGGCAAAAAAAAAAAAAAAAAAAAAAAAAGTGGAGGGTATTTTGTCTCTTACCAGGCCAGCAGTGACCAGTGCAGTTGTGGGCACTGTCCTCACATGGTGCCTCAGACCAGCACGGCGGCATCCAGGTCTCACAGTGTGTCCCTGCAAGGCCACCGCCGGTGCAGAGGCAGCTGTGTCTGGAGAGAGAATGCACTGACCCCATCAGTTCTGGGTCACACTGAGATCAGATACCCTCATCTGTCCCTTTCCTGGTCCATGGACCCGAGAATGATGGCTGGTTTCTAATATTTGCTTCACAAACCCTGGGCAATTTTCTCAACGTGCCTGAAAGCATTACGTGTTTCCATATCGATAGCCGATGATCTTTTCAACTACGGCTTTAACATTTCAACTTTTCCTGCAGCGTGACTTGGAAGTCATGATTGCTCACTTCAGTGTCCTCGCCCGTGAACTGAAGCTAACAGGGCCTATGTCACGGTGTCACGGTGACAATGAAATGTGCATGGAAAGGATCGACACAGTCGAGTGGGAGAAACACCCATCGTGTTACGACTACGTGGGACTCAGTCAAGCTGTTAACATTTGGGAGGGCGGCAGAGAATGTCATTTATCATTGTATCCCCCTTTTACACTGGGAGCCCATTAATAAGGTCCCTTATGGAAAATGAAACAATCAAGTATGAAAAAGGCAGGAAAAGCCCTCGTTATATGAGTGGTGACTTGGGTTCTCCTATTTTTAGATTACAGGGATATTTCAGCCTCGCTATGTCTAATTCTGCAGTGATTGAGTGGGATTATCGGACAGACCCCGGCACCAATCCCAGGGGCAGCATTGCTGACTTACTCGAGAGGAGACTTTTAATTTCAGTGGGATTTGCTCAAGGACTTAGTTGTGTGGGAACACGGGTTTGCACTTGACTTAAGTGGGCTGAGGACATGCGGGATGGGACCCTTGTGAGCTCGTAAGGAGTGAGACTCTGCTCACCATGGCCGTGTGCTTGTTCGCCTCCAAACACAGGTGTTAATATTTCACTGAGGAAATGGAAATACTAGCAACTGCAATCGGTGCCTATAAGTGCTACGCATTTTGCTTGTTGGAAATCCTCGAAGCACTCCCCTGTGAATTTAATTTAAAAAGCTTATTGAAAGTCTTCTCGTGTAAATCATTAGATACAGAACCTTTAGCCAGCGCCAGCCGGAACCTCAGTTCATGGAATTTGAGACTCCTCTCACAAAGCCCTTTATTCTGCAAGAATCTTTCGTGTGTGTGTGTAGTTTGTGACATTTCCATACCTTCAAGCAAATGTGTTCATTTTCTTATTGTGGGAAAAGGAAGTCAGCTTGTGTTTGTCACCCTGGTGATTATCTTCCCAAAGTATAGGTAATACTAAAGATAAGGGTAAAATAGAAAAACCAATCACCGCACACTCAGATAAGGGGACAAAAAGTAGAGGTGTGGACCTTGTTCTTTTGTGTTTCCTTGGGAACCAAATCTTTGTGAAATTTCTGCCCTAATTGCTTCCTGGAGCTTTCTGGACACGGCAAACCATTGTTTGGAAGTTTATGTGGAAACTTCCAGGCTCCGCCAACCCGTTGGCCAGTTACCTGTCTCCAGGTGGATTTGTGCCACTGGGATGATTTGGGACCAATAGACAGTAGGAGGCGAGACAGATGGGGATGCGGTGAAAAATTATGCTTGGTAGGTTGCAAGGGAACAGGCAGCCACGTTGCTCTACTTCAAAATCATTTTGCTGAAAATATTCGCAGCACATGAGCTGTGTACTTATGCTTTCCTTGGGAGTCTCATTCTCTTTGAAATTCAGATTTGGGATAAACTCTATCTTAGTCATTCAATAAAGGAAAGCTGGAGTCTAGCCTCCCTTTTGCAAAGAGTCAACCGCGTAAATTCGAGTGAGTTCCCTTACTTCTCTGAACTTGAGGCTGCTTCTTGTAACGTGGGAACGGGAATGACCGTCTTGCCTTCCACGGAGACGTGAAGGGAGACCCAGGGAGGTGCTAACCCCATCGAAAATGGTTATGCATTTGGTAAGTCAATACTTGTGGTTTCAGAATGAACAAGATTATTTAAAAGATATTTTATGTGAACTCAAGTACCATTACCCAAAGTTACTATATGCATTGGATCAAAGTGTAATTTATTGGGGTTTTTTTTTTGCTTGTGTGTTTGATTTTTACTGAAAAGCCGATAATAGAATCTACTTGGAGCAGAATCCCCTGGCTACTTCTCACCATTCTGCAGTCTCGGAAGTAGTCGCCCCATTCCCCAAACACCCGAATATTCAAGATATAATTAATTCAGTATCTCCGCCCTCTCAACACTGTTTGTGTAAAATTCCCAGAGGATTTATTTTTCGTCCCTTGATTCCGATGCTTGTTATGACGTAAACACAACCTGAAACTCACGTGTGGAGTGACCTCCAGCTTTGCTTCACACCTTCCCTACCCACACGGGCTTGTTTCTCGGGAGCGGAAATCTGGCATTTCTCCGTAATATTACCAGTTCCAAACTGAGCGACTTGTCCTCACTCTGAGACAGCTGGCCAAGGAAGGATGCATGCTTTATATATATTTTTTTAGTAAAATCTGAATGTTATAACTTTTCAGCAAAGTACAATCTAAACACTTTAGGTTGAGACTGTGAGCTCTCCAAATACTTCCTGGTCGGTGAGTTCTAAGCCCACCACCCAGGTGTCACGAAAACGCACCTGTTGCCTCCATCCATGCACAGCCCTTCGTGGAGACACAGCCGGCTGGCACACTCATCAATGTCAAGTTCACAGTGATCGCCTAGGAATCTGGGGTGCAGTCCCAGAAATAAGCCCCAAGGCATCCCGACAAGTTGCACCCGGAAGCAAGGCTGCAACCCACCTTCATCCACTTCCAATTCAGGGTCGGCACCTTTTTAAAAAGTTAACACACGTGACGAGAACAGTTTTAACCAAGGTTTCCTATTTGACCCCTTGGGCAGTGCTTCCTTTACTAAAGCTCTGTCAGATGCTGTGTTACCCCCAAATAATGTCCCTCCTTATCTGGAATTGGTACGACCTTTCTGGCGGGCTGGTGGGAGGCGACCCAGAGCAGAGCAGCTGCGGCACAGACCTGTTGCGCACGACAGCTTGGGGCTGTTCAGTCGGTGGAAGCAAGTCATTTTTCAAGTCATTGTTAGCTGCGCTTTTGTTGGAAGCCCTATAAGGGACCGGACAGTGTTTGCGAATTATTTTCAAACACTCACTTCAGTGCTGGGAGTGGGTGGACGCTCAGACTCCAAACCCAATGACCTGGGCAGGGATCTGGGCGTGGCCACTTAGTTCCTATGTAACTTTGGGCAAGTTCTTCTTAACCTTGGCTTATCCTGATGTTCTTACCCCCCAAATGGAACTGACAGTGTGATCGCCTCATGGAATTGTTATTTCACACGCCTACCACGGGCAGGGGCAGGGCAAGGTCATTTCACCTGTATTCTTTGACTTCGCCCCAGCATGTTTAAGGTCACATGGACGTGCTGGTGCCCGTAGCTAGTGAGTGACAGTGTTTTGGCAGTTCTCCTAGTCGGCTTCTTTCCTCAACCCTCTTTTCCAGAGTGTCTTTGCTTAGATAATGTCCTTTGTGATTTGAATCTACATTTGGTGGAAGGCATTAACTTAAAAAGCCACCTGGCTGGCGTAAGTCAGTGGATTGAGCGCGGGCCTGCAAACCAAAGGATCACGGTTGGATTCCCAGTCAGGGCACATGCCTGCGTTGCAGGTCAGTTCCCAACAGGGGGCGCAGGAGAGGCAACAACACATTGATGTTTCTCTCCCTCTCTCCTTCCCTTCCCCTCTGAAGATAAATGAATAAAATCTTTAAAAATAAAGTCAACGTGGTTTAAAACTGAACACTTTTCTAAATTTTATTTTGTAATTTAAATAAAATTTGCATATTCATCTGCTACACGCCCAGATTACCTCCTAATGCTTAAGACGTGCATTATAAAGCAGTAGGGTAGATAGCAAACTCCATTCACATGTTGTAACTCAACCACTGCGGCTATGAAGTGATTCTCAGGCACGATGTGTTTCCGTAGCTTAGGTAGGATTGCAGAGCAAACGACGATTTCCTTGGGGGCGATTTACACATTTGTACTACTCTCAATATTAACAACATCATTCTTCCGCAGCTTATCACCGCTACTGATATGGACCGAAGTGATTTGGCCTGTGTGGCTGGACGCCAGAGGAGCCGGATGAAAAGTGATAAGCACAGTTCGTCGTCCAGATGTCTTTGCGTTTCCAGATGCTCGGCTTCATAGGTGAACCATCTGGTAACTAGCTACGAGTTTCATGTTTCGTTTGGGTGTTTACTGCCACGTGCTTATAGCTATTACATACATTCCATTAATCGACCTTCCAAAAAAAACCCCTGAACTGGCTAGTCCACCGTCCCTTGAAACTTTCATTTATGACTGGTGTTATTAAGCGTGGCACCGTGTCATTCCAACTTCCCGTGGCGACATAGACTGAATGTGGTTGCAGGGAGGAGCATTTCTGGGGCCGTTTCTCTAAGAAATAGAAACTTCCCAACCGTCCCGTTCTGTTACAACAATTCATCCAGGAGCTACGCCAGTAGTGAAATACCTATAACGCCTAATTCAGAGTCACTCATTTCAGAGCCTCCAAACGCTATGTTTGACAAGCGTACTACTTTTATTTGCTCTTTCCAAGAGATCAAGCAATACTCGCATTTGCTCAATGCGATCGTGATTCTTCTTGCTCAGCCTGCTGGAAGTGCCCTGCAGATGGCGCTCTGGAGCAACAGAGCCCCGCCACGCCCCCAGCCCCAGCAGGCTGCCATGCCAGGATCTGGGCATCAGAGGGCGCCCTTGAGCCAGGGTGCAAGGCCTTTGCCTGATGAAACCTCCGCTGCCCTGACCTGGACAGTTTGGTCCCCAAACCCTGTTAACTCCAGAACGAATCCAAGTGCTGAATATCGGAGGGCTCCACTTAAACCAGCAACACTGCATTTTTTTAGTGGTTTAGGGAGCTTTCTAGTTAGTGATTAATTCGCGTCCAGACCATTTTCCCGAAGCCATTGGATGGGACTTAGAACGTCACCTCCGCTTCTGCCACATTGAGGGAAGAGCCATTCACAGTCTGTGGGAGTCAAATGTCATCACACGGACCCTGATAATCTTGGGGACAAATACAAGTGTACCTTCTGATCCCATCGAGGCACGGAGCCTCGTTCCTGCAAGGATGTGAGACGCATTCGTCCACCTCTGAGGCACGTTGCGGGCCTTGGTACCCTGGGACGCAGAAGCAGGAGTAGCCGTCCACTGGGTCCTGGCACACGGCCCCCTGGCGGCAGGGGCTGGAAGCGCACTGGTCACCGTCCAGCCCGCAGGACGCCCCTCTGGTTCCCCTGGGGCATTCACACAAGTGGCACTTTCTGGACAGGGCTTGGAGAAGCAAGGGTCGGCCACATGGTCACGGCCTTGGTCCAGGTTGGCGTCGGTGTCTCAACAGTGGCAGCTGCCTTCTGCAAAGTCATGGCACGTAGAATCATTTTGGCAAGATTTCGAGGGGCACCTGGTGTCATTTTTTTGTGGCAAAAGGAATCTACGAAAAATAGCAACGAAGCTTACAAACCAAGGGTTGAGGATAAAGTTAAAGACCTCTCTGCTCCTCACACCGTCCCAAGCAAACAAACTAATGGAGCCCGCAGTTGTGTGCACGCTAGCGATGACTTTGATCACTAATGAGGGTTTCTACAAACATCTCCTGCGGAGTCCTGCTGGCACTCAGAGGCGTTCCTTCCGTGGAAGGGACAGAAGTTCCCCTGTACTCAGGCCCTATGGCGGGGGGGGGGGGGGGGTCCCCACAGCAAACCTCCTCTGTTCCCTGGGGGAAATCGCAACCAATCACTCTTTGCTTCAGAGACCTGTTATTCAGATGCTGGGTTTCTCATCACATCTTCAAACGTGCGACTGGCTTCTCCATGTCCCCGCTTTGGTGCCAATGCCACTTCCTCAGAAAAACTGGCTGAATTCCCTAGATTCTTACTGTTTTGTTTCCTATGATATGTATATCACAGATTGTTTTGCTCTCTGTGATATAGGTAGCATTTCTTTTGATATATATATGTACATGCACACACACCTATACACAGACGTGAAGGAGAATTGATATTTCCAGACCAATTCTCGTTGTCTGCCAACTTGTTTTCTCGCAGTAAAGGGCACCATCTGCTGGCTGTTACAAGAAGTTCTAGAATAGTGGGTCCCAGGCTTTTTTTCTTTCTTTCCTTCTTTGTAAAGTGCAGCAGGGCCCTTCCAAGGCAAAGGACGGAGCCATCCCCACAGACGACAAGGGTGTGACCAGCTCAGACCCAGGCAGGGAAGGAGCCCTGGTGCCCAGTCACCCTCCCCCGCCCCACCCTTGCCAGCGACATCTTCCACTGGGCGTTGACAAAAGCAATTTGAAAATCTCTGTTCAAGAGGAAAGAAAATATTATATATAGTTATTGTAAGCAATTCTTTTTGCGTTTTCTATTTTGGTATTGCCACTGCTAAAAATATATGGGTAATATTTTATATAAATATGCATATATATTTCCTGAGAAGTAAAAGCTAATTTGACCATTTTTAAAGCAGATGAGTGTCCAAACAGTAAATGAACTTATTCTTTGAGTGTATACATGCGTACATTTTCTAACAGTTCAATTTGCTTGGCAAACAGCGGTGTTGGCCATTGGGCTCAGCTGTTGTTAGGTGGGTTTATTTGCCCCAAGCAATGAAGCGGTGACCTCAGGGAAGCACGTTAGTTTCTCCGAGACTGTTACCAACGGCATTTCTTCCCTTGTTCTTGGTGACACTTCTCTATGAGATCGGCAGGTAGTTCTTTGTTTTAAAAGTCACCCCTTATGAAACTGAAAGTTTTGTCAAGTGTTTTCTTTTACTAATATTTTGGGCAAATTGTATTAGTCAATCATAAGAGATTCGTGAGGGAGAGATGGGGTGTGCAGTGGTGAGGAGCAAAGTCCCGGAGATAAAACACACACACGCACATGGCACCTGGTTGTGCCACTCACAGCCTCAGTTTCCCCAGCCTAGAAAAGGAGACAACAGCCCTGGCTGGTGTGGCTCAGTGGATTGAGTGCTGGCCTTTGAACCAAAGGATCACTGGTTGGATTCCCAGTCAGGGCACAGGCCTGGGTTGCAGGCCAGGTCCCCAGTAGGGGGCTGTGCAAGAGGTAACCACACATCGATGTTTCTCACCCCCTCTTTCTCCTCCCCTTCTCCTCTGTCTAAAAATAAATAGATAAAATCTTTTTTTAAAAAGGAGACAACAGAACCCACGTCTTGGGGTTTCTGTACAGATTTAGTCACTAGATTTAAATGTTTGGCAGACCCTGATCAGTGTAAAGTACATGTATGTTAGCTCCTCCTGTTATAATGGAAGATGCTTAGAGATAGCTTTGACTTCTTAATAGAAATTTTACTGGATCAGTTCGAAATGCAGCAATAACAATAATAACAACAACAAAGGGCAAGTCACTAGCACACTTTCACTGCGGGAATTTTATTTCAGGGAACAAAGCCCAAAGCCAAGTGTGCTCTTATGGAACGACTGTCGATGCACTAACTCACCGTGCCCGAGGTGCTTCTCCCGGAGAACACCCAGCCTCACTCAGAGTCAAACAAAGATAAATGTGGATTAGATTCTGAAGGGATCTGTTCTCTGGGCTTCATTTTTCACAAGAAAATCATTAATATCTGACTGCATGGTCTGAGTTCCATTTAAACTTTTGGCTCAGAGACAAATTTCACGAAGTGAGAGTCGCGGCAGGAGGACTTAACGAAACTGTGCAAGAAAAAAGATATTCTTTATGCAGAATTTACCGCCCTCGGTTAGACCACGAGGCAGACCGGCTGATTCTTGACACACTGGTGAGCCAACCCAGAATTTCAATCAGAGTTTGGTTTTCAAACAGCAGATATTTGGGGCCTTCCTTGTTTCAAATCAGATCCATACGCCACTGCATTTAGAATGAAATAGAAGCTATAAACGAGGCTGTTGGAAATAGGGGAGACGTTTCCAGATCTAGGAGTTTCCATTTGTAAGAGGTAAGTGGCTGGTTGACTTTTCTGTAGCCTGGCTCTCTGCAGAGAATAAAATTTAAATACAGGGCTGGGACCGGTGCAGGGAGGAGGAACAGGATCAGGATGCGTCTGTCCTTATTCAGGACATATCCCAAACAGTTTGCACGTGGTAGGTAGTCAGTAGAGAGTTGTTGAATAATGAATGAGTGAGCACGGAAACCTGAAATCTCATTTAAGCCTTGCTGGGAAGTTCTGACTTTTGCCTCTTTTGATAAAAGCAAGCAAATCAGAGCAAATTGTGAGGTAAATCCCTTGCTTTGATGGGAGCCACACGAGCCGTGAAGGCAGGAAGCAGACCGGCTCTCCGCGGCCATTCCCCTCCTTTGCATTCCCGGGGCCTCTGAGCAACGAGGCCCTCACTGTGTTTCACGTGGTTCTTTATGTACACGTGGCCTTAACTACTCGGCTGAGGTCAATTTCATGGGGTGGCAGGACAGCGATTTTATGGAGAGACAGAGGTTTCCATTTTAGTCCTGCTGTTTCCACCTGTGAGATTTTAGAAGGACCCGTTTCCTCGTCTCCAAAGGAGAGCAGACATAGCCATGTGCATAACGCTCCAGTCTGTGGACGCAGGAGCCTGGGTTCAACTCCCGACTCGGCTGCTTACTGACTGTCTCTCTGAGTCTCACTGAGATGCTTAGCTCTGCGTCCCGTTTCCATGTCTGCCAGCCTGATACCTTCCCCGTGGGTTTGCCATGGGGAACGCACACAAATGCCAGAGAGCACTCGGCACAGAGCGTGCGCTGCCAGCCACTGCCGTTCTTATTACTGGTACCCTCGCTGAGGGAGGAGAGGTAACACACACATCTCCTTGTTAAAATCTGGAAGAAAGTACTGTTGGCCTTTCAGTGCAGGGTCCAACGCGTGTATCTCAGTGCCTTCCGTTGACCCTGCACCAGTTGGTGCACATTTATTCAATGAATGAACCCGGGAAACATGAGGCTCTATGATATTGGAAAGGGAGTCCTGGGAAGTACAAGTTCATGGCCAGCCCGTGTTCTCTGAGAACAGTGGTAATGCAGGCAGGAGCCCAACGTCACCAGCCACTGGCTCACTCAGTGCCCACTCTGAATGGCGCCTGCCCTGCCCCCGTGGGGAAGATCGGGCCCATAGTTCGCCTGCATCTCCACTATCCTAACCTCCTCGGTGCAGCGCGCCTGGCCTCACTGAGAAGCTCTCCTGCAGACACACTTCCACCCCCCGGGCTAGGACTACCGTTCTCCCGGCTGCTTGCAGAGCCCATCCACCCCCATCATCACCAATGGCCTGCTCCTCCAGAGATGTGTCCTGCTCTCAAAGCATGACCTTGAACTGCGGGACCTCATCTGCATGGCCCCCAGACTTAACAATGTTAATGAAGGTCTAATTATGTCCCTTTGACATTAAATTCATTGAAAGCTAATTGGGCCCACATCTCTGACCTTATTACAATCTGTTTGTACCTTAATGATGACAGACTCTTAGATGACCCCTTTTGCTTATGGAATAGACTTACATCTGACCAGCTCCTTTGCCTCTAGCAAATTGAAATCCCCACAAGAAAGCTAAAAATGTTTTCAATGGAAAGAAAAATAAAAGTGTCTTAACCTATTCCGTAAAGCCGCCATGTTTTTAAGTAATCGATGATAAACGGATATAATTTCAACCTCAGTTATGAAACCATTGTACAGAGGGATGTAGCCACTTGGCCCTTTTGTTTTCAAAGGGGCTGTAAGTTTTCATATTTTTTAGAATTGTCAAGATGTTAAGTAAGCCGATTATCTGCAGCGAGGGTTAACAAAAAGATTTGACAAAATTGCTAAAATCAGTAAAAACAGCTCCGCAAAGGTTAGCCTATTGCACACCAAAATAATCTGGGCAATCTAAGAATGAAAAAAATTAGAATAATCTAATTTTTCAATGTGATTATTGAGATTGTAAAAATGCCTTCAATGTGTTGGTTCTTTAATGTCTGTCTCCTTTAATCCCTGGAGAAAAATTATGGGGTTGGAGGTATTCTACCCGTTTTCTAAGGAAGAAATTGAGGCGTGGGAACATTAAATAACTCCCCTAATTTTATGCAGCTACTATGTAATAGATTAGAATGCCACAAAGACTTCCAAACATTTATTTGAGAAAACCCAAATGAAAAGGAGGTAGAATCATAAAAAAAAAAAAAAAAGAAACACCCAAAAAGTATATAAACCAGCAGTTCTCAAACTGGACTGTTCCTGTGAACCTCTGCACGGGAGTCAGCCGTTCGGGGCTGAGACCCAGGGCTGAGTATCCATGGAAGGCTCCCGGGCAACGCAGGTGCCGATGCTGCTGGTGCTCAGACCGCACCTGAAAGCCGACACCTGTGCCCGCGTGCCTCACAGAGGTGTTCTGTGAGGTGTACGTGTGCTGTGACGTATGAGCCCTGGGCATAAGGGAAAGTCTCCTCCTAAAAAGTAAAAGAGGATCAGGAAACACCGACTCGAATAATGTATTTTCTTTTACCAAATATAACTACAACATGATGATTCGATGTGCAATTAGCATCAAAAATGAGTGAAATAGGTGCCTTTTTTTTCCCAAGCTAACTCTCTAAAATCCAGCGTGAGCTTTACACCCACAGCTCCTCTCGGTTCCGGCAAAGCCACGCCTCAGGTGCTCGAAAGCCACGCGTGGCCAGTGACCGTGCTGCCCCACTGCAGAACGTGACCGTCTTCTCTCTTTTTCTTTTTTCTGTGCAAAGAACGAGGGGCCAGAAAAATAAGTAAGGATCCTGAGTAAGGATCGTGGCTGTAACTATGAGCAAGATATCAGTCCTCCGAATTTAAATCGCCTTCTTGTTTGACATGCGTATAGTAATCGCCATGAACAAAGGGGTTTCAAAGCACCGTCTAAGAACTTCTTCGTTAGGATGTATGTTCCAACAGTGCACACCCTCAGAAGCCGAGTGCAAGGTGTACTTTTTCGGCGAGTCTTCCCCAGACCT
The DNA here is from genome assembly GCF_021234435.1 of Artibeus jamaicensis. NCBI lineage: Eukaryota > Metazoa > Chordata > Mammalia > Chiroptera > Phyllostomidae > Artibeus > Artibeus jamaicensis. The sequence goes on along the minus strand of NW_026522054.1, from coordinate 6,013,694 downwards.
TTGTATTCTTGAGGCTTTGGCCTGAGCAGCCCCAGAACTCAGCACTATTACGACCCAGCTTCGGGTGGAGCTGTGCATTACTCGAATGATCCCGTGTTTCACCTAAGGAGATTTGTATTCGCAATTAGCCAGCGAACTCCAGTTCAGAAACTCTAGTAGACACTCCTTTGCTATGTCTGCCCAGACGTTCTCTGTCTTCCGGGCCAACTGTTTACTGGGCCTGTCCCTCGGGGGATTGATTGGCGCCCGTTCTGGCCCATTGCACTTGAACCGAGAGAGAGGGCTGTGTTTCTGTCCCGTGGCCCTCGGCTCTGGACCAGACTTGGGGAGCACCTAGGTTACCATGGTTACTGGATAACTTGGACGCTGTCGTGAATATATTCCCTTTTCTCCTCAGTCAGCTCACACCCCCTGGCAGGGCGGGCAGCAAGCACAAGGCCGTCGTGGCTGTAGTCTGGGTACCATTTGGGAGAGTTGGCACAGGGCTCCCTGCACAGTGCGCTCTGGCACACACCGCCCTCTGAGCAGGGCCGCGCAGGGCGCAGGCGCGCTTCAGCTCCTCTGCACGGCCTGGTGACGCCCCCGGAGCTAGGGGTGGCTCTCCCAGGACCCCTTCGGCAAACTTTCCCCCAGGAGGCACAGGGCAAGTGCCTCTGAAATAAACCCCTGAGGTTTGGTTATGGAGCACAAAAGGCCAGGGAGGTGGAACAGATATCACCTTCTGGAAGTCGGAGGAGGATGCTTCGCTACCTCCGACCTTCTGAGAGCTGAGAAAGATCTTAGAGTCAGGATGGGCAGCTTCCCTGAGTAAGGATCATGCTGCTTTGGGAAGTACATGGAAGTGAACTTCATGTGAACACACAGACTTCATACCTTAGATGAAATCGCGCTTGCTCGAATAGGCACGGCTATGCCTTTGCACTTAAAATACTTGGGTGTAGTGGGGGGGAGGGAGGTAAGTGGGGAAAGAATAAGGAATGCAAGTAAATAATTCATCAATTTCAAAGCAATAAGTTTAATAAGTGAATCAATATTTTGTTCCATAACACAAAGTGATTTTACTTGATATGATAATTAAGCTTTCAAAAATAAATCCCATATAGTATTCATCATTGTACGTGCCTCCACTATCCAGCACAGAGCAGATCCTCAATAATTCACCATTGAACAAACCAAGTACACTGACTTCCTGTCTCCCTCCATCTAATCGACCGTGGGACTGCCTTTAAGGTTCCCATCTCGTTTCTCTTGCAAAGTCATGCCTGGCCTGGCACCCCCTGGCACCCCCTGGCACCTCCGGCATCATTCAGCCATCACACATTTGTGTGTGGACCTTCCACCTCTCAGGGGATGCTCAGTGACTCTTAGGGATGGAACAGCAGCCTTCCTTTACTGTGTCACACGATTTCAGTGAACTTCCTTGTATAGCACCTATTCTGCTGTAAGTCCAACAGGAACTGGACTGACTCGAACCAAGCACAACAAAGGACACGTGTTCAGGCTTCGTTGGTTAGGGCAGAGAGGTCACCACCCACCCGGAGTGACAACAGTGTGTCTGGAGTCTCACCGGAACAACCTCGGGTGACCGAGAGTCTCTCTCCTTGGGTGACGAGAGAGAGAGAGAGAGAGAGAGAGAGAGAGAGAGAGAGAGAGTGATATTTACTTCTTTCCGCATTGGGGTGACACAGTGAAAGAAGTCGCTTTAAAGCCCTTTTGATTTCATGATGCAGAAGCCGAGTGGGGAAACGCTATCAATTATTTTCCGAACTGAAGAGGCCTCAACTCCGATCAGCTAAAGCCAGGTCTTTGTAGAACAATCAAATGTTTAATCTTTGAAACATAAAAGCGCTATTTTTAAGGCTTCCATCTAATAAGCCAACCAGGATCCATCCTCTAAAAGGATGCTTGCTAATCCCGGGCTCTAAAAGGGGTTCGGAGAGCCCTGAAGAAGCTGTTTACCTCCGGTCAGTTTCTGAAGCCCCCTATCACGTTGTTATAGAAACTGCTTGCCGCTGGAAATCTCCCATCAGGATTATTGCTATAGTAACCACCCAAAGACAAGAAGCTACCTTTTCATCTGTCTGCCATCATCCCTCACTTCCCTCCCCACCCATCCCCGAGGTAGTTAGCCTTGCTTCTAAATGCCTCTCTGTTGCTGGAAACAAAGGAGAAAGAAAGAAAAAGAAGAGTAAATAAATTTAACGGGGGAGAACGAGAGGACACACTGCGAGCAATAAAAAGATCCAAGGTATTTCATTTATACTCTACAGAGAAGAGAAATTATAATTAGACAGCCAAACCAGTGTTCGTATTGGTGACCAAATGTCTTTATTTCCATCTGTTCAGATGCAAACTGAGTAATAACAATTAGGTGGAAAACATGGCCATTTCTCGTACCTTTTTAAGGCCACTGTTCCATATTTCAGAGAATTTCCCAATACAGTGTATGCCTTTGCCTCATGCTGTCTGTCCTAGTTTGGAGGAAATTAAATATATAAGCTAATTTTTTGTGTAATAATTTCTTATAAGATGTTCTTAGGTTCTAACATGGTATCATGCTGTAATCAGGTTTTGATAACCAATGATTCCATCTATCTTCCCTCCACAAGTGTGTAATCAATTTAAAAATTATCTAATATTAAATTTTGGCACTGCTTTCTGAAAAGGTGGTTTTCTACAAACATTAAACCAGAAAGAATTCTTTCTGTACTTTCTTGCTTCAGACTTCCTCTTATATGGGATTGCCTTGTCTCTGAATAAGTAACAGATTTGTTCGTTGGGTTTTATGGTTTTTAAGAACCTCGAAATAATTGGGAATCATGGTTTTTTGAAACACAACCGAGCTGAGATGGCGACACGGAGATGATGACGGCGATAATGTCTCCAACATCTGTCAGCTCGGTGCAGATCTTAGACATATCTCGGGCTCCTTTTCAGACCCAAGCCTGAAGCAATAATGTATCGGGTAGAAAAAGACCTTTGTTGCCCAATCTTTTTTTTTTAAAGATTGTATTTATTTATCTTTAGAGGGGAAGGGAAGGAGAGAGGGAGAGAAACATCAATGTATGGTTGCCTTTTGTGCGTCCCCTGCTGGGAACTGGCCTGCAACCCAGGCATGTGCCCTGACTGGGAATTGAACCGCAGTCGTGTGGTTCACAGGCCCGCGCTCAATCCACTGAGCTCCACCAGCCGATTGCCTAGTCTTCTGAGTAATATTCAAGTACCTGAAATCAGGATAAACATACACTGCTCTTAACCTTAGCCCACCTCTCTGATGGTCCTTTTAGGATGTCTGGTGCAAGAAACCACAGTTTTCATTTCCAAATGTTTTATTTGGAAAAAATAATGATGTAAAGCCCTCAAAGGAGTATTGGTCACTTTTAGGATACCTGAGTGCACCCCAAACCAACATAAAAATGCACCTCATCACTCAGCTAAGAGCAAGGTACTTTGTACAAATCCAACAGCTTAACTCATTGCACCTGAAGTCTATATTGAATGAAATACAATTTAATAGAAAAGCCAGAGCAAATATATGGAAGATGATTCAAATGATTTTTTTTTCTTCAGCAGGCTGTCTTGGGGTATTTATATCCATGGAGTGTAACTGCATTCCTGGAGGGTCTAGATGAATGGAATTATTCAGTGTTGTTAATGAGGCTATCCTCCGCACGCGTGGGTTTTTGTGACCCTCAGCACCTTTTGCTTCCCACTTGTTTATTTTAGTTTTGCCCAGGCAGAGCTTTGGAGTTGAAAGAAGGAGATTCTGAGACTGTGTCTTTGGCTGAATGGTGCGGACACGGCATTTATAGTCAACTCCAGGCCTTTTCCCAGGTGGTCACAACACAATATTGAACTGCGCACGTGCGTCACATAGCAGAGGCTAAATGCCACCCTGTGTGGGTTCAAAGACTACTTTGGCTGTTTTGAATGAATCATTAGGTACCAAAGGCTTTTCTCTGATTACTCAAACCTACCGAAAAGATCACACTCACTGTGATCATGGACAGGTGCGTGTATCTTTCCGATCTAGTCTTCAGTCTCATTCTGCTCACACCTGAACAGGTCCTCAAGCCCACTTGTTTTTCCCATGTATAAAGCTCCTACTGAGTGTCTAATAATTTTAAGGAACAGCTGCCTCTCACCAATGTCCACTTCTTCTCAAGGCAGCTGGCAGAGGACTTGCCTGCCTGATTTAAATGGTGACAGAACTGAGCGGGATGTGTCCATGAGATAACGGGTTTCGGGCATTGAACAAAGTTGGGGTAGAACCGGGGTCTGCGTGAGAAATGGAAGAAAACGCCTACGAACTCCCGGGCTTCAGGCGCGGAAGGACTTTCATGCTGGGAGACGAATGGTTCTGGAGAAGCTGCAGTGTCTCTGAAACCAGGTCAGAGTCCCCTGCTGCAGAAGCAGTTAGAGTTTGCAGGTTGGAACACCTGAGAACAAAGACACAGTCAGAACAGGGGCCCCAAAGAGCTCTCATTCATCACGGGTTTGGGGGAGGCTTACCAGAGATCATCTGCTGAGAGATGGAGATAAATTAAAACTGCAAAATTGGGCAGAGTTCCAGCCCAGCCAAGGCAGGGAGACTTTGCCAAACATCTCAGCACCGAGAAACCAGAAAGAGGTCTTTGGAGCAAGGACCACACCATTGAAGAAGGAAGATGCCATGAGTTCAAAACCAAAATAGAACCACCCAAAGAACAAAAACCAGGAGTTACAGACAAAAGAACTTTTAATTGCCTGCCAGAACAAAATTCCAAAGCTCCCTCTAGCTTGCTCCAAATTGTCAGTATTTCCCGGGAAGTAGCTTGTACACACATCTGGGACCCCAGCTTTTGTGGCTGCTCCCCATGGGATGGACCCCTGGATCACCCAGCTCTGATAGACAGTGGTCTCACATTCGTGAGTCCCAGACTGGGGCAAACAAGGAAGCCTTTTTATTAGATGCAGGTGCCCCTCCCTTCCTCCAGATTGAGACACAGGTCAAATTACAAAAGAAGAGGACAAGAGAGAAAGAAAGGAACAAAGGAATAACAAACGACCAGAAAACAATGAACAAAATGACAATAGTCCATATTAAATATAAATGGACAAAATCCCCTAATTAAAAGGCAAAGCGGGGCTGAATGGGTTTTAAAAAGTAACCAAGACCCAACTCTAGGCTGCCTACAAGAGACTCACCTGAGCTTAAAGGACACACAAAGACAGAAGGAAGTAGGAGGAGACGTTCTATGCAAATATAGGCCCAAGGAAATGAGTGTAGCAGAGGCAGCTACACTCATGTTGAACTAAATAGGCTGTATGCCAAAGACCGTCACAAGGGACCAAGAAGGACATTATATGATGATAAAGGGGACACTTCATCACGAGGCTGTAACCTATGTGGATCTCTGTGAACCCCAAGTAGAATCACCCGAAGTAAGTAAACAATAACAGAAATGAAAGGAGAAATCCACTGCAATAAATAATAGTACAAGGCTTCAACACCCTACTTCCATCTAGACAAAATCAATGAGAAAAATGAGGAGACGTTGGGCTGGACCATACTTGACCCACACTTTTCTAACAGACATATACAGAACATTCCAGCCAACAGCAGCAGAATTTCCCTCCATTCCTATTATCAGTTACTCTGAAGTGTAGTTTATATACGTTCACCTTTCCCTTTATTCTCCAGTTTTTGACGTGAGAGGGATGTTTCCCTGGATGTTTCTCTCTAGAGGCTGCAAGGCCAAGTTGACCCACCTCCCCGCCCTCCATTCCTTTTCATAGCTCCTCTTCTTACTCTCTGACCCCTCAGTTCATGGCAATTTAGTATTAAAAGTAGTTTACCTACCATCTGTTTGTATAACCTTCTTAGAAGCCAAGCCCTTGGACCAGATGGGGCTGTGCCTCCCTTTTCTCTTTGAACCAATTATCCCGACCACCATCTAGGTACCTTCCTGACCCAGAGGGACTTTGGTGTGGAAAGAAATGACCATTTGCAGCTCAATGACCATCGTCCACTTCAGGAGGCTTCACCCTAACCTGCTTCAGCTACCAACACTCGAGACCACAGCTCATCATCATCCCTTGATCCTGCCACACTGAATTTTAGAGTCTGTGATCGTCACTGACCTGCAATGTCATGTGACCCAAGGACAGAACAGGTTCAAGTTCCCCAGGCAGGGGGAAGCCGTGACTGGGGCAGGGGGCGGGGCTCTGATGTCAGCAGCAATCATGCTGAGACTCTGTCAATGAAGACAAGACGTTCCAACCAGACAGTGGATTCCCATGTTCTTTTTTTTTTTTTTAAACACTCACAGTGACCACCTGGTGGATTGTTTTTAAAGGACAAATGCAACAATGATAAGATCTTTTTTAGCTTGCCTACTAGGTATCTGAGCATTTCACATACTACAAAGGGAGGATTAACAGCTATTTCTTTGGCCTTTGTTCTAGCATGAGCCATGCCTGACAGTTCAATCTTTAGTCTTTAGTCTGAGCAATACTTAGAAACGGATCTCTCTCTCTGCTGCAGGAGAAGTGAAAAGTCCATGGACCAGACTAAGCATTTGTAACTCGTCGCCACGAGGAGCTCATGAAGTGGAGCTGGTCTGGAGAACCAGGGCTATTCCCAGAGCCCCAGAGCATCTGCTAAACAGGCTCCAAGGGGCTGAGCTGAAATCATAAGTAACTAACTTTGTTCCTTGTGCCCTCACACATTCAGGGTGCAGAATGACTGGGGCATCCGCGGATGCACCCAGAAATCACAAGCCCACGGCTCTGTTGTTGCTGTGTGTGCCTTGATGCTCGACCCCAGAACTTTCTTAAAGATAACCCGGTGGGTCCCTGGTGAAGCCTCGGGCAAGCGTCCTGAGTATGGTTGTCAGTCTAACGCAAAGGCCACAGCTCCTGGGGGAGCAGAGCGGGCCCTGCACACACACGACTTGATTCAGGTCATCCCGCGTCCTGGCGCAGTGGGGAACCGTTGCCACTCCCAGGACAGAGGTATTTTGACTTGGAGACCCTGGTGTCATGGCTTGTCAGTCAACACCCTAACCTAGATAAAAAGTCTGCCTCCTTCAGAGTTAAACAGAGTGAGGCTTCAACGCTATTGTTTTAATGAATAAAAACATTGGGCTGAAGAATAAATCAAATAATTACACAGTATTTATGTCTAGTCTGTCGATAAAATCACCCACTCAACGAGAAGAAAAAGAAATCACTTGTGTGTCATTGTAGGTCCATAGTTAGGAGACCTTGACAAAGAGAGGTGTGTATTTTAGAGGGGACATGTTTGTTGCCTTAGAAGTAAACTGCAGCAAATACTGGGAATTTTAATATAGATCTTGCTCTGGAGTTACAGAGCTCCGTGCTGTAAAATGTACTGTGTGCTCGCTTTGCTTGGGTTTTTATGTCTGGTCCTTTCTTTTGCTGTCTTTCTCCGCTCAGTGCACATCTGAGGACGACACTTCTTCCTCCTTTCCTATCCTATGGGGCAAACTTTGAGTTTCAATGCGAATGAATGACTATTTAAATGACAACTTTCTTCCCAACAAAACCATTGCTGAAAAACATCCTTTGTGTCTGTGCGTGGGGGTGCATGTGTGCACACGCGTGTCGCAACAGGTGTGTATTTCACTGTTCCTCTACTTCCGGTCCCACTTGGGTTTTCTGGGCCTTCAGCTGCCCAGCTGCAGCGTCCACTCTGTTCTCACCCCCCTCTGGTGCAGGCTCAGCTGGGAACCATGCAGGGTGCCGCCTTTCGGGTGCAGCCATCGCAGGGGACCCAGATCACGTGACACTTGGGCCTTGGCCGAGCAGCCCGCTGGACAGCTGCTGCTCTAGGCTTTGCTTCGTTGGTGATGAGACTCAGTGGACACAAATTGCATGGCCCCCTTTCACAAACACACACTCACCCGTCTTCCTTGTCAGCAGGCCTGGTCGCCACCCTCCTTCATCATCACAGAGCCCGGGCCCCTGGGTCCCCTCTGATTGTCCACACGTGGTCTGACTCAGCCACTCCCAGAAACAGGGCCCTTGTTTGTATTTGGGGACCTTTGTGGAATATACTATCTCCATCTGTAAGACGAAAGCATAGACAATAGAAAGGAATCCGTTTTGCTCTGGCAGAGGAGATGTTTTGAACCATCATCCTTTGGGAAAAATTGAGATAATGCCATTGATTTGGGAGCAAATGCTGGAATACAAAGTTCTTTCACAGTGAAGAGAAACACATCGCCCTGGGAATAAAGTGCAGCGTAGGTTATGAGTCACTTCCTTTTACCTGTATCGATTATAAACTGCCAAATTATTCTGTAAAAGTGTACACATTCTGTGTGGCCATGTCCTGCTCACCGCTCAAAGGGTTAAGAAAGAGCATTCTCTATGTCCAAATACTGATCGGGAATCACAGAATTGGAAGACTGGTCACGTTGACTGCCGCGGTCCGGCCGCAGCGGGTCAGGGGGTCCCACAGGTGAGGGCAAGGCGTCGGCGCTGGGTAACAGACGACAACACGCCTCAAAGGACAGTGAAGCTCTGTTCCGTTTATTGTAAGTACAAGCAGGTTTTTATAATTCTCATTTCAGGTAGTGATTAATATTTGCAGTATAACATGATCATTTGAGCAGAAAAAATTAATACAAAGGCAATCAGTAAAAGTACAAAAGTTCCCAGAGATTCAGTTAAAAATTATTTTAACTAGGAGAGTCATTAATCAGACAGTTAGAAGTATCTTATTGTATATTAAAGTTTCTCAGAATTTGGTATAGGGCATAAGGATACACTAGACTGAGTAGAGAAAATAGGAGATTTATTATAAGGCCCTTGTGATGTCTAACTTAGCTATCTACCTTTTTTTGCTTAAAATGTTTTTTTTGTGTACTATAAATTTTGACTCCCTAGTGACTGTTCAGTTTGTAATAACTAACTAGCTTTTGTTATTACTTTGCCTGTCTAGTAGATATATATTCCTATTCAAGGTAAAGGAGGGGCTGTTCCTATGTAGCAGGGGGCTTTCAAGGGTACTTCTTTTAAGTTTCTCTAGGAGTTCTTTTTATAAACATGTATTGCACTTTAATTCCTTCTAAGAAAGTAGTGAGATTATCTCCTGATTTCCTAGAGTATTCTATCTTATCTTGGGTGTTTTTCTAATGATTGTTATTGATTAAGCTTGAATTCTCAGATTGTTCTGATTGTTTCTTTGTGCCTATATTCCTTGACGTTCTAGTATAATATTATTCTGTTCATTGAGCCGGGAAAGGTCTAGGCACACTATCTGAATCACTGCCAGGGTATTCATAATGATTAAAGCAAAAAGGGTCATGATCCCCAAAGCAAGCACAATCACAATAGGTATTGCAAGGCCTTCCATGCCACGTCCACTAGGTTGGAAACTGCTTCCTTGAAGTCTTACACCTCTTCTCAGGACCTTGTCACGGAGAGAGGGATCCAACAGTGGACGCGGCAGTGGACGTGGCAATTGACTATTTAACACAGGGCACTTGCTAGAGCCAAGTACTTCTTACTTTTTTAAAAAGTGTTATATTCCATAGAACATGCAACATTACAAACTACTTATAAGAAATACCAAAAAGTCAGGAAAAGTACCAAACGTTGCATCCATGCTATGGCTTACTTTTCGTGCAGATGAGCAGGGAGAAACAGGTAGTCGACAAGGAGGTAGCTGGTTTTCTTAGGTGTCGTGGTGCCACGAGAAGACCCCACCTGTCACAGTGGTCCTGTTCTGGTCCTGCTCCTGACGCCCACCTGACTCAGAGAGAAGCTGCGCCTGGGGGATTGCAGGTGCCATCTCTGCCCCTCATGGCTCCTTCCCAGAAAACACTGGGACTTGGGCTCAAACAGCATGAGTGCCTCTCAGCATCTCACTCCCGCCAGCGGGCAGGGAGACCGTTCAAACCTGGGGCAGATTTTGTCATGCTGGACTGGAGTCGCTCCCGAGGCCTCTCTCCCCAGTTTTCTTCCATGAACAGTGCCTCCTAGAGACCTGCTTTTGGGTTAGTGTCTTTAATTAACTCTCAATGTAGGGACTGATTTCTGATTGCTGTCTTGATGTGCCATTATTACGGTCTGGCAACTATTAAAAGAAACCCTCTCTTTCCTATATATTCATGTTCATCTTCACAACACAGCTCAGAGGCCACCGAAAGTTTTCTGTTCATCAATCCGGCTCTCATGTCTCAGCTGGATTTCTGTCGTTGATAAAACAGACAGAGTTCTGGACATTAAAGGAGTTTTATTCTATGACCCCAGAGCCCATTTATACTCTGATATTTACATCCTCTGGGGGTTCCCGAACTTTTGTTTTACTGATGTTGAATGCAAACATGTGTACAGTTATCATACACACTACGGCATTTTCCTTCAGGCTTAATTGTCCAGGCCGTTAAGACTGTCTTATTCTTGGACACTTCATGAAACATAGATTAGGTAAGATTGGAATGCCGTACCCCCCGAGTGGGGTTGGGGTCAGCACGCAGCCTTTGACCATGGCTCACACTGGTGGTTTGTTTCACTCAAACGCAGCCTACAGGACAGAGTTTATGTAAAGTACGGCAGCTCTGTTGGATATTCATATCCTCTGAAATCTTTATATTCCCTGCCCATTTATCTAAGTGGAGAATAGAATTTTGATAGTTATCTTCATGTGTTCTACTAATGCTAATCTGTCCTTTTAATCTCAGAGGATTTTACTGGCCATAGTGGAGTTTGTCCATTTAAAATTCTTTATTTCTTATATCATTCATGATACTTCTTATTTCAAGATTTTCCCTTTGTATGCCATTTGTTTAATTTGGGCAATTTATTAATTAGAGTAAAATAAACTCAGATTACAGAGGCATGTTCCTCCTTTGTTCTAATCCCTGTGTTTTATCAGCCGGAGAGCTGAGATGCGCAGCATTTATAGTCGGCCCCGGACCAGCTATTGAGTCGATGGGAACATTAGGAGCAGAGCCTCCGCACTGATTTCTAGAGCATTATTCCCGCAATAACCCCACGGATTCCTTTATTCTCATATACCACTTCATGCTTTACGCAGTAATCGCACTTTGGGAACCTTACTTCCTGGACCAACCTGATCTCCCATTTGTCTTGGAAGTACCTCTGGAAACAGATCAACAGACAGTGCGGAGAGAATTTTTAGGGCCGTGAGAATGTATGATGTCATAATGATGGACACGTGTCGTGTATCCCCGCAGAAGGTACAGCGCCAGGAGTGAGCAGCAGTGGCAACCGCGGGCCGTGGGTGGTTGCGACCTGTCCATGTGGCTGGTTTATCTCAGTGAGAGACGTTGGTAGCAGGGGAAGCTACACCTACACCTGGACAGTGCGTATCCGGGAAGTCGCTTTACCTTACTCTTGATTTTGTTGTTGTCCTAAAACTACTTTTGAAGAAAGTCTTTAAGAGAAAAAGAAAAGGCTTCTGCCGTGGACCTTGGGCTAAGGGAGTGAGAACTTCTGAGGTCATGTGTCAGAGCGGAGGGGAGACCCCGAGCTGCAGACCCCGAATCTGCCTGATAGGGCACCTTCTGCCTGTGTGTTTCGTTAGGAAGGCCACAGACAGATGTAGACTCTAAGACAAAGGTATCGGAGACGGTGAGGGTCGGAGAGCATCTTACACAGAGAACAGCTGCAGAAATTATGCACGTGGAGCTCAAGTGTGGGAAAATTGAGGGGAAGGGACCATCGATCAGATGAGTGGCTAGAAATGCCCGATTTGCGATGACTGGGGAGACCTTTACAAGAGATGTGAAATTCACGTTGAAATGTTGAGTGATGTGAGCATTTGAAATAATATAAAAATGTGAAACGTATCGTCCTATACACGAACACTTTTACTATGAGAAGAACACACACATACAATCTATAGGGCATGGATGAGGCACGAAGAACACATAGAACAGTGCCCGTGTCTACGAGCCTCACGCACACTGGGTGAGGCAGTGGGCGTGTGAACAAGGAGGCACCGCCCCCCCAATTCGGGAGGTCCGAGTTGGTCCCCTGAGCACAGACGTTCAGCTGGTGGTCACGCTGTAAGGCCCTGGGCTGGGCCACAGCAGACAGAATTCTGACGGGACAGGCATGCGGTGGCCAGGGTTCCAGGCCCAGGGACTGTGCACGAGGCGGTGACTCGGGATGGAGGGGAAGACAAACAAATCTGCAAGGCCAGGGAGGAGCTCCAGCTGCAAAAAGGTGTGAGTGGAGTGACGGTAAAAGAACCTGCTCCGTAAGGAGGGGCGGGACTGTGCTAAGGGCAGGGAGACTAATTCTGCTTCCCAGAATTTGGCAAAAAAAAAAAGTCAGCAAACAGCTCTCTAAGGCTGTCTCCAGTTTGAAGATCCCCAGTGACCACACTGGAGCATGCTGGAACAAAAAACTGACGGGCGGGTAAAACAGTCCTTGCTTCTCCCAAATGGGGACCTGTGTCCGTCATCGGGAGGCAGTCCCTCCTGGCACCTTCGAGTCACTAACGCTCATTCCCAGCCGGCACGCAAACCACTGAGAGGCACTGCCTCTTGGTAAAGGTTTTCCTTGGCTGGACTCACATCTACTGACTCAGGTTCCTTAGATTATAAGTGAGGGGTACCCTCAAGAAAATAAAGTGCTTTGGCAGAATACTTAATGCCTCATAAGATAGATGAGAACGCAGGAAGGTAGTCAGAGTCAAGACGAGAAGAGTCCCACACTTTGACCAGGATAATACCACCCGAGTGACTGAGTTTTAAACACTTCCCCCTGCTGTTGAAGCCCGGGGAGAGAGAATTAGAGCGGTCCGCCCAAGGCAGGGCAGTGCCCCACGGTTTGCCCGGCAGCACTGCCTCGCTACACCAAGGGGAAAACATTACCCGCTCTACGGGAATTCAGGACTTGCCGTCCAATGAAGGGGAAATGGGTGGAGGCGGCCGCGAGAAGCAGCTGCTCACTGTAAACATAAAGAGAGAAGTGTCACCTTGGCCGGTGGTTCAGGTGGTGGGAGCGATGTCCCCATACACCGTGGCTGGGACTTGACCCCCAGTCGGGGCACATAGGAGAATCCACCGGTGAATGGAAGCATGAATAAGTGGAACAACAAATGCTGTTTCTCTCCCCCCACCTCCTCTCTCTCTAAAGTCAATCAATTAAAAAAAAACCTTCTGGGCTTAAAATATGTGATTTTATTAATACAGTAACCTTTTTAATGTCACAATATTTAAAAATGAAAATACTTACAAGCATTTGAAACACTTATAATTACTACAGAATTAGTAGCTCTGCACACCCCACGATTACAGATTTGGTGTCGACAGAAGCAGTCACTCTGGGTCAATTCTATTATTTCAGGTGCAGGTTCACAGGCAGGGGGTTTCCCCAGAGCCCCAAAGTTGACACGGCTTTTCTTTAACATGCAGACCTCCCCTTGGGTGCTCTGCAGACCAAACCAACCGATTCGATGAGATGCCAGTTGCTCTCTGGGGAGCCCGCGGCGGTGGCGGCGTGTGGCGACAGTCTGCTTGGATTTGATAAATGCCTCAGCGAAGACCACATTCTCTCCGCCTTGCCTGTGGCTGCCACCACCAGGAGCCGCTCCACTGTCACTGATGAGTGCCCGCCGGGTCCCACCTTGTCAGAGCGAATGAAAGTCTTGGGATTAGCTTTTTCTGCCTTCTCACTAATGAACCTTCTAATTGTGAGGTCTGTCTGTACTGATCCCCTTCTGCGAACTGCCCCATGGCCTTGACAGGTCAGATAAGTGGGAAATTGTACCACTGGGTTTATTATTTTTTTCTTGTATTGTGCCTTTCACATTTAGTTTTGGACTTGCTTGTTTATGGCTCTTCAGATTAAGAATGAGTCAATGTTAGGACAATGATGGCCTTGGTCATATGAGCGTCCAACACGCAAGCAGAAGTTACAAAGACACAAAAACATGTATGATCAAAAGAACTATTTTTTTGAAGCATTCAAGCTTCTTGGGGAACATTTGGTCAGTAGGAAAAAAACCGTGCCCTGGCCGGTGGCTCAGTAGGTTAGAGCATGGTCCTGATGTGCCAAGGTTGTGGGTTTGATCCCCAGTCAGGGCACAGACAGGGGTCAACCAGTGAACTCGTACCTAAGTGGGACAACAAATCGGTGTTTCTCTCTCTCTTCCTTCTCCCTCCTTCCCTTTTTCCTCTAGAAACCAATGGATAAATGTTTTTTAAGAAAGAAAAAATATATATAACATTGTTTGTACCAGGCTTTGCTGGAAAATTATTTAACCGGAAAAAGGGTTTGCACTTTCGAGACTTTTAAAAGGCTGCCTTTGAGGTCAATGGTTAAGCCGAAGTTATTCAATATAACCTGAGTAGCTCTAAAGTGCGTGCAGTGTGACTATCCAACAATTTATCTCTGATCGCTCCAGAGCGGTGACAAGTTCCACTAAGTCCCTGACACCATCATTTATGACACACATCATCACTTCATATCTGTCACTGAGAGAAAAAAGGGGTGCCCACTACACTATGACAAATCATATGAGAGAGGCTGAAATGTGAAAAACGTACTTCATAGAATTGAAGAAATAAGGATGTATATCATTTTTTGTGAAAAATAGGAATTCCAGGTAACAGGGGGGCAGAAAACCTTCTCCAGTACCATCATCTTTGCTGACCCACATTCCAACCAAACCTGTGCTCACTGGAGCTTAAAACTGAGTAGAAGCTTCCAGAACTTACACGTTTCCTTTCTTTTCATTTTGACCGAAGAGGTAACAATTCACGTCTGTTAATAGAAGGCTGGCCACTCTTCCATTCTGTGACCCAGAGGACAGCTGACTGTGATAGAGGATCAGATAGTAAATGTTCTAGGCTTTGTGAACTACGCAGTCTCTAGTGCAACTACTTGACCTTGGCCATGGCAGCACAAAAGCAGCCGTAGACAATGAAAACTTTATCAGAGAAGTCTCATGTGTCACAAAGTTTTATTTTTCTTTGGCTCTTTTCCCAATCACTTAAAAATCTGAAAATATTCTAGGGGCCTCTGCCAGGAAAATGGAGTGGGTGTACTTTTCACGGCTTGTTCTGCCGATGAAGACCCTGGGCACGCTTATACAGCACGTGTAAAGAGAGCAAATGACACACTCAGGGCTCAAAAGCGGACACTATAAAGTGCTCCCCCTCCCTGTTTTGCCTTACATATCCCAGACCTAGGACTGAAGGAGCCAACGATGCCAAAATATTAATAGATGCAGACAACAAAGAAACAGAAGCCTGCTCTTTTAGCCAAGGAACCAGGAAAGAGGCAACCCAGCAAGAAAGAGAACTTTTTTTCCTTTTTTCTTTTAAAATATTTTATTTATTTATTTTAGAGAGATGGGGAAGGGAGGGAGAAAGAGAGGGAGTGAAACATTAATGTGTGGCTACCTTTAGCACACCCCATACTGGGGATATGACCTGCAACCTAGGCATGTGCCCTGACTGGGGATCAAACCGGCGATGCTTTGGTTCGAAAGCCTGTGCTTAATCCACTGAGCTACACCAACAGGGGCCAAGACAGAAAACTTTTAAGCAATAACTACCCAGCTCCAGCCAAACACCGGAGGAAAAAATCGTGGCCCACCTCTCCACAGTCCAGCAAAGGCCACATGGAGAGCAAGGACAGGCATCCCACCAGGCAGCAAAATGTCCCCCCCGGTTGTCCTGCTCGGGGAGGTCAGAGAATGCTGAGTAGGTGCTAACTGGGCCCTTCCAGTGCCAGCAGAGACCGTGTGGGGACCTGGGCTTCCAACCACACTCAGCAGGTGCGGAGCCCTCCCCCTCCTTGGGGTGGTGTCATAGGGATGTTACACATGTGCCCCCACCCAGTGGTCGTGCGGCCACCCTGTGCTACGTACGGTGTCAGTGGTGACCCATGGAAAGCCAGTCAGTACAGAATTCTGCCTGATACCTAGTCGGTGTTCAATAAATATTGTTATTATAATTCGTACTGCATTAGCATTATATCCAAGGCACACATTACCTAATAGCCTTCATACTCTACAACAGGCATATGATCAAAGCACATATTTTTAAAATTAAATGTCTATGTTTAATGATTATTAAATTTACATTTAATTTTAGACCATCCATCATCATGGTGTGTACAGGCTAATAAAAAGAAAATGATTTGTATTTTTACAGATAATTTAAAATAAATGCATAGACTGCTAAAGAAAACAAATACAATACTCATAATTCAGGTGGGACAAAAGCAGGTTTACAATTTTGAGACTGTGAAACAATTTATGCTTGTATTATTATTATTTATTAGTTATTGTATTATTTACCATACTGACATCTATAAACCTAATTTTGCCTCACCCTGTATTATAGATTACAGATTATAGAGTATAGAAGTCTGTACTTCATTATGACTAGGATACTTTTTTATGGTATTAACAATCAAGAAAGTCATAAATAGTATTCAAAAAAGGAGAATGAAAGAATATGTTTAGCTTGTAAATCACTTGTTCCTAATTCAATGACAAGTTCATTGCAGAATAGGCCCAGATTCCTGTTAGTGATATTTCATTACTACTCAGCATCCTACATGAGTGTCTTGTAAATACTCATCCCTTTGTTATTATTTATAAAGTGCCCTCATTAAAGGAGCAGTGGAAATCTTGATATGCTGACAAATTGCACCCTCCAGTGGAAAAAAATATTCATAAAAAATTTAGGGTGTTTATGCATTGTAGGTTTGCTATATCCAAATGTGCTTTTCCTGAACAATTTTAAATGTAATTTTAAGACCTGTAACACGTGTCTATCACTATGTGTTCCTTCTGGGCCTCCAGGAAGTTGCTCTGAGTTTCTTATGTAAATGTGACATTTAATATGTTGAGAAAATAAAAGAGCTGTAAAGCTCTTTAAAACGCTTTAATTGAAAACTAAAATTGGACCACATGCACATGCATAAAATTGACTATTTTCTAAAAAAAAATCCTTCACTGAGTATTTATTATAGAAATATTTTAGATAGCTCACACCGTATCATCAGGCAAATATTCCATTCTACTTCAAAATATGTGATTTTCTTCCAGGGAAAAATATGAATTACTGTTAGTGAAATTATGTTCCAGGGAGAATGGAAAGACTGAACATATTTGTCCCTGCTCGTCACTTGGGTCCAAGAAACATAAAAATGGATGTTAACCGCATGTGAAAAGCAGCATGTGTTGAAGATCACTTTGATTCCCCAAATGAACTCATTCCACAGCATCTAAGCCATTTCTATGGTTAACACCCATCGAAATGGGCGTCTTCTCTGCACTGTCTTCCCCTGTTTCTTGGAATCAATGGCATTATCAAAATCAGTCATGGGCACCTCCCAAAACTGAGGTCATTTTCTTACCTTTCATCTCTCCTTGAAATTCCTCCCTCCTTGGCTTTTCTCTCCACGGCAGCATGACCTTCAAAAATCTCTTCTATTTCTCTAATTCATCCCTAGCCTTCACCCTACGCACCCCAGGCAAATAGAAGCCTCATAATCCACTTGTAACCTGGAATAAGCCTAGGAATTCAGCCCTTAGGGAAGTTGGTTTTCACCCATCCTGACCAAGTTCCTTAACCCAGTTCAATGTTTTGATGTTTCTAGTCCCAGATTTCATCGCTACTTCTTCTACATTCCATATTCACTTACTTGTTTTTTTAAATGTATAAATATTTCTACTTTATTTTCTAAAGATTTTATTTATTCATTTTCAGGAAGGAAGAGGAGAAAGAAAGAGAGGGTGAGACATCAATGTGTGGTTGCCTCTCCCGCGCCCCCTACTGGGGACCTGGCCCGCAACCCACGCATGTGCCCTGACTGGGCATCCCATCGGGACCCTTGGGTTCCCAGCCGGTACTCGATCCGCTGAACCACACCAGCCAGGTCTACTTTATTTTTACGTAGTTGTTATTGTTCTTGTGTCTGTGTGACATCCTTTTTTAAAATGACTTTACTTAGGATTGTCATGCAATACTGAGCATGCAGTTTAATTTGATCACTGGTGACCTACGCATCCTGTATGGAAAACATTACCATCAAAATGAACAAATTGTTGCTCCTGTCCTTTTAACTATCACATTGAAGGGCAGAAATTTATCAATTTTCTGATTCTGTTAAAATAAGTCTTCAGGCCAGCAACATCAGCATCACCTGGGACTCCGTTACAAATGCAAAGTCTTGGGCACACAGCTCCAAAAGCTGTCCTTGTGGATTCTCCTTTTCTTTTGGCTTCTCTTCCTGGCCTACCAGCTTATGTTACACTTGTATGTGCATTTCCTCATGTTTTCTGTGCCCAATAAGAAGTTAAAGAATAATTTCAGGAGCAACTGCGTTAGCCGTTTAACTCCGAGAAATGAGGAAACTCCGTCCACAGGGTTCCTCCGATGCAGTGTTTGGGGACCGGCTTCGCGGGCGGCTGTGTGGCGGATCACAGCCTCTGAACACAGCACCTCAACGCCCGTCCGTGCCGCCCGCTTCCATTCCCCAGGCAGCCAGGCTCCCAGCGCGGTTTCCACGGCCTCAGCGGGTCACCGGACCACGGCGAAAACCCGAAGGCACTGACAGAACGCGTCGCTAGGAATTTGAATTGGGCTGCCAGACTCCCGGAGCCTGCGCACCGCTGAGCGCGCGCACATGCGCAGTGGCCGGTCCAGGGCGGCGCGCAGAGCTGCGGGCGGCTGAGCCGTAGCGCGGCGGCGCGCGCGGTGACGTGTACGGTGGGGCCCGCGCGGAGGGAGGGGGGCTGAACCCGGAAGTGGGTCGGCGCTGGAGCGAGCGCGCCCAGAGTGGAGCACAGCGGCCGGGAGCCAGCGGGGGAGCCCTGGGTTCCCGGTAATGGATCCGTGGGTCGTTCGCACAGGGACCCCGCGGTGGCAAGAGGAGCGGGCGGGCTGTGGGCGAGTGCCGTCTCCGCCGGGGCTGGGCCTGCAAAGGCGCTCGTGCTGGCGGGGGTCGTCTCTCTGGTTGACTCCACCGTCCGGCGCGGCGCCCTCCCTGGGGTCGTCTTCGCCGGGTGGCGTTGCCCGAAGGACGCTCCCTGTCCACGAAGTCGTGCACCTTGCCCGCCCTGGGAAAGCATGTTAGCGGAGAGCCTTGCAGGTCGCGGCCGCGAAGGCCTATTGTCGCCAGCCCCGCGCCCCTTGTCCACCTGCACCGGGTGGTCGGCTGGCGCCCCTCCCGGTCCAGCCCTCCTTTGCCCGCTTTCTGTGCGTCCTGCCCTAGAGGTGCGCTCGCGCTTCCCGGAGGATTCTTTTGTTGGTAGTTCTTTTTTTCCTCCCCAGCGCGGCCCTCCGCGTTCTCCGCCCTGAAATCTCAGCCACGAACGAGTGGAAGCCGTGACTTCCTTATCATGTCCGTGTGATTTAGAAGAGATTGGCGGGTGGCGTGCAGGATTTAGGGAGGTGGCTTTGCCGTGGAGCTAGCTGTCTAACGCGTTCTTACTCTTTTGCAGCCATGAAACCCTGGGGCACGCCCCTCCAGAAGCTGTTAACCAAGACAATCTAGTGTTTTGTTGTTGTTTTTTCCTTGATACACCCCTTAAGGCACTTATGAAGTTTCCTGTTCTGAAACTGCTGTACTGCAATGAAGAAAAGGAGAAAGGTTGCTTCCAGTCTTGACGAGAAGATCCATCTGGGCTATCACAAGGAGTCTTCGGAGGGACATGTGGCAGGGGCGTGCGACCCGCTAACCTACACCCATTGCACCCAGAGACCGGCTGCTGCCGAAGCTCTGCACCGTTATCAGGACCTTCCCCCGTCCCCAGATCAGAGGAAGCTTTTGAGCTCTTTGCAGTATAATAAGAATTTGCTCAAGTATTTAAATGATGATAGGCAGAAGCAGCCGTCTTTCTGTGACTTACTTATCATAGTCGAAGGTAAGGAATTCAGCGCTCATAAGGTGGTTGTCGCCGTTGGGAGCAGCTATTTTCATGCGTGTTTGAGCAAAAACCCAAGCACGGATGTGGTCACTCTGGACCACGTGACACATTCGGTTTTTCAGCACTTGCTTGAATTTCTTTACACATCCGAATTCTTTGTGTACAAGTATGAGATACCTCTTGTTTTAGAGGCAGCAAAATTCCTGGACATTATCGATGCCGTGAAGTTGCTCAACAACGAGAGTGTTGCCCCGTTCCAGTCTGAGCTAGCGGAAAAGTCATCGCCTGGAGAAACCCTAAGCGACCTGACCGAAAGACTATCGACTGATCATCAGTGTAAATTCTGCAGCAGACATTTTTGTTATAAGAAGTCCTTAGAGAATCATTTGGCTAAAACCCACAGGTCCCTTTTGTTAGGGAAACAACATGGGTTAAAGATGCTGGAGAGGAGTTTTTCTGCCAGGAGATCGAAGAGGAACCGCAAGTGCCCCGTGAAGTTCGATGACAGCAGTGACGAGGAGGAGCAAGAAAGTGCCGATGGGTCCGATACTTTGAATCCAGAAAATTTCGACCAGGAGAAGTCTGACAGAAATGATTCTGAGGATGCTGGCAGTGACTATAACGCCGAGGAGGATGAGCTAGAGGAGGAAATGTCGGAGGAGGACTCGGACTCGGAGGAGCAAAGCGAGAAGGAGCAGAACGACGCGGACGAGGAACCGGAGGTCAGAGACGCTGGGGCCAGCGCTCGCGAGGGCCTAAGGCCCGTGGTCCTGCAGCGCAGCAGCAAAAAAATCCTGCAGTGTCCGAAGTGCGATAAAACCTTTGACCGGATAGGTGAGAAAAGAGCGCTTGTCCCGTCTCTAGTAGCTTTCTTTTTAGGGCTGTTTTAAAGGTGCTGATGAAAAGCTGAGCTTGGAAAGTAAATTTTACAAGGAATTCTTGTCGAGGGCAGGTTGTTGATTTTCAATATATAATTGTTCCTGCTAGCGTAAAGGCGTTGTGATTCAGGAGTTAATTGAAGTGTTGATATCCGTCTTTATTTTGTCTTCCTGTATTTGGTATGGGAAACTCCAGAGTATCAATTATGATGAATACAGAGGTTCGATTGAGATGCTAATTTAATTTCATAGATAAGTGGTATTTTTGAGTCATTATAGAGAATTGAATTAGGTTATATGAAACTTAATAATTGGTATACCATTTCCCCTTGAACTTACAGTCACATTTCCAGTGTCTAGTACTGTTTAGAGCTAGGATGCTTCAGATTACATGAATGTATAGTGGAGAATAAAACTACTGGATGTAGTTTAATTTTGTAGGTACAGCCTTTTAGAAAGTGCCTAATTAGTAGGTCCTTTGGTATTTTATTCATGAATAAATTAACTTTTCCCTTATTAGAGAAGTTTACATAGGAAATATGGTCTATCAGTTTAAGTTAAAAACATGTCAGTGAATATTCAAGTTCAAGAAATCTAATATTTGCCAGTAAAATAATTTTTGGAGGTCTTTATGAACTGTTCTAACGTGAACTTTTAAATGGCAACGATTCGCTTATTTCTATATAAATCAAAGTTATGAAATTGCAAACTCTACCACATTTGATGATGAAAGCAACGTGTGAGTGCAGTTGGACCTCGTGCAGTTACTGACTTGGTTTCCGATACATGCCCAGGGGTCCTGCAGCGGTGGGTTACTTATGGTGCTGGGGTGGGTGGAGAGTAGCTCTGGAAGGTCTTGGCAGTCACTGCTTCTCACGTGTGTGACAGCATACTCGGCGGCGTCAGCAGCGACCTCATTTTGCTTTTCATTATGCATCCGAATAGTTTTCACGCCAAGCCAGACTACTTTTGGCACCCTAGTTGAGTCATTTATTACTGTTTCACTGTGTGGCTCTGTATGAATGTGAATAATAGAACTTTTCTCGAGTAGCTCATTTGGAAGAGCATGGAAACCTGTTCAGTGTGGGCCGGGTTGATGCTCTCGCGGAGCCCTGAACGAGTGCTGTGCAGGGCATGGCGAAGAGAACAACTTTCTGGGGTTGAGATGCACAAGCATTCCGTCTTTCCAGTAGATTCTGTCTCTCAGGCTGTGTGTTTGGAGCACGTGCTTCCTGTTTTCTCCCTTCCTCTGACCCTGTTTCGCTGGAGATGAGTTCGAAAGTGGCACGGTGGCCCAGCACACGGGTCTCAAAGGTGCTTTAGGAGAGGCGTGTGTATGCAGGTGGGACTGGGAAGCCCTGTGTGGCGCTTCACAGTCACTATTCACTCGGTCAGGCTCTCAGCAAAGACACCTGTTGATTTTACTTAACCTGGCATTTCCGGAAATAATTTTATTGCAGGGCATTTTTGGGGTACTTCTTTAATTTCCTAAGAAACTAAAGTTCTTTGCACATCATTTGGGAAAATACTGGTGAAGATGAAGTTCCTGATAAGCTAGGAGGAAAGCCTTTTGCAGGTTTTTCTTTTAATATATTGATTTTTTTTTAGAGTGTGAGGAAGGGGGAAGGGAGAGAGAGAGAGGAACACTGGTTTGTTGTTCTGCTTGTTTATGCCTTCATTGGCTGCTTCTTGCATGTGCCCTGGCTGGGGGTCAGACCTGAAGCCTGGCTGTGCTGGGGAGACCTCTAACCAACTGAGTTACCCAGCTAGGGGCCTTCTGCAGCTTTTTAAACCAAGGGCAGCCCAGGTAATCGTGGGAATAATTAGGTCACTTTATAGGCTCATCTGCAGCCCACCTCTCTGTGTTTTACGGTACTTCTCTTTTATTCAGCACTCCCCCCGCCTTTGCTTCGCCTCCTGGGGCTGTGGACATTCCCTCGGTTCTTAGAGATAGGGACTGCGTCACAGTGGTTGGAAAAGCATGCGCTGGGGGCCGTCCCACTGCCTGTGTTTCTGCATCCAGGTCTCGGCCTGTCCGTCCTTCGTTTCTCTCGTAGAGTGGATGACGTGACTAGTACCTTCTCCTGGGGGTCGTGTGAGGACTGAAGGGGGCGGTCCTCAGGAACCACATGAAATTTGTGAGATGTAGAAGGTGCTCCAGGAACGCCAGCTGCTCCCACTGTTCATTGGTCTGGTACATTTGAGCGTCTCTGGCGCGCCAGCCAGTGTGAATGCACTTTGATGTGTTCTGCTGTGTTCTGTCCCCACCCCCCAGCCTCAGTGCTAGTCACACCAAGGAGCTGACTCTGTGCACCCTGATGACCTCTAGTTTGCAAACACAGATCTAAATCGTAATGTCGCTTAACTCCTGTTTTATAAAACCTACTTGCTACTTGTGACGTCTGTGGAGGCTCATTCCGGGTTTTACCTGGAGACACGCAAGAGCCCCTGTCCCCAGTAAAGTGCAGGGTTAAGTCTCATCCCTGAACACAGCGGGGAAGTGGGGACCCAAGGTTTCCAGGAAAGTCTGCGAGGTTTACCAAAGTTGTAAGTTTAGGGAAGTCATTTTAGGTGTGGGTGTGTGCCTGTGTTAAATAGGCTATTAATCATGAGGTCGTTTTCCTTCCCACTGTTAAATTTCGATCACTCTGGTAAATGTGCTGAATTTCATTTTGTTCTCTCTCTTTTTATAGGGAAATATGAGAGCCACACACGTGTTCACACAGGTGAGAAGCCCTTTGAGTGTGATATTTGTCGCCAGCGCTATTCGACAAAGTCTAACCTAACTGTTCACAGAAAGAAGCACACTAATGAAACAGACTTTCATAAGAAGGAGCACAAGTGCCCTTATTGTAATAAACTTCATGCAAGCAAGAAGACGTTAGCCAAGCATGTTAAGAGGCGAGTATTATCTTGCTTCCGTAATAGACTTTTTTGTGCCTTCGAGTTTCAGGGTGCACAGTGAGCTGAGGACCCCGAGCTGGGCTCGTGTGCGGCGCCCTCTCCGCTCCCGTTCGGCAGGCTGCAGATTACTAAGAGCAGCAGCTGTGGGTGTACTCTCATCTTTGGTTAATACCACGGAGATGGAGTTCCCGGTGCCAAAACGGGCTCCCCGGTCCGTGCTGCAGAAATCCAAGGTTGTCTGGGGTTCCCTCTTGGGTTTCGGCAAGACAGTTTTTAAGGCAGTGTGGCCTTGGAACTCGAGGAAACTCATTCCTCAGGCTCGGCTCTGCCTTTGGTTGATGAAATAAAAATTTGTGAAAGAGTATTCAGTATGGTTTGCATATTTAACTCTAAGAAATTAGATGTACTGAAACCTGGACTGAAAAAAAAAATCAAGTGAATTTCCTTGAAGATGATCTGTGAATAGTTAGGTCCCTGAATGTATTGAAAACGTGTCTAGACTTTTCTCTGACACTTTCTGCGTAAACTGAGGCGTGTCCATCCGCTTGTTGAATCGACACCGGTGTGCATACCCTGAATTAAAGTGCTCGCGCGTGTCTCTGTGTGGAAGGAGGGAACCTCTCTGGTTTGTGTAGCCGCCGTCCTCAGATTGTACAGAATATTGACTTGAATAATACAACCTTTTTAAAATCCTCTTTTTATTTTTCTTTTCCAGGTTCCATCCTGAAAATGCACAAGAATTTATTTCCATTAAGAAGACTAAGAGTGAAAGTTGGAAATGCGATGTAATAGCTTTTAATCTGTAATAGAAAACCAGACCACATGTAATGGTGCCTCTGGGGAAAGCCATTCATTTTCAGGTCACAGAAACGTGGCTTAACTCCCTTCTGGGCCTTTCTTTTACACGATGATGCCTTAACATTTTGATAACGTAGGGTCTGTGTGGGCAAGTTTTTAGGTGACGGCCCTGATGAACCGGGACCCCAGCTTCGGTTTAATGCAGTTGCCCCAACGTGTATCTGAGGTTGCGTGCACAGTGTGACATCAGGGTGTACAGGCCAGTCCATTGTTGCAATTTCTCCTCCATTTCCAGTTGTCTGTTGCCACATAACAAACCACCTCAGGTCCCAGGGGCCTTAAAAATCATTTATCGTATGTCACCATTTCCTGGGTCATTAGTACAAACTTGGGGCAGGGCTCTGCTGGGTGACTCTTCTGTTCCACACGCTTCAGCCCAGGCCGCTCAGCCGTCCGCAGCTGTGGGCGAGCTGGGCAGGCTCCCAAAGTGTCTTCGCTCACATGGCCGCAGCTGGGGGCTCAGTGAGGACAGGTGGCTGGGGCCCTGTGTCTCCTCTGCTTCAGCCACTTGATGGGCTGCTTGAGCTTCCTGCTGCTGTGGCAGCTGGGACCCAGGAAGCCTCTGTAAAATCCGAGCTTTTTAGCTGCTCTGAATTTGGGGGTTTATTCCTTGTCATGAGCTTTGTATTCTAATTTTTAATTCTGGTTCCCATGTTGTGTGCGTGTCCTTTCAGATTTGCAAGAAGTCTTTCACTCGAAGACCTCACTTGGAGGAACACATGATTCTGCATTCTCAAGACAAGCCTTTCAAGTGCACCTATTGTGAAGAGCACTTTAAGTCACGGTTTGCACGGCTCAAGCACCAAGAGAAGTTCCATCTGGGTAAGCGCATTGCTTTGTCTGGAGGCAGTCGCGGCCCCTGTCGACCACATGGCCTGCTGCGGAGCCGGCTGCTGTCCGGCCAGCTGGGAGGAGACGTCTTGTAGTTGGGGGTGGGGTTCTGCATTTGTTGCAGTTCCCGGAGACGAGGACATATGTCTCTTTACTGATCTATCGTTTTGGTGGCCCGTGTGTCCTGTGTTGTAGACTGTGTTTCTTCCCCATGGATAGTTGGGTGGCTTCGTGAGTGCTTGGGATATGGTTTTTTGTGTTGGGAAAATGCTTGTTTTGCGTGAGGGGGGGGGCAGTAAACTTAGTCTCCTTGGAATTCAGTATCCTGTTGGATTCTGCCCCCAGTGGTTATGGTCACGTGAGGACTTGTGGTCTGGATGGCTGTGTGGCCAGGTGCAGTCGTGACTGGTGATCCCGGTGATGAGTGACTGCCCCGCCAACCAGAGGCCTTCCCCGTCCTGGCAGTGTGCCCGCGGACAGTGTGGAAGGCCCCCCCAGTTCGTAGTCACTGTGCATTCCTTGTGCGCCCCCTTCGGTGGTCACACAAAACACTTCCTTCTGGAGCTCTGGTCACCAAATGTATGGGCCTTCTCCCCGCCACAGGGAACGCGTCTCTGCCAGCAGCTGGCTGCAGCTTAACTCACTTCTGACACTGGTTGAGGGCTCAGTCCTGTAGGCCCACCCCCACCCTCAGTGACAGTCATAAGTGGCGGGTCCCCGGGTGACCCACAGCCTCTAGTATCAGGTACCAGTGAGGCTGGACTTGGAACCGACTCCCTCACCTTCACGCATACACTGCTCTTTCCTCTTCAGGTCCTTTCCCGTGCGACATATGCGGGCGCCAGTTCAACGACACTGGGAACCTGAAACGCCACATCGAGTGTACCCACGGAGGGAAGAGGAAGTGGACTTGCTTCGTCTGTGGGAAGTCGGTGCGGGAGAGGTGAGCCTCGCCACAGACCCGGGGCAGCCCTGGTGCGGCCGGTGGAGGCGGCCGAGGCTGTGCCCCGGTCACCACGGTGTGAGACCCAGGCACTCGAACTGGGCTTTAATGCGAAGGTGAAAGGGGAAATGATGTAAAATGTCACAGAAGATGTACGGAGTTGGGATTTGTGGGTTTAGATGAATATAACGTAGATACCACTTTGTCTCCCCATGAAATCATGCTAGAAATACATTAAAGTTATTTATTTATTTATCTTAAAGACTGAGCTACAGAGACAGAGAGAAGAGAAAGGGAACAAGAACAGAACAGGTTTGAAGTTTGAAAGCCCTTAGAGACCTGAGAAAAATGAATCCACGGTTGCCATGCAGACAAGGAGAGGCCAGTTTACATCTGGGGTGGTGTGACCAGCATTGGCAGGTGCCCTGAGCCAGGGTGGAGGGGAGGCAGGGGAAGGGGTCCTGCAGCAAAGGTAGCTCAGGAAGCCAGATTGTCACTTCTCTCCCGCAGCCCACCCCCACCTGCACAGGCCCGGGCACAGGCCCCCACTGCCACGCACCGCCCTTCCCCAGAGCGGCAGCCATGGGGGTCACGCTGAGGCTGAAAAGAGCGAGCCCCAGGCTTGATCCCAGCCAACCTGGTGGATTATAGGTTTTATCTTCCAGGCAGAAGATTAGAAAACACTTTCCTGGAAACCTGAGCAACCAACAGGCAAATGTATTCCCTACCGAGGAGTCCCCCGATCACCACAGTGAAGCAGCGGCGTCCGAGCCCACCCAGGCAGGGGGCGGGGGGCCTCTCTTTCCGGTTCTTGTTCCAGCGCACTTCATCGTGAGTGCACAGCGGAGAACGGCACGACCCAGAAGGGAAACATTTAACGTGGAGGACAGACTTCAGTGCAAACAGAAAGACAAGTACAGCCCGAGGGAAACAGATTCTGCAGGGAAGAGGGAGCTTGCAGGACAAGAAGTAGGCAGTTATTATTAATATCCCCAGTTGAAGATGTAGAAGCCATTGAACGAGAACAGGATGTTGTGTAAAGGTCACTGATGTCAGAAATCGGAGCTCCCAGAAATGCAGAGCGCGGTAGAGCAAAGACTTGAGTGGAAGGGCTGAAGGGCAAGGTGGAGGCAATCCCCCAAGACGCAGAACAAAGAGACAGACAGAGATGTGAGATAAAGTGTAGAACCTCAGCTGACCGGGCGAGAGGTTGAGACAGAAAGAACAGAGAAAATGGGTTAAAAGAAATTGCAATCATTCAGGATGATTCCCAGCACTGAAGGACCCGAGTTGCCAGACAGAAGTGATTCATCAGGTGCCTGGGAGGATACCTGCAGGGAGACCCGCCTCCGCATGGGGCTGGCCTTGCAGGGTGCAGGGCAAGGAGGCGCTTCTGTCTTTGTCTCTGGAAAGCAGCACGCGCTGAAATGAGACTCAGACGACTCCGGCTCTTCCCTGCTGTTGGACTTTCAAAACTCGGAAAGAAAAACGGTTCCAAACTACAGTTCTGTTTTTAGTCAAACTAACAGTCAAGTCTGAGGGTGATAAAGACATTTTTCATGATGTCAGAAGGTTAGCCTGATTGTACCCTCTCTTTGGAAGCAACCAAAGGCTGTGCTTCCCCAGAAGGAGAAACCAAACTGTACTCAGCGGCTCCTGGAAACAGGGACTGTTGCACAGGAGGGGGGGTGCACGTCTCTGCAGGGTGGGCGGTGAGACTCTGCGGGGTCAGACGCCTCGCTTTGCTGTGCAGTAGGTCTTCAGTCCTCACTAGTACCAGTGACCCATGCCATGCTGGGGACTGTCATTGCCAAGGTCCCTGCTGTTTCCTCTTCATCAGGGAACAGAGTCTGATGCGGAACCCATTTTTTTACGTTATTTTTACTGGTGAGGACGTTGAACCCTCTCAGCCGTGTTGAACTGCGCGGTCCCGGCCGGTAACTGGGGACAGTGCCGTACTACAGATCCCTGGCACTTGTCCCACTTGACCAACTTTAGCTCCGCTGAACAGCACTCCCGCATTGCCCTCCCTGACCCAGATTCTTACCCGTCCCCTGCTTCTGCATAGCACCTGCGAGCTAATAAGCTCCCTCCTTTTCCTGCCTTGCTGCTCCAGTCAACCAGGCATGTTTGCTTTATTCTGTAGACTCTTTTTCATCTATTTGTGAGAATCAGGTGGCTCGCAGCAAGCGGAGCAGCCGCGTGCATGGCGTGGCTGCTCGAGTCCCTGGTTTTTCTGCCCGACTGCCGGTCTGTGCAGCCCGGCTCGTGGGGCTCCGACTGGAGTGCGCTTCGTTTCCAGGGCTTGTTCGCAGCTTTGCTCACTGACCTGTGGGAGAGGGCTCTTGCAGACCTGCAGGGGAGCCATAGCCAGACTTCGATGCAGGGACCTGTTCATGTTATCCTGTGGGCCCGTCATCAAAAAATGGCAATACGGTTAGGTGTTTGCCTGCAACTCAGCTTTTCAGAAACATATGCTATGTTGTTAGTGCTTCATACCATGTAGGGAGCAGAACCAAAGAGAGGGGAGTAACACGGGATTACTTCTGACGGAGGGAGGGAGGGAGCATGGGGTTGGGGTGCATATGGAGGTACCCCGAGCTGTAACGGCCTGTGTCTGGTATTTTTTAAACAGTATGCATAACTTACTCTCTTCAGTATATTAAAGTTGCATAAATCAAAAATTAGAAATGCCACTTTCTTAAAATAACAGATGGGTATGATGGTGGAATAGGAAAATCAACATACTACCTTTATATGAAAATGTGTACTTGCAGGTTAATAAATTATTAAGGTTATTTTATGCTTTATAAACTCCCGCCAAAAACAGAAAGCAAACAAGTCCAAAGCCATCACAACCTTCTGTGTTTTTACTTTTAATTATTGAATAGGTAGGGTCTAGGAGTGGTTTTCAAGGTGTTTCCCACGAAGCGGGTGCACCTGCAGACTCACCGGTGAGGCGCTGGTGGGCCCGCCCCATGGCGGGCAGCCGCCTTCACACTCAGTACACCCTGGACAGAAATGAGAACGGAGAGGCAGGGGCGGCCCGAAGCCTGCCAGGGCCAGGCGCACTGCCTCGTGCCTTCTGTCCCCAGTGACCTGGTCAGCCCTCCACCTGGGCGGGAGTCTCTGAGTGTCACACGGAACTGCTGGGCGGGCCAGGGATGCGTCTGGACCAGTATGGCCACCCTGTGGCCCATCTGGGACCAGGGCGAGGGGACGAGGAGTGGAGATGACTGTGTCTGTGTGCTTCCCTCTTCACAGGGCTGGTCTCAGAGGAGAGCGTCTGTTCTCCAGTAAGCCTGCGGGAACTCTGGGCTGGGAATACCATGAACGGTCTTTGTTTCAATACTCGTTTTTCACACAGAACCACTCTGAAGGAGCATCTGAGGATCCACAGCGGAGAAAAGCCTCATCTCTGCAGCATTTGTGGGCAAAGTTTTCGTCACGGAAGTTCGTACAGGTAAGTCAGGGCAGTTTTTGCTTTATATTAAGGGAGATAAAATTATGCCTTCATTTTTATTCTATGGTTTTCATCTGTGGTTTGGTTGTTTGTTGAATTAAAACATTTCTTAGCATTTACAACAAGCAAAGTTGTGCAAAACACTTCTCAGACTTCTCCCTACACATTTGAATATTTTCTTCATCCTGTAGTATAAAATATTGTTGAATATTTCCTCGTCGCCAAGGGGCCGGGTGCTTTACTGTCTGCGTTATTGTCATTTAGCAGTTTATTTCATTACTTTTCTTTGAATCAGATTTATTATAATTCTGGTCTTCTAAACTCAGTGTGTTTCCTTATTCTCTACTGTCACAGAATAGTTTGGTAGGAAAATGGGGAAAATTTGAAAATTGCAGGATTCTCAGTTTGCGAGTCTTTATTGGTTTAAACTTATGTCATTTTTTTATAACTGAATCCCTGACCATATTTGGAGTTCCTTAAAAGTTTTTTCTGAATAAATAGTAGGTGATTATGTGTGAGATATATGTACCATTGACTTTTTATTAATGGTGCTGAAGAATTTTAATCTCGAGCCTTTGCTGTTTACTCGTTCCTTTATTGTCCACTTTTAAGCCGAAACAGAGGACCCCCTTCTCGTGCAGTTCGGTGGGCTGAGGGGTTTTAGTTACAGTAGATCCAGCGTGTCGGGGCAGATCGAAGGAGGCGGCCGATCGTTCCCCCGGTTCAGGCAGACATGGACGGAGGGTTGTGAGGGTCACTTGCACCTTTTACTGTGTGTCCTTGGGTAACTCTGGAATGAGCCACATCTCGTTCGGTTGAATGTGGAGGAAAGCAGTGGAGTGTGATTGTCAGATAGCGGGCGGGTTCTAGGTTCACCGAACTCCCAGCCGCCGGCTCAGAAGTGAGCCGTCCGTTGCCCAGAAGGGCCCTGCCTGTTCCTGGCGGGGTCCTTGGCCCCGTCTGTGTTTGTTCCTTGCGGCTGATTCTGGTTCCTTCTGGATTCATACCGCCCTTGCTGTTCCTGACTTCACCCGCCAGGCAGAGAGACTCTAGCCATCTGGCAGGTTCAGTGAAGTGGAAGGGGATGGAAAAAGCCTGGAAGGAGTGTGGCTGAGGTCGGGTGGGCTGGGCAGAGGCTGAAGTGCTTCTTTAAAGAGGGAAGTCGAGCAGGAGGCCTGGAGTCGGGCAGTGCAGGCGAGGCTGGGTGGGGCGAGACCCCCCTGGCTCGCACCGTGGGAGTGGCCAGGCCCCCTTCCCTCCTGCCATGGCCCTCAGTCCTCCCTCCTTCTTCCCGACAGGCTCCACCTCCGGGTCCATCATGACGACAAGAGATACGAATGTGACGAGTGTGGGAAAACCTTCATTCGTCACGACCACCTCACGAAGCACAAGAAAATCCACTCAGGTAGTGGCATGTGGCACGGAGCCCCCAGGAGGGCACGCTGCGCCGTGTGTGCGCGGGCCGGAGTCCTGGTGACTGGTGGGTCGGCCAGCCCCGGGCACTGCCGTTGTGACCACGGTGTTTTAGAAGTGTCTGGAAGGGGCATAATTTTATGGCTTGTTTTCTTCACTCTCATTTTAACCATCTGGTCGCCTTTTATGACTACAAACCATATTTAAAATTGGTCTAATGAAATGCCCAAAATTGGCATTTTGCCTGTACAGGGATGTTTGCAACAGCTTTGACCAAGGTTGGAAGAAGTCGGCCAGACTTAGACGTTTCAGGAGAAACGGTTGTAGTTGCGTGTGAAAGTTAGTGTCACAGTGAATTTTTGAAACCCAGTCCTTGGGAAACAGGACCTTAATCCTCCCGATCAGCCTCAGGCCCTTTTACTGTGCGCACAGTCTTGCTGTCCTGGGGTCTCCCCATCTTCCTCTCCGACTGTGTTCAGGATGTTGAAGAGCTGGGAGCCCGGGGGACAGCGTGACTGTTGTCACTGCCAACACGAGTGCTGCCGGTGCAGCAGGCAGTCCTCACGTCCGGAGGCGGCCTCGGCGAGGCTGGCTGAGTTGGGACGTTAAGGGTCTTAATGACATTTCCCCTGGAATTACACGTTGTCATTTCTAGGTGGAGAATTCTGAGTTTCCAATTCTAGAGACCATATGGTTAAATTGCGCGCTGGGATCAAGTTGAGAAAGTGACTTTTGAAGGACGGGTCCTTGCTGCTGAGTATAAGAAATTGGACTCATGTAGAATTTCCCTTTGTGTCTGTGTTTTGGCTCATGGCACATGTAAGCAATCCCCACAGATGAACAGTCTTTTAAAAACAAAGTGCAAAGATCTGAAAGTGTTCAGGTCCGTTTTATACACAGTGAGGCAGCCTCAGCTTGCTTCCGTGTGTGGCCCTTGAAGCCGTGTGATGCCCAGCCATGCGTGTGCCCCCAGGCCCTGGGTCCTGGAGTCCTGCCCTCCTTCCTGCTCTGTGACACCGGAAGGCAAGGGGCGCAACCTGCCGCCAGGGGCTGCTGCACTGGTGAGAGGGCCGCGCCCCTGAAAATGAGTGCGGCCCCGGGGGACGGTGTGTGAGTGCGGAGGGGAGGTCCGGAGCCCCGTTCCGAGGGCGGCCGGCCGCTCCTGGTGTCCGTCTCCGTAATGTCCTCCCATGGGTCACTGGTGTGGGGGAAGGGAACTGCAGTGCCTGTCATAACCCGAACTTTGGGTCTTGAAGGTGAAAAGGCGCACCAGTGCGAAGAATGTGGGAAGTGCTTTGGCCGCAGGGACCACCTCACCGTGCACTACAAGAGCGTGCACCTGGGAGAGAAGGTGTGGCAGAAGTAAGTGCGGAGGCTCCCCTCCCGGCCCGAGGGCCGCGTCTGGGCCGGGAGGGCTACCCATCTCACGGTTCGTTGTGTCTGGGTGGGGGTAGGCTGGGCAGTGAGCTCTCTCCTCTCGCTCCGTAGCTTCTCAGCAGACCAGGGGAACTGAGACATCTTCCTGCTTGTTGTCAGTCGTTCAGAGGCCGGGAGGTGAATGAACGACTGCTGTGAAACCTCGGCGTTCTCCGGAGCACTGTCCGGACACCAGCTTCTCTGTACAAGCCAGGTGTCCAGGTTTAACTGGGTGGCCGAGTGCGAAACGTTGAATGAGCTCATGCCCTGACTGGGTGTTCGGAGCCAGAGCTCGGTAATCAGGGGCACTCAGCTCCCCAGCCGCGGATCGCGGTCCCACGGCAGTGCAGGGGCCGTGGGCCGATCGGGGCCGTGGGCGCGGATGTGCAGCCATGGTTCACATTTTCGCGTGAGGCTTCCTGCTCCCTCCGCCGATTCTGTTCAGTGATGCACTCAGCGTCGGCACTGTCCTGTCACGCTCATTAGGTGGCAGCCGTGCCACCGAGGGCTGGGACAGGGCGTAGAGGGGAGACGGGCTGGAGCTCGCTGCCGGAGGGCGGGGACAGGCGAGGCGCCACGCCTCTGCAGAGCCCGGGGCTGTTTTCCTCAGTGTCACTCAGCATCAGTTTTATGTTGTTACAGTTAAATGGGTTGTGTAAACCACAGAAGTTAAAATGAGAAAAATGGAAGTTCCTATTTGTTTTTTTTTATATAAGATACTCATCACATGCTCACATAAATAGCAATTATGTGAAAAGTAAGTACTTTACAAGACAAAAACCATTGAAAGAGTGGTATTGTTCCACATTTTTGTAAATCTCTTCAGTGGTTTAATGGCTGAATTGTCATATTTGGCTGTTTTGGTTGACGTAGATGCAGACAGTGTAGCCTCATTCAGCTACGTGGCTGGTAGGAAGAGGAGCGTTGTAATAGCCCTTTTCTCAGCTCATCGCAGACGCTACTCTTGGCTGCTGCTCTGAAACCGAATGAGTGGCAGTTTCCTAAGGGAAGAAGCAGCAAGGTGGGAAGAGTCACGGGGCCTTCACACCCGTTCGGTTGGGTCTCTCGGTCCGTCTGGCACTTTGGAAGGTGCTCTGCCTGTCCATGACATTGCGGCACCGCCACGCCTGTTCACCGGGGAAGTGCCGGGTCTCTGAGCTCTGTGGGTTTTCCAGACGTCAGCGGCTTTCACAGGGCAGATCGCGGACCACACCTGCGAACCCTCCTCCAGCGTCTCGGGAAGAGGGGCTAGGATGGGGCAGGTGCATAGCTTACAGAAAGAACTCCCACGGGGGCGGGAGCGCTCAGGTCCCATCACTAACGTAGATCGTCAGGTTTTCCCCTTGAAGCGACAGGCTCACTCCATTCAGCTTCCGAGAAGTGTCTGCCAGGTTCTCCAGTGCGCACCTGTAGGTTGCCTTCTGCTCCTTCAAGTGAGACGGCATGTGTTGCATGAGGAGCGTGACCGGCCGCTGGGCTCACAACCCAGTCGCAGCCGCGCCGTCCTTTGGGACGCCGTGGCACTTTGACTGCGGTCCGTTAGTCCTTAAACTCACGCTGAAAAGCAAACCTCTTTGTTTTCTTAGATATAAAGCAACCTTTCATCAGTGTGATGTGTGTAAGAAGATTTTCAAAGGCAAGTCCAGTCTGGAAATGCATTTTCGGACACATTCAGGTAAAACCGAACGGGCAGTTTATGTGTATTTTGGTGTAATTATCCAGGAGTTTGTTGTTAGTTGAACTGTTTTGTTTTCCCCCATTGAGATTGTGACCCAGCATATGAAAGTCAGCGGCACGAATGAGCAGCGTCCTGGCTTCCATTCTCCATCACGTAACTTCAGTCCCATGCACCTCATTCTGTACAGTTTGAGACAACTTTTCCCTCGGGAGTTTACTCATCTCTTAGCTCTCGTTTTTCTCTTCTGCTTGTTTCTGGGTCCTCTGCATGTGCCTCTCTGGCGACATTTGTCTTCTTCTCTTTTAAGAGAAGTTCAATTGTGGCCCCATCGTCTCGGTTGCCAAGTTACTCAGTTGCACAGTGTTCCTTGGACAGAGTCACTTGTCACTGAGAGGCAGTTAGAGTAGGATGATCCGCTCCAGCTGCTTTCCAAAAATTGCCATTTTCTAAACCTTGTTCCTTCCCCCGGTAATGCTGCCAAAATGTGAAATGCAGACTGTGTCGATTCTCCCTCTCTGGGCTGTCCATGTCGGATATCTCATGTGAATGAACACTTTTTAACACTTTTGAAAAATTCATTTATGCATTTATAGCTTTGTTTTGTATTTAATTTGAATTTTGCCAAACTGCTGTTCTGGGGGAGAAAAAGGATCGCTTTCATCAATACCAGAACAGGAAATAAGTCGATTTGGGCCAATTCAACGGCCAAGAGTCACAGTAAAGAATTTATCGCCCCCACAGTGCTGCTGTAAAAACAGCTCCCCCTCTCTCCAAATGAGGACGTCCTAACTGGGGGCCGTCTCCAGGCTCTAGTGGAATAAAAGCAAACCTACATGGCGACAGGAGAGGTGTACCCAGTGCTTTCTGGAGGGGCCCCTTCTGCAGCTCTGGGAGCCTGGGGCCTGGCCCCTGGTGGGTGGGGAGGGAGCGGTGCTCACCGCTGCCCGCCCCCCCCCCACCTCCCCCGAGGCCTGGCTGCTCCGGCGGCACAGCCAGGACCCAGACTGCACAGGCACTCGCTCACCAGCCTGCAGTTTTGCGATGGCACACACTGTGCCTGCTTCTGTTAGTTCTCAGCAGAATTCATGGGGAAAGTTTGCTGTTTAAAGTCACTGTCTCCCCATGTGTGTGCATGTTGCACTTAATGCCATTGTCATTCATGCAGGCGAAAAGCCGTACAAGTGTCAGATTTGCAGTCAGTCTTTCAGAATTAAGAAAACCTTGACGAAGCACTTGGTCATTCACTCGGATGCCCGGCCCTTCACCTGCCAGCACTGCACGGCCACCTTCAAGCGGAAGGACAAGCTGAAGTACCACACGGACCACGTGCACGGCATCAAGGCTGCCGACGAGCCCCTGGGCGCCGAGGACAAGCTCGGGTCCCCGCCGGCCGAGTGCCCGGTGGACAGCAAGCTCTTTCCAGGGGAGGCGAAGCCCTACCCGGATGGGCCCAAAGGGTACCCAGCGGAGGCCAAGGCGATGCTGCCGCACGTGCCTGCCGAGGTGTGCGTGCCAGTGACGCTGGTGCCCGTGCAGATGCCCGAGCCTCCCGCGGACCTGGGGCGACACGCCGCCACCCTGCCCGCGCCCACACACGACCTCATGTCACCACAGCCACAGCCTGCGGACTTTCCGCGGGCAGCCGACCTAGCTTTCCTGGAAAAGTACACACTGACGCCCCAGCCCGCCACCCTGGTTCACCCCGTGCGCCCCGAGCAGATGCTGGACCCCAGGGAGCAGTCCTACCTGGGGACGCTGCTGGGCCTGGACAGTGCCCCCGCCGACCCGAGCCTCCCCAGCGAGGAGCACCGCCCCTGAGGCCGCTGGCGGCGGGGCCGCTGCAGGCGGCGGGGGCGGCTCGGGCACGCAGACCGCACTTTCATTCTCTGGCTCCCCAACTACTCAGAAGGAGAAGAAGATGCGCCTTTGTGTACTGAACGTAGTGGGGATGTGGGGACACGTGTCGAGGTATATTCAAAGTGAACTTTTTTGTGATTTTAAAAGATTATTTAGTGCCAATTTTAAATAGTATCTCAAACTTTTAAAAATTATTAGCTGCTGACATTATTTCTTTTTAAATCATCAATGGAAATTTTACTTTTCTGTAGTCTTACTCCTCTCCTCCCTCCCCATCTTTCAAAAACGGGTTAGGACCATGGAGGCGTCAAGAAAATTCATGAGAGTTTACTGATAACTGAAGCTGTTTCCTTATCCTAACATAACATAATTACGTCCTCCAGATTTTAAATAATTTGATATTTTGAATTTGACTTTATAAGAAAGTCTTGGATATATCTGTGTTGTTTCTTTATCTGGCTATAATTTTAGGTTATCATTATCCTTTGGTCTTTTGATAAATGGGAAGCCAGAAAGCTAACTGATGTAAGAGCAGCTTGTTCAGTGAAATGTAGAATTGAAATAGTTATCCAAATTACTGGTTATGAATAAGAAATTGTTTATACTGATTATGATTACTGTAAGTAAATCATTCATACTAATTATGAATAAGAAATGCAGATCTAAGTCTAGGCATTAAATTGCACAAATTGGTAATGTGTTAAAAACAAAATACGACGGTTATCGTTCAAGCCAAGTTCACCTTTTGGTTTTGCCATGGATTACACCTTGACGCGGTGAGGGAGGGGAAGTGGTAACTAATTAATGAGATTTCATAGAGCCTCCTGTTCTCACTGACCTTGGCTACCTGAAACTAGGAAGCAGAACCAAGATATTCCACCCCAACCGTTAGAAGAGGGGCAGACCGGCTGTAACCGTTGTGTCTAACTCCCTGGGTTTACCTTAACGAAAGGGAACCACTGCGTGTGTGCAGATTCACATGTAATCCAGACTTATTTTGGTTTTCACACAAGCCTGCTCTCTCATTATCCTTGATTTGGTTTGTTGTACGAGACCAAAGCTGAGCACTTGGTGAAAGGAAATGGCAGTTACAGCAAAAGCTAACTGATTAAAATTAAGTGAGGGAATAGTCAGATGCTAGGTCATTGTAAAAGGCCTTTAAAGACGTGCACTTTCCATATCTTCACGTCAATTTGAACTTCGACTAGGACAGTGTTTCCCGGGAGAGCTGCCCGGAGGATCAGCTTGGGCAGGGTTGATTTTTCTTAGCGTGTCATTTGTATGTAAATTACTGGAAACTAGCAGTTTTAAAAGTTTTCTTTCTCTGTTTTGTTTACACTCCTCTTAAGCACTTTTGTGTGTGTGTGTAAACTGTAAAGTCTCACCTAGGCCTTGTGAAAAAAATCACAAATAAAATAATGAAGTTTTAATGAATAAAGTTTAACCACTCGATAGGGAACCGTGTTGGCCGAAGCACTTAGGAAATGCAGGTACTTTACGGAGCATCACACGCTGGTGGGAATAGAGGACAGCGTGTTGAGAATGGAGGCACTTCGCCCAGGTAGCTCTTGTCCATCGTGAAACGAACCTGGGTTTGCCTCATTTACTAAGACTTGGTTATAATTACCCTAGGACCAGTAGATGTAATTGGTGTATTAATATTTTTGAAATGTCCTTTCTTTTGTGTGGGAATGTTATATTTGGGGTCCTTATATGATTGAACTTGATTACAAGGTACTGTTGGTCTGCTAGTCTTTCAAATTGACTTTTAAACTGCATCTCTTTATGACTTTTATCATCAAGAACAACAAGACTTTTAGCTGAGAAGCTTGCTGTTACCTGACAGTGTAGCCTGCCTGACATACAAGCCCGGGTGGAAGATTCTGGACTTGCAGAAAGGCAGATGGGACACATGTACGTGTACATGGTGTACTTTATGTTGGGTGGGAGAAGAAGAGGTGTTGTGTTTTCACGTGGAAAAGGGTACTTTGTTTTTTGAAGGTACTCGCTTTAGGGTTCTTTTAATAACAATCTCCTAATGCTTTAAGTGTATGATTTGACCGTAGGGATCGGTTTACAGCAGATGACTTTTCTAGAATGCATCTCTTCTAGGAAGTGAAATGCCAGTGTATGTCGTTACTGTGGATGCCGGGCGATGTCACCCGGAAAAGTGGTCCCTCGGGCGCGTTCACCGTATCTCACCTGACCCTCGTCACAGGCTCTGGAGCCCCGTGGACGCACCCTGTCCCCACTTTAGAGAGAAAGAATCCGAGCTGAAGGACTCAGTAACACTCATGTTAGTACGTGGCAGTTGCTAGTTTCCAGGGAGGGAGACGAGGCGGTCCTGAGTGTGTCCGGGGCCAGGCCCTGCGTCTTCTCCTGTCCGGTCGGCAGCTGGGGGTGAGTGTGGTCCTCACGAAGAGCGAGTCTCGGTGGGAGAGCAAACAGACCTCTGCTGCCTCGAATTTCCAAATTAGGTTTTAAGAAACTTTAAAATTGTAAAAACCTCATGGATTTGGGCAAACTGAATGTATATAAGTTTTTGAAGTTGGCACAAAAATAGGAAATGAGGCCTGCTCTTTTCAGTTAACCTTTTTTGTAGAGTTTGGGAGTTTTTTGGACAAATGTTCCATTACCTCTCAAATTCATTAATTCTGTATCTGTACTTAAATTTTGAATCTTGCAACTAAGTGTAGCCTCATTCAGAATATTTTATGAGCATAATTTATTGTTTTAAATTAATTTTTTAGCTGATAGCAGTTAGCACTTAATATGTAAGGTGAATAATTTATTAAGTGTAGAAATTTGTTAACCTAATCGGTTTTTACTTAAATACACCAAAGATTATAGTAGGTATTAAAATAGCTTAAAAGAATTTAAATTCTTTGTTGTTTGAATAAATATTTGTCCAAAGAAGCACAGTTGAAGTCCTAGGCTTACGAATTAAAAAAAAAAAAATTGTTAGTCTGAATACTAAGAATTAAATGTTTGTGTTGAAAACACTCTGGGAATAGTCAAACTGACAAATTACAAGTAAGAATACTCAGTTTTCCTTAGTTTAATTAATTCAATGTTATCTTTTATTAAGCGGACACTATTAAATGCAAAATAATAAGCTCATTTTTTACACTACACTATTAAAAATCATTTGCCTTAGAATTTTTTTTACAACAAGTCGAAGTTATTTTTGTAAGAACCCCGCCTATATTTTGCAGCCTAAACTACCATTAAAAGCTAGGGTTCGTTCTTCATGCCAGCAAGGTTTAACCAGCTCTGAAGGTGGCGATCTTTGCATGCTTTTCAATAGTTCAGTTTACGCGGCTAGGAGAGGAGGGGTAGCAAACATAGGGGTTCAAACTGGTGCTCTATTCAGTGACTTCCTGTTGAGTGATGTCAGTTCATGAACTAGGTACACTACTAATTTCCTGTCAACTTTTAAAGTGTCAAAATGTCATAGTGGAGTGACTATACACTGTTAGTTAAGGGCTAATAAGTAATTAAATGTCATGCATTGTTTTTCATTCTGTAATTGCAGACACATTAAAGACACAGCTGAACTAGTACGTCTGTAAGTTTGAGTTTCCTTCCGTCATTCTGCCATCCCCTCTGTGAAAAGTCAGGTTCGGAGCATCGCTCGGTCACCAGGCGTCTTTTCCAGATTGAAAGCTCTGTGCCTTTTCACTGTGCGGGAGGGGAGTTCCTTCCTTGCAGTCCACTCTGCTGGCCGGACTGCACCAGTTAACAAATGAGCTTCATTTTGTTGTCGTCATGGGTCTAATGTTTGTGCCACCTGCTGGTCAGAAAGCACTTTTTCTTAGGTTGCTTTATGCTTATGTAGGAAAATAGGCACTAAGTACTTGTGTGAATATTTGTTTTTTTTGTGTTTGATGTCTGTTTTGGCCTTTATAGTCACTGTGCAGCCACTTCGGGGCCTGTCTCCACCCGCTTCTTGGAGGAACCTAACAAATAAAATGAAATGAGTTGTGTGCCTGCCTCTCTGTCTCCTCCTCCCCTGGCTGTTTAAAAGTAATCTCGGCTCTGCCCTGAACTGCTTCTGATGTCAGTTTGCCCAAAACTGAACAGGAGATGACAGTTGGCATGTGTTTCCCCGGAAGGGCAGCAGCATCTCAACCAACATGCAACTGGAGTTTATCAACTCAGGAAAAGCTAGGACCTTTAAAATCATGTTAGGATTCTCGAAGACTCAGTGCCAAATCGAAAATGAGGGAGAAGGTATAAGAAACAAGTCGCGTTTCTAAAACTTTAAAGAGGATGATGGTAAATGTTGCTTGCTATTCAAGTGAATGATGGGTAATGTGAGAATGATTTCTGTAACAGTATTTAGGGATATAGACCACTCTTGCTAGAGGTCCTCCACTTTCTTTTGCACATTCATCTCGGTACAGCCTGTAGTGGTTTTTTGGGGGGATCACCTTATTTCCTTCAAAGTTATTTCTACCTAAAGATCCTTTTTTTCCCCTGGAATATTGGCATGCTTTCCGCACTTCCTCTTTGAAGTAGCATTAAAAAGGAAAAATAGGATTAGGTTGTGTGGAAGATGAGAGAAAGTTTTGGTAGATAAAACCTTTGTTTGTGTGTGTGTTTACCCTTCATGTGTTAACTTGCTTGTGTATTGATTGGTCTCAAGCCTATGACTAGTGGGAAATCTCCAAAGAATTTAAATATAGCCTCTGTAGCCATGATACAAACAAATTAAGAATTATAGTCACAGAATAGAGGTTATACAGATATGGACATACTTTTTTTCCCCCCAAATTCTTAGGTAAAGAAGTATTTTCAGTGCTTGCATTCCCATTGGAAATTCTAAAACATGGAATGAAGTGCATGCACACTTCTCGTGGTTATTTAGCCTCTTTGCTTGGTGTTCCTGCTTGCATTAATGTTGGTCTGCGTACTGTGGTATAATTACAGAACTTTCTTATGCCTGTAGATAGAACTGTTACAGTCGATGGGCAGGGCTGCCAAAAAATGACTACGGAGGTGGACATTGAGCGGCTCCCTGCAGTCAGTGTTCCGATTGAGGGGATCTGTGATGTGCATTAAAGAGAAGATGCTTTTAAACTTAGTTTCATTCTTAAATCATACATTTTGCTTTTAATCATTTAAGGACACGTGTCAAAGCAGTTACAAAGGAAAATCTAAAATATCAAAATTTGATACTTCGCCAACTGTGTATGACGTCATCTCGTGAGTTTTACAGATACTTCAGCTGTGTCATGTTTCTTAAGTACCAATGTCTTTATAGAAAAATTTGTTCTCTGTGAAGACTAGCAAGTGTACTGTATATGGAACTAGTTCTCTCTGTTATTTTGATATTTAAAAATAAATATCAAGTCTTTGGTCCTCATGAAGCACATCTAGGTTTTGTTGAACACTTTCACGGCATGTGGGGTGCGTGGGGTGCAGAACTCTGCATGGTGGGCACAGAGACGGAACGAGTGGAATGAATGCCAGAGCTTCTGGGGCACGTTTATGTACAGATTTTTTCTCATAAGCCAGATATTATTGTGAGACATTTTGCATATTGAATGTATTAACCATTAAATGATTTAATGTTTTTAAGTGGCTAATTAATATACATTTAAATACTAATAGTGACTTATAAACAAAATGCACTACACTCTATTGAACTGAGACAAATATGTCTGCGATGGAAGTTTATGACGGCTTGTATTTGCAATGTTAATTTGGTGAATAATCACAGCATGAAATAATATAAATTGTTCTTGAAAGTTATCATTCATACTAACATTTTTTCTTAAAAGAAACCACGTAGTAGCATTCTCATTGTACATCAATGTCAACGGATTAAAAAAAAACCCTATGTAACAATTTTTTTAAAACATCATTCTCTTAATGGGATTTGACTTTGGGCCACATTGGGTGTCAGTGAATATAATTTCCTGTCTCACCTTCCTCATTGTTTTTCCACTGGGACTTTATTCCCCCTACGTCTGTTGTGTACTCATACCCATATCGCACGGAGTTTTAAAGTTTCCCGCTGAGTTTAGAGGCCCGGTGGTCTACCGGGAGGGTGAGGTGAGAGCTGAGCCGCCTGTGTAAGGATCCTGGCTCTGTCTCTTCCCGGCCCCAAGACGCATCTGTAAAATAAAAGCGATGGGTGCCGCCTCTCAGGCTTGAGATACACATGGCAAGGGCTACAGTCATTATTAGTAGGTACCTACAATTAAAATAAGATCAAGGCGTTCTTTGTCCAGGGACTGCCTGTCAACATCATCAGTTGTGAATTATTGTGAATCTCAGGTTGCATCTAATTTCTGCTCCCAGGATCTCTAGTTAAGAGCCAGCAAACACAATGCAATGTACCGATGATGTATCATAGAATTGTGCCCTTGAAACCTGTATATTATTAACCAGTGTTACCCCAATACATGAAAGAAAGAAAGAGCATGCAAACTTACTGCCCCCTGCTGTGGTCATTCACTGAAATAGCCACGTTCTCACAAACTAGACATTTAATTGTTCCTTTTCCGCCCATTCGGCCCAGGAACTGCGAAAGGAGAGCTAAGGAATATAATTCTGGGGGGGGGGGGGTACTTTGGAAGGGAGGATGGCGGAAGCCATCATTTGCCTCCTTCACGGTTTTACCTCTGGATGCCCGTGGCAACCACAAGGGCGGCCACCTTCACTGTGGAAAAGGTGTTACTCTTTTCCCCTTGACACGGCTTTTCAAATCCA
Source organism: Artibeus jamaicensis (assembly GCF_021234435.1). NCBI lineage: Eukaryota > Metazoa > Chordata > Mammalia > Chiroptera > Phyllostomidae > Artibeus > Artibeus jamaicensis. Next base: position 5,970,857 of record NW_026522054.1, on the reverse strand, counting down.
AAAGGCGGATTTCAATTCTAAGGCAGTGTCGCAAAGACCCCGCCTCGGTTTTCGGCTCCGCTGACAGCCACAGGCGGCCCAGCAATCATTTAAATGAAGCGCTGCCGTCTCATTGGCCCGGGGATGCTGCTCACGGATTGGCCCTTGAGGGCTCGCTGATTGGCTCTGTGAAGGCGTGGGGCGGTGCCGCGCGTGCCCATTGGTGGAGGAGGGAAGTTTAAGTTGCAGCAGGGGCCACACCAGAGTCTCCCGGGTTGTGGCGAATTTGTAGGGATCCTTTTGTTTTTTTCTGAGGTGCGGACGACTGGGAGAGAAAGAGAGGTAACTTCGCTGCGGAGCGGCCTGCGGCTGTCGGGCTGCCATGGCGACGCGGCGAGGCTGCCAGGACCGGAGTCCCCGGGAGCGGAAGTCGCCGGCGGGACTGGGAGAGTCCCCGCCGGTCCTGACCCTCAGCCACTTCTGTCCGAAGCCTTTTCTGTGCTTCGGGAACGTGCGCCTGGGGGCCTCGAAGACGCTGCCGCTGGCCCTGCTCAACCCTAACCCCGAAGCGGCTGCGGTGACGCTGCCGCGCTGTCCCGCCGCCGCCCAGGGCTTTGAGGTCTGGCCGAGCGCCTTGGAGCTGCAGGTGGGTGTGCGCGGGCCGGGCGTGATCACGACTCCCTGTCACCCCTCCACCCTGCTGTGGGAACGGGAGAGATGCGGGCCGGGGGGGAAACTACAGACACGGGGGAGGGACCTCAGAGGATGAAGCCAGGTCCTTTCGTCCACTCCGGGGACGTCCGGGTCCCCAGTCTCTGGATTCGGGTAGGGAAGGGTGGGCAGGGGCTGCTCGCTAGCGCGCGTGCGCAGAGCATCCTTCGGCGCATCTCAGAAGCCTATTCCAACAGGGTTGTCGTAGACTTGGGCGTCGTGGGACTTGTGTAGTTCTAAAGGAATAGACCGCACTTTTTATGCACACCCTTTATCTGTCTATCTGTTGTTAATGATGCTCTGGGGCGTACCCTGGTTGGATCATCTTTTTGTCGCCTCCTATCGGTTATCCTAAATGCATCTTAGTGGCCTTGGGTGTCGGGAAAACTGAGCCCACCGAGACTCAGGGGCACTGGCACTGCTTGTTATGGTGAGACAGGGAGCTTCGTTTGGTTGGAATGTCCGTACGGGAGACGCAGAAGCACTGCTTTCGGGTTATTGTCCACAAGCGCGTGCGGTGTTGCTTTCGTGTAGTTTTCACAGTGAGTGGGTCCGGTTTAATTTTATCGCTGTCGTTTCCAAGAATTCCCCGGTGGCTCCTCTGCACGGCGTTGGCCAGCGTTTTTGCCTTTGTCAGGAGAAACAGAGCAGATCACTGCTTCTCTTGACCGCTGGCTTTCCATTTGGAAGATCCTGTAGAAGTGTGAAAATAAAGCTGAATGTTACCGGTATGAGGCCTGGCCACCAGGGGCTCAGGTCACCGACCTGAGCTTCCACAGTGGTCCCCCTCCTCTTGATTTCTCTCCAGGGCACAAGGATTCTTTGGTTACGTGGAACGAAAAAAGATTTCTGGTTTGTTTGTTTAGAATTCACTGTTTTGTAGAGAAAGTGTGGCGGACTCCAGCCAGCAGAGTCCACCTGTTGGGGCTGACTCGAGAATGAATGCACAAGTGACAACAATCCTGTGGAGAAAAGGGAACGGCACAGCTACTCTCTCAAGGGGAGAGCGCCCCGACCCTTGCCTTGACAAGCTTTTATTGTTTTCCTCGGGTCTTAACATCAGAGAAAGATTTATTATCTATTACGTAGAATATTATTGTCTACATTTTAGGTACAACAAGGAAATGAAAACATGCAGAGGGGAATGGCGAACGGCCGGATTAGCTCTGTCCTTGGGCAAATTCGCACAGGCTTTGGAAATTACCTTGAAGATAAACAATACACATTTGTTGTTTTAGACCAGGTGATGGAGTTTTAGCAAGAGCAAGCCATAACAGTCTGTATGCATTTTCTAGGCCCGATTCCCACGGGAAAACTCGGTTTGAAGGTCCGGCTCCTGTCCATCTGTAGGTTTTCCATACAGGGCTGTCACATTTGCCAGACCAAGACAAACCGGTCCCTTACAAGAAAGCACTTTCTTATTTTCTAAAACCAGCTGTTTTTGATGTTTGGTAGTTTCCCCTTTAAATCAAAATGTGTCTCTCCCCCCACCCCTTAGAAAAGCACAGATGCAGAGTTTGTTCTGTCCCCTAAGGGTTCTGGGCTGCGGGGTGTATCTGTCAGAATCTGAGCCCTGGAGAAAGACCTGGGTTTCGCTTACAGTTTGACTTAAATACATAAAGCTTTTTCTGGCCCTTGGTTACGGTGTCCCTACAGTCTGGCAAATGTTGACGATTGCAGTGCCGGGTCCTAGGCATGTAGGCCTGTGAGGACCCCGAGACTGGGCCTGGAACTTAAGTACTTAACGAATACCGGTACTCGTGATGATGTGGTTACAGAAGTTTGTGGGCAGAAGGAATTTAGTTGATTGTTTTATGGATTTTTGATGAAAGTCTTCATAATGAAAATTCTTTTCTCTTTGAATGGGAAGCACTATACATATTCTCAACAACTAGAAATATGTGATTAAAAATGTAAAAAATCACTGACAACAAAAATGATTTGGAGACTGTTCTGTTGCTTTACTTACAATGAAGATTTTATTACAGTTTTATTTTCTTGTGAACCTTGTTTTTACTGGTAGCTTTTTTCCTGATAATAAAGTGAGATAGGTTCGGGAAGTTATTTGACTTAAATGTTGTTATGGTACAGAGTGTTGATGACTAACAATCATTACTCCTATACCATAGTCTAAGTTGTATATAATATGTTTCAGTTCTAACCACCTACTGTTATAAGTAATGTTAAAATTTTCTTTTGATTACAGCCCAAGGAAAAAAATGTTATTTCTGTTAACTGGACACCAATAAAAGGAGGCCGAGTAAGGGAGATTCTGACATTTCATGTAAATGGCATTGTGAAACATGAAGTGATATTATTAGGGAATGCAGAAGAGCCAAAAAAGAAAAAGGTAATAAGTTTTCACTATTCTGTGATATACTCTAAGAAAATAATATGTAAGAATTATTTTGCTAACACTCTTAAGTGAGCACCATACATAAAATGTCTTACTAAAGGCAATATTCAATAGCCATCAACTTCATTTGTATTTTTGCTTGTTTGTACAGAGGAGTCTTTGGGATACCATTAATAAGAAAAAAGTTTCAGCCCCTTTGAGTCGTAAGAAGAGGATTTCAAATATTCAGAATGTTAATGAAACGTTCAGTGTTTCCCAAAAAGTGGACAGAGTTAGGAGCCCGCTGCAGGCTCGTGAAAACCTGGGCAGGAAAGAGGGCTGTTCTCCAACAGAAAACAGTTCTTTGATCCTTGAAGGGGATAAAATACCCATCTCGCCCATCAGTCCCACTTTCAAAGGATGCCGTGGGGAGCCTGGCTTGCCCCTTTGTGTCCGTCGGTCCACTACCTACACGTGTCTTCATGCCTCTGAAAATGGGGAGTTATGGAAATTAGAAGACGCCAACATTTCCAAAGGTTTTAATGAGAAAGTCCTTACCGAAACTTCTGTTGACTCCATAAATAATAACAGCCAAGTGGAAGAGGAGAGTAAACTTACCGTCACCCCAAACTGCCCTTCAACTTTGAACGTCTCACAAAGCCACGGGAATTTCCTAAGTCCAGATTCTTTTGTAAAGAACAGCCACGCGGCTGATCATGAACTAAAATCAGTGCCATGTATGTCGTCGGATACATTTCTGAAAGACGATTCAAGGCCCGTGCATTTGGAATCCAAACCTGTACATGAAGCTTACCAGACAATTCTAAGTCCAGATTCTTTCCTAAAGGACAATTACGGACTAAGTGCGGAGGTAGAATCAGAATCGGTGAGTCCAATTCTGTCCTCGAGTCGATGTGTAGAAGATAATGTAACACGCAGATCTCTCTCTCAACAAACGTGCAAATTATCACCATTTCTAAACGGATATTCTCAGGCCTCAGAATCTCCTCCCGTGCAGAGAAAAAATGAAGTTTTACTGTGTATTCCTGAATGCCAGGGTTCAAACTTTCCAGGAACTATTTTTGAAGGACCTAAGTCTTCAGAAATGAAACCAAATTGTGACAGTTCTATAAAACACAATCAGCCTGGATTTTCTGCAGTTCAGGACATTTCTGGTTATAGCCACAAGACACAGCTTAAGAGACGTCCAGTCCTTTCTGCGACTGTGACTAAATTGAAGCCTACTGGTAACAGAGAAAACAAAACCGAGACAAGCCAACCAAAGGCAAGGAGGTGTCTCTGCAGTGTAGAAGGTGAAGATGAAAAAGTGGCTGATAGTGCAGAAGAGAGAGATACTCTTCGTTCTTATCTCCCAGTTATAGAGCCAGCAGTAAGCAGCCCGACGAGTTGCAAAACAGCGGTAGACTCTTCCTCAAGGGCAGCTTCGGCTGCTCGTAAAAGGAAGAGCGAGGGAAACGTGGAGGGGGCCCGTGTGCTGGTCGGGGTCGCAGAACACACCGAAGTACCAGCGACCGAGAGGATCCGTTTTTCCCCCTGGGCGTCCACAACATCAGCTGCTAAAAAAACGAGAAAGGTGATAATGCCTGTCTCCAACCCTGCCAGCAGCAGAGAGAAACTACACCCGAAGAAGAGACCTGGTGAGTTGTCCGTAAAACTTGAATGACGGTGAACTTGTAAAGGGTGGGTTTCCCGTTCCCCGTGGTTCACAGACTTGCTGCTGATGAGCTTGAATTAAAGCACACTCTTCAGTCCCCCGTTTGCTTAGTGAGAGGAGCCGTGGAGTGTGGGGCTGGGTTCTGGAACAGTTGTGATCTTGTTCTCATTTTAGTTTTGATTGTCATGACTTCTGATTTTTTTAAATAATTGCATTCAAATACTTACCTTCCTTACTGAGTGAGACACTCAGAGTTTTGGACCCAGGGAAGTCCTCCACTCACCTCACCTTGGTCTCCTTAGTCAGGGCCCAGGTTAGAGGGCCCAGGTAAGTGCCTGGCCCCCTTAAGACCATCTGAGGCAACGCAGGAGAGGCCTCTGCGCGCCTGTGCTCCCGGAGACGTTATCCTGCCTCTGCCACTAATTAGGAGGAAGGTGGTCCCCGAGCCGGGCACACCTGCAGGGGAAGCCTGGTTGCTCTCCTCACACTCACAGCCTTGCCAGCTGCCTGAAAACCAGCCCGGACCAATCCCATCCCGCCCAAACTACCGCACGGGACAGTCACGGTCCAGGCCTACTAGGTATTTAAAAGATAATTTGAAAGAACTTCCCAGGACTCCTATCACAGGCTGATACTTGTGTCTTGTTTCTCTTTGAAGGGATCCTAGTTTGAACCTCCATCTGTGCATCTCCAGCTGCGTAAACCCACGCCCTCTGGACGCAGCTGGGTTGCTTGGCTGTATTTTCCTGGCTCTCTCCACCTTGCCTTCTTTTCTCCTGGGACCTCTAACATTTCCTTTGCCCCCTTTCTTATGAAGACTGTCGGTTGTGCTATTGAAATGACGCTCTAGTCTGTCTCCTGTTCAACTTAAGTTCTCAGCACGGCTAAGTCAGCGCTGCAGAGCCTCCTTTCAGCTCTGCGCCTCTAGTCTCGGCCCCCTTCACTCCACTGTCCCTGCCGTTTCCCGAGATGCTGGGCGTTTGGAACTTGCACTGTAGGTTTGACGGGACCACCGAGCCACAGTGTCGTGCCTGTGGCTTAGTGTTTTTGCTGAACAGACGGGATTGTGGGCACCCCAGTTTGAACTTTAAAACCGTTCAGGGAATTAATTTCATTTCGTAATGCTGTTATTCTGCTTTATACTTTATTTTAGATTCTTTAGCACACAAAACTCCCAGTTCTAAAACAAACGGAAGGACAAAACGCGTTGTTCCAGTGGCACAGTCTCATCTGACCTTCATAAAACCGTTGAAAACAGGCAGGTGTCCATGGTCTTTACCGTCCTTGCAAATCCGACATTGAAGGAAGCAGTAATTGTGTTTCGGGCGGAAACGAACCGGAATTTTTGTTGAACAAAAGCCTTGAAGAACTGTTACAAGTCTGTATTCACAGAACAATCAGGGCGTATTCTCAGACTGGCGTGAAACTCACTGGGACTTGGGATTTTTAAATAACCAGGAGGGGCTGCCTTACTCTCTCTTTTTTCTTTTTGTCTATTTTGTTTTAAAAAAAATCAGTTGGGCTTTGTATGGCGTTTTTTTCCCATGACCATTTGTCCCCCTTACCCCTCTCCCACCACCCCCGCCCCCACCATCACCCACTGTCCCCGCATCCGTGAGTCCTTTTTCTTGTTTGCTGGAGCCCTTTTTCCTTTGGTTACATCTCATGCCCCAAAATGCTTCCCACTCTTTCCAGTAAGTCCTGGGAAAGGGGGTGTTAGCCAGAGCCTCTGCTGGTAAAAGTGGTCTTTCGCTATATGTTATATAACAGTTTAAAGGGAAGTTTCTCACGCAATGACCTGGCTTGTGCCCTTAGATGTTCCTCGACACCCAATGCCGTTTGCGGCGAGGAACATGTTTTATGACGAGCGCTGGAAGGAGAAGCAGCAGCAGGGATTCACGTGGTGGCTGAACTTCGTACTGACCCCCGACGACCTCACCGTCAAGACCAGCGTCTCCGAAGGTAGACCTCACAGTCCTGTTTCCCTTGAAGCATGCCCTGGTTTGGGCAGATGGGTTTAACATGAAGTTTTCCTTTTTAATTCCACATGTTTTATTATCGTTAATGGCGTGGTTCACCAATTTATTGACATACATGCTACAAATTGTGTCGGTGAGAATATTTAGGGAATTCTGCACTGAACCTACCGGAGTTTACATTTTTTTTCCTCCTTTTCACTCTCGGGCATCAGCCAGAGCGACTCCCAGGGGACTGATTCCGTCCGAGTCGCAGTGACACGTGGCTGCGAGGGGAACTGGTTCAGAGTTACGTGTGCTGGTCAGGCCTCAGGAAGGGTCTGTGTTGTGCGGCCTCTTCACTCGGGCACACGGAGTGTCTCCGCCCTCTTCCTCCTCGTTTCTGCCTCCGCCGAGCCCCTCAGGGCAGACCCTGGCAGGCGCGCTCCGGACCCCGCTGCTGTAGGGCCGTTTCCACACAGCTCAGTGCTCGTCCTGGGGGCCCCCCTGTGGGAGCGAGGGAGGCACGCAGTCCACGGACAGTTGAGGGTTTTCTCCTGAAAGGGAACGAAGCTGAGCTTTGCTGCCCTCCCGGAGGAAGTACGGGCTCAGTGCGACAACTCAAGGAAAGGAAAAGCCCCGCAGACACGTCGGGACGGTTCCTGGGGCCCGGGGTCGCGGTCCTTTCATGGCAGCCTGGACGCAGCCTGTTATTGAACTCCTCTTCATGCTTGAGAGAAATTCCAGCTGCATCTTACAACTTAATTCATGTCACAAATCCCATTCATTCTCAGCTTCCCTTTTGGATTTTTAAAGAGGGTGGAGGCGGAGAGGCCGGTCAGGAGGCCCTTTCACTGGTCTGGGTTGGAGATGATAATGTGTGGGCGGGGCAGTGGTGGCCGAGGCTGTGAGAAGTGACTGGACGGGGACACCTGGTGCAGGTAGAAGCCACAGGCTGTGGCGATAGACTGTCCTCACGCGCCGAGCCAGTTCTCAGATGGAGAAGCAGAGAGCAAGCGGGGCTGGGGCAGGGGCCGGGTTCTGTTCGGCCGGCTCGCATGGCGTCACGCTGGGTTCGAGGTCTTGTGGAAACACTGCTAAAGGGAGCTGTCTCTCGTTCTCACCCAGTAAATGCTGCTGCTCTGCTCTTGGGCGTGGAGAACCAACATAAGCTGAGCGTCCCCCGAGCTCCCACAAAAGACGAAATGTCGCTCAGGGCTTACACGGCCCGGTGCCGGCTGAACAGGTTGCGTCGAGCTGCGTGCCGCTTATTTACTTCTGAAAAAATGGTGCAAGCCATCAAAAAGCTGGAGATCGAAATTGAAGCCAGGCGGCTGGTTGTTCGCAAAGACAGACACCTCTGGAAAGATGTGGGTAAGGTTATACACAAGCCTTGGTTATTGCTTTACGAACGCAGAGATTTTGTATTTTAGAGTCCAAGGCCAAATTTGCAGCGTACAGTGTCACGTATTCAAATCTCAACTGTTTGAGTGGAGGTATAGTTTACTTAGGTGAACTTACTTCACATAAGTGATTGTCCTCTGTCCCCCCGGCTTCTCCCCGTGGGACTGTGTGCCCTGGCTGACGCGTCCTGCTTTCCCCGCAGGAGAACGGCAGAAGGTGCTGCGCTGGCTGCTGTCGTACAACCCGCTGTGGCTGCGGATCGGCCTAGAGGTGCGTGCCCCTTTCGGCTGTTAGCAAAAGGCTTCATTTTCAGTAAACACGGTTTCACGTATGGAGCCACTTGGTCAGCCCAACTGATCTTTCAGTTTAAAACGAACGTCCTCTAATAAACGCTCATCACGTCAGTAGACCATGCCAGTGCATCACTGCCGTTTAACTTGGTAGTAATTCCTTGTTGGTTTCTTCAGCACACATGTATAGATCAGTGCGAGACATAACGTCCAGCATAGGACGCTCCTTGCCAGCCTTCACACATGCCGAAGGTGGCCTTTTAGGGGCACTTCCTGCCTGGAACCTTGGTAAAACCCGCTGAGGTGTGTGCCCGTGTGCCCACGTCATGGGTGGGACAGAAGCTCAGCGGAATAGTGGCTGCTGGAGGCTGGCAACGGGTCAGGCTGCGGGGTTCACCGGGCCAGTGCCACCATAGCCGTCTGGAATGCTGCTTGTAAAAGCGCCACCAGAACTTGAGGCTTCCCGTGGTCCGCGGCTCGGCAAAGCCCGGAGTGTGAAAACCAGCTGGAGGAGGAAGACAGTGCCTGGCCGTTAGGGAGCATAAGCCTTCGTTAAAAGTGCCCGCTGCCTTTGACCGGTGCGCTTTCGTGTTTGTTGAGGGTTTTTCCTTCATCATGTGGGGCACCCTGTTCTCCAGTCTGCTGCAGGTTTTGGAATAGGACACTCTTTGGGACTGAAAGGAATGTTTATAATAATCTGCCTTTCACTCATCAAGAAACTGAGGCCCAGAGAGAGCACATGCTAAGCCCACTGACGTCACACAGGCTGACAGCGTCCTTGCTGAGATTTCTCCAGTCTCACTGTAATCGAGTTGCAGTTCAGCTCAGTCTCTTATTGCTCAGTGAGACGACGGTGAGAACCCTCACGTGTCACACCGCTCTGGAACCTCAGCCCCGAGGGACCTCCCCACTGGGACGGAACTTTTGGTGGCAGAGGGAGAAAGTGGGCCGACTGGGAAGGCCCGCGATGCCTCGTGGCAGTTGTGTTTCGGCGGAGTGTCTCCTCGGCCACACCCCGCTGCCCAAACCTCCGCAGCTGGCCAGGCACAGGGGAGGCGGGATGTCTTTCTTCCCCTGCGAGAGGTACCCCCAGTCTGCGGCCCTCTGTGGGGACCTGTGGCCGGTGCAGGGAAGGGGGCGGGCTGAGTGACTGTGAACAAAATGTATGGAACCACCCCCCTGGGGGTTCTGCTGTGGCCGCGGCCCCAGAGGAGTTTCAGAAAGTACCGAGGCCAGACTGTGTGTGTTGGCCGGTGTTCATCCTTTCCCACGCTTCCTCTTTGGTCAGTGTGAGGTTATAGGAAACAATTTCATTTTGTTTTCTAAGTGCTTTTTTTAAAAGTCATTATAACACAATGGTGTGAACCTAATTTCTTATTTAACTCATTCATTATAAAGAGGTGTGTCCTTCTCAGATTATTACCTGAAGTGATTTACAGATGCTTTTAAACTTACCTGTTAGAAAGTTGACCGTCTTCAGGTTTCTATTTCACCTTCAGGATACACTTAGTGGGTAGTTACAATTTAATTTGTGCAATGTGTGCACTTGAGAGTTCTTTAACTTAAAGGAAAAAGAATTAAAATACGAATATTGCCAGTCAGCAGATTTTAAAGGATTTATCCTAGTCCCAAGCTGTTGACTTTTCCATTGTGAGGCGAGCATACTGGACACACTGCAAGATGCACAGAACGTGCACGTCCCCTGGGAAGAGGGCGCGGGCAGACATCCGGTCCCTTCCCTGCGGTTTGCGAGGCGGGACGTTGCCAGGCCTCAGAAGACCGGCGTCTGCCTTCCCGTTGCGCCCCTTTGCTTCTCAGAGATCAGCCGGTCCTGACTTTAGCTTTACTCTCTGTCCAGACAGTTTTTGGCGAACTCGTAGCTCTGGAAGACAACAGCGATGTCATGGGGATGGCCGTGTTTATTGCGAGCCGCCTGCTGTGGAATCCTGACCTAGCCGCTGAGTACAGACACCCCTCCGTCCCTCACCTGTACCGGGATGGTGAGCAGCTCCGCCCCCACCCTGAGCGTGGCAACGGCTTCTTCTCGGTCTTCCCGTCTCTGTGTGCGTCGACCTGCCAGAGACACCGACGTGAAGAGGGTGCTCTCTCCCCACCCCGCCCTTCCTGCCCCCAGGAGGCCCCGTCACTTCCCCCACCCCTACAGTTATTTTTGCCCGCCTGTTGTCTCTTCCCACCTTTGCCCTGTGTGGGCTCTGGCCACGAGGGGACCGTGTTTGCTTAGTGTCAGTGCTGCATGTGGCCCCTGGGAGGGTGCCTGCCCGCCGCAGGTGCTCTGGAAGGGCTGGGTGAGGGAGGTGAGCCAAGGCCCCAATGCCTTTGTGCCCCCTCCCCCCGCCTGGACCGGGCGTCCCACCAGAACCCGCCTCATGACGCCACCGTGCTGCAGGGCCCCGTCTCGGGAAGCGCCGGCAGGGCGCGCGGTGCGGTGTGTCGGCTGCTGTTACTGTCATTGCACATTACTGTTATGACTTAGGTGACCCGGGGCTGCCACACGTGAACTGCCTCTGCTTTTGTACTTTCTTCAAGGTCACGAAGAGGCTTTGTCTCGGTTTACACTGAAGAAGTTGCTGTTGCTGGTTTGTTTCCTTGATCATGCCAAAGTCTCCAGACTTATTGACCACGACCCCTGTCTGTTCTGTAAGGACGCCGAGTTCAAGGTGCAGTGTTCGTTTTATACCTTGTGCTGAGCACGTCACACCCCAGACTTGTGCTTGCTTTCACTCTATGGATTTCCTCTGTAGAAGAAGGTAGTTTCTCAAGGCACAGTGCTCGGAGGGGAGGGGAGGGGAGGCTTACCCCGCGAGCCCGCCCAGGGCCCTGGCGCTCCTACCGCAGCCCTGTGCTTCACTGTGGGGATGAGCAGAGTGCTTCCAAGGAATCAATTTTGGGGGAATTTCTGTCCTAATTTTGTATGGTAGCAAATCAGGGCTGATTTTTAGGTGTGGTATTAATTAGAGCAAACTTGGATAAGGCTCTCATGTACAGAATGATTTAAAGGGTCCATTTTGGTGAGCAACACGGTGCTATCGGAACGTAACACCCGCGACTTGCTTCTCCGTAGACTAGTAAAGACCTTCTTCTGGCGTTTTCCCGAGACTTTCTGAGCGGCGAGGGCGACCTTTCCCGTCACCTTAGCTTATTGGGGCTCCCTGTCAGCCACGTTCAGACGCCGTTTGATGAGTTTGATTTTGCTGTGACTAATCTCGCTGTAGATTTGCAATGCGGGGTGCGTCTCGTGTAAGTATCAGAAATAGAACTGTTTTACCTAGGAACGCACACGTTTTCTGGAAAACTTTTTTGTCTGTATTTACACAATCTCTCTTGCTATTTCATGTAATGCGTTGAGTTTAGGCTTGAAAAGCTGGAGCATATTCTGCAGCACTGTTGGAAAACGGTGTCAGTTTTGGGCACGGGCACCCTGTATCCTGTGTCCAGGGTTGCCCCTGTCTGCATGGGCCCAGGGCGTGTCCCCGTGTGCGTGTGTGTGTCCCCTTGTGCTTCTTCACCTCTGCTCCTGGACCTCAGCCCCTGTGAGCAACGGCCCTGCCTGCTGGCGGCACAGCAGCAGGGTCGGTGTGGCTTCGGTCTCTCTGACCTGGGGCTCTGTGCTGGGGGGGGGGGGGGGCGGTCTATGAGGGCGGTGACTGTATTTACGTGGAACTCATCTCTGTGCTCATTTTTGCCTAACGATCTCATGCGGAAATTCCTTCCCCGTCTGTCAGACGAGCCGTGGAGCTGCTCACACAGAACTGGAACCTCTCGAAGAGTCTCCGGGTCCCGGCGATTAGCCGCCTGCAGAAGATACACAACGTGGACCTCGCCCTGCAGGCCCTCCGGGTCCGAGGCGTCCGGCTGCAGGACGAGCACGGTGGGTGCGCCCGGACAGACCTCGTCCCCGCCCCCCCCGCGGAGGTGCCCGCCACGTGTCCTGTGCTGACCGCCCGTCTTCTCCTTGCAGGGAATGCGATCCTGCCGAAGGACATCGTGGACAGGCACCGAGAGAAAACCCTCGCGCTGCTCTGGAGCATCGCACTGGCTCTCCAGGTGCGTCCAGTGCGTTTGGCACTTTTCGTCAATGTGTTGAATAAAGGCCAGCGATAATAACCTTCCCTTACTAGGCGTTACTTTGTCCCAGGAACTGTGACAAATTTGCATTTATTTCGGTTCAAACTTCACCGCTCCCACCCCTCCAAGGTGGGAGTTATCACTACTGCACAGGTGAGGAGACCGAAGGGACAGGTCGCAGCATGGGCAGGAAGTGGAGACGAGATGGGAACCCGGGCTCGCGTGGCTTGGGGTCCCGGGGCCTGACCACTGCCCCTCCCGTCACTTCCATGTGGACTTGTTTGCCTTAAAAAAATAGGCAACTGTAGTTTCCGTGGCATAATAGCAGCACGTCAGGAGGCACAGGATCCTCTTACAGGACAGAAACACTTGTTCCTCTGTGTTTCAGGTGGATGTTTCTCTGGATTTAGATCAGTTAAAGGAAGAAATCGACTTTTTAAGACACACGTGGAGCCTGAGGAAGACGGTGCCCACACCCTCGAGCCGCCGGGACGCCGCCCGCGGTGCGCAGGCCAGCCCGGGGCCGCGCGGATCCCCGGCACAGCAGAGTGAGAGCGTCGGGCTGCTGATGGCCTGGGTGAACGCCCTCTGCGCCTTCTACGGCACGAGAGTGAGCGCCGCTGCCGCCTGTCGGCCCGGGGTCACAGCGAGCCTCGGCCGGAGTCAGCTAGCGTGGGCGCGCGGGTTCCACTTGGCGTTTATTTCTAAGTAGTGGGGTGTTCCTGCACGAGCGGGCTGCTCCTCCAGTGCGCGAAGGCCCTGTCCCGGACCGGTGGCACCTGCTTTGTGAACCGCGGTCATTTCAGGTGTCACTAAGGCAGGAAAATGCCCTCGTGGGGGGTTTAAGCAGGACACCCGTGCACAGAAGTGGGCACTGAGTGGTAGAGTCTGGTGAAGGTGAACGCAGGCCAACCTGCCCGCAGAACGGGCCGTAGAGGGCCTCAGCACGGGGCAGGGGGCCGAGAGGGACAGAGTCTGAGCTGACACACGCAAGTCGGAGGCCGACGCGGAGTGCCTGTGACCGCATGTGGGGAGCGGTGGTGCCTCCCCCCGGCGCTGTTGGGGAAATTGGGGAAATATGGGTGGCCTTCTGGGTGCCATTTAAGAACCAGAGGCCACCGAGGGCCCTGGGGAGACTCTGTCCCAGCCTTTGTCTGCACCCCCAGGGCTGCTGGCCATTCTGGGCTTGCAGACGGGCGTCCCTACCTCGGCCTCCGTCCTCTTGGGGCCCCTCTCCGTGGGCCTGTCTCCGTGTGTCTGCCCCCTTTGTGGCGAGGAGGCCCTCTGTGAACGCGTGGCCTCCCGGGGCTCTGAGAAGGACAGGAACCCGTGACGAACGCGGTCTGACCCGGCGCAGCAGCGTGTCAGCGTCTGTGGGGGGCGTTAACCATTCACAGTTGAGAGCTGGGCCGTGACCGCGGCGTCACACTAGGTGGTGAGGGCAGGCCGTGTGACGCTCTTAGCCGTTATAAGGGAGTACGGGCCACAGAGCCGTCACGACTCTGCTGCTCTCCGCACCGCCGACCCTCTGCCCGCCTTTCCCACCAGGTGGAGAACTTCACGGTGTCTTTCTCAGACGGCCGCGTGCTGTGTTACCTGATCCACCACTACCATCCTGGCTGCGTGCCTTTCCACGCCATCTGTCAGCGGACCACTCAGACGGTGGAGTGCGCGCAGACGGGCTTGGTGGTCTTGAACTCGTCCTCTGAGTCCGAGGAGAGCTGCCTGGATGTGTCCCTCAAAGCGCCCGATCCTGGTCGGTCCCTCTCTGTGGGTCAGGATTCAGGCCCCCGCTTCGCCGCGTCTGAGCTGTGCCCAGAGCCAGCTGATCTCTCTCTCCCTCGCATAACAGAAAACGCAGACGTGTACAGAGAACTCCTGGAGAACGAGAGGAGGAACTTCCAGCTGGTCGGGTCTGCCGTCCGCGACCTCGGGGGCGTGCCGGCCATGCTTCACCACGCGGACATGTCCAACACCATCCCGGACGAGAAGGTGCGGAGCGGGGCTTCTTCGGTGGCGGCTGACACGCTGGCGTCTCAGGCGACGGCCGTCGGCTGCTCCCTGTCACTCTCCTGATCCCACGTTTTGTTCCTGTAGGTGGTCATCACCTTCCTGTCGTTCCTGTGCGCGAGGCTCTTGGATCTCCGCAGAGAAACCAGAGCCGCTCGGCTCATCCAGACGGCCTGGAGGAGGCACAAGGTGAAGTCGGACCTGAGACGCCGTCAGGTGCGCCTGAGGGGGACGCCGGGTGCACACGGTGGTTCTTGGTGTGGTTTTACGTTGTGCCGACGCTGGAAATTCGATAACCATGTGGGCGTCGGGTTGGAGGCGGCCGTTCCCGCCAGTCACTGAAGCTCCCTTCATTCGATGCGTCCTGCCGCCCTGTCCCGCCGTGGGCTCGTCCGCTGTGGGTCAGTGGAAGGACTCGTCTGCTGTGCACGTCGGTGACAGACCTGGGGCACCCGGCTCAGCACTCCGCTCCTTCGCCTGGATCAGGGATTCTCAGAAACAGCAATTGGAGTGTTTTTGTTTTTTTCAAAGGATGAAATCTGCTTTCTTTCCCGCAGATTGTTTCCCCGCCCCAAGTTAATAGGGTTTTAACTGCAGAGGTTTCTTACCTTTTCCGTTGGTGCGAGTTCTTTGCTTGGTGTGCGTCTGCAGCCCGAGTAGCGGAGGTCCCCCTTCATGAGGACCACGGCTTCCCTTTTTCCTCCAGGAGACCCCACCCCTTGGTCACACAGCCGCACAGCAACGTGGTCGCATGTGTCCGTTTGCCACTCGCAACACGAAGCCGCCGGTCCCCTGTGTACTCTAGGAGGAACACGACGGGCTAGTGTTCCTCCTAGAGTGGGCACAGAAACGTCACCAGCTCGGCGTTCTGCTTCGTGTCGTGGTGGTCACTTACGTGAACTCTCTGTTGAGACAGAACAGTGCCCAGGGACAAGGAGGGCTTGGGGCCAGAGCTACCTGAGGGGTGACGCAGGGCTTCCCGAGGGTCCCCGGATACATTCCAGCTCTTCGTCCCTCCTGTGAGTGAACATCACCGACTCCAAAGCAAATTCTTACATTAGACCTGCGTTCAGGCAAAAGAAAACTAAGTAGGTGACACCTGGCTCAGCCACTGGGTAGGACTAACGATGGTGCCGTGGTGTCGTTGCCTGAGAGGGGGAGGCAGTGGCTGCGGGCCTGGGAGGAGCCGCTGGTTTCTGCCGCTGATGTTGGTAAGGGATGCATCTGCTTTCCACCTGGAGTGTCCCTCCTGTCACTGACAGTCGCTGCTCACTGAGCAAATGACCCAGAGTGTGACCATCACTGCTGGTGTGTGTTTTCATCCGTGAGCTGCCCTTTGCCTTCGTAGGGGGACCGTTCGACCCCGTCCGTGGCTGACTGGGTTCCCGGACTGTGGGACACCAACAGCTGAGTTTGGTTGAGTAACAGTCGGGCTCCGGACCAACCCCTGCGCCGTGGGGTTTCACAGGTGATTTTCTTACAGAGTAATTTAGGGTCTTGAGTGACTGTGTAACTTTTTTTTCTTTTTTTTTAAGGAGAGAGACAAAGCCGCAAGAATAATCCAGTCGGCCATAACCCGTTTTCTAGCCAGACGACGACTGAAGAAGGAGGTCAGCGCAGCCCGGGTCATTCAGAAGTCCTGGCGAAGGTTCTTACGACAGAGAGAATTACTGATGCTAAGAAAGGCAGAGCTGGAAAAAATTCAGAGTAAATCAGCACTAGTTATTCAGGTAGAGTATGCTGGAGTGTTTGAATTAAAAGGTTTTCATGACATTGGAAGGAAGAAAGTGAAACATGATAAAGTTTTAAATTATTGTCGTTTAGGTTTCTACATTTTCTCTGGTACTTAGCTCTAGCAAATATTTAGGGAGCATTTGAGTTCTTGCTTCCAGCATGTGTCACCAGTTTGATTCAAACTCTCATAAAAAATTTTCAAAAAGCAAATATTCGGTACCTCCCTCCGATCTGTGAAACTCTCCTGCGCTCGGTGCAAGGCGCAGACAGACCGAAATGCCTGCTTTCCTCCGAAGGAGCAAACAGTTCACCTCGGTGGCACTTGCTGTCTCTTTTGTGAGTTTTCTGGCTTCCACTCAGCAGTGCGCGCTGCCCTGTCCTTGTGCTCGGTGCTCCCCTGTGCCGCCAGGCACCGCTTCCTGTCTTTGCTGCGGACCCTGGAAGCTCTCCTTCCAGGGGACACGTCACGTGTGTGTTTCCTCTCCAGCCCCCTGAGATGGCCCAGGATGGAAACACCTCTTACGATGAGACCGTAGCAGGCCTGCGTTGTCCGCCTAGGAAAAAACATTTAACGTGTTTACTCTACATGGTGGACATGACTTGCATCTGTGTGTTAGGTTTTGTTGCTATTGTGGGTTCTATTGGGATCACGTCAGAGAGCTGTGTGCTGTTTCCATTGGCCCCGTGTGAGTGCCACGGGTCCCGCGGCGAACTGTGCTTCTGTTGGTGAGAAAACGCCAAACTTCCTTCCCAAGAGGCTGTGCCATTTTCAAGAGGCAAACGTTTATCTCTTCTCGTGTGTCTTTAGAAGTCTGTTTTTAACCACGTGTCTACACTCTCCAATGGCGGGAAAAGGAAGCAATTTTAACACTCACGAAAACTGACTGGGAGCGGCCTGGCTCCCTGAGTTCTCCAGTCCCCGTGTGCACATGGTCGGCCGGTGTTGGGATAGTACAGGGTCTGTCCGCGGACGGAATGCAGGCTCTGCAGATGGGTCACAGAACTCAGAGACAGATGCCAGGGAATCGCTGCGAGTCAGTTCATAGGTAGCAGAATATGACAGTAGCTTCATTTCGACTCTTCTCATGTATTATCCTTATGTAAACTTGCATATATTCCGTAAGTCTCTGGAATACAAATGCAAGATAAATATTAGGACTGAGACAAGGGTTTCTGAATTGGCCACAGCTATAGCAATGCAGAAACTAAACTACAAACAAAAGAGGCAAACATGATTTTCAAAGATATACTGCTTTTTATTTTACTGTATTTTTAAGTATTTTTAATATTCTTAAAGAATATTTAAGAATTATACATTTAAATGTGTTAAGTATACAAAGGTATGACTTTGACTTTGTGTTCTTCCTTATTTCTTGCAGAAATATTGGAGAAGATATTCCACTAGAAAGAAGTTTCTGACACTGAAAAAGTACTCAATCATCCTGCAGTCCAGGATAAGAGCGAAAATGGCTGTTGCCTCTTACAAACGGTGTGTGCGGGCGGCCGTCACCATTCAGAGCCAGTGGCGAGCTTGTGTAAGAAGAAGGCAGGATCGGCAGAGATACAAAACGCTCAGGTCATCGTGCCTCATAATCCAGTCTGCGTTCCGAAGATGGCAGCGCCGCCAGATGCGAAGGCGGATAAAAGCCGCCATCACCCTGCAGGGGGCCTTTAGACAGTGGCGCGCCAGGAAACGGGCTAAAGAAGAAAAATCTGCCACGGTCATCCAGTCGTGGTATAGAATGCACAGAGAACTACGGAGGTACTCTCACACCAGATCTTGTGTTCTTACCATTCAGACCGAGTTTCGTCGCTTTCGAGCCCAGAAGTTATATAAAAGGAAAAGGGAAGCCATCCGGACCATCCAGACCCGCTGGCGCGCACACCTGGAGGCAAGGGGGGCGCGCGCCCCCTATCTGCAGAAACTGGCTGCGGCCGTCTGCATCCAGGCTGCGTTCAGGGCGGTGCGTGCCCGGCGCCTGCGCAGAGAAAACGCGGCTGCCTGCGTGCTCCAGGCGTACTGGAGGATGAGACAGGAGAGGCTGCGGTTCCTGGCCCTTAGGAACACCGTCGTCACGTTGCAGGCACATGTAAGAAAGCATCAGCAGTTACGGAAGTACAAGAAGATGCAGAAAGCCGCCCTTGTCATTCAGACTCGTTTCCGAGCGCACATTGCAGCCAGGACAGTCCTGGCGTCCTACCAGAGGACGCGTTCCGCTGCCATTGTCCTGCAGGCTGCATGCCGGGCGAGGCGAGCCAGGAAGGCGGTTCACCACGCCCTCACCTGTGTCATAAGGATTCAGGCGTGTTATCGAGCTCACGTCTGCAGAAAACATTTCCTGAGCCTAAAGCACACCACAGTGAAATTACAGTCAATGGTCAGGAGGCAACAAGCTCGAAAACGGTATCTGCAGTTAAGGGCGGCCGTGGTGTTTGTCCAGCAGAGGTACCGGTTCCTGCAAAGGGCCGCGCGCCGGCGAGGGGAGCTCAGGCAGGTGCTGGAGGCCTGTGTCAGGCTGCAGGCCTGGGCTCGCGGGCACCAGGTGCGGCGGCAGGTGAGGCTGCAGCGGGCAGCGGCCACCTCACTGCAGGCCCACTTCAGGATGAGGACGGTGCGGCGGGGCTACCTGAGGATGCGCAAGGCCGCGCTTGTCATCCAGAGATGCTACCGTGCGCACCGAGTCTGGCTCCGGCAGCAGGAGGCGCTGCGTGCACGGAGAGCCGCCACCTGCCTGCAGGCTGCTTTCAGAGGCCACTGCGTGCGCCGACTGCTGCGCCGGCGGGCCCTGGCCGCGTTGACGATCCAGAGTGCCTTCCGGGGCCACAGGGAACGGGCGAACTACCGCCGAGTGCTTCAGTCTGCCGTACAGATTCAGAGGTGGTACAGGGCCAACTGTGCCGCCCGTGGTCTCCGCGCTCGGTTTCTAAAGGTGCGGGCCGCAGTGCTCACCCTCCAGGCCGCTTACCGGGGTTGGCGGGTTCGCGAGCAGATCAGCAGGGACCGCATGGCGGCCGTGGCCCTTCAGGCTGCCTTCAGAAGGGCCCGGGACCAGCGGCGGTTTCAACAGCTGAAAGCCGCTGCTCTGGCCCTCCAGCGGCGTCGTAGAGCGCAGGCCGCTGGCCGGGCGCAACGCCGGGACTACCTGCGGCTGCGGCGGGCCGCGCTGACCCTGCAGGCGGCGTGCAGGGGCCGAGCGGCGCGGAGGCAGATCCAGAGGCGACACGCATGTGCCACGCTCATCCAGTCCTGCTACAGGATGCACGCGCAGCGCAGGAGGTGGTTCGCCGTGAGGAAGGCCGCCCGTCTGATTCAGACGTGGTTCCGGGCCTGCTGCCAGGGCAGGAGGCAGCGGCTTGCGTATTTG
Organism: Artibeus jamaicensis; assembly: GCF_021234435.1. Taxonomy (NCBI): domain Eukaryota; kingdom Metazoa; phylum Chordata; class Mammalia; order Chiroptera; family Phyllostomidae; genus Artibeus; species Artibeus jamaicensis. Next base: position 5,951,313 of record NW_026522054.1, on the reverse strand, counting down.
AAGACCAAGGCAGCCGTCCTGGTATTGCAGTCGGCTCACCGCAGGATGCGGGAGAGAAGGAAGAGAGCGGAGGAGCGCACCAAGGCCGCGGCCACCATACAGGCCGGATACAGAGCTTACAGAGCCAAGAAGCGCCGGGCCGCCTGCAGGGCTGCAGCTGTCACCATTCAGAGGTGGTACCGCAGTGTCAAAATTGCAGACCGCCAGCACAAGGAGTATCTTCATTTGAAGAAGTCAGCGACCAGAATCCAAGCCGTTTATAGGGGTGTGCAGGTCAGGAGACACATCGGACGTATGCACATGGCAGCCACGTTCATTAAAGCCACGTTTCAGATGCATCTGTTGAAAAGGAGATTCCGTAAAATGAGAGCAGCCGCTGTCATCATTCAAGTGCGGTACAGGGCCTATTGTCGAGGTAAAACTCAGCGTGCACAGTACTTGGCAGTTTTGAAAGCTGTCGACATCCTCCAGGCAGGTTTTCGGGGAGCGAGAGTTCGGTGGAACCTCAGAAGGATGCAGGCGGCCGCGGTGGTCATCCAGTCGGGCTACAGAAGGCACAGGGAGCAGGCGCGCTTCCGCAGGGTCAAGGCGGCCACGAAAACGGTGCAGCGCAGGTACCGGGCTCTGAAGGCCGGGAACGAGCAGTCTGAGAGGTACAGGCAGTTAAGGCGTGCCGCGATCCTCCTTCAGGCTGCGTTCAGGGGGATGAGAGCCAGGAGGCGCGTCAAAGCTATGCATTCGGCTGCAGTGCTCATTCAGAGGAGAGTCAGGGCTGTAAGGACCAGAAGGAGGTTCCTCTCTCTCCGGAAAACTGCCCTTTGGGTCCAGAGAAAATACCGTGCCAAAGTTCACAACAAGCATCACTTAGCATTTCTGCGGTTACAGGAGGCCGCGATCACGATCCAGTCATCGTTCAGAGGCTGGGCGGTAAGGAAAAGGCTGCAAGAGATGCGCGGGGCCGCCACCGTCATCCAGGCCACGTTCAGAATGCACAGAGCGCAGGTGAGCTACCAGGCTTTAAGACACGCGGCGGTCCTGATGCAGCGGCGTTACTGGGCGTGTAGAGCCGCGGAGCTGCAGAGAGAAAGGTTCGTCCGCCAGAGGCACTCTGCTGTGGTCATTCAGGCCGCCTACAGGGGGTGGAGAGCGAGACAGCTTTTGCAGGGGACGCACAGAGCTGCCGTCCTAATACAAAGCACATACAGGATGCACAGGCAGTATGTTTTCTACCGCAAGGTTCAGTGGGCGACAAAGCTGATACAAGAGAAATACAGGGCAAATAAAAGGAAGGCTCTTGAACCGAGAGCGCTGGCGGAAGCAGGAGCCCGCGTTCAAGCGGGTCCCCCGGACTTGGCCATGGTGGAGCAGGCTCAGGAGCAACACCTGGCTGCCAGCACTGTCCAGAAGCACTTCAGAGGCTTCCGAGTGAGGAAGCGCTATCTCCGCTTAAGAGCGGCCGTGGTTTTCGTCCAGAGGAGGTACAGAGCGATCGCGGCGGCGCGCACTCTGGCAGCCCTCCACCTCCAGGCTTCTCAGGGAGGCGCTCGGGAGCAGCGGGGCACCCGGGGTGGGCACCCGGCAACCCCACGCATTCAGCCCTCCTGCAGCACGCACGGGGCCCACGCTGCCCGCCCGGTGCGGAGAGGCACGGCTGCTGCCTTACAGAGTCGCTGCCGGCCACGGGTCGGAGTGAAAACAAGGAGGAGGCGGTCTTCGGCCGTCCAGACACCCACTCCAGCTGCTCAGGCTGCATTCAGGGACACGGAGACTGGGCTGGAACTGGAAAATGCCACCGAGGAAGAGGTGGCAGCCACCGTTGACCGACCCGCCTCCCGCTGGGCTCTGGCTGAGACCAGACAGGAAGCTGCCTGGAGCTCAGTGGTGGGGCCTCCCACGTGCTCTGAAGCTCTGGTTGCCTGTTCTCCGGCCGCAGCGGGTCACTCTCAAAGCAGGGCTGCGGTGACGGTTCCCAATGCTTTTCACACAATGGCCGCAGGAACCTTGGACTTGGAGCTGTGGGCTGCCCTGCGAGTTCAGTCCTTCCTGGGAACGGCTGCCTGTCGGAGAAGGTTTGTGCAGCAGAGAAGAGCCGCGATCACTCTGCAGCTGTCCTTCCGGGCACGGCGGGCCAGAAGACAGTTGTGGCTGTGGAGGAGGGCGGCGGTGGTCTTGCAGACCTGCCTGCGAGCCTGTCTGTCTGCAAAGCGTCAGAGAAGAGCGTATTTATGGGCCAGGAGCAGTGCTATCATCATTCAGGCTAAGACGAGAGGGCTTCTACAAAAACGGAGGTTTCTGAAAATTAGAGAGAGCGCCTTGAAAATGCAGGTATTTACTTAAATGTAGACCATCTTAATATTTAAAAATTAATTATTTATGTTATTTGATGTGGAGCTTGTGCAGAAGTAAATGTTGATTGTCTTGAGTCAAACATTTGTTTATTACTGCTTTTCCTCCTCTAGAGATCAGACGGGAGAGCCAGCGTTCGGCTGCTTCGCTTCGCAGCGGCTGCGTATCACCACCTGTGCGCAGTCAGAATCCAGAGAGCGTACAGGCGTCACCTGGCCGTGCAGGATGCCAGAAGTCATCTCCATGCTGTCGTCTGCACTCAGGTGAGCTGCTCCTTCGCAGGGAAACTGGGGTATGACTGTGTTAGAAATTTCTGGTGTTTGGTGAGTAATTTCCAAGCACATCCTGCTGAGGCTGCAGCACCTGGCCTTCTGCCGCGAGGCCCACCAGTAATTGGGTGGGTTGGGAAGAGGCTGCTGTTCTGCGTTGGGAGCAGGGCTGTGACGCACTGTCCGGAGGAGCAGCGCTCACTCCGCGCCTGCCAGCGAAACCTGGGGGGCCTGCTGGTCTCCATCCTCTCCAGCACCTGGCAGGGTTCCTGTTTTGGATTTACATTCTTATGTGTGTGTTGTGTGCTTTTTAATGTGGTGTTTTTAGTATATACTTTGCCCATTTTGTGTTGGGTATCCTTATTTTTTCTGCTTTATTAGAAGTCCTGGATATGAATCCTGTTTGTGTGTGTTAGCATATTTACACATAAAATACTGAGAGAAAACATGTGTTGCAGAAGGAGACGTGCAGTGTGATGTAACCCTCAGAACTGGTGGGAGGGCGGGCTGTCCAGGGTCGAATCGGTGCACCCACGCTCCGGCACAGCCCGGAAGGTTCACGGCCAGGGCGGGGCAGGGAGGCCCCTAGGAGGGCTGACTGGCGGTCTCAGTGTTCTATCAGAAACGAGCTGCTCTGTTTCATGAGGTACGTGTGTGTGCATGCGTTTATTAACTTTTTAAAAACTAAAGTAAAATCTTCATCCGTTTCAAACAGAGACAGTGTCCAACCAGATCACAGCTGAAGAGGCGGTTGCAGATGCCTCAGAGCGTCTTAAACGTAGACCGTGAGGTTGAAGAACATCAGAGGCGGCGGCACCGGGCTGCGTCGGTGATCCAGAGGGCCGTGCGCTGCTTCCTCCGCCGCAGAGAGCAGGAGAGGTTTAGGAACGGAGTCGTTAAAGTGCAGGTGACGGAGACCATGCTGAGTTTAGGCCGAGACCTGGGTTAGCAGTTCATGTATATGAGACCTAACATTTTGAGGACAGTCACATATATTTCAAAGACCTGAGATTGGCCAATAGAGTAAGTCATCAGTACTAAGCTACCACAAGTTCATTGCTATAGCCCTTTTTAATTTTTTCAGATTTCCTGGAGGAACTTTATGTTTGAGAGATGAAAAGTGTATTAGCAGATTGAATAGAGATTAAATGTCTCTGGAACAAGGAATGAACTTCACTTTATTTACAGGAATATGAATGTATTTCTTTTTAGGAAACTTGACTTAGCTGTTTCTTAGAAGCTGAAGGGGGGTTTTAGTTGCCAAGTGCCTGCTCACACCATACACATTTAGTGAACACGTTTACTTCACGGATACGAATGTGGACAGAAGGCCCAGGCACACGGGCTGCAGTCTCTGAACCACAGTGTCTGGTCTGGCAGGCGCTGTGGAGGGGCTACTCCTGGAGGAAGAAGAACGGCTGTGCCCAAATCGAAGCCGTGCGCAGAAGGCTGCAGATGGTGAGCGCGGAGGTTCGGGAAGAAAACACGCTGTCCCGGAGGGCCGCCCTCGCCCTCCACCACCTGCTGACCTACAGGCACCTGTCGGCTGTGCTCGAGGCTCTGAAGCACCTGGGTCAGTGGCCGTGTTCCCGCCGTGCCTGGGAGGTGGCAGATGCGGGTTTAGCAGACAGCACAGGGCGAGCTCGCCTCCGAGTTTGGGAGGCGTGAGCTCACCGCTCCGCCCTCCCTTGCAGAGGTCGTCACCAGGCTGTCCCCGCTCTGCTGTGAGAGCGTAGCCCAGAGCGGAGGCGTCTCCAAGGTGCTGGTCCTGATCCGGAGCTGCAACCGCAGCGTCCCCTGCATGGACGTCATCTGCTACGCCGTGCAGGTCCTGCTCAACTTGGCCAAGGTAGGTTTCCGCTCCGGCCCGGGGACCTTCACACGTCCAGAAGTCTGGCTCGGCAAACCAGGTTTCCGTCTGCCCGTCCCTAGGACTCGGGTCCCAGGTTAAATTCCTGTATGTGCAGGAGTCTCGGGGGGGAAAGGTGTTGAATCTGCTAGCATGATGTGGAAGAAACACTAATATCTGATGGGTTTATTTCTTCTGTCTTCATAGTACTACTAACGGTGATTAGCAGCACCGCTGGAGGACTTATTTATCGAGAACTACCTCTAAGGCACTTCATAGCACTATTCCCATTTGAATGAGAAGGAACAGTTTTTACAAAGTTAACTCACTGAGCTGGGGCTCAAGTGTGTCACGCTGTGGAGCTGAACTTGGAGCCCTGTTGTCTGCTGCTGGACTGGGGCTTTTCTCCAGTGCACTGGGTCCAAGTGGGGGGCCTCCTGTGTGCACGTTCAGCAAAATGTGACGTGACGAGATACGGCTGTGACGTAGTCACCCTGCGATGCTCTACCTGCCGGCATTGAAGTCTGGGGGGTTTGGACTGGTAGCAGGTATCTGTGTGAAACTCTGCTGCACACAGCAGAGGGCAAGGAGGTGACCGGCTCGCTGTCCCCACCCAGCCCCTCAGCCACACTCCAAGCCCTGGGCCCTGCACTCTCTTAGGGAGGAGGAGAGGTTAGGAACCCAAACCTGGATGCCATCTGCCTGGGTCGAACCCCAGCTCTGCGGCTTTCTCCGCGCCTCTCTGCGCTCCGCCTGCTGTTCAGTGAAGTGGGTGTGGTGACGTCCCGCTTCAGGGCTATTGGAAGGACCAACTGAGTCAGGAGGTGGCACGTGGGTGTGCCACACACATGTCAGCTGTCCGTCTGGTTTGGCTGTTACTTCTGCCTCCCTGTCATCAGCAGTGTTCCTTACCGCGCACTTTCCAGAACGTGCAATGAAGCCATTAAACACTGAGGCACGAAACGTGTGTCCCAGACTCACTGCCGTGTGGCGTGCTCCCCCTGCAGCAGCGGCAGCAGGGCGGGCCACAGACGTGCCTGCCTCATGGTCACGCCTGCGGAGACCCGGTGGGGACGGGGCGTCTGCACCCCGAGAGGCGCCCCGTGCAGGCTTGTCTCTGTCTGCCGGCTTCAGGGTTGCGCTGTCCATAGTGTGGACATGGTGCATTGTGTGTGGAAGTTAAAATGGGGAGGGAAAGTCACAGTGCAGGTGCACCCGTCAGATGGACCTAGAACCGGTAGTGACGCCAACAAGTCCCTTCACTGAGTCATTTGCACTTGCCGCTGATGACCCAAAACTTGGCTGTAAGAATATGATATGTATGTTTTGGGCCAGGTTGTTCCTAAGAATACCTGTGATTGTCGTAACTTTCAGTCTCCTTCTGTTCCCTTCAAGTATGAGAAGACGACGCCAGCGGTCCGTGGCGACGAGGCCTGTGTGGACACCCTGCTGCAGCTTCTGCAGAGGTACCGAGAGAAGCCTGGCGACAAAGTCGCGGACAAGAGCAGAAGCATTTTCAGCAAAACTTGCTGTTTGTTAGCTGTCGTACTGAAGGCAACAGGCCGAGCCTCCGTAAGTCCTACTGCGTTGGTTTGCGTTTTCACGTCACTGTGGCTGCTGATTGCGGGGTGCATTTGAGAGAGCACATTGGATGTGGGGGGCTGTGGAGTGGAGAGGCACGCGTCAGATGCGGTGGTCCAGGCGAGAGGCTGTGCCTGAGGGCCGCGTCCCTGGCAGCTCTGAAGAGGTTAAGTCACCAGCTTGGTAACAGAGTGTAAGGGTGTTGGCTCTCATACTGGCCTTTCTATTCCGTGTTAAGTGCACAGTTTTGAATGTGTGTGTCCCTTATAACTGTCTTACAAATGAGTTTATAGTGCAAACCAGTCTAACTTCTGAACTCTGAGAGCTTGGGCTTTGGCTGTTAGATGCTCACAAGTTCACTGCACAGCGTTTATTTATTAGGGTTGATCTTGGTCGCACAGACGGAATGTAAGGTTGACGTCTTACTAGCTTCACTCAGTGTGTCTTTTCTTTTTCAGGACGTCCGGAATAGGCCTGACGTTGTTGACTGTGTTTACAGTGTCTACAAGCTCACGGCTCGTAAACGCACGGTGAACACTGAAAGAATGCCTTGTAAAGAAAATAAGAATGGTTCTCTGAGCACTCCCTTCACTCCCGACACAGCTGTGAGAACCAGAGCAGTTCCGAGGTGAGCGGGCGCTGTGCTCTGTGGTTTTGCGTGGCCGTCCGTTTGTGCGTTCAGCGGACATCAGCCGAGAGACGGCCACAAACAACAGTGTGGGGGTGGCAGGTGGCAGGTTTGCCCTGAAGTGCGAGCGGGACTGTCCAGCTGACTCAGTCGGACGGAGGGATTGCAGTCAGAGGCGTTAGCAAAGGGGATGAGTTGCTGGGCCTGAGCTGGACCAGGAGGGGACCGGGCAGCCGTCCACCGGCTGCTGGCGCAGGGACGTGTGTGGGTGGAGGACTTGGCGCAGGGGGGCGTGTCAGGTGAAGGGGGCACAGAGCAGCAGTGGGGGCAGGAGGCTCCGTGCAGACGTTGGGGCGGTGCCCCTTCTGGTGACGGCGTGTCCTTGATGGTGCGAGCAGGGGCTGGTTGAGGTGGGACAGAAGGGAAGGGGCACAGTGACAGGGGAGCTTGTGGAAGCTGCTGAGAATGGTGACAGGGGCCCAAGAAGACCAAGAACCGGGGAGCACCGGCTTTGGCGCGCGGCCAGTGGCAGCAGCGGGGAGCTAAGTGGCCTAGGGCTGGTTGGTCACAGGGGTGGGTCACCTGCTGGGAGGACGGCCTTAGTGATGCCTGCGCCTGGTGTCAGGGAGGCTCGGGGTCAGGCAGGTCTTAGTTGGGACCCGGGGCGAAGACTCTTCTGAGAGAAGAGCTTGAATAATGCGGGGCCTTTATTTTTTCACAGGCTTCAGCCAGACTGGGTTTTGAGTCGGGATAACATGCAAGAAATTGGGGACCCCCTGCACGCCATTCAGATGGTGATGGACACGCTGGGCATCCCCTTTTAGTAAATTAGTAGGGGCAGGCCTTTCCTGCTCGGGGCAGAGGCCCATGAGAGCAGGTCACGAGTATAAAGTATTCTGGCTCTTCGGGTAGAACTTTTAAAGTTGCTTTTGTTTTAAAATTAAAAAATAAATGTGCCGCGAAAACTCCATTTCCATGTTCACGTTTTATTAACAGCTTTGTGCATGCAGGAGACTAACGTTCCGAAAATGATTGGAACATTTATGTCCGTTATCTTAGAACATTGTTAGTCTGAACGTTGTCCTGTCCCTAAGGGCAATGGAACCATTAATTAGCTCTGTCATGTGGGTAATGGGGGGGGGGTTCTGTCACAAAGGTTGGAAATTTAAGATTGTGCCCACTCACAGCGCTAGGAGGATAAAATACCCCCAGGAAGGCTGACCGACGGCGTCCCCCTCTGTCTCTGGGACTGACTGGACTGTCCCGACAGGACTGTTCCGACAGGCAGCGAGCCCCCGGGGAGACCAGACCCTTCAGAGTCTCCTTTCGAACCCATCGGGGCCCCTGTGGCCAGAGAAGCCCAGGGCATCGGGTAGAATGGCAACCTGTCCTCCGGTCCCGAGCTGCGGCCCTGAGGCGATTCTGTGTGGAAACGAACTGGTTGTCCATACGTTTGGGTCGCACTTATCAGCACTGAGCCCGGGTGCTTCCAGGGCAGCCCAATTCCGGTGGCTGTTTGAGATCTCACGGGATTCTGAAGTCTGTAAACGAATGGAAGCCCTGAAAATCTGTAGCGTAAAATCAGTAGTAGCTAAAACCGGAGAGCCCATGTAACTGCTTCATTTAATAATTTTTTAGAATAAGGATTACACCTCACTGGTCTGAAATTTCCTGCAGTTTTCCCACAGGTGGGCACAGGTAAACAGGCTCTTGGTGATCGGGACAAAGAATCGAACCGAACACCCAGAGTTTATAGCACAGAACATGAGAGCAGGCCAACTCCAAGCAGAGATTGAGCTCACGGGCTGGAGGGACTCTGTTCCTTCTAGGGCGGATCCTTCCTGGCTGGTTTTGGCGGACTTTTACTGCGCATGTACAAGTAGTTGTAGTACTTTCCTACCGCCCATGTGGTCTCCCATGGTTTTCCCGGATTGGCCGCCAGGGCAGGGGGTCCCACAGTGTTTCCTAGTTGACCTTCCCTTCTCCTGGGGTCCCCTGTACTAGGTTCGCCTTTCCCATGACCAGAGAACTATGTAGCTCTCCATGTTAGGGACTGGTGGAAAGGAAAGGAATTATTTATTCAAGTTACACAGACTTAAGAGTAATGACTTAATGTCTTCATCGAAATCCCAAAGTCCCTTAAAATACCCACAAACACACACAGTCCTTCCTTCACCACTTTGCCCAGTCCGCGGTACTTATCTCAGGAAAGGAAATAGAGGTCCGTGGCTCAGGCAGCCCTGGTTCTTCCCAGTAATCCGTGCTCGGCGGGCAGGCCTCCCAGGGTTCCCGGCACCATCACCTGTGTCACCGGGATCTCCAGGTCTCGATCCAAACCCGAGTGGCACCTTCTCCTGGCCCACCAGCAAGTCTCATGTCACCTCTTTCCTTTCTGCCTCGTCTCTCTTGCATCCTTCCAAACTGTGAGAGAACTCTGTATCGCTGCTATAACTTGCTTTCTGGCTTCCTGAGCTACATGGCAAAAGGAACCCCAAAGCCACGTGGTTCTTCCTTTCTCTCCAAAAGCTGCGTGGTCCCTCCTAGCATGGCTGCCGCGCCTGGGGTTAAATCCCCACACCAGTCTTCCTCTGCAGCCCCATTGCCGGCTCCTCCCACCATCGGCTACCCCTGCCAGCATTCCCGTATTCTTCCAGCTTTACTGGGCTGCCATAGTGGGTCTAGGCAGGTGTGGCCCCATGGTGTGGAGCCAGTCATCTCCAAGCTCTCACACAGGTGCTGTAACCAGAGGGACTTGCCTCCCAGTTACATCTTGGGTGGAAGTCACTTCCTTCTCCCTGGCTCAAAGCATGGCCACAGCTATTTAGTATATCTATGAAACCAGTTCAAGGTTATAGATACGTTAAGTGACTGTTCTAGAGGTTATCTGCAAACCTGTCGCTATGCAAAATGGCTCTCCACAGCCCTACTCCATGTGTCCCATCCCCCAGTTGAGACCTGCAGGGGAGGGGAGGGCGGGCAGTTAGGACATTCCATATTTGTTTAATATTTCATGGACACCCTGAGTTCTGGACCCCATTACAAATCCCTATTTGGGGTCTCCCTGGCTGCACCCTGTTCCAAATCCACCGAGCCTCACCAGCCAGGGCCGTGATAGCCTATTTTGGTATGGAGAATATTTCTCCTAATTTTAGGTGTTAAATAAATCCACATCAGGAGTCTAAGCCTTCCTAAGAGCTGAAAGGCTGTGAATCTGTGTGGGGTGGTGGCTGGCAGGGCTGGGTGAGAAGTTAACTGAGCCCTTTACTATAGAAGAAGCCATTGCTACAGTGGTTGTATGACATTAAAGAAGAATTCTAAGTTCACTGGAAGCTAGTTTTATTTTAGGTGAGTTTTTGGTCGTGAAGTTAGGTGAGTTTCAACTTCCTTGTCTTCTTCACTGTAATAACCCGAATTTCCAGTAGATGGCCTTCTGCTCGTAGTGACATCTTAAATTCAGTGTAAAATGCACAAATGAATAATATTGCAGAGCTACGATTTTACAAATAAAGCCCATGCTTTTACATTCTTGGAAATTTTTATCTATATATCCGTAATTCGGCTTGTTATCTATTGAGCCATGTATTGGCTTCATCTCAAGAAGAAAAAAATTACACTGTGCAATCTGTATTCTAAGTTGTCAAGTTTTTCTCCATGGGTGGGTGATTTTTTTCAAGGTTTATTCTTTCTAGAAGTTATAATATTTGTTCTTAGCAATGAAAGCCTGGCACTTTAAGAACACTCATTAAAAAATACTGTCTTTTAGATTGTTTGTTGCTATCAGGTAAGGGTCCTAATAAGCCTGCTTTTAATTTTACATGGCTTTGTTACCGAAGAGGTCCAAGGTGGGGGGAATATTTAGCCCACTCAGGGATGCCAAAAATTTACAGAACAGGGGCTCCTCCCAAGGATGGTATACTAATTTCATCTGGACCACCTACTGGGCTTGTCTGTCTGCCGCCAGAGGAAAGACGTCTCTCAAAGCCAGAGATTTGTGAAAAGGAAAGGAAAGGTTTCTTTAAAGCTATACAGACTTAGAGTAGTGACCCAATGTCCCCATTAATATATCGAAGTTCTTTAGGATACTCACAGACACCCACAGCGCTCCCTTCTCCCCCTGCCCTAATTCGGGGTACTGCATCTCAGAAGAGGCACACATCTGTGTTTCAGGCCGCTGGCACCGTCAGCTGTGCTGCCCTCCAGGCAGGATCTCCAGTTAATCCAAGGCCATGTGGCACCCTCTCGTGGTACCGGCAAAGAGTTCTTTCACCCTTCTTCCAGGCAAAGTCTCCCCTTTCCTCCACCAGAGCTGCAGAGAGGGTAGTGCCCTGTCACAGCCATGGGGTTCCCTCTCCTCACACGGCTGCAGGGGTCCCCACTCTGGCAAAGCCGGGTGGTACCCCTCCAATGGCTGTCGTGTCTGGGTTTTAAATCCCCAGGCCAACCCTCCTTTGCAGCCCCCCTTTGCAGTCCCATTTCTGGCTCCTCCCACAATTGGCTACACCTGCCAGCATTCCTGTATTATTCCAAGTTTACTGGGCTGCCATCGTGAGTCTGGGCAGGTGTGGCCCCATGGCGTGGAGCCAGTCATCTCCACGCTTTAATGCAGGCGCTGTAACGGGGGGGTGGGAGTTGCCTCCAGGTTACATCTTGGGTGAAGTCACTTCCATCCCCCTGGCTCAGAGCACAGCCACAGCTATTTAACATATCTATGCAGCCAGTTAATGGTTATAGATGTGTTAAATAACCATGGCAGAGGTTAGCTGCGAAACTGTTGCTGTACAAAACAGCCCTGCATGTTCCTGCTCCGTGTGTCCCTTCCCCCACCTGACACCGGTGGGGGCAGTGGGTAAGGGGTGAGGGCATCTTATATGTCTTTCTAATATTTCCTGGACACCCTGAGTTCTGGACCCCATTCCAAATCCCTTTTTGGCACCCCCCTCTTGGCTGCACCCTGTTACACTTTGACCAGTCATTGATTCTTGGCGCCCTGAAAACGTGGTAGGCAGAGAAGGAGAATTCCAGTAAACAGGCAGGCAAAGCCAGACGGGACATTTCCGAGACAGAAGACCACAGAGGGAGACGGGGCTCACTAGATGATCACGCGTGTCTGCGGCGGGTGTAGGGAGAAGTTCGGGGCTGAGGTCCTGACAGGAGTGAGTACTGAACATGGAATCTGCAAGGACAACCTGAAAGGTACACTGGAGTCCAGCATAGGAGAAAAGTGGAGATTCGGATCAGTGGTGATAAAAAAGGAATTATTTGATAGATGCTTGGAGCAACATGGCACCTCTGGAGACAAATGAGCTGTGGACTTCAGTGACACCATTCACAAAGGTTTATTTTATATTCATCGATTCTACAATTTGACCAAAGAAGTGCTCTAAGAAATGAGGTGGCATTTTAAAATACAACGTTGCAGTGATTTTTAGCTAGCACACGTCCAAAAATGTTGATGGTTAATTAACTTGGGAAATGTACCATAACAAACTTAGGAGATGAATTGCACACTAAGAAAAAAACAACACAACTCACAATCACACACCCATTACATTTTCCTGAATATATAAGAAGTCCCTAGAAATCTATCAGAGAAACTCAACCAGTCAGCAGAAAAATAAAGCTAGAACATGCACAGAAATGAAGTTAAAATGCCTTTCAAATCCATGTAAAACTCTGCCATCTCACTTGTACGAGAAATTTAAATGATGCTGTGATGATGTTTGTGTCCCTCACGTTGCACATGCCAAGTGTCAGGATTGTGAGGAAACAGCCCCTCGTGTTACTGAGTGTGCTGGCATCATCCCCACTGCAGAAGTTTAGCAGTATTTCTCTGTATCCTAAATGCGCATTAAATTCTGGGGACTTATTCTACTTGATAGCCACACATGCAAGAAGACACATGCAGGACTAGACGTTGCAGCCATTTTAGCAACTCTACTGTCCAGCAGTCATGAACTTGACTTAATTTATATGTCCACAGACAGGAAGACGTTGCTGATTGGGGAGGGAGGAAGTCGTTTGCACACTGCTATGGAGCTATGCAGTATGTGCTAGACGGTGCGGGTCTGTGTGTGTGAGCCTGGACGGCTCTGAGGGAGCACAGAGGTGCTAAGGGCGTTATTTACCTGCTGGGGGGTGGGGCCGGGCGGCCAGGAGACAAGAGAGTGACAGCAGCTTTTTACTTTATGCCCTTGGACGTTTGTACCAGGTAAACAGATTGATTTTTAAAAAATACACACTTCAAAATTGTGTTGCTCACCTTTGTTCTTACCTGAAAGAAAAGATTTTTTCCAGATGTAACTTTCGAAAAGTTAAATGTTTGTTCATTTCATTAGACTTCTAGATGCAATATACATCCTATAGCTACTAAAATTAGTAAGTGGTAGGAACTTTGCATGATTAAAAACTTAGATATTCCATGTTGATGCCTCTTTATGTAGTTTACATCTTTAAAATTGCCCTTCTTTGAACCCTGGCTCTAACATTTCCTAGTCTTGTGGCTCCTGACAAGTCTCTTCAACATCCGCACTCTCCAAGGTCACTGCCTGGTTTTGGAAGTGCTTCACAATAACAATGAAGCCCCTGTACTCACGAAAACATGGATGAGTCCCCAACATGACGCTGAGTGAGGGTAGGCTCACGCAGACGAGCGCTTGTGGATTTCCACGTTCATGATTGGAGAAATTGGCACCCTGGGTGCCTAGAGGGGAGTGGAGAGAAGGGTTATGCCTCTGAGGGAGCACACGGAATTTTCTGGATGGACAGTAATTGGTAGAGGGTTGTGGTCTACAGCTGTGTGCACTGTTCAAGATGCATGGAAGGTATGCTGAGAAAGCTGTGCATTTCTGCCCTGGCTGGTGTAGCTCTGATTGAGCCCTGGCCAGTGAACCAAGGGGTTGCCAGTTTGAGTCCCAGGCAGGGCAAATGCCTGGCTTGAGGGCCAGGTCCCCAGTAGGGGGCACGAGAGAGGCAACCAAACGTGGATGTTTCTCTTCCTCTCTTTCTCCTTCCGTTCCCCTCTCTCCTAAAATAAATAAGTAAAATCTAAAAAAATAAAAATTTAAAGAAGTTGTGTATTTCTTTGTACATTTCACATCCAAAGAATAATCTGTAAAAACCAGTGAATTTGAGTCAGTGATATGCTTGCTTAAGCCTCTAGAAAGGTACACACAGATAACTGCAACTTACTTTAAAAAGCATCCAAACAAGAATGGGTGGAGAGGTGGTTCAATACGTGATTTCAAAGTGTGAGGTGTTCTTAGTAGACTCCAGGTGATACAAGCATTCTGGGTGCTGGGACCTGAATATTCACGGCCCGCTGTGGATTCCTGACTTTGGACAGGAAAGAATTCAAAAACTAACCAGCATGGAGTTTAAAGGGAAAGAGAGCTCATCAGTGAAGCAGCAGGGCAGGGAGTGGGCTCCGCCACGGGCAGGCAGCTCCTCCTTAGAGGGATTCAGTTTATTATTGAGACTCATTGAACTGAGGGGCGGGGCATTCAATCAATCACTGAGGGGAGGAATGCCCAGGATGGTTCCAGGAAAGGGGCGGAGACTTCCCACAAGAGCCCTGTGGGCCATGTCTTGTCCTTACTCGGGCTTCTGTTTCCTGTCACAGGGGTGTGGGGAGGGGCTGCTGTTGAGGATGATTAGGCATCACGATGAGTGTGAAATGAGGCCCGGGGAAGTGATTTTCCACCAACGCGTGGCAGAAATTGTAAAACATGCAACCCCTGACTATTTACACAGAGGCACTGACCTCTTTTCCCTTAGATTGTCAAATTGAAAAATGCCGACGGCCAGCACGACAACAGCTGTCTGGTGTGCACGCCCCGTCTTGGACCATAAATATGCAGGTCACAGAATAGAGTGGTCTCCTATGGGTCATGTGTTTGCTTGTTAAGGCTGTATCTGATTGGCTGGTTCTGGGTACCACGAATCCTTACACACAAGGATAGGCACCTGCTTTTCTAAAGTCACTTTGGAGCACAAAGGGTAGATAATTACTATTATTTTTTTGTGGATTAATCAAAAGTACACCTATTTTCTGTCAAATCAGAAAAAGTATATTTTTTGGTGTACTGCAGCATTTCGGTCATTTGTTTACGTGCGCCACGAGATGGACAGGGTTGGTGATCGCTGGGTGAGGGACTCCTGCAGGTGAGGTCAGCCGCCTGCGGGCTCCCGCTGCTGCCTGCTGGTTCTAAGGCTTAAATCCACTGGGGGGCGCTCTTCCTCTGTCTCTCATAGTCCCTGTAGCGCTTATTCGTTGTGGCGATTTGTCTGCATGCCCTATCTCACTGGTGGAGATGATTGACAATTTTAGAATAAAAAAAATTCATTGAAAACGAGCCAAACCCATATTATTTCCCTAAACTGGAAGTCACCTGAATGTCCCTGAAGAGTCGCATACATAGGGAACTTGTGGCGTAGGAACAGAACGAAATGCCACTCAGAAAAATGGATGGATCTCACAGACAGAAGGTTAAACAAAAGATGTCAGACAGAAACAAAACGCGATATGGTTTTGTTTATGTAGATACACCAGTGAAACCTGTCTATGCTGCCAGAAGGCACGACAGTGTTCCCGGGTGGCCAGCGGCGGCTTGGAGGGCAACGCTGGGCTGGCCTCTCTCTGTCTGCTGTTCTGGTGCTGGTTTCACTGAAGGTTCGGCGGGGGAACCCACTGACCTGTGACCTTACGGTACGCGCACTCTTCTCTGAATGGGCTGTGCTTCAAAAAGTCACAGAACCGAAATCATGCTGGCTCTCCCCCTGACAGCGTTATTATTTTGTGGCTTAAATTAAAACCCATACGAATGCATCAGGCTGCCAAGGGTGGCCTTTTTCATCTAGTTTTTCACTTCTCTCTACACAAGAGGTGAATGAACATGGCTTTGGTGCCTGGTAGGCACCCAGGACCCTGAGGATACATCACACCTGCCACCGAATAAACACAAACTCTTTGGAATTAGCTGTTATCATCAATAACATTGTTCTCTCATTGCTTAAAATGATTGAGGTCATTTTTCTCTGCAGTCAGTGTGACCGAGACAACACCGTATTTTAACAGTCGTTCATTAAATGCTGTCCAGAAGTTCTCCTTTCCACTTGATCAAAGGCGGCAGAGAAATCAGCAGTGAACTTTGCTCTGGACTTCTAATAGGGAATCCAGGTGAAAATGTACCCAGTTTGTTAGCCTGAGTTAATTATTTGTGCTGCTGCTCCTGTTGCCTTTTTAGGTTATCGCGGTCTCGTTGGATTCTGGCGTGAAAAGTACTGTCGGTGAACTTAGTTCCGTTATTTAATATCACTCAAAAATATTTTAGCTGAACCATTAGGCTTGTTTCCCAAAAACTTAGACGGATGTTGTAAATAATTAACTTTTTCTTGCAGAGAAGTATTATGTACTTACTGAAGAGTCCCAGGGCTTTCAAATTGTTAAAAATCTTTGTTAAGCGCACCATTGAAGATGAGATCAAAAGCCTTCGCTTTTATTATCCTATTAATCCTCTCAGGAGAACTCTATGCAGAAGGTAAAATTAATTTTTCCTACTCTTTATTCTCTCGAAATTATCCAAGGAAACTCTAATCTTCATTTAACTTGAGCTTTTAATACCTGAGGCTTTCATTTTTCTGTATCCACTTTATAAAAAAACATACTTCTTATAACTATAATTTGTTATAATATTTAGATAGGTTGCATCCCTTTGGGGAAAACATAGTGAGTGATTCTTATGGCAACACAACTTAGAAAAATGGAAGAAGACCCAAGACCCCTGGCATCTCCAGGACTCAGGGCACAGGAGAACAAGATGCAGGGATTTTAAGGGGGTTCAGGCTCACGGTGTGGCCATTCAGCAGCAGCAGTGCTACCCTCCGCAGTCACGCCCTAGTGCAATCCGTTCCTCGCACTGCAGACCTCGGGCCAACCCAATTCTCTGTCCATAAGGGGAGAGCGGAGTGGGGGGAATGTGTAAAAGCAAGAGCCATAAAGCAGCAGAAAGGTTTCCGGCTCTTGAAATTGATTCTCACCCTGATTTATTCACTAGTTGAAGTCAGTGAGTAGTGATTAGCAGGAGGACCCTCTCCTGGTGCCACAAACGAGGACACACTTGGGAGGGGAAGGGACTGTATTAACAGTCCCGAGGGACAGCAGTTGTGAGGGAGGACTGTTTAGATAAGCCAGTCGCTGTTGACTTGTACAGGTAAGAAATCTTTACTGTCCAAGGGCCCAGTGAGAGGTTAGTGGGGGGTGAGGTGCTGTAACCAGCTGATGGTGTTAGTCGGCTGCAGAGGTAGCTAGAAACTCAGCAGGTAATCCCATGTCGGACAGTCTGAGACGGCAAAGGAGGAAAGCCCAGTGAGTGGACTCTTCTAAAGTAAACCCCAGAGGGCATTTGTCAAAATAAAATGTCCAAATGCATTATAATTGCTCTCAGTTGAATAGTTTACTTCACATTTTCTATCAAAAAGAGGGTCTGCAATTAAAATTATGTAAGCGAAATAATTAGAATACACCCTCCTTTTATACACTTAATTGCACAATACGATAGCATTTGCCTGAATGTTTTCCTTTGGTTTTACTTTTCTGTCTAAATCAGGATAGAAAAGCCAGCTGAGACAGTTGCCTGTTAGATCTACCATGAAGACATTGCAATATTCCAGCACGTTCTGATTGTTATATGTTTAAAGTCTTCTTTTGCACACACAAAAGACGTATGTAAGCCACCTGAAGACAGACCATGATCTCCTGTTCCCACTCCGATCCCAGGTTTAATTACATGAAGTTGAACTTCACCCGTCCTAAACTTAGCTCCCCGGTACGCTGGCCAGGGCCACTCACGGCTGCGGAGGTGTGGCCGGTCCAGACTGGGGTGTGCGCTCTCTCCATCAAGACTCACCGCCACGTAGAGTTAGTCAGAAAAAAAAACAATGAAAAATATTTTTAACACACCGGGGCAAGTGAAACCTATTGTTGAAGTTACCTTTGACTGTCCCTTTTATTAATGCGGCTCCCAGCAACCCTCCAGTGACATGTGGCTTGCGTGTTGCTTCCGGTAGAAAGCACTGCTTTATGACGCCAGGGCTCTCCGCCCTGGCAGCGGCCTGCCCAGTGTCCATCGGGCTGCTTGTCCGGCGTTGGGGCCGGGTGCAGGTTAGGTCCGAATGGAAAGGATCGTCACAGAACTACTTCAAACCTGAGGTCGTAGAAATAAGTACTCGTCACCATGCCTGCAAACGCTTTGAAGTGCATGTCTTGTCGCTCGGCCACCAAGTTCATGGTCTTGGATCCGTTCTTCGGTTTCCAGCTTGATTCTTTTCTCATTTCAGAGAAGCCCTGTGGTCCTCCTCGTGTGAAAAATGGGAGGATTGCCTTATATTACTATACTTTTGAAAGTTTCTACTTTCCGATGAGTGTAAACCAAAAACTGTCATTTTCCTGCTTGGCGGGTCACACGACGCTCTCGGGGAAGCAAGAGGGGAGAACGGTGTGCACAGCCGAGGGCTGGTCCCCAGAGCCCTCCTGCTTCAGTAAGTCCCCGCCGCGCGTCTGCCTGACTCTTCGGTCACACGTACAAGGGGCCAAGACGAGGGTGACTCCTTTCAGTAGGGAACAGCGAAAGGACTGGTCCACTGTCTTTTTTCCCCTGCAAATGAAGGCATATTCTGAAATAATGTTTCTCCTTAAAATACTACTTTTTAATTTGCTCCTAATTCCCTGTCAAGAAAATCAAAATAATCACCGAAATCGATATGCCCCACATTGCAAGGAACAGAGACGCGACTGAGTAACTTTAAGTGCTCATGTGAAACCGGCCAAGTGCTGATGTGAGCGGAATCAGTCAAAGATCCAGGGAGTAGGAACGTGCTTTGGTTAATGATGTTAAAAGTCCTCAAACACAGTGGGCTTCAAAGAGTGGGAAGTAAATCCAAAAGATTCCTTTTTATTTGCCATTAATATATTCAGCCCTTTACTCTGGGTTTCTTCTAAAAGTAGGCGTGGGAGAGGGAAGAATGAGTATAAGAACTGAAGAATGATACAGTCAAACTGAATCAGTTCTTAAATACATTCGACGCAGAATACGTAGGTTGTTTCCAAAATTAAATGAAATCAAGGACTGTAGCGTGAACATTTTTCTCCTTAAAATTCCAAGAATAAGATTAAACTTTAGCCTCCATTTTGCAACTGAGTAGAAGACAAGCTTAATCTTGTCAAGTTAAGCAAAGGACCGTTTTTTTCCCATAGAAAAATGCACGAAGCCTGACCTGAGACATGGGCACATCTCCGAGGCAAAACTGTTGTACACAGTTCAGGAGACCATGCATTACCGTTGTAGCACAGGGTACAAAACCCCGGGGGGCCAGGACGAAGAAGCCGTGCGCTGTCTGGCCGAGGGGTGGTCTTCTCCGCCCACCTGCAGGAAGGAGCAGGGTAAGTGCCTAAGGATCATCTCCCAACCGGGTGAGAAGAGCTTAATGTGGCCGCTATTTTCATAGGTGGATGGGTGTTTCTATGGGCCATAATCGGATTTTCATAATGTCTGCAACTGTAGAAGGTCCTCCTATCATTTTTCTCAAAGGCCAGGTGTTTCCTTTACGCAAGGTTCTCAACTCCCACAACACAGGCAATCCGGTTGTTCTCACTTTACACCGGTAATAAAAAAGTTCAAGTGGAGCCCTGGCTGGGGCGGCTCAGTGGATTGAGTGCCGGTCTGCGAGCCAAAAGGTCGCTGGTAGGATTCCCAGTCAGGGCACGTGCCTGGGTCGTGGGCCAAGTCCCCCGGGGTTGGGGTGCGTGAGAGGCCATCGGTCCGTGCGTCTCACGCTTTGCTGTTTCTCTCCGTCTCTTTCTCTTTCCCTTCCCGTCTCTCTAATAATAAATAAATAAATAAAATCTTTAAAAAAAATTTGAAGAGGAAGAAGAGGAAAACACCTCCATAAACCCATGTCTTGCAACATATATAAATTACTATTTCCTCTTCTAGAGAATATACTGCAACCACGTACATTGTTTTCTGTTGCAGACTAATCTCAGATATACTTAAAATGATGCAATAATTTGAATGTGCATACTTTGGTAGAGTGTCGTAAGTTGTTTGAATCCTACAAATCCACAATGGCGCATGATCAAAAATTGTGGAGCCTTCTGTTGAACTTGGCTTTTGGTCAAACACACTAGACTTGAACTGCAAGACTAGAAGACGGGTGGAGCCAGGGCACAAGGTGTGTGAGATAAAAAGGAAACAGGCAAAGCGAACTTGGACTCCTTTCCATTTTCTCCAAGGCTTGATTCTGCCCTCTATCGTTATGATTCCGTGACAGTTCACTGGGAGGTTTGTTCTTGCTATTCCGAGTTCAGTGACGAAGTCCGCGACGTGAACACCTGTGCTTTCTGGTAGAGACATGCCTGGCCCCGGACTTGCACCATGGAAATTATTCCACGACACAGAGAAGGTTCCGTGTGAAGGACACAGTGCGCTACCAGTGTGAACCCGGCTACTTCGCTGCCGGGGGAGGGGCCACGGAGGAGGCTGAGTGTCGAGCCTATGGCTGGTCCCTCCCACCGAAATGCACCAGTAGGTTCTCGTCCCCAACACTCACTCTCTGAAAATGTCCTCTCAGGCAGCTGTGTGTATAAGTTGTGATACTAATTATGTTCAGTTTTATTATTTTTTTTTGCCTCTGCTTTTAATTATCTTGACTGTAGGCTTTGATCCTTAAAATCTGTGTCACAGGAAAGAAATTCTTTTAGCTCAAATAATTGAATTAAAACCAGCCTAATGATATTTAAGAAATATATAAATTGACAAGCTTCTATTTTATATAATAAAATATGGTGAATTCAGTAATTTCTCATCCAGATATGACATATAAGTGGTGGGTGAATTGTGTTCTAGCAAGAAAAATAACACTTCTTTGTGTTTTTATTTGTCTTTTTTTATTTTTAGAATTAAATTGCTCCTCTTTAAGATCAATAGAAAATGGTTATTTTCGTCCCGTCAAGCAAACCTATGAAGAAGGAGATGTAGTTCAGTTTTTCTGCAATGAAAATTATTACCTCAGTGGATCTGATTTAATTCAGTGCTATAACTTTGGCTGGTACCCAGAAGCTCCTGTATGTGAAGGTAATTTCTAAAATTTCACATGTACAAGTAAAATATCCTGTCTTTCTCCCCCTTTTTAAAATAAAATACTTCTATATTTTTTAAGTTCAAATTATATTTTCAATTACTGTTCACATTGAATATTATTCTGCATTCATTTCAATGGTACAACACAGTGGTTAGACAATCATATACTTTATAACATGGTTCCCCCCAAGTACCCACCTGGCACCACACAAAACTATGCTCCACTTCTATGAAAAAAATGTCTTTGATGGTACCTAATTCTTGTCCTTAGTGCTATTTTTTAAAAAATAAATATTGCCTTTGACATGAGTGCTATTTTCAGAAAACTTTAATCCAGTTAATCTAAAGATATCTTAAGTTTTGCACTAGATTGTAGGACGGATATGCAGTTTAAACTCATTTTTTAAAAGCAACCTCTTTTATAAAGTTTAAACCTCCGGTTATAACTAATACATTTTCCTAATAGGGAAGTACTAGATCTGACTATCCCGAGCTGGCAGCCTTGCGGGAAACTGTCTTGCGTGGCCGCGCATTTCCTGATGTGAAAGCACACTGCACTCCAAACTGGCCAGCGTGTCAAAGTGTGCTTGTATTTTCTCTGGTCACCAGTGGGTAGCAGGAGGCCCCCCTGTCGTAGCCTGGATAATGCCTCCCTGCCCGCCCATCCCTACCTGCAAAAGACATTCGTGTGGAGGGGGGAGAGGAACAATGGAGCCGGAGGCTGGAGTCACAGGAGAGAGGGGTCGTGAGTCAGGAATGCAGGTGACCTTCAGAAGCTCCAAAGAGCTCGATCGGACTCCCAGCTTCTCCTAAAACCCCCAGAAAGAATGAACCTCTCCTGACACCCAGTTTTAGCCCCTTGAAGCTGAGTCTGGACGTTGGCTTCTAGAACTATTGAAAAATAAACTTGTTATTGTACGCCACTGCATTGTGGTAATTAGCTGCAGCAGCTGTAGGAAATTAAGAGTCAGTATTTTATAAATTTAAGGACAGATTTTAATTCAGAGAGACACAAGTTCAAGAATACATCTTTCACTTACTAATAATTTGCTTGCTTTATAAGTTTTAATTTCTTTGAATATGAGAGGTGCTATAGTCCCCACTTGGTAAGGTTATTTTAGGGCTAGACAAGCCTGTGGATGTAAAGTGCTTGCAGTTTTACGGGTTTCTATCCCGCGTAGCCACGTCATCACAACCTTAGCAGCTTACAGCGCACCCTTGGGTCCTTGGACGGTGGCGGGGGTCAGTACGCCGGCGCAGCTCAGCCGGCTTCGTGTCTACCAGAGCGGCTGTTGGCTGGAGGGATGCTGTGGTCTCGTGTGAGGCTCTACTGCAGAAGAACTGGCCTCCGGGCTCACGGGGTTGCTGGTGGCGCCCAGGGCTCTGTGGGCTGCCGAACAGGGGGTGTGGGTCTCTTCTGGCTGTGCAGGGAGGCAGCGCCCCCTCCGCCCTGGCCTCCTAGAAGCTCACGATGGTGAGGCAGCTTGCTTCTCTCTGCAAGAAGGGCTTCGTGCTGTTAGGCCGCAAACCTTGTGTCCATCGCACACCCGTCCCTCCCGTCATCCGCTCTGTCTTCCGTGGGTTGGAAGCCAGGCTCCCTTCCTGCTCATGGGGACGATGTGCTGCAGGTTGCTGGACACTGGAGATGAGGGCGTGAGGCTGGAGTCTCTCCTCCCTGGTCCCTGCAGCCGTTCCCACAATGCACGCGCCTCCTAAATCTTTTATATTGCTTTCTTTTTTTGGTGATTAGATGGCTAAAAGTGCGGTTATTTTTCCCCCAGGGAGAAGAAACCGATGCCCTCCTCCACCGCTGCCTCCGAACTCCAAGATCCCGACCTACTCAACAGCCTACCACCACGGAGAAGCGGTTCGGTTAGAATGCGAGGCGGACTTTGAGATTCAGGGCTCAGAGGAGATTCGCTGTCACAGCGGGACCTGGACGGAGCCTCCAAAATGCGTTGGTTAGCGACACCTCCCCTAAGTTCTCCCCAAAAGGACACCGGCCTGTGTTGCTAAGGGGGTCCCTTCTCTCGCAATTGTGCCTTTTCAGAGGTGACGGAGAAGACAGCTTGTGGGGAGCCGCCCTCGGTGGAGAATGGCGCAGCAAACCTCCTCTCTAGGGTTTATTACAATGGAGACAAAGTGACCTACAGCTGTCAAAGCGGTTACGACCTCCGTGGACCAAAAGAAATAATCTGTAAAGGCGGGACCTGGACGAGCCCCCCCGAGTGTGTGGGTATGTGTGCCGTCTTAGCATCAGTGCCTGATTGTGTCAAAATTCCCATTCCCTGTAGTTCACCCATAGCCTCATGGCAGGAGACCACTGCAGACAGGAGTCTGAAACTGCTGTTTTTTGAATGTACGTTAGGCCTGACGCCCCTATCCGCCCTGTTGGATGCCACCACCTAGGAGATTTAAATGACAGCTTATTGGTGTCGTTGTGCTTTATTAAGGAGATGAGCAAGGACATGAAGGACTGAGGGACTGGCCATGACCTCTACCTACTTGTTCTTCTTTTATGTCCTACATTGCGTGTCCCACCTTTTGGTGTCTTTGGGCCACATTGGAAGAAGAGTTACCTTGGGCCACACATTAAATACATAAACACTAGCAAAAACTGAGGTGCAAAAAGAAAGGTTTTTTTTTAAAGATTTTATTTATTTATCTTTAGAGGGGAAGGGAAGGAGAGAGGGAGAGAAACATCAATGTATGGTTGCCTTTCATGCGTCCTCTGCTGGGAACTGGCCTGCAGGGAACCGGCCTGCAACCCCAGTATGTGCCCTGACTGGGAATCGAACCGCGATTGTCTGGTTCGCAGGCCCGCGCTCAATCCACTGAGCTACACCAGCCAGGGCAGAAAGGTTTTAAGTAAACTTATGACTTTGCATTGGGCTGCATTCATAGCCATCCTGGGCTGCAGTTGTGGCCCACGGGCTGCAGATGGGACACCCCTGCTAAGTCAGAGCGCTCTGCTCCTGACCCTGGGTCAGTCCTGCTGATAGTCCTCACACATGTGGCCCTTCTGAGCCTCCATCCTCTGAGATGGGTCCCTGGTCCTCCGTTTTACCGAAGGGCGCAGCCTGGCGTGCTCCCCCCCTTTTGTTTCTCCATCGGGTCCTGGAGGGGCCTCCAGAAACACGCCCACCGAGGGCATTTACTGCATAAAAGAAAAGCTAGTAGAGATGGTAGAGAAAGTAGCAGAGTTAGCGGGAGACTCTAAGGAGAAAGAGGAATGGAAATTTTGATCCCTGGGTTGACCGCCATCTGAGACGCAGGGAAAGGAGGAGAAAATGAACCTGGGAGATGACCAGGGACATAGTTAGACTTGCCCCTGATTGCCAGGTTCAAGAGCACTGCTTACCCTTCCACACCTTTTAAGAATATGTATATCATGACTCTTTCACAAGCCAGAAAAGTGAAAAACATTCATCCTCAATCTGGGGCAAAACATTTGCCGCTTGGTCTCGCTTAGGACATTTGACAAAAAGAGGAACAGAATAACACTTCTGGTCTCTGGTGAATTTAGACATCAGTCTTCTAAATGAGATGGTTCGGACCTTGGTGCACTGTTGTACGGGGAACTGTATTACGTCACCGCAGTCACAGGAATGTCGAAACCACCTTTTGTCTCAGCAAACAGGGAGACGTGTAAGCCCCCGCCTGACATTGCAAACGGGGCTGTTGTCGAGCGGTTACTGGTGAGCTATGCGGCGGGCTCCTCGGTGGAGTACAAGTGCCACCAGTACTACATTCTGAAGGGAGACGAAAGGTCTCGCTGTCAGCACGGCCAGTGGTCAGCCCCGCCTGTTTGCTTAGGTAAGACGCACTGAACGTTCTTCGAAAGCTTCCCCAGCTTCACTGAGACAAGTGATGTGTAACCTTGCGTCAGGGTGATGGCGTGATGCGCTTACAGAGCCTTGAGAAGGGACCAGAGTTGGGTGACTACATAGCCGTCCCCTCCCTAATTACCATTTTTGGTTGTTAATTTTAGACAGAGGGGGAGGGAGGGAGAAAGAGAAACATCAATGTGTGGTTGCCTCTCACATGTCCCCTACTAGAGACCTAGCCTGCAACCCAGGCATGTGCCTTGACTGGGAAGTGACCCTTTAGTTTGCAGGCCGGTGCTCAATCCACTGAGCTACACCAGCCAGGACTGTTGTTATTTTTGATGAGCGCATTTAATATCTACTCGCTTGGTAACTGTCAAGCATGCGAATGATTCTGTGAACTGATGTCACCATGCTGCACATCAGACCCTAGAACGTATTTCTCTTAGAATGTGTTGACCATTATGTTCGTATTTTTATGTGATTTTCATACAGTGTTTTGTAGCATGGACATAATAATGTGTAAATGTTTTCACACTTTTCCCTTATCATTTCTCTAAGCAGAAAATCTCCAATAGCTTAAGTTGTGGGACTGTATTAGTTCTTACCCAGCTACTTTAAAAAATTGCGGTAAAATATAAACAAAAAGCCTTATATTTTAACCACTTTTAAGGGTGCATTTCAGTGGCATTAAGTGTTTTTATGTGTTTTTGTGACTAATTACTTTTTGGGTTGCCTTTCTAAAATGTCCTATTAGTGTAGAACTCAACGTCTCTGCTTGTATGGTACTCAGGATGTCATTTAGAGACCCTAATCTATCTAATTCACTCTTTTAAAAAAAGATTTATTTTTTAGAGGGAGGAGAAGTGAGGGAGAAAGAGAGAAATGATATGTTACTTTTCACATGTCCCCAATCGGGGACCTGGCTCGAGACCCAGGCGTGTGCCCTGACCGGGAACTGAGCCTGCAGTCCTTCAGTTTGCAGACCAGCACTCGGTGCACTGAGCCACACCAGCCAGGGCTCCAATTCATCCTGTAGTACAGCGTATTATTATTAGTTCCTTTGCTACCACTTCTTTGCTTGAGTGCTCCGTCACCTTTTTTATACTTTGTTGAGCAAATAAAGATGTATTTGTAGTTACTCTAAATACATTTTGCATTGAGATGTGGTAGAGCTCGTGGTAATGTTTCCCGGAGAGAACTGGGGCAGCTGTCTAAACAAGTACCTAACTTTTGAGATAACTTCAAGAAAATAACATTCACTTGTCCTTTTCAGCGTCGAATTTTGCCTCATTTTATAACTTTGCTAGTCAGGGTGACATTTAAAAGTCATGTGACTGGTCACTGCAGTTGCAATTAACTTGGGGCATTGTGACTTCTACTAATAGTAATGATAAATTTCCTGGAAGTTAAAATCGTCATTCAATTAAAAGTATTAGCTCTGCAGACTACAAAAGCAAGGGAATATAATATTGTAATAACCGCGTATGGCATCAGATGGTTGCTAGACTGAGCAGGTGGTCACCGTGTAAGGTACATCCATGTCTAATTACTATGTCATACACCTGAGACTAATATAATGTTGCATGAAAACTGTACTGCAAACATTTTTTAAATTATAATAAAGTCAGTCATTACAATTTTGAATATCACGAAGAAGACAGGAAGTGTGTAAACCCATTTGGTAGTAATGAAAAGTAAGTGCTCATTCTGTATATGTTGGAGGTGGTCGAATCGTGATAAATGTCAAATATCCAGTGTCGCCGTCCTGCTTGTCCCTGTCTCTATTTTGGGACGGTGTCCCGTTCACAGTGGCCAGGTGAGTGCAGGGTGGAAAGGAGTGTTGTGTCTTACAGAGCCGTGCACTGTGAGCGAGGAGGCCATGGAGACGAACAACATACAGGTGAAGTGGAAATATGCCGGGAAGGTCTTGCACGGAGACTTGATAGACTTCGTGTGCAAAGAGGGGTTCGATCCGTCTCCATCCACCCCACTGTCTGCATTGTCCGTGCAGTGCAACAGGGGGCACGTGACATACCCCTTATGTGTGAGAAAAGGTAAAACAACAGCGCTTTCCACAGCTTTTCAAGGGGTCAATATCGCCCCTTGGATTCCAAGTGTAAGACCCAAAGCGATTTGCCACCATCGCCTTCGAATCTATAAAACTGGGAGTGGTCTGATCAGTTTCCAGTCAGCCCATTGCCTTACTTAGGGAGGGAGACTCTGCTGACCTCACTTAATTTCAATCAGTCAGGATGATAAAGGGAGAAATCCAGAAGTTGTGCAAATGCCATCAAGACTATGCAAGGATCGACCGCCCTCACTAGAGCGATCAACAACTCCAAGACATGGCTCACCTTGGGGCTTGCTGGGGAGTGTCCTCTCAGAAGGGGGTTTGGTGCAAAGGGACAGATCCATGTGCTCCTTGGACCTAAAACTCTGACGTGTAAGAAGAAAAAAAGGAAGAGAATATGTAAAGGGTGGCTTCAGAATCAGTTGCATACACTTTCACTTTCAGCTAGGTAGAACGAGAGAAATAAAATCATGATAGTCAAGCCTTGGCTAATTTTAAATGTATATTTAAATACCATAATATGAGATTCTAACGGCAACAGTAAATTTGGTATTATGAAGTCATTGCAGAAATGCTCCTGATATTTAAAATTTATTCAAGAGCCAGCTTAGCTTCTACATGATTCTCCATGAAATATTTCATTGTCTTTCTGTAGCAATGACAAGAGCACCCGACACAGGTTACAGCATCTCCTTGTACGTACTTTTGCAGAATCTAAAGGAACGTGTGCATCTCCTCCGCTTATTGCAAATGGAGTCACTGTTCAATCAAAATTGGAGCCCTATGAAAACGGCTCCTCGGTGGAATACAGGTGTTCCCAGTTCTACTTCCTACAAGGGTCTAAAGAGTCCTACTGTTTAGAAGGAGTGTGGACGGCACCTCCCTCCTGTTTAGGTACGTGCTGCTATTCACGTCTCTATTGGATAAAATAAAATGACCTTCTCTTTCACTTCCGGTTCTCTTTGATTTGTTCCAACACGAATATAATGCTCGACATCCTACATTTGCATTATTTTGCTAGAAGGCTTATTTAATCCCTAGTTTCTATTCTTCCCTCGGTGATTTTCAGCCAGTGTGCCACGTGAATTTCTAAAACTTGCAATACCTGACTGTTTATTCCGGGGGGCTCCCCTCTTTTCCCCTTACATTGTCAGATGAAACAATGACAACACTCAATACAAAAACAGCCGCCATTGTGAATGAATGAAAATTAGACTTACTTTTTTGTCAGATTGGCAAAAATATGTAATACATATTGTGCTGTGATGCAGAATTTTAGGAATCTGTATATGTGTGCCATGAGATTTTTAAAAAGGTAGATAACTACTGCTCTAGGTGGTAAATAATTATAGCCCAGCTTGCTTGGACTGATCCTTGTTAGGTACACGCCATCCATGAGGTCGGTACTGGTGGGGTATGGGGTGGTCAGATCCATGAGCCGTGGTGGTCAGGATAAATGTGTTAGTGATGAGCGCTCAGTGTGATTGGTACTGTAACAGAAAGATGAGTATGATGTAGAAACACAGGTAGGAGTGGCCTCCTCCATCCAGAAAGATGAGGCAAGTCACTGTCTTCTTAGCTCCTCCATCACGGTGGAGCACAGAGAAAAATGACGGTGGGTTTTCCATGAGCTCTGAACAGGTTTTCTAACGCAGACGTTGACTGTCTAACGTTTCTGGCCTGCTAATGCCCGGAGATGTTGAGGTTATCATGAGGAGAGAACACAATACTTCCTGGTAGTACCAACACGTATCGAGATAAATTCTTTCTTTTTCTCTTCCAGAGCCCTGCAGCTTATCTTTCAGTGAAATGGCACAAAACAATTTACTCCTGAAGTGGAGTTTCGACAACAGACCATTTATCATCCACGGCGAGTATGTGGAGTTTGTTTGCCAAGGAGACAGTGTTCTGCCCGAGTTATCTGGTGCGGGGTCTGCACTGAGAGTGGTTTGTGACCGGGGGCAGCTGAGATACCCCAGATGTGTCCAGAGAGAAAGGTAACAACGGCTGCTTCGTTTGGGTCATGCTGTTCGTCAGGGGGGCATCCTGTTGTAAGTTTCAGGAATACTAGGTTGTGGGGCACTTGCAGGTTCTGGACGTTATAAAGGAAAACAAGAATTTCCTTCATTTTTTTAAACCACGCGAGCGCCTGGAAGGATTCATTAATTCAACAAGCTTCCTGAGTTGTCTGAACCCACAGCAGTGTGTGCTTTGTGATACACACGCCACTTTGGCAATTTGGTAAATAAATCAATTCGTACACGCGATATTAAAATGTAGAAGAATTAACCTGGGTTCTGAGCTAGACAATCATATTTTCCCTCACTTCCCAGCATAAGTTAATGGATAATTAATAAAGACTGGAAACACAGTTGTACCAACCTTTCTACTGATTGATGAGCAGGTACATAACAATGATTAAAATTATGGTATTTAGTATCAGGAACAAATTTCTACATGCAAATTTAACATCCCTGGCTGGAGTTTTTTTATATGAAAAGTTAAAAAATAGATTTTCAACTTTTTTTTCTTTTTGTTTTTTAATATATTTTATTGATTATGCCATTACAGTTGTTCTATTTCCCCCCTTCATTTCCCTTCACCTGCACACCCCTCTCCCACCATTCCCCGCCTTTAGTTTATGACCACGAGTCTCAAGTTCTTTAGATTCTATATTTCCCATACTATTCTTGCCCTCCCCACTATCTATTTTCTACCTATTGTCTATGTTACTTATTTTCTGTAGCTTATTGCCCCTTCTCCTTCTCCCACTCCCCTGTTGCTAACCCTCCATGTGATCTTCATTTCTATGGTTCTGCTCCTGATCTAGCTGTCCTCTTAATTTGCTTTTGTTTTAAGTGTGGTTGTTAATAACTCTGAGTTTGCTGTCCTTTCACTGTTCATCTTTTTCATCTTCTTTTTCTTAGATAAGTCCCTTTAACATTTCATAGAATAAGGGCTTGTTGATGATGAACTCCTTGAATTTGATCTTATCTGAGAGGCACTTTATCTGCCCTTCCATTCTAAATGAAAGCTTTGCTGGATAGAGTAATCTTGGTTGTAGGTCTTTAAATTTCATGACTTGGAATACTTCTTTCCAGCCCCTTCTTGCCTGTAAGGTCTCTTTTGAGAAATCCACTGACAGTCTGATGGGAACTCCTTTGTAGGTGACTGTCCCCTTATCTCTTGCTGCTTCTAGGATTCTCTCCTTCATTTTAATCTTGGCTAATGTAATGATGATGTGCCTTGGTGTGTTCCTTCTTGGGTCCAACTTCTTTGGGACTCTCTGAGCTTCCTCGATTTCCTGGAAGTCTATTTTCTTTGGCAGAATAGGGAAATTCTCCTTTATTATTTGTTCAAATAAGTTGTCCACTCGTGGCCGTTCCTCTTCCCCTTCTGGTACCCCTATAATTCAGATGTTGGAATGTTTAAAGATGTCCTGAAGGTTCCTAAGCCTCTCCTCATTTTTTTCTTTTTTTTTTAAATTTATTTATTTTTTTAAATTGATTATGCTGTTACAGTTGTTCTATTCCCCCCTTCATTCCCCTCCACCCTGCCCCCCCATCCCCACCATTACCCCCCTTTAGTTTATGTCTATGTGTCTCAAGTCCTTTAGGTTCTATATTTCCCATGCTATTCTTGCCCCCCCCCATCTATTTTCTATCTACTGTCTATGCTACTTATTTTCTGTACCTTCTCCCCCCATCTCCTCCTCCCACTTCCCTGTTGCTAACCCTCCTTGAGATCTTCATTTCTATATTTCCACTCCTAATCTAGCTGTTCTTTTAGTTTGCTTTCGTTTTAGGTGTGGTTGTTAATAACTGTGAGCTTGTTGTCCTTTCACTGTTCATGTTTCTTTAACTTCTTTTTCTTAGATAAGTCCCTTTAACATTTCATATAATAAGGGCTTGGTGATGATGAACTCCTTGAATTTGGTCTTATCTGAGAAGCACCTTATCTGTCCTTCCATTCTAAATGAAAGTTTTGCTGGATAGAGCAATCTTGGTTGTAGGTCTTTAGATTTCATGACTTGGAATATTTCTTTCCAGCCCCTTCTTGCCTGTAAGGTCTCTTTTGAGAAATCTGCTGACAGTCTGATGGGGACTCCTTTGTAGGTGATTGTCCCCTTAGCTCTTGCTGCTTCTAGGATTCTCTCCTTCATTTTAATTTTGGCTAATGTAATTATGATATGCCTTGGTGTGTTTCTTCTTGAGTCCAACTTTTTTGGTACTCTCTGGGCTTCTTGGATTTCTTGGAAGTCTATTTCCTTTGCCAGATTGGGGAAATTTTCTTTTATTATTTGTTCAAATAGTTTTTCCACTGGTGGTTGTGTCTTTCCCCCTTTTGGTACCCCTATAACTCGGATATTGGAGCGTTTAAAGATGTCCTGGAGGTTCCTAAGCCTCTCCTCATTTCTTTGAATTCTTGCTCCTTGACTCTTTTCTGTTTGGCCATTATTTGCTTTCTTCTGATCCACTCCATTGATTTGAGTCCCAGTTTCCTTTTCATCTCTATGGGTTTCCTGTGGAATTCCATTCATTTCCCTTAATTTAGCCTTCATATGTTTCTCTAATTTGTGGCTATAATCAACCAGATCTGTGAGGAAGCTGATGGCCAGTGTTTTAAACTGTGCGTCTGAGAGTTTTGCTATTTCTTCGTCACTTAGATTTATCTCTGGGGCTTTGAGGTCTTCCTGGGACATTTTTGGTCTGTTCTGGCCCTTTAAATGTGAGAAGCGGCGGCTTGGACTCCCAGGTCGCTGGGTTGTGACGCTGTATGTGGGGGCGTGGTCAGAGCAGGGAAATGGCGGCGCCCTCTATCGCCGCTACAGCCCTCTATCGCCGCCGCCGCCGCCGCGGCCGGTCCAACCGCCCACTTCCTCGTCTGTCTGCTCGCCCACAAATAGGCAACCGAAGTCAACACGCTGCACCGCCTCCCCACTGTCTCCTCTGCAGTCGCTCACCCGGTGAGTTGCTCGGTCGTTCACTAAGTCCAATCCTGCGTTTGGAACCCGTGCGTCTGGATTCGCGCGTCTGGATTCCGCGCCCGGGTCCGACTGAGTCCTCCTTTGCAACTCCTCACCAGACGCTGGTTTTGCCCCTTACCGGTCGGGCTGAAGAATTTGTTGTTAGCGGACTTCCGAAAAGTTCAGTTTTCCGTGTTCTGGTTGTGTTTTCTGATGCTATTATTTAGTTGTCCCTAAACTTGGTTGTGTGAGGAGGCACGGCACATCCACCTAAACCTCCATCTTGGCGGAAGTCTCCTCTCCTCATTTTTTTCAATTCTTGTTTCTTCATCCTTTTCTGTTTGGTCATTTTTTTTCTCCTTCTGGCCCACTCCTTTGATTTGAGTCCCAGTTTCCTTTCCATTACTATTGGTTTCCTGTGCATTTCCCTTCATTTCAATTAGTTTAGCCTTCATTTGTTCCTCTAATTTATGACTAAAGTCAACGTGTTCTGTGAGCATCCTGATCACCAGTGTTTTGAAGTGTACATCTGAAAGTTTGGCTATCTCTTGGTCGCTTAGAGTTATGGGCTCTGTGGCTTTGAGCTGGTCTTCTTGTGCCATGTTTTGACCTGTTTGTGCCTGTTACGTATGAGGAGCGGAGCCTTAGGTGTTCACCAGGGTGGGGCCACCCAGGTCGCTGGTTTGTGAGGCTGTATGTGGGGGTGGGGTCAGAGAGGGACAATACTAGTCCCCTCTGCTGCTTCCTGCCACTGGGGCCCGTGTGGTCTGTCTCAGTCTCATTGCTCGCTCCTTCACTGGTTTATCTGGGCGCCAATGTGTGACCTCGGTCATACCTCAGTAGCAGCCCTGCTGCTACTCCACACCTTGGATCCATCCACGGCTGCCTGCCCGCCTGGGTCGTGCGCCCAGGTCAGTCTGGTGGATCTTTCCTGGCTGACCCCGCTCTGCTGCTGGCTCTGCCCCTCTTACCAGTTTGGCTGAAAGGTTCGTTATTGTCAGACTTCCGTGTAGTTCAATTTTCTGAGGTTTGGCTGCGTTTTTGTTGCTAAAACTTTGTTGTTTTTATACTTGGTTGTGTGAGAAGGCACAATTTTTCCACCTATGCCTCCATCTTGGCGGAAGTCTGTCTCAGATTTTCAACTTCTTGATAAATGTAAAACCACCTGTTTTTTTGAAAAGTATTAAGATAACACAATAAAATAATGTGTGCAAACTTTTTTATTTTTAATCGTGATAAAACTAAAAAGAGAAAAATGTTATATATTATTTAAATGTTTCAGTGCATCTTGGATTTCTAATTTTTAAGAGAAAATAAGTAAATAACTTAGAAAAATGGAATATAAAACAGTGCTAATGTAGTAAACGATATTAAATTTATAAAAAGGAATGGGTGGCCTAATTTTTTCAATTGTGGTTTTATGCTTTAGAAGTACCTAGTCAAAAATAACAACTAATTATATGAATTATCAAAGGGCTAAGACTGTAATAAATATAAACAGAAATGATGCCTGTTTCATAAATCTCTCTCTCCTCCCCCCATCCTCTACCCCCCTGTCCAGTTCACCACTTTATCATCAAGAACCCTTAAGGACATAAATTGAGTGGCAGAAGAATTGTATTCCAACACATCATAAAATTGTTTGAGAAATGTAATTTTTAGAAGAAAAATGCTGGACTAGAAACCTCTAAGTTTTCACTTACCTGGGAGTTCGAATCTATATAATTTATGATAAACATTTTCTTCACCTAGAAATAAAAACCAGAGCAAGTCTTTTGATTTCTAGTTTGTCATCTATTATATTGTTGATTGGCACATCAAAATATTTGTCTCCTATTGTCCATTTACTCCCATTATTTTTAATTCAATCTTTGAGTCAATATTTAAAAAAACAGTAATGATAAGAAACTCTACCTTGTATTAAAACATTTTCTTCAGTGAAGAGGAGACTTTTTGACAGTCACTGATTGAATGAGACACTAGAGTGGTTTTTGAAGAGACACAGGTGACTGTAATAACAGAAGACTGATCTGACAGAGGCCATGGAAAAGAACTTGGGGCAGTGACGTCCTCATCTGTACCAGCTTTGGTGGTCAGTCACGTGGGAGGTGGCAGTGGAGACAGCACCCAGGAGCTGGAGGGAAGAGAGATACAGGACGTGAAGTCATCTGGACTTCATGTCTGGTCAGGTACCGGACCAGACATGGAGTAGGAGCCATGGAGCCAGAGAAAAGGCTCCAGGAGGCCCGCTTGGTCTCTGGCTTGACTGAGTGGATGGGGTTCTGTCTCCATGGGACAGGACGCATTGGAGGAGGAAGCACTGTAACCCAATGGCGAGCAGATGCAGATGTTTGCATGAAAAATGTCATTGCCAAACAACAAGATGAAGGGAGCAGTTGATTCTCATGGTTAATGCTGTGATACATCACCAAGATTCCCTTCAGAAACGACTTTCTCTGCAGTGGCTGGGAGTTCAAAATGATCAGCTCCCTAAGGGGTCTGAACTCCTGTAGGGGGGCCTGAATTGGTGAGTGGTCAGCAGTGGTTTTAAAGAAAAGACCCCTCACCCCAGCTTAGACTAACTCTAAAGGGTTGGCCCATCTTCGAAGTGCTCCATAAAGGTGGCAGACACCACCGTTAGAAACTTGTTTGCTGTTCAGCTTGTCCATCCTGTCGCCTTCTTTCCCTTCCTCAGGGGGGTGCGGGATCCAAAGAGTAGTCCCTAAACAACCTCTTGGCTGCTGATCTCCATCTCACACCCTGCTTCCCTGGAAACCCGAACCGTGGCAGCCATACAAGCGGGGCAGTCAGAGGAGAGTCCTGGTTGGAGCTTGGGTGGAAAAGTTGAAGCAATTCAGAAGTACCGCTTGGAAGTTACAAAATTGTCATGAGGAAGCTAAGTGCAGAGTAGGAAATATAGTCAATGATATTGGGATGACCACACAGACAGTGCCAGGTGGGTGCTGGAAATGTCGGGGGAACACTTTGTAACGTGTGTGATTGTCTAAGCACTATGCTGGGCGTCTGCAGCTAGCACAAAATAATATGGAGTGGAAACCGAAATTTAAATTTCTTTTTAAATTAGAAAATTGATAAAAAGGAACAGAGCACCTACATAATTCAGAGTCATCGGTTAGATGTCTATTAGAGCAAAGGTGGCACACAGATTAGGGGCAGGCCCAGCTCAGGGCTCTGAGAGGCTCCGGGTTTAGTGACTGGCGGTAGGAAAGCTGTCACTATAACCGAGGGACCTGTTAGGGAAGACTGAGCTGGTCCAGGGGAGACGGCCCACATTCCCCATCGCCTTTGAAGGAACAGCATCATCACCTGGCAACTGAGACTTGTGGCAGGGTGAGGAATAAAAATATAAGGCCCCCCAAAACAGAGACATGGCTGTCACGTGTTTGTCTGTAAGTATCAGAGTGAAGGGACAGAGGTAGGTAGCCCGGTAGGGGGAGGCAGTGACGAAGGAGGTCTTTTCGCATAAAGCAGGTGAAAAAAATGAGCATCTTCAAATGAAATGGGAAGGGGTCAGGAAGGTCAGGGGGAAGATACAGAGGGTGTTTGCAAATGGATCGCAGATGGTTCTGATCGAGTGGAAAGAGTTGGGACTCCAGACCCAAGTACAGAAAGACTCGTTCGTGGTTGGAGGAGGAACTGGGATTGGGGACGGAATGAGGTGATTCATGACTTATGGCTTCTATGTCCTCTGTGAAGGGAGAAGCCATCTATTGAGGATGAGGAAGGATATGTGGGGAGAGAAGTTAAGGGACTGAAGAGACCAGAGCAGGTCTGAGAAGGTCATCTGGAGAGGGAGCGAGGCGAGAGCGGGCGGAGGGGTCGCTGGACGAAGAAGGGCATCCGCCCAACGGACCGGTCGGACTACTCCTATAACACAGGAGCGGACATGCAAAGAAATAGAAAACACAGACTGTGTTCAGGAAAAAGGCCATCAAAAACACAAACCTAAAGACAGACAATGTGCTAAAATAAGTCAGAAAAATGTCACTTTAAAATGACTGTGAAATATAAATTAAAGAATCTACAGGAAAAGTACACACAATTTGTAAAGACGGAGTTTAAGAATAGAGGTGTATGTTTCTAAGAAAGAACAAAATGTGCATGAAGACTATATATATATCTCTTCTTAAATCTGTTAAAACACAATGTAGAGTTTAAAACCAATGTGTAAGAAAAGCAATATAGGAGAAAATACATGTTGGCAAGGTTCTGACATTTTACATGAAGAGGCAAAAAATACATTATCAGTTGGGTCTGTGACAGGTGAAAGGTGTATATATAAGACCTAGATAATCCACTAAAAATTGATAACTAATAACCAAAAATGGCATAAAAGGAAATGCTAAAAGCATGAGACTAATGTAAAATAATGCAGGGAAGGGTTTTTTTTTCTAAAGATTTTATTTATTTATCTTTAGAGGGGAAGGGAAGGAGAGAGGGAGAGAAACATCAATGTATGATTGCCTCTCTTGTGTCCCCTGCTGGGAATTGGCCTGCAACCCAGGCATGTGCCCTGACTGGGAATCGAACCTCGATTCTGTGGTTCTCAGGCCTGCGCTCAATCCACTGAGCTACACCAGCCAGGGCAGGAAAGGATTTTAAAGAATACAAACAGGTAGCTGGGACAGATTAGAAGTGATTGGTAAATGGTATAAATAAATCCATCAATGTTAGTTATTGATATTAAATTAAAATTAACTAGGTCAATGAAAAACAAGGTAAAGTACAGTTGGATAAGAATGTTTTCCAAATAATTTAAGTGTGAAAGAACATGTTGAAAGCAAAATATAGAAAAATATAAATATTGTATGAACTCCTGTGTGAAAATTGAGTGGTTATGGTAATATCAGATCAATAAACTTCATGAGAGTTACCTGAAAACGAGGAATAACAATTTTAAGAAAAGAGTAAACTACAATTTTATAATTTAGAAATAAATTAAAGATTTCTGCAAAAATAGAGCTTCTAGAACTAGTACACAAAAGTAGTTCTTTTATATTAGAGAAAAATAATTAGAAAATTAAAAATTAAAAAGAACACTATCATTTATAAAGATTTTTTAAAACCCTAAAATATTAAGAAATAAATTGGACAAAATATTCATACGATCTCTACACTGGAAATTATAAAACATTACTGAAAAAAATTTAAAGACAAAGAAAAAGTCCATGATATTTATAGATTGGAAGCCTTATTATCGTTAAGATCTCAATTCTCCCTAATTCATTTATGCTTTAATTAATGCTTAACTATGTAAAGTTCTCATATTTGACCAAAAATAATTGTCAGCATGAATCAAAACCTCACGTAGAAATGGCCGGAACAGTCTTGAAAGAGACCAAGATGGAGAGTGTTTAATCCTCAGGATCTTGATTGATAATACAGATTGTCTGTCTGTCTGTCTCCGTGGGGAAGTGTCATAGTATCGAACACCTTGACCTGTGGGGAGAAGGGCGTCCAGAAATGCGCACTCACACAGGTGGCTTGCCCTGCCCCTACAGAACTGAGTGGGGAAGGAGAGCTTTTTCCAGGGAATGGCGAGGTGACGGTTGGGTTTTGGCATGGTCAACAGAACGGAAGCTTGGCCGCTGCTATGTGGCCGGTCTCCGCCAGGGGCCGTTCCCCACACGGATGGTGACAGGGCTTTGCTCCAAAACCCTTCCTTCAGGTCAACAGTGTGGCTCACCTACAGGTGTCTGTGAAAGGCTCCAGTCATCAGCCTTATTGACCACGACAGGTCAGCACCATCGGACTGGCTGGGTCAGGGAACCCCGTGGGAGCCTCGTGCACAGCAGCCTGGCCCCGTGACAAAGCCTCCTCTTCTTCTGTGACTGGCAGCTTTGGGGGACCTATGGGCTAAGTAGCACATGGGGATGAGGAGGACTCTGCCTCCCGAGTCTGGAGATGCCCACTAGGGGTCGCACTTCTTTGTTGCGGTGCCGGACCAGGGTGTTCTGTGTCCCAGCTCAAAAGGGACAGCTAGGTTGTGCCCCATACCCTCGGCCCCTCGAACTTTCACCGAGGAAGAAGGCTCCTGAGTATTTGCTGGCTTTAATCCTATCATCTGACAAGCAAATGTCTTACCGGTATGTCTGGAGTCATTGCTACTTCTTGCTCCCCAGTCCAACGATGATAATGTCACCAGTGCTTTAGACCAGTGGGATTTCTTTTTTAAAAAATATTTTATTTATTTATTTTTAGAGAGAGGGGAAAAGAAGGAGAGAGGGGGGAGAGAAATATTAAAGTGTGGTTGCCTCTTGTGTGTCCCCTCTGCAACCCAGGCATGTGCCCACGCTGGGAATTGAAACAGTGACCCTTTGGTTCCCAGGTCCACGCTCAATCCACTGAGCTACACCAGCCAGGGCGGGACCAGTGTGATTTCTTGTGGACAGGAAAGGTGGTTGAGGTTCCTGCAGACTAAGTGATGACAGAGGGACGCAAAATTGATGTCCTCAGAAGGTAAAACAGGGCGGGCGTCCTGACTACTTTGCCACCTTGAAGAAAACTGCTTTGTCTGGTTTTTCCCAACAAAGAGGAAGAAAGGAGCATTCGCCAGGTCAAGAGCTGCCTACCAGCAGGTGCTGAAGATGTTCCCGGGGAGGAACCAGTCAGCTCAGGCTGGGAAACAGCAGGAGGCGAACAGGGGCAGTGGTTGTTCCCACGTGGACAGGCTGACGGTCATCCACCGTCATTGTCCCAGCTGGGCTTTCTGCACAAGCCAATGGCCAGTTGATGGGGAGGAGGTAGGAATCACCACCTCTGTGTCTTTCAATTCCCCGAAGTGCCTCCAGCAAGCCATGTTGCTGTTGCTTGGTTGTCCTCCTGGGGGAGGGAGGTCCATTGGCTTCAGCTTGGCCTTGCCCACCCTACTGGCCCTCGTGGTCCTGTGTAGGGAACCCATGCGCTGGTTCTTCCTATTGCTCAGAATGGCACAGAGAAAACCCACAGCCTAGTCCTTCTGAAGAATGCACGTGCACACTTCTGCAAACGGAAGAGGAAGCCTCAGCGGCATTGAGTCAAAAGCCTGAAGTTTGCAAGCACAAATATGGTCTACAGTTTTACTCTTTCTCTTTACTTGGTAGGACAATAACCCAGCATTTCCCTTCTAACACTGTTTCCTTGGAAACCCGGTAAAGAGGAAATGTCATCCGCGCTGGAAGAAACTCAGGCCCTAGTAGACCACCCTTGGGGGACAGCCACAGTGTTGGGGTTTTGAGTAGTGGATTGGCCAGATCCTGGAAGGTGCTTGGTGTTCATTTGTTTGTGAGATGGAAGCCTTCTGGAGCCTGAAAGGCCCAAGTCCCCATGACTCACCCCCTGTCACATTGGTTTCTTTTCCCTGTCACTCAGGCGGCACAGGGAAGAGCTGGATGGCTGCAAAGACCACTGACATTGCCCCTCACAACATGCTGTGTTTTAGACCCTGAATCTTTCAGCAAGCGAGAAGGAACTTTTGCCAGAAACACCCGTTAGTTCCCTGTCACTAGGAATGTCAAATTAAAGACTGCTAACAATCTTAAAGCTGAGAGGGCAGTACAAATACCTACAGCTTTGGTTTTGGAGTTAGATGTGTTCTTTGCCAAGTTCCTGGTGATAGATACCAAGAGCCACAGATGCTCTAAAAGCAAATTAAAAATTAGGTCATGGCTCGCCCCACAGCATGTTCTATTTAAGAGGCCTTTGCAGTCGAACCACATGGGCAGGTAGAAAGGGGATGGAATAGAAAGTGCGAGAGAGACATGTGTACAAAGGGATTGTTATGTGATTAGAGTCACCCTCTAATGACCAGGCCAAAGGCAACGTTTTTAATAAACAGTGTTAGGCAATGGCAGAGGCGTTCAGAAAAAGAAAATATACTCATACACTCCACACTTTTTAACTGAAGAGATTTCCAAGTCAGAAACACTATGGGTGCATTTGTTAAAAACATTTAACACCGAGACTCAGAATTTGAGTAAATATAAAATGAGTAGGAAATATTAGAAGATCCAATTCAAAAATTTCTGCCTGAAAAATTAAAAACATGAACTCAAAAGTCAAATGACAGTCTGGATGAGTTTTTAATTTCTACTGGAGAAGTGTGAAATGAAGAGTGATGGTCTTATTATTTGTAAACGAAGAATGAGAATAGGAAAAGGGGCTAGCTAGTATCTTATCAGAAAATTAAGAGGAAAAAACCCCAAACACATGGCCCTTAAATATCTTCAATGAAAATAAACACATTCATAACCAAATACACGTTAAATCTGCATAGAGGCATCATGTATTATTTTCCGAAGAGGGAAAATATTTAAATGGTTGACAACAGACCCCTTGGAGAAAGGACTAGAAATATCTGTGCAATTGCTTGATCAGGCTCCCTTAGTGTCACCTCTGGGAGTTTATTTTGACAATATCCACACATGTATATTTACGGTGCCATTCACTGTCGGGATAGGAAGGTGTCGGAATGGTCTCATTTTCATTCTAAAATGGAAACAGCAAGTTCCCATTTAATGT
Organism: Artibeus jamaicensis; assembly: GCF_021234435.1. NCBI lineage: Eukaryota > Metazoa > Chordata > Mammalia > Chiroptera > Phyllostomidae > Artibeus > Artibeus jamaicensis. The sequence continues at coordinate 5,911,118 of NW_026522054.1, read as the reverse complement.
GTAAAAGACACAGGAGTAAAATAACCTCTCTTCTCCAGTAACCACCATATTGTTGTCTTTGGCTATATGGTTTTTTAAAAATATTTATTTATTTATTTTTAGAAGAGAAGGGAAGGAGAGAGGGAGAGAAATATCAATGTGTAGTTGCCACTCATGCGCCCCCTACTGGTAACTGGCCTGCAACCCAGGCATGTGCCCTCACTGGGAATCAAACCCTGATTTTTTGGTTTTACAGGCCCACACTCAGTTCACTGAGCTACACCAGCCAGGGCTGTCTATGTCTATATGTTTTTATTTTATTTTTCTTGCTTAATCCCTCCACAATTTTCAGCTAGCTCCCCATATCTCCAACTCTCTGACAGCTGTCGGTCTCTGCATTTATGAGTCTGTTTCTATTTTATTAGTTTATTTTGTTCATTAGATTCCACATATAAGTGAACTCATATGGTGTTTGTCTTTTTCTGACCAGCTTATTTCACTTTGCATAACACTCTCCAGGTCCATCCATGCTTTAGCAAAATGCAATATCTATATCTTTATTTTCACCTTAAAGTATTAATTCTTCTGTAGGAATTTAAATTTTTTGCAGTCAACTGATTTTAATTAAGTATGTGTTTGAAATGTACAAAGTGAAATAATATACTTTAGGCTGTTGTGCTAGAAAGTTTCCAGAACTCTATAAAGCAGAAAAACCATGAAGATGATATCGGACCCATCCATCTTCATGCAGAGCTGTTTCTGGTTCTCAGCATGTGTCGTCCTTTTTGTGTGTATTTACCCTAAATTAACGTATTTCCTGGCTCAAAGGTGATACATGTTCAATACAGAGATTGGGGGACTATGGGAAGTGAACCCCAACTCCTACCCCCATTATGTCTACATCCGGTACAGCTGTGGTGTGTCATTGCACTTCCTGCCGGTCTCTGCTCTGTACACGCACAGTCACTGTTCACACCATGTTGTGAGGACGTGTGAATGTGTTTATACTGATGCTGAGTTTTCACTGGTGTGCGTGCCGCTGTCCCCACAGTCACGCCCTGAATTGGACTCCACCTGCTCCGTGTGATGTGTCTGGGGGCTTGTATGCAGTGGGGGGACAGTGCAGAAGATCACACCTGTCACCATCTGTGGTGTGTATTTTTCTAGGACATGTAATAACTGCTGGCATCTTACCGCCAACACAGGTGTGACATAGTTAGGTTTTCACATGTTTGTGAAGTGATTATATTTTGAAGATGGAGACAAACATTTTTTTCCCATTTCCTCTGCAACAAGAGTCTCAAACGGCCTCAGAACTTTTGGACAAAGTGTTGGAGAAGTTAGGGGGTGGCTGGGTGCAAGTGGGTTGTGAAGAGATGGCTTCTGATTTCTCACCAGGATTGTTTCACAAACAAAACACACGGCATCGTGGTTTGCCACATTTAATGAGATCCTTTTCAGAGTGATTCACTAGTCTTCCAGATTACAATGACATCAACATAAATTCTGATTATGAAGAAAAGTGAGGTAACATACACTTGAAAAAGTAGACAATTGGATGAATGTAAAATATTCTAAATGAGTATGTGTATTTCAATGTCCAGACTGCAACATAACCATCATTTTATCCGCAAGTGGGATACGTCAGTTTTCCTTCCTGACACGTTACCTGGAATGCAGAGGGTGGTGACCTTGCACGATACCTATATCGACACTCGAACTCAAGAATATCATCTGATTCCAAATAAAGTCTTGTGTCCCGTCTCCATTTTAACCGTATGTTATGCTTTCGCATCATTTCTTCTGAGACTACACACACCTCTAAAGGTAAAAACAAGGAACACAAAACATTAAGTGCTGTGCAAATACTCACTACAGAAGTTTAGACTGTCACGTAGAATCTGCTACACAGATCCAGGAACTCATTCTCAAAACCTTTTTCAATATAATTCATTGGAAAGCCATCCTGTAGATGTAAGTCATTGTAAACAATTAATGATGTAAAAGAAGGTACTCTGTGTGATAATTAAATATTAAATCAAAGTTCATAATACCAATTGTCATATATAGAGTTTTCATAAAAGAATCCTAGTTGCTCTTCTTGCTTAAGATGAGCATGGGAACGGTAACGCACTTACCTAAACATTTGGGTGGCTCTGACCACTTTCCGTCACTACATGTTACTATCCTGTTTCCCTGAAGTCTATAGTAGGCCTGGCATTTGTACTCCACCGAGTCTCCTGGAGCGTAGACAGCTGATGGGAATGTGGTGATGTCCCCATTGTCGATGGTTGGAGGGGGCCCGCATTTTCTTCTAGAACCTACAGACATTATTTAATTTGTTAAGAGACTAATCCATCGTATAGAAAACAGAGGAATGTACAAATAGAGTACAATGTATAGTATGCAGCCTTGTGTGAGTCTGAGGAGAGGGTTCAATGGAGACAATCTAATCATGCAGAGTGAGAACCACAATGCTTCACAGTTTCCCACTGATGTCTCAGTAAAGCTCACGTAAACCAGAGATACATATGTCTGCAGTGTCATGTTCCAGTGCAGAACGATTTTCTGTAATGACCAGCACTGGGCAGACATAGTTCATGGCCACGGAAAGTTCCTTGTGCTCTCGTGCAACGTGCTGCAGTATCCTTTGGGCTCTAGGCATTTCATTTTCATTTTCATAAAAAATACTCCTTGCAAAAAAGAGTGTTTTGCAATGTGTAAAAAACACATTGGCAGAAGGTTGACTTCCTGTTTGGGAAAGATGGACCGGAAGCATGATTTCCTGCTCTCCCTTTGCTAAGCACAACTACAGCTTCTGGACAAGTTATATAAACAAATATAAGACTGTGCATGGCCCTGACTGATGTGGCTCTGTTGGCTGGGTGTCATCCCACAGAGCAAAAGGTTCCCGGTTTGATTCTGGGTCAGGGCACTTGCTGGGTGGTCTGTTCCGTCCCTGGTTGGAGACAACCTATGGGCGTTTCTCTCTCCCTCTCGTTCTCCATCCCTTCCCCTCTTTCCAAAAAATACAGTTTTTAAAAACATTATACAAAGAAGTGCACAATAAATATGATGTAATGCCAATATAATAAATACTGATTAGATGGATAAATGATAACCAAACTTCCCGATAGAGTGGGAAGAGACAAGACTATAGAGACTGTTCTCCAAAGGCGTCCCTGTGCTTTCGGGAGCCGAGGCTCCGGGTTCCCTTATTCCAATTTAGCTACTGTTCGGTTTTCACATCAAAGTATAAGAAACTCTAACTCAACTTTACCTCCATTATACCCCTATTTTCCATATGGTTTCTTAATGAAGTGTTTTTTCATATTACTAAGTATACCCTGGAAACCGAGATTTCACAGGTAGAGTTCAGATGGTGCGCATATTATCAGTATTTTTGTGCTAATTTTTAATGGTATGCATTGAACTTTGTCAATGTCAAGTAGACTTGTTTGCAGGCCGGGTGATTTCACAGATGTGATATTTTAACCATCACTCTGTGTAAAATTTAATTTTGTCCTCATGGTACGTCAACTGCTTTTGCATAATTTCCTTGTACACTGTAAGTTCGTATTGCTGAAACATGTAAACGCCTTGCAAAGATTTTCACTGTGTTCCTGATGATGTTTTCTAATTTTGCCTACGTTTAATTTATGGGAGGAGGCCAAATAATTTTCCAGGGATTACTATCCAGAGATCGGCACATCTGCTCTGACAGATGTGGACCCCTGAAACTACTGCCATTTCTTTATAAAATAAAAAAGAAGATAGGACCCAGGAGGCCAGCGTTTTACTTGCCGGTACGACTGCACGTCGGGGGCGGGGCGCAGACCAGCCACTTTCTGCACACGTGATGCCACTCTGATTAAGGGGGAGGCTGTAGCCCTCATCACAGACCACTTGCACCGAGTCGCCTTCCTGATGTGTTTGTCCTGAAGATGCAGATCGACCATTTTCCACCCAAGGGAAGAAGCACTGTCCTGAAAACCAAAAAGATGACTTCTATACATTTCGTGTTGAGAAAGGTGTTACATTTTGCAAACTTCAGTACACAAATAAAGTGCCCAAATGACTGTCCTAAAAAGTGAGTCCATGCACGTCACCATTAATATGTAATGTCATGAATCACTGCTTATGTGTGAAATCATTTTCCCACTTGTAAAATTCCTTTAGATGTCAAGAGAGTGATTGCGTTTTTTCTCGCCTTTGATTGACCGAGCTGCTTCCTGGAGGAGGAGGACTCTCGTTTCCTTTGTCTGCCTCTTTCGTTTTTCTCTCTCCTCATTGTTTTCTTCCAGTCTCTGCCCTCACTGAGAACGTAAGGCACATGTACCTCCCAAAGGTGCAACTACTAAAAACCACAAAAGGAAAATAGTAAAAACTACTTTAAAAAATGAACCACACAAACAAACGAGCAAATTAGAACCAGAGACATGGAAATAAGGAACAAACTGACAGTGAGTGACCAGAGGGGAGGGGGATCATGGAGGAGAGAAGGGAAGGGTGCAGTCAAGGAACAGGTGGGAAGGACCCAGGGACCTGGAGGACAGGGTGGGCGGGGACTGAGGAAGTGGGGGGATGGGCTAGGCAGGGAGAGGAGTGGGGGGAGAATTAGAGCAACTGTAATGGAAGAACAATAAAAAATACAAGAAAAAGCTACAAATAAAGGCTTTTTAAAAAGCGGGTTTTGAATATCCAAAAGAGCAGCACATTTTGAACAAGAATTACATGTAAAAACGGAACTCTCCTGGGAAAAATCTGAGTTCTTGCAATGACCAAGCCAGGGCGTTTAAATTAAATATTACTGGTTGAAATTACCAATCACTAATATTTGAAATGGAAAAAAAATGGAGCTATTCCACCCAGTTTGTATCTTCTTTTGTGCTGATTTCGTGCCTGAGGCAGGACGGATCTTACCTTGGCTGGCCCCTCCGGCCCTGGCTTTGTGATTGTCTACACCCCGTGGTCCCCACCGGCCACCCCGTCCCCTCTTGCCCCGCTCACGGAAAATGCGGAGTAACTCACGCGGACCTCGACCCACTTGTTTACTCACTGAGACACTTGGGTGTTGGCGACCATCCTTCCTCTGTGCAGGTTATTCGAGTCCAGAGCGACCGCGAAGGAGATGCAAAGCTGCGATCGCAGGAGTAGTAGAAATATTTTCCCGTAGCAACGGGGAAGGTCTGTTTATATCTGTGTTCCTCATATATGTTTCCGTGTTTTATTTCTGGAAAATCACAAGTTCTTCCTGAAGGAGAAAAAGTAGTATCCCGCGTGAATGAATCATTCTTCTTTATTTGAATAACCCCACGGATACATTTATTATTCTGTGGATCTCACTTTACCTGCTTGTGCTCATGAGAATCGGGGTCACCTGTAAAGAAGAGATCGGAGGGACTGGAGGAGGTTGTGGTGTTTAAGGTCAAAGTCCTTCAGAAGTATTTCCAAGATTAAAAGAAATCACACGGAAAAATGCAAAGGCCGAGGGAGAGGATGAAAGGGGCCGAACCCAGTAACCCTGCCAGAGCTCAGGTGTCCTCTCCGCGGGGACCATAGGACTGTCCCTCGTCCTCAGTTCCCTTCCAGTTCTGCGTCTTCCTGTGTCTCCCACACGCAGACCCCTGGAAATCTTGGCCCGATCTAGGCAGTGATTTACGTGACATATATGTCTGAGCACATTTTCACGTATGGATATGTGTCCATATGACTCTGTGGGACATTTTCAATGAAGCTGTGAAGAGAATTTGAATATAAAGTACTCATCAAGTGAAAAACATCAGCAACCCCAGTACCACCAAGGTAGAATTCCTGAATTCTGATGAATGTCCCCTAAAAATATGTAGGTAGGTATAAAACATACCAGAGCGGAAAATAGAGAAACGGTGTTTGACTAGTACCGTCTGCTTAGAAAAGTGTATATGCATCATTGCATTTTCTCATTAGGGCTGCTCTACACAGCACTAAGGGAGGGCGGCTTAAACAACAGAAATCTGTTCTTTTTACAATTCTAGACACCAACAGTCCAGAATTACGGCGTTAGCAGGGTTGGTGCCTCTCTCCCAGGTGTGTCGATGAAGACACGCTCGTGTCTTCACATGGTTCCCTTCCACGAGTCCGTGGCCCGTCTCCCCCGTGGGCACACACACCAGTCTGGTTAGATCAGGGCCCACTGTGGTGACCGGGTGGAACTCAGTGACCTCTTTGTAGACCTGACCTCTATGCACAGCTACTTTCTGAGGTCTTAGGAGTCTGGGCTTCATCTCTTCAGTTCTGCAGGGAGGCAACTGAGCCCGTGCCAACAAAACACACAAAGGTGTTTCTCAGATGATCTCTCCCCTCAGCAAGATCCTTTCTCCTCGAAAACATCACTGCCACCCGGCCAGCTACAGGGCGTTGAGTACAAAGACCACTTTGAGAAAGAGTTCACTAACAGAAATCGTGTTAAATGGGATTGAAGCTTGGTTGTATGGTTGTTTTTGGGGGGTGGGGTGGGGGGTGGTAGAGAAGGAAATTGCTCATATATAAACTGAAATAGTAGACAGAGCCCAGCACGCAGCAAATTATTTAAATGAATGCCTCTCGTAGACTAAGGGCTGCAACTTAGTGGGTCACAGTCTATTTCTAAATGGTGCAATGAAAGGGCCTAAGGGACGTCAGAGGGTTCACTTACAGTAACTCAGGGATGTATTTGGTTCTAAAGGAAAGTAAGAGACTTTGAAAAGATATAATAATGGAGACTTTAGGAAGATGGGAGAGGAAGGAGAAAAACATGATTGTGCAAATAAAATCTTAAAGTTTCTATACATGCAATAAATGCTGTTTGAACTAAAACACAAAATAAATTGCTTTCTAATTAAATGAATTTAAAGAAACCACCAATTATATTGCTATAAGATATAATTTTTTAATATATAGATTCCATTTAGAAATAATATGGAGAACACTTTGCTATAAAAATGAAAACAAATCAGTGCAGAATAGAGATAATGCTATGCAAATAATTTATTTATTTACTCAACATTTACCAGAGAACTCAACAGTCTAATAAAAAAGTACTGTAATTCTATTGGAAACGAAGAATACATTTTACTTTTTGTTGAAATAAATACTTATTTTTACCAGTTGTGAATTTTGTTGAAATATTAAGTTGATGGTAATGTCAATTACGTTTCCAGGTTTTTTTAAGGTATAATAAAAATTGTAAACTCCATGTATTTGAATCCTGATTTAGTGAGTTTTCACATAGGATTCTTTTTTTTTTTTTTTATTGATTATGCCATTACATTTGCTCTATTCCCCCCTCCCTTCCCCTCCACCCTGCATACCCCTCCCCCACCATTTCCCCCTTTAGTTCATAAACATGTGTCTCAAATTCTTTAGATTCTGTATTTCCCCTACTATTCTTACCCTCCCCCCTATCTATTTTCTATCTACTGTCTATACTACTTATTTTCTGTACCTTCTCCCCCCTTCCTCTCCTCCCACTCCCCTGTTGCTAACCCTCCATGTGATCTTCATTTCTATGGTTCTGCTCCTGATCTAGCTATCCTCTTAGTTTGCTTTTGTTTTAGGTGTGGTTCTTAATAACTGTGAGTTTGCTGTCCTTTCACTGTTCATCTTTTTTATCTTCTTTTTCTTAGGTAAGTCCCTTTAACATTTCATAGAATAAGGGCTTGGTGATGATGAACTCCTTGAATTTGGTCTTATCTGAGAAGCACTTTATCTGTCCTTCCATTCTAAATGAAAGTTTTGCTGGGTAGAGCAATCTTGGTTGTAGATCTTTGGTTTTCATGACTTGGAATACCTCTGTCCAGCCCCTTCTTGCCTGTAAGGTCTCTTTTGAGAAATCAGCTGACAGTCTGATGGGGACTCCTTTGTAGGTGACTGTCCCCTTAGCTCTTGCTGCTTCTAGGATTCTCTCCTTCATTTTAATCTTGGCTAATGTAATTATGATGTGCCTTGGTGTGTTCCTTCTTGGGTCCAACTTCTTTGGGACTCTCTGAGCTTCCTGGATTTCTCGGAAGTCTATTTCCTTTGCCATCTTGGGGAAATTCTCCTTTATTATTTGTTCAAATAATTTTTCAACTGGTGGTTGTGCCTTTCCCCCTTCTGGTACCCCTATAATTCGGATGTTGGAACGTTTAAAGATGTCCTGGAGGTTCCTAAGCTTCTCCTCATTTTTCTGAATTCTTATTTCTTCATTCCTTTCTGTTTGATCATTTTTTTCTTCCGTCTGGTTCTCTCCCTTGATTTGAGTCCCAATTTTCTTTCCATTACTATTGGTATCTTTTGTATCAGCATTCATTTCAATTAATTTAGCTTCCATATGTTTCTCTAATTTGTGACTAAAATCCACCAGTTCTGTAAGGATCTTTATAACCAGTGTTTTGAACTGTGCATCTGAAAGACTGGCTATTTCTTCATCACTTAGGTCTATCGGTTCTGGGGCTCTGAGTTGTTCTAGAGCCATTTTTGGTTTATTCGTGCTGTTAAGTGAGCGGAGCGAAGCCTTAGTTGTTTACCAGGACGGGCGACCCAGGTCGCTGGTTTGTGACGCTGTGTGTGGGGGCGGGGGTCAGAGAGGGAGCAATGGCGTTCCTCTCCGCTAGCCCAGTGCATCCAGACACTCAAACGCCTCGGGCTTGCTTATCCGATCCTAATTTTGCGAGCCTGCTGCACCGCGCGGGTTTCCCTTCTCACTGGTTTCTCCGCACGTAAATGCGCGCGACCGACCGACCCTCCGCGCCTCTTCCCTGTGCGCTCCGGCAGCCAGCTCGCTGGCGATCAGCCCTCGGTTGCCTGCGCGCCCCGCGCACCGCCCCGGGGGAATTTTTTCTTGCTAACCTGCTCTGCTGCTGGCCTCGCTCCTCGTACCGGTCCAGCCGAGTATCTAGTTGTCCTTTGGACTCCGTATTGTCGATTTTCCGTGTGGCTTGGTTGTGACTGCTGTTAAAAATAGTTGTTCTTAGATTTGGTTGTGCACAGAGGCGAGGTGGACCCTCCACCTACTTCTCCATCTTGGCGGAAGTCCTATAACTCTCATGAGTCCCCTGCTGGGAACTGGCCTGCAACCTAGGCATGTGCACTGACTGGGAATCAAACCGTGATTGTGTGGTTCACAGACCCACGCTCGATCCACTGAGCTACACCAGCCAGGGCGGAATGTGTATCTTATAGTCTCGGTTGGCCTTCCTCGCACCTGCGTGTCCTGTCGTTTACCAGCTGTCACATAGGATTCTATAAGACATTCACCATATGTAAGATTATGAGATTTCCATTGTTCCCAAAGGCTTGCTACCGTTGAGTGAACACATTCAACTAATCTCCATAATTGGTATTGAGAGTCCATTTACTGTGAAATGTAGGACATAAAATTAGTCATAACTTATTTTCTTTTCCATGGATGAATATATGATAATCTTCCTACAAGTTATTCTCTGTTTGATGTCACGATACACACTATCCCTACGAGTCGATTCATTAAACCCAGAGACACAAGCAAGTAGGAAAGAGAAGAAGTTGCAGGTCGGAGGGAGCTGAGTGTGCAGTTCTGTGCCCAGCTTACCTTGTCCATGAGCCTGGGAGACCCCCAAGGTGACAATGACACTGATCAGGGACAGCAGCATGCTGGGCATCCCCGATGGTGCAGTAACACAAATGTCCCAGCCGTGCTCTGCGGGTTGTGAGCGATGGTTAGTGTGACCCTGAATTTAAGGGCACTGCCAGGAAGCTGGTTTGTTGAGTTCACTTAATATCAAAGTTCAGAGTTTCGCAAGATATGTAAATTTTTGTTAAAAATTTCCTTATCTATTCATAACTTTCTTTCCTCATTGTACTTGCACAATATTCCTTAGTGATATTAACACACCTGCTCCAAAGGTGACAGGTGACACAAAACACTAATTTTTAAATTGAACAATTCTCGAAATGGATGACGTTCTTTCTCCACCCAGCAATAGAGTGGGAATAACTGGGAGTCCACGTCCCTTTAACTGTCCTTGTCCTGTACGTGACCTCACGCAGCCTCAGTCCTTAGGGTCTGTGAGCACCAATCCGTGTATCTGGACCCCCACTTGGCCTCTGCACCTTCTTGTCCATAGAAAAGCACAGATTTTGTGTGTGTGTGTGAACCCTTAATACACTGTGGCAGATCCTGGCCTGCAGCATCCTTGTGTGTTATGCGTGCTGGTGAACAAATGCACACAGATGACAGAAGTCCTCTGGAGAAAAAGGGACAGCATTGCCACTCTCTTAGAGAGAGAGAGACAGGGCAAGAGGACTAGAAGTCCCCAGCCCCTGCCTGGACAGGCTTTTATTGCTTTTCCGGGTACATTACATGGAGGATGGCCCTCGTTCACTGCAGGGGATTACCTTTCACAGATAACAAAGTAAAGAATGCTATTAATTACTTCAAAGAGAAGGATATTGCAGATGAAGGGGAAAAGTGGTTGAACTGGTTACACTCCATACTTGGGAGGTTTAGCACAGACTTTAGGAAGTTGCAGTAAGCCCTTGCTGCCTCAGTTCAGGGTGAAAGAGTTTTAGCAAAAGCCAGTCTCATAGCAGTCTAGGTACAATGCAGGCCTGATTTCCCAAGGGTAACCTCTCTGTGGGTGTGGTCCTGCGTGCCACTCCCTGCCCACTAATTTTCCACGTGGAGGCTCAGCTACATTTCCATGCCGCACAAGACAGTTCCCTACAATATACCACACCACAGAGCACAGGAGTTTCAGTGCATCCTGGGATCGAGATGTTCTTAACTAATGTGCTTCGAGGTCCCTTGTCATTAAAGGTATACTGTATTCAGAGGCTCACAATAGAAAAGGGAAAATGTGAAGTCTCACCCAAACTAAATTGGAGACTGGTTATTAAACAGGGTTCAGTTTGACAGGAACTTCAATGAGTTTTTATATGCTTTCACAATAAGCATCGAGAAAATAAATATTCAGTTTCTATATTTACTTTGCATCAAATAAATTGTTGTATGACTAGATATTATAAGATTTGCAACTTTCAAATAATGCATTGCTTTTGTCAGATAGAAGAGCAACTCCCTGACACTGTGACAAAGTTCTGACCATGCACAGGGGAACAGGACAAAGGATGGATGTGTTTCACCCCCAGAAACTCCTCCCCTGGTCCAGGGACATCTTGGCTGACCGCAGCAAGGTGACAGACTGACAGGCCTGTTCTCACTCACTCTTTTCCCATCTAATGTTTTCACCATATTAGTTCCCCCAGTAAATTGTAAGCTCACATAATTTGACTGTTAAGCCTTCAATCCAAAATGCACAAAGCCACACTCTTATCCACAGTGAGTTCAATAATCTCTAGGCAAGTAGTCCAATCCCCGAAATGGTGAATAATGATTGTCTTGGCACAAGTGTAAATGCTGACATAGTTTATTTTAACACCTTTGGGAGAAGATCAGGTTGAAAGTTCAGACGACCATGTGGTACTGATTTCCCTGAAATAAAGTAGAAAAGAGCAGGACATGTCGGAGATTTGTAGCAAGGTTGAGACAGTGTCGGTGGCAGGCGGAACCTCCTTCATTCACATCTGGGCAACTTCACTATCCCTTCCCGACACATGGGTTGAAATGACTGCCCTGACGTCACTGCACTGTGCCCCGATTTACACGTAAATTCAATGACTTCCCCTGTTTTTGCATAGTACGTCTTGTTTTCTTTCCCTTTCAGCTGTATGTTATTTTTATTGAGGATTTCTTCACATATGACACATGGATCTGAAAGTAGAAAAATAAATAAAACAATGAATAATTTTATTTGTGGACTAAGAAAGCCCCGAACTAATGAATGGTTGAGGACAACAAAAGGTGATGACGTAATCTCAATGGCTCATATTTATTAACGTGGGCTAAGTACTGTCCTTGGCACTTCCTGTGACATCCTCCAGCTCCTTCATGGGGCAGCTACTGCTAGTCACACACTAGGAGACTGAGGAAAGGCCAGTTCAGTTACACTGAACTGAAATGAAAAAGAAAACAGCCTTAAGTCCCAGTAATACCTTTTTCCAGTTTTTATCCAAAAAATCCAAACACTAATTCGAAGGATACATATACCTCTAAGTTCCTAACAATGTGATTTACGATAGCCAAGATTTGGAAGCAGCCCAAATGTCCATAAGTAGAAGAATGGATAAAAAGAGCTGTGGTACATTTACATTATGGAATACTACTCAGCTGTATAAAAGAAGGAAATCCTACCTTTTGTGAGAGCACAGATGGACCAGAAGAGCATTAGGCTAAGTGAAAAAGCCAGTCAGACAGAGACAAGTATCATACGATTTCACTCATATGTGGAATGTAATGAACCAAATAAACTAACAAAGGGGAGGCAGACCCACGAATACAGAGAACAGAGTGGCAGCTGTCAGAGGGGAGGCGGTAGGGGCTGGGTGGACTCATGGACATGGACAATAGCATGGCGATTGCAGGGGAGGGAGGTGAGGGGAGGTACAATGTGGTGATGGGAGGATGAATTGTGATGCATGGAGGTTGACTGAAGGTTGTGAAATATAACGTATGTACAGATGATGTGTTGTAGAATTGTACACCTGAAACCTGTATAATTTTATTAACTAAGTCATCCCAATACAAGCATTAAAAAAGGGAAGAATAATCAGCATGTCTGAACATTCTTGTGTTAAAAAAAACTATGTCATTGTTTACATAGGAACTCTTCAAGCATCTGGCCTTATACATGGGAGTGGGAATGTCCAGCATCTGGCAGAAAAGCTGTCTGACACCGCAGTTCTAGAACCCACTGCAGGAATGCTAGACTGTGAATGAGCTCTGAAACATTCCTACAATTTTCTCAGGAGATGGAAGAATATGGAGAACTTACCTAGACATTTTGGGGGTTCGGACCACTTAGCATCACTGCAGGTTACGTAGTTAGGACCCCAAAGTTCGTAGTAGGCCTGGCATTGGTATTCAACTCTAGACCCTGGAGGGTAGGCAGCCAGTGGGAAGGAGGTGATGTCTGCATTGCCAACAGCTGGTGGAGGCCCACACTTTTCTGTAGATTCTAAAAAACAGCATTTTCAGGGTTGAGGGAAAATTCTGGTCTTATTGGAGACCAGAAGCCTCACGGGAACCTTGAAGTCCATCCTACACTGTAACCTCGTGACTTAAAAGTGAGGGACAGAACCTCCCTCAATGAGCACCATGTTTCAACAGACTTGTCTGGACAAGGGAAACAGTGGAACAAAAATACTTACTGAAGCAGCTTGGCAGGCGGGACCAGCCCTCCTCCCCGCACAGCAGGGAGCCCGTGGTGTTTCCATCTCTGGTTTCATACCCATCCAGGCACTGGTAGTCCAGCGTGTCATTGGGTCTAAATGCTTTTCCAGTGATGATGGCTGTGGCATTCTCGAATAGCGGCATGTCACAATGTTCTAGAGGGAAGCAGAGTTGACAATTGTAGGTGCAAGGCCATACCATGAATAATGCAGCAAGGAGACCTTCTTCAGGCAGAAGTCACGGTTACCCTCAGTGTGTGACACCAGTGAGGTATCACTGGAAAATGCTCTGACACTCAGTGTCACTTTGTTCCAGAGCATCCCACTCCAGATTTCACTGTGGGTCGTTTTCCTGTCACTCAAACCTCTACATGTATAGAGAGAACATTTAGTCACATCCATTTTCACCTGCATGTCACAGGATGCTACTGAGTTACACTGACATAGTATGATGACGTTATCATTTTAAGGACAATGAGTTTGTGAATTAAGGTGCAATGTATGTGCTGATGCACCAGACATACTTGGAACGTGTATGTTAGAGTTGGAGTTGTTGGATGCACAATTCACGTATTCACACAGGGCACCGTCTCATCCACGTGATTGTTATCGTAGAAAACTCATCCAAATTGAGCACAAAATGAAGTGCAAAGGTACAGGCTTTCATGAAAGAGAGCCCATGACAAGCAAAGAAATGGAAAACAATGTTATGCAAATTAAGAATTGATATCTTGCAAGTCAACTACCTCATTAGCTGATGTTGAGATAATGAACTTTATTATTGTATTCAGTATTTCTTACTGAGGGTAATGTTTAGGAGATTTATCTTATCTAAGTTGTATTGAGTAATATGTATTAGCAGTTCTTGGTGATTATGTGGTATGGAAAAAAAGATGGATGGAAATCCTAATATCAGTGGGATATTGCATGTGAAGTCATCCATCAGCGACTGTTAAATTTCACATGTGATTGGTCCTAGAACATTCCATCCCTGCCCCTCCTATGTCTCTAGCCTCCTCCTTGCTGCCCCAAAACCAAGCCAAAGTCCCAAGTTCACTGCCCTTTGGTGACCATGGAATTGAGAACCACAAGTGGCTGAAAGGAAGCTTAGAGGTATGCACCCAGATGACCTCAGGTCAACTTTGCTCTTCCTTCTCACCTCAGAAGTTTATTGGGGGAAATAAGCCTTTGTCAATTAAATCCCAGGGATTTGATCATTCTATAAATAATTAGACAGATTCCTACTGAATCTCCTCCCATGCCGTCTATCATCAGATGAAGATGGTACCACTTCCACAGATTCCTCCCACTCATCCTCGCATCCCCATTTCTACTCGTGCCCCTGAAGTACCATAGTTCCACTGTCTGGTTATCACACTGGGGACAGTAGTCCATTGTCCCGGGAGCAGCCTCCTGGCAGGTGCCCATCAGGGCAGATGCTGCCCTTCCCCTACCGGGAACCCTGCAGGGCCTCCCCCTGCAGGTCCGTTACTTTTCACTCAGTGCTTCCCAGTTCACTTGGACCACTTTTTCTCCTCCCCACTCAGTTTGTGCTATACTGGCCATCAGCTAGCCTCAAATAAACAGAATTCCTTTCTTGGTTAAGTCATTTCACTTGAAAATCATCTCACTCTGAAAGTCGTCCTTCCAATGACCATGGGGACTCCTCATAGTTTGAAGGCTTTTGTGTTAACTTCCCTGCTGGGCCTTCCAGCACGACGCCCACACATGGGCGATGGTCTGTGGTTTCCTGTGAGGAGTCAACTCATGTCCTGAACAGCATCACTCACACTCACTGAAACCCGGGCTTCTTGCTGTTGGTTATTTTTTAGTTATTCTTCTTATATTCTGTTGCATAAGCTTTAGTTTCTCTTGAAAACAGTTTTAGTGTTTAATGCCTATAAATGTTCTTAGTCCACCATATTCACTGAGGGAATTACTGGTGGGTGTCCTGACCCCTCCGCATGTAGAGAAAGCAGGAGAAAGAACAGCGTTAGTTCCCCTGGCTGTCACGTGGGACGGGCCCACTGGTTCTGAGTTCCCACCCACACTCAGTGATCGCGGCTTCTCTGTAGGTGTAGAAGAAGACTCCCATTAAAGTTCAGCTCTAGTATCTCAGGGTTTATAATACAATTCCATTAAATTTACTTTCTCATGTTCAAACAACACCCACAAAACAACTTACAGACTGCTGTCAACTTAAAATGAGAAAGTCAGTTATAACTGGTGTATTAGTGTCTGAATGTATCACACCCCAGGACTAATACACGTATATTATATGTGAAATGTTTGTGATATGTATATGACTTTGGGCAATCATTGTATTTATTTAAAATTTTACTATATTTTAAATCCCTCTTCAATGAGCAAATTAGCATGATTTCCATGCAAATACTTAAGTGACTTTGATCTGTTTAATTCACAACCTTTCATGACATTCATGGGGTCTAGTCCTACTGTTGTTTAATGCAGTAAAGTAACATAATCTACTCATGATCGAAATTTAAAAACTATTTAGACACAACTAGAATGGAAACATGTTCATGTCTTCAAGGCAAAGAAAAGTTAATGCGTTGAGCTGGAGATTTGCTACAGAAAGCTTTCTGCAGAGATTTGTCAGGGTCTCAGAAAATCACTGGTTGGATGTGAGAGCAGTGTACTTACTGAGGCAGGAGAGAGGAGAGGACCAGCCATTCTCCATGCATGTGATGATGCTCTGCCCGCTTTCATGGCTATAACCAGGGTGGCAGATAAGGTTTGCAGTTTTACCCTGTAAATACGTCTCTCCATAACGTGGAGAACGTCCATGCTCCAAATTGTTGACAACACACTTTCCTGAGAATGGTAAAATGATAATGAAAACAACCCCATCAATTTGGTGAAAGTCATACATTAAAATGTATTACTTTTCAGGATATTTAACAGAGATTGATTAACATCCCACTAAGACAGAGTTTAAGGAAAACTAAACCCTCCACCAAAAGTTTTTTTAAAAAGAAAAGTCAGTATTACATAAGATTTATCTGTAGTTTTCAAAATTAGAATATGTATAAGTGACATAGATATTCTTGTAGAGTCTATTTTTTCTGCCTCATGTCTTTGATGAAGAGCCTCTCATAAAACAAGCGACCTACACTGGTCTTCCTGCTCACAGAACTCAGCCCTCCACCTTAGTTTGGGGACACAGCTTTGACTTTATCACTTGTTTAATTCCGCCCCCCCCCCACGAAGTGTCCCCACCTTCACAAGAAAGAAGGGGTTTACTTACTGAGGCAGGGAACGTCAGGTGACCATCCGCCTGGTGTGCAAGTAATTGTACCCCAGTACGTTTGACTTGGCGTCACATAGTTGTTGTCACAGGAATAGTAATACCATTGTCCCACGGCAACTGGGAAGTGTGGTCTGTTTTTCTGTTCCTCATAGAGGACTCCATGTTTTATTTCTGGTAATTCACATGGTTTAACTTGCAATAAAAAAAGTTTAAATAATGTTTTCCTTTAATAGAATCTAATGAGAGATAAGTGGTTTCCTAGATGAAATATATTCTCTTATTAACATAGTCATCCTCATTGCATTAGGGTTTCCAGGACAAGAAAGGTTGTAAACTCAGATGATGTAAAGAACACCTGTTTCTGGTCACTTCCCGACATGCGCACACGCGGAGTCGGTCTGTTGTTCACTGAAACAGCACAGTGCTGCCTGGCAGTTCTGTCTGGTGAGTACACAGACACGCTCCTTGTGGCGGTCACGCTCACTGAGTCTGTGTCACGGTGATGCCAGCATCCTCTCTAAGGGCTTCACAGTGTCACATTGATGTGGACGTTTGTCCTGAGCTAACACTGAAGCCATTGACCTCCAATTAGCATCATTTTGTTTTTTCACTCATGGAGTGTCCAGCTGGAGCGTGGACGTCTCTTCAGGGAACTGATACGTGAGTAAGAGGAATGTAAAGGCCGAGGCAGAAAGCTCTTGGAAAGGGGCCAAAGAAACCTCCCCAGAAATAAACGCCCTGCTGACCTGAGTGGCACTTTGTGACATGTGGTGGTGTCGGAAAATCAACTGTGTCTCCCACTCTCCTTCCTCAGAGAAGGACCCACTGCCCATCCCCTTGAGTGTGAGTGGACTTAGGGACCCTCTTGTAAAGGTAAAAATGGCTGAGGTGATGGTGTGTGAGCAGGTCATAGATGGCATCGAGGTGTCCTTCTTGTGTCTCAGATCACTCACCTTGGGGGCACTTAGTCCCACTGCGGATACTATGGAGACCCCGGGTGGTTAAGCCCTGAGTCTCCTGGTCCCCACTGCACCCAGCCCTCAGCCCAGAGCCTGGGCCAGTGTCCTACTGCCACCAGAGAGTGACTGGGACTAGGGGGCTGAGCTGCTGACCCCGTGACCCCGAATGAAAAGGTGGTTGTTCTCAGTCAGTATCTTATGTGGAAAATTTCACAAAGCAATAAATAACTAATATACTTGTTTTTAGACAATATGAGCCTTAGCTGATGTTTTAGTTCAGGTACTAGAAGTATATCATTTACAAAAATAAGTATACATAAATGCACATATTTAATATGGAATAGAAAACCTAAAATTTTCAATTCTAATTATATGATTTTATCCTTTTTAAAACTGGCTACTTTGAAAAGCAAAGAATGTTAGGAAACCCTCAGCTTTAAACCCCCAGTAAGTCAATAACGATGAGTTATTACGTCCCCATTTTTGTGTTTAAGAGTAGTAATTTCAGAAATAGGAAGCAGGTCATGATTTTAACGGAACTTACCACTGCATCTTGGAGGAGGTACCCAGCCTCCATCAGTGCATCTTGTCTCATTTCCTCGGGATGAGGGATAAAAGCCATTGTCACAGCGGTACGTGATCACATCTTCCAGTCTGTACTTGGTCTCATTCGGTGTGTAGAGACCGTGAGCAATAGCTGGAGGGTCACAGGTTGTTTCTGAAAGGAGAAAGGACAGGTGGGTGATGCAGAAACCACTGCCCAGGAAGAGTCAAGTCCATGAGAACAGAGCAAATGTTGTTAGATTCCCCCAGACATTTTGGGGTATCATCTAGCTTTTCTGTGACCCATTTTCCAGTCAAGTTTCCATGAGCACATTCACATGACTCTAATATCTGTGAATAGGCATTCAGTCTGTAGAAGACAGTAGAGAGAAAACTATTTATTTTATTTTCCCTGGAAATTAATATATGATAATCATCCTACAAGTTATTCTCTGATGTCACAATACACACTGTCCCTACGAGTCCATTCATTAAACCCAGAGACACGTGCAAGTAGGAAGGAGAAGAAGTTGCAGGTCGGAGGGAGCTGAGTGTGCAGCTCTGTGTCCAGCTTACCTCGTCCATGAGCCCGGGAGACCCCCAAGGTGACAATGACACTGATCAGGGACAGCAGCATGCTGGGCATCCCCGATGGTGCAGTAACACAAATGTCCCCACTGTGCTCTGCGGGTTGTGAGTGATGGTTAATGTGACCCTGAATTTAAGGGCACTGCCAGGATGTTCATTTCACTTAGTGAATATCAAATTTCAGAGAGTTTTGCAAGATCTGTAAATTTTGGTTAATCATTTCACAATTATTTCTTGACTTTACTTCCTCCTTGTACTTGTGCAAATTTCCATAGAAATCGTACCACACCTGATCCAACAGTGATATTAAAAATAATTAAAATTAAACAACTCTTGAAATGGGCGAGGTTCTTTCTCCACCCAGAGATGGCGTGGGAATAACTCCGAGTCTACGTCCGTGTAACTTTCCTTGTCCTGTACGTGACCTCACCCAGCCTCAGTCCTTAGGGTCTGTGGGCACCAACCTCTGTATCTGGACCCCACTCGACCTCTGCACTTTCTTGTCCATAGAAAAGCACTGATTTCTGGTAAACCCTTAATAGACCACAACACAGAGCACAAGACTTTCAGTTCATCCTGGGCATCGAGATGTTCTTAACTAATGCGCTTTGAGGTCCCTTGTCATTAAAGGTGCACTGTATTCAAGGCTTACAATAGAAAAGGGGGGATGTGAAGTCTCACCCTAACTAAATTGGAGACTGCTTATTAAATAGGGTTCAATTTGACAGGAACTTCAACAGTTTTGTATATGCTTTTAGAATAAGCATCAAGAAAATAAAAATTCAGTTCCTATATTTACTTTGCATCAAATACATTGTTCTATGACTAGCTAGTATAAGATTTGCAACTTTCAAATAAGGTATTGCTGTGTCAAATAGAAGAGCAACTCCCGACACTGTGACACACTGTGACACAGTTCCGACCACACACAGGGAACAGGACAAAGGATGGATCTGTTTCACCCCCAGAAACTCTTCCCCTGGTCCAGGGACACCCCAGCTGATGACGGTAAGGGGACAAAGTGACAGGCCCATTTTCACTCACTCTTTTCCCATCTAACGTTTTCATCCCAGTGTTAGTTCCCCCAGTAAATTCTAACCTCACATGTTTTGACTGTTAAACCTCCAATCCAAGATGCACAAAGCCACACTCTTATCCACAATGAGTTCAATAATCTGTAGACAAGTAGTCCAGCCCCAAAATGATGAATAATGATTGTCTTGGCACAAGTGTAAATGCTGACATAGTGTATTTTAGCACCTTTGGGAGAAGATCAGGTTGAAAGTTCAGACGACCATATTGTATTGATTTCCCTGAAATAAAGTAGAAAAGAGCAGGACATGTCTGAGATTTGTAGCAAGGTTGAGGCAGTGTCGGTGGCAGGTGAAACCTCCTTCATTCACATCTGGGCAACTTCACTATCCCTTCCCTACACATGGGTTGAAATGACTGCCCTGACGTCACTGCACCGTGTCCCGATTTACACGTAAATTCAATGACTTCCCCTGTTTTTGCATAGTACATCTTGTCCTCTTAACCTTTCAACTGTATGTTATTTTCGCCGAGGATTTCTTCTGATATAATACAAGGATCTGAAAGTAGACAAATAAATAAACAGTGAATAATCTTTTTTTATTGTGGACTAAGAAAGCTCTGAGCTAATGAATGGTTGAGGACAACAAAAGGTGATGACGTAATCTCAATGCCTCATATTTATTAACGTGGGCTAAGTACTGTCCTTGGCACTTCCTGTGACATCCTCTAGCTCCTTCATGGGGCAGCTACTGCTAGTCACACACTAGGAGACTGGGACAAGGCCAGTTCAGTCACACTGTCCAAGGTCACGGAGCTTAGCAGGGGGACGATGAGTGTGGACCCTGGCACGCGTGACTCTGAAGCCTTGACCTCTGTCTGTGGTGTGCACGGCACCCACCCCTGTGAGCTTGTGTCCAGGGGAGGTGTGTGGACCTGCTCTATGTGGTCCTGCTCTTCACTCTGCATTTCCCATTCAGCTGGCAGTGACCACAAAAGCTCCAAGTTCACGGCAACATGGATGTGTCGGGAGCTGACCAACAGCCATCCCTTGACACAGTTGGGATGGATGGGATGCATCTGCACAGCAGAGGAAACTGTGGCTGGATTTCTTGTCTTCGCATGTTTGTCTTTCCAATTAATAGGTGGTGGGATTTTTAGACACCTGCATTTCAAGTCCAATAATTTGCATAATTCCAATGAAGTTGTACAAAATAATTTCTTGGCCAGAGAATGAAGTCCCCCCTAATGAAGTAGCTCCTGAATATTGAAAAGTTGATGGAGTAACAGCCCCTCCTCTACCTTGGACAGGAATATGTATTAATTAGAAGTACACAGGCAAAGAAACAGGAGAAGCTGGTTAGCTACTACAGACTAAGTATGTACAAACAATTACCAAGGAGTTAGAGTCCCTATTACATAAAGAAACATTTTGGACAGAAAGATAGATAGCTAAGTTAGACAATACAAAGGCCTTATAATGAATTTCCTAACCTCTGCTCAGTCTAGCATATCCTTTTGCCCCACGTTAAATTCTAAGACCTTTAATAAACAATAAGACATTCAAACTCTGTACTTGGAGCTATTTCAAATTGTCTGATTAATGGTTCTCCTGGTAAAAACAACTGTTGTTTAACATAACTGAAGCTATGGAAATGCTTGTACTTTTCCTGGTGACCTCTGTATTGTTTTTTTCTGCTTAACTGATCACACCATGCACCTGTACCTTCAATGTTATACAACAATCTCTATAAAAATAAAGCCTAAGTCAAATTCTACGAGTTCAGTCAGACCCACAGAGGCTGGCTGTTCTCTGGCATCCAATCGGGTGTCTAACTCTTCATTCGTTGCCTGCACCGTCCATCCTTCTGGGACCCTGGACCCTCCTGAGGCTGGACCCCGGCATGGATGGAACTGGAAAGCATTATGCTAAGTGAAATAAGCCAGGTAGTGAAAGAGAAATACCAAATGACCTCAGCTACTAGTGGAACCTATCTGACAAAACCAAAATGTAAGAAAATATAACCACAGACAAAGAAATAAAGAACAAACTGACAGTGACCAGAAGGGGGAGGAGATGGATCATGGGGGGAATACAGGAGAGCGTCCATCATGGAGCATGTACAAAGGACACATGGACAAAGCCAAAGGGGCAGGGTCGTGGGTGGGAGGTGGGAAAGTGCTTCCTGTGGCAGTCCACGACCTTATGACAATCTAAGAGTCAGTGCATGCTGAATGTTAGTTTACACTGAGTGCACAAGCACACAGGTGCATGTTTATGTCAGTGTGGGGGAAGGGTTCACTGAGCCCCTTCTGGATGCCAGGTACTGCGCTTGCCACGGGGACTCGGTTGTTGTCCATTCTTGTGACGGTATTTTCTTCATTGTCTTGTGACAACACTCTGTTACGTGTGCCGTTCGAGACCAAGATGAGTTCTTTGTAGGAGAGTGTATTGTGCCGGTAAAAATGTATTTGCCCGTTGCTACGGGTATATTGTCAGTCCTTGCAATGCATTGTAATTTTATTTTGATTTCAAAGATCTGACCATCAAGAGGCAGTAAAAACACTTCCGGACTCTTGGACACGCCCACGAGGCACCAGTGGCACACAGTTCTTGGGTTCTAAATGCTATTTGCAGATTTAAACAAGACATCAGAGGCTCTTGCAAGCATGTGTGTGCACACGCGAGCAATTGGCGGGAGATGTACACGCTGAACATGGTACAACATGCTGTGCTAAGAACAGAAAGGCTGAAAGAGTAAGTGGGGATTCAGCCAAAGCTCCAAGAATGCGGTTTGGGAGACAGCCCCTCGCCAAGACTGGGGTCACCCAGGCTGCTATTGGAAAAACAAATATGACCGAATATGACAAATAGATTATTAAACAATGAATTTTTGCTGATACATACAGCATTTTTAAAAAAGAACACCAAATCTTTCAACCCATCATGGAAGGACACAAATTCTTGCTCCAAAAATTGGAGATTGGAGGACAAACCTAATGATTAGCCACATCTTTTCAGGTGGAGGTTGAACTCATGCAGCGTTGGTGAAGCAACACTTACCTCTGTGCAGGAGGCACAGTGGATGAACGCAGAAGGACGATAGGACTGATCTGTGAAATCACTATTTTGTGGCCACCAATGCAATAATTGATGAAAACCGAGTGTGACAGGTGCCACGACTATTGGGTAACAGACCAGGAGAAGCACT
The DNA here is from genome assembly GCF_021234435.1 of Artibeus jamaicensis. NCBI lineage: Eukaryota > Metazoa > Chordata > Mammalia > Chiroptera > Phyllostomidae > Artibeus > Artibeus jamaicensis. The sequence continues at coordinate 5,888,265 of NW_026522054.1, read as the reverse complement.
ATGTGCACAGACACCAGCATTGATAGCAAAGGGACACGTCCCTGCACGTGACAGGGAGCTGGCTGCCCCCGGTGACTCGGATTCCATATCCCGGCTCCTTGGTGGCAGCGGTCTCCTCATTGGAGCTATGTTTCATGTTTGGTTTTAACACAGAGCAACAAGGTACCACTTCAGTTATCTGTAGCTTAATTCATTATAGCTTTACTTTTATTTTTAAACTTTTATTGAATTTCCTGGGGCGACATTGCCTAATAATATTATGCACATTTCAGGAATACAAGGCTATATAGTACATCATGTCTGTACTGTGTAGTGTGTTTATTATCCACAGTCCCCTTCCCTCCCATGTACCCCCTTCACCCTCTTCTATCTCCCCCGCCCCCCTTCCCTCTGCTCATCACCACACTGCAGTTCGTGTCTATGGGTTTTTATTTTCTTTTATGGTTTGTTAATTTTGTCATCGTTTTCAGTGAGTCCCTGAAATCTCCCCCTGACAGCTGTCAGTGTGTCTGTGTGTGTGTTTCTAGCTTGTTAGGCGATTTTGTTTATTAGATTCTACACAGAGTGAAGTTTTCCAATGTTTATGAGACATGTCCCTCTGACCAGCTTATTTCACTTTGCATGACACTCTTCAGGTCCATCCATGCTTTAGCAAAATGTAATATTTATATCTTTATTTTCATCCTAAAGTATTACTGACTTTGCATAGCTAAAATATGTATATTCAACCTATTTTTATTAATTATGTGTTTGAAATATACAAACATAAAAATCATATTTCAGACTCTGGTGTTTGAAAGTTTGCAAAACTCTTCAAAGCAGTAAAACCATGAAAATGATACTCTATCCATCCATTTTCATGCACAGCTTTTTTCAGTTCTCAACATGTGTCGTCCTACTTTTTATGTGTATTTACCCTAAATTAACATATTTCCTGGTTCAAAGGTGATATTTGTTCCATGGGGGACTATGGGAAGTGAACCCCAACTCCTACCCCCATTATGTCTACATCCGGTACAGCTGTGGTAAGTGTGTCATTGCACTTCCTGCCGGTCTCTGCTCTGTACATGCACAGTCACTGTTCACACCATGTTGCGAGGACATGTGAATGTGTTTATACTGATGCTGAGTTTTCATTGGTGTGCGTGCTGCTGTCCCCTCAGTCATGCCCTGAATTGGACTCCACCTGCTCCGTGTGACGTGTCTGAGTGCATGTATGCAGTGGGGAGACAGTGCAGAAGATCATGCCTGTCACCATCTCTGGTGTGTATTTTGCCAGGGCAGGTAATAACCGCTGGCATCTTCCCAACAACACAGGTGTAACATAATTTGGTTTTCACGTGTTTGTGAACTGATTATATTTTGAAGATGGAGACAAGCATTTTTCCCATTTCCTCTGCAACAAGAGTCTCAAATGGCCTCAGAACTTTTAGACAAAGCGTTGGAGAAGTTAGGGGAGTGGCTGGGTGCAAGTGGGCCGTGAAGAGATGGCTGTGATTTCTCACCACGGATGTTTCACAAACAGAACACACAGTATCGTGGTTTGCCACATTTTAATGAGATCCTTTTCAGAGTGATGAACTGGTCTTCCAGATTACAATGACATCTTCCACATAATATTTACCACAAATTCTCACTCATGAATGAACATGAGGTAAACTAAACTTGAAAAAATGAGAAGAATTGGATTTAATGACAAAAAATTCTAAATGAATGTATTTTAATTTTCAGACTGCAGTATAACTACATTTTATTCACAAGTGGGATACATCAGTTTGCCTTCCTGACACGTTACTCGGAATTCAGAACCTGGGGACTTCTCACGGTATCCAGAACGACAGATGAATTCAACAGTGTCACCTGTTTTCGAATAAAGTTTTTTGTCCTGTCTCCATTTTAACTGTATGTTATGTTTTTCCATCATTTCTTTTGATATTACACATGCATCTGAAGGTAAAAAAACAATGAACATAAAATATTAAGCAGTACATAAACATTTACTACAGAATCTTACACGGTCATGTAGAATATTCTACACGATTCAGGAATTTATTTTTGAAATCCACTTGCAAACAATTCATTGAGAAGCCATCATGTAGGAGGAAGCCATTTAAAACTCTTCGTGATCTAAAATTGAGGTACTGTGTGGAATAATTAAATGCTATCCTCCAAGTTCTAATTTGAAGCGTATGACGTGACAAAGATCTTTTGTGACTGTACTGACTTGAGAATTTTTCAAACGTCATGTCTTTACACATTAATATGCGTCATCAAGATTTCAGTGAAATTGTTCATTACCTCAATACATTTTTACTTCAAAATGGAGGTAGGAGCCATTTCCAGACTCTTCTGACTGGTGTAAGTGAATTTGGACTCCAGTTCTGCCCCTTCCAGCACCAGGAGCACTGAACGTGCTGGCAGTGCCACAGAAGGGGACACATACTTGGGGGATAGTGAGTGTGGTCTGGCCCACAGGAGCGTCAGTTAAGGGATCAGCATCGGTGTGTGTTTTGCCTCCTTTTCAGATACTAATCGAGTATAAAGGTGTGAGTTTGTTAGGGGGCTCTATTCTGTTCCATGGTATATGCCTCCTCTTATTTGTGTTTTCTTCAATTTAGTTCCACAAAGACTTATATGTTTCCGAATATAGGTCTTTCCTCCCTTTGGTTAAATATATTCCCAGGTATTTTAACTTCGGACAATTGTAAATGGGGTTGCTGCTTTGGAGATATCCCCTCACCCCTGTCCAAATGCCCATCATCAATAAATCAAAAAGAAGTGCTGGGGAGGAGGTGGAGGAAAGGGAACCCTCATGCACTGCAGGTGGGAATGCAGACTGGTGCACCGCTGTGCAAAGCAGAATGGAGATACCTCCAAAATTGAAAGGTCATACAGCCTTATGACCCAGTGATGCCACCTCTGGGAATTATTCCAAAGAAACTAAACATCGAACACTAATTCAAAAGCCGAGTGGTATACATACACCACCATGTTCATAATAATATTATGTATAATAGCTGAGAATTGGAAACCACCCAAGAGCTCGTCAGCAGGTGGCTGGATAAAAAGGCTGTGGTACATTTACACAGTGGAATACTACTCAGCTGTATGAACACAATTATAATTTCTGAATACAGGTCTTGTACATTCCATTTACAATTTTTGAAGCAATTGTGACTGGAATTGCTTCCCTAGAAATATCACCTCACACCTGTCTGAATTCCTGTCATTAACAAATCAACAAGCAGGAAGTGCTGGGGAGGAGGTGGAGGAAAGGGAACCGTTCTGCACTGTTGGTGGGAATGCAGACTGGTGCACTGCTGTGAAAAACAGTATGGAGGTACCTCAAAGAATGAAAAAGAAAACAGCCTTAAGTCCCAATAATACCTCTTTCCAGTCTTTATCCAAAGAATCCAAACACTAACTCAAAGGATACATACACCTCTAAGTTCCTAACAGAGTGATTTGCAATAGCCAAGATTTGGAAGCAGCCCAAATGTCCATCAGTAGATGAATGGATAAAAAAAAGCAGTGGTACATTTACGCAATGGAATACTACTCAGCTGTATAAAAGAAGGAAATCCTACCTTTTGTGAGAGCACAGATGGACCAGAAGAGCATTAGGCTAAGTGAAAAAGCCAGTCAGACAGAGACAAGTACCATATGATTTCACTCATATGTGGAATCTAATGAACCAAACAAATGCACAAAGGAAAGACAGACTCATAAATACAGATTACAGACTGGCAGCTGTCAGAGGGGAGGGGGTGGGGGCTGGGTGGACTCATGGACATGGACAACAGCATGGTGATTGCCGGGATAGGGGGTGAGGGGAGGTACAATGTGGTGATTGGAGGATGAATGGTGATGGGTGGAGGCTGACTGAAGGTTGTGAGACAGAATGTAATCAGTAGATGAAGTGTTGTAGAATTGTACACCTGAAACCTGTATAATTTTATTAACCAAGTCATCCCAATAAACGCACTGAAGAAGGCAAAAAATCAGCATATCTGAACATTCCTGTGTTAAAAAAAACTATGTCATTGCTTACATAGGAACTTTTGAAGCATCTGGCCTTGTACGTGGGAGTGAGAATGTCCAGCATCCAACAGGACAGCTGTCTGATCACACAGTTCTAGAACCCACTGCAGGAATAATGCTAGACTGTGAATGAGCTCTGAAACATTTCTGTAAATTCTCAGGGTATGAAAGAATATGCAGAACTTACCTAGACATTTTGGGGGTTTGGACCACTTAGCATCAATGCAGGTTGCATATTTAGGACCCCAAAGTTCATAGTAGGCCTGGCATTTGTATTCAACTCTAGACCCTGGAGGGTAGGCAGCCAGTGGGAAGGAGGTGATGTCTCCATTGCTAACAGCTGGTGGAGGCCCGCACTTTTCTGCAGATTCTAAAAAACAGCATTTTCAGTGTTGAGGGAAAATTCTGGTCTTATTGGAGACTATGTACATGAAGCCCCACAGGACCCTGAAGTCCCTCCTGCATTGTGAACCTGTGACTTAAATGTGGGGGAGAGAATCTCCCTCAAATGAGCTCCACGTTTCAACTGACTTGTCTTGACATGGGAAACACCACAATGAAAATACTTACTGAAGCAGCTTGGCAGGTGGGACCAGCCGTCCTTGCCACACACCATGGAGCCCTTGGTGTGTCCATCTCTGGTTTCATACCCATCCAGGCACTGGTAGTCCAGCGTGTCATTGGGCCTAAACACTTTTCCAGTGATGATGGCTGTGGCATTCTCAAATAGCGGCATGTCACAATGTTCTGGAGGGAAGCAGAGTTGACAATTGTAGGTGCAAGGCCTTACTATGGATAATGCAGCAAGGAGACCTTCTTCTGGCAGGTTTCCTCTCTGTGGTCTTTGAGTGGTTTCCTAAAATTAATGTCTACCAATAGGCGTCTTTATCATGCTATTGATATGTCAAGGAACTGGCATTTCCCCTTATACACACTTGAAAAAATAAAAGCAAGTAAGTCCATTGACAAAACAAGAAGCTGATGTAAACTTTCTTCCACAGTGATTACATGTAAGTCTTAGAAGATGACGAACAGCCTGGATCTCAGACCCGTTTTCTTACCGACACGGATGCATTTGGGAGGAGGGGACCAGCCGTTCTCCGTACACGTCATCGTGCTCCGCTGGTTTGGGAGACTGTAACCAGGATGGCAGGTAACTCTAACAGACTGACCCTGTGAATACTTTTGTTCGTACCTCGGATCATGTCCATTCTCCAGGTAATTGAAAACACATTTTCCTAAGAATGATAAAATGATAATGAAAAACCCCCAACAATTGGTCAAATGAGAAATTAAAATGTGTCCTCATATTTAAATTAGAATGCATAAGCATACAATAATAACATATAGAATAAGAAATACTAAAGCTGCTATCAAATATTTTTATGAAATATAATATTAAACATAATTATCTGCAGTTCACTATTATAATATGTAGAAATGATACAGGCATTTTTGCAGACTCTGTTTTTATCTCTCATGTTTTTAATGAAGAACCTCTCATAAAACAAACAACCTACATTGGTCTTCCTGCTCACAGAACTCAGCCCTCCACCTTAGTCTGGGCGCACAGCTTGGTCGTTCTCACTTGCTTAATGCCCCCTGGCCCCCCTGTGAAGTGGCCTCATGTGCACAAGGAGGAAGGGGTTTACTTACTGAGGCAGGGAACATCAGGTGACCATCCGTCTGGTGTGCAAGTAATATAATCCCAGTAGCGTTCTGTAGGCGTCACATAGCTGCCACTACAGGAATAGTAATACCATTGTCCCACGGTGACTGGGAAAAGTATTCTGAACCTGCGTGCCCGGTATAGTTTCCCATGCTTTATTTCTGGGTATTCACATGGCTTATCTTGAAATAAAACAAAAAAGTATCAATAATGTTTCAATTTAATAGAATCTAATGAGAGATTAAAGGTTTCCCTGATGAATTATAACATTAACATAGTTATCCTCATTGCATTAGGGTTTCCAGGACAAGAAAGGTTGTAAACTCAGATGATGTAAAGGACACCTGTTTCTGGTCACTTCCCGACATGCGCACACGCGGAGTCAGTCTGTTGTTCACTGAAACAGCACAGTGCTGCCTGGCAGTTCTGTCTGGTGAGTACACAGACACGCTCCTTGTGGTGGTCACACTCACTGAGTCTGTGTCACGGTGATGCCAGCATCCTCTCTAAGGGCTTCACAGTGTCACACTGATGTGGACATTTGTCCTGAACTGACACTGAAGCCATTGACCTCCTATTTGCATAGTTTCATTTTTTCACTCATGGAGTGTCCAGCTACAGTGTGGACGCCTCTACAAGGAACTGATACGTGAGCAAGAGGAACGTGAAGGCCGAGGCAGAAAGCTCTTGGAAAGGGGCCAAAGAAACCTCCCCAGAAATAAATGCCCTGCTGACCTGAGTTGGCACTTTGTGACATGTGGTGGTGTCAGAAAATCAACTGTGTCTCCCACTCTCCTCCCTCAGAGAAGATGCCCATTGCCCTCACCTGTGAGTGTGGGCTGGACTTAGGACCCTCTTATAAAGGTACAAATGGCTGAGGTGACAATGTGTGAGCAGGTCATAGAGTGCACAGAGGTGTCCTTCCTGTGTCTCAGATCACTCACCCTGGGGACATTAGTGCCACTGAGGCTCCTATGGAGATGCCAGATGTTAAGGCCCTGGGGCCCCTGCACCACCAGGGAGGTGCCCACTTGGAAGCCAGTCCCAGCTGGACCCAGTCTGAGGCCCACACTCTGGGCCAGTGTCCCAGTGCCACCCAGAGAGTGACAGGAAACTTGGGGGCTGAACAGTAACCCTAGTGTTGACTCTGTGACCCTGAGTCATGAGAGAGTGGTTGTTCTCAGTTAGTATTTTGGGGTAAATTTTTACACAGGAGTAAATAAGTAATATACTTTAGATGTGAATGTGAGCGTCTTAGCCAATGTTTTAGTTCGATGTAAGAATATGTCATTGTGAGAAACAATTATACATGCCCACACTATTTAACACTGGAGTAGCAAAATTAGAAGGTTTCAGTTAAGATATATGAGCATTTTGATCCTCATTTGAATTGGCTACTTTGAACAGCCGAGAATGCGTCTGCAATCCCCTGCATTACGTTCTCTGTAGTGGAAGTGTGGTGATTGAATGTGTCCCCATTACATTAGGTGTTCAACAGAAGTAATTTCAGAATTAGGGCAGATTATGATGTGAGTGGAACTTACGGGTGCACTTTGGAGGGGGTGCCCAGCCCATTTCGGTGCATTTTGATGTGCTTCCTTGGGTGTATGGATAAAAGCCATTGTACACTGGTATGTGATTCTCATCCTCCACGTCTGTGTTTGGTCCTGTCAGGAATGTAGTGGCTGTTGGCAATAGTTGGAGGATCACATGTCAGTTCTGAAAAGAAAAAGGACAGGTGGATAATGCAGAAACCACTGCTCAGGAGAAGAGTCAAGTCCATGACAGTACAGAGAATGTTGGGAGACTCCCCCAGACATTTTGGGGTATCATCTAGCTTTTCTGTCACCCACTTTCCAGTCAAGTTTTCAAGAGCATATTCACCTGACTCTAATATCTGTAGAGATGCTTTCCTACTGTGGAACTCAGAAGACAGAAAACTACTTATTTATTCTCCCTGGAAATGAATATACCATAATCTTCCTACAAGTTATTCTTTGATGTCACGATACACACTGCCCCTACCAGTCAGTTCATTAAACCCAGAGACACGTGCAAGTAGGAAGGAGAAGAAGTTGCAGGTCGGAGGGAGCTGAGTGTGCAGGTCTGTGCCCAGCTTACCTTGTCCATGAGCCTGGGAGACCCCCAAGGTGACAATGACACTGATCAGGGACAGCAGCATGCTGGGCATCCCCGATGGTGCAGTAACACGAATGTCCCAGCCGTGCTCTGCGGGTTGTGAGTCTGCCTCGTGAGCGGTGGTGAGTGTGAGCCTGAATTTCAGTGCACTGCCAGGAAGCTGGTTTGTTGAGGTCACTTAGTCAAAATCAAAGTTCAGAGAGTTTCGCAAGATATGGAAATTTTTGTTAAAAGTTTCCCAATCTCTCCATGACTTCCTTTCCTCATTGTACTTGAACTACATTCCTTTGTGATATTAACACACCTGATCAAAGGTGACATGAAACAGTAATTTTTTAATGAACAATTCTAGAAATGGCTGAGGCTCTTTCTCCACCCAGAGATGGAGTGGGAATAACTCCGAGTCCATGTCCCTCTAACTGTCCCTTGTCCTGTGTGTGTCCTTTCCCAGCCTCAGTCCTTAGGGTCTGTGAGCAGCAACCACCAAAGCTACTAGCAAACGTTTGTTAAAATGTTACTATTCAATGTGACTTAAGTCTTTATTACTCAGAAATGTATGGTTAATATCTTATCCTCGTAAGGACCCATTCACATTTCCTGTGGGTTTTTTTGAAGAGCTTCTCCTGAAAGAAAAGGCGTTCTGGGACATTTTTGCTCCCAGAACGCTCCCCTTGAGCTCATCGTTGTCACTCAGATTTCATCGCCCTCATGTCTGTGCACCTTTGTCTCTGGTCTTTGAAAGGTTCACACACAGGTACCTCTAGCTCAAGTGACCCCCGTGTCCAGCCTGGTTGCAGTGAGGCGCCACTATAGCCCCCCACCCTTTCCCCACGGCGTCCATCACGCCTTCTGCGGGGCGCGGGAGAAACAGAGACCCGTGGAAATGGGAGACGGGACCCCCTCCCCCCCCCCACACACACATGGGGCTGGGGGGCGGGGCGGGGGGCTCTCCCGCGGCAATGCCTTACCTGCGGCAAGCTGCAGTGAAGGCAGGCAAGGGTCGACCAGAGTCCCAGGGCTGATCGTCCCGCTCCTCTCCCCATACCCAACCATCCAGCTCGGCCTGTTACCACTAACCTCTCCTTAGAAGAGTTCAGAAGAAAAGCAGAAAATCAATCACGCTGCGGAGAAAGGGTAGCCTCGCTCCGCTGGCGGGAGCAGTGAGCCAGGCAGCTCCGTCCCCCTACCCCTAGCCAGGGGCGGGCGCCCGGCGCCCCGCCCTCACCATCCATCACCCCCCTTCCAATGTCGGCCTGGCCCTGCCGCCCCCGCCACCATGCTGCCCGCCCCTTGGCGCTCGAGTGTCAGCGCTCCCCGCCAGGGGTGGGGAAGCTGGGCGGGGACCCAGACCCAGCTGCGGTGCTGGCCCTGGGGGCCTTGGGGATCCCGGGACGCAGGGCGCGCGCAGCTCCTCAAGCAGAACGGGCTGTTCCCCAGGCTTGCCAGCCCCTCTTCTTCCCCGTAAATATCTAATCCCAGGAGAGACTGTGCTTGGAGACAAACCCCAGGTCCCCTTTCCGACTGGACTGTCCTTCTCTCACTCAGATGTGTCCCCCTGTGCAAGAGGCCGTAAATCCGCTTTCCAGTTGTCGGGGTTAGGTGGGATGGCCTGTCGGACCTCAGTGACGAGCGACCTCGAGGCTCGCCGGCAGTTGTCCGGGCCGCCCACCCTGCCCCGGCTCGCCTGCCTCCAACATCCCCTCCAAGTGCTTCCCCAAAGGACTTGCCCTGGCTGCGCTCCTGAGCTGCGGGCCTGCTAGCCTGTCGTGGGGAGGACCGCTGCCACCCCAGAGGAGGTGTGCATACAGCCGTCCCCGCGGTGCTCAGGACCCGGCACGAAGGCCGCTCTTGGGAGCGCATCAGGGTGCAGACTTCCCTCCAAGTGGTCGCTTGTTTCTCTGGCAGAAACACGTCTCCTCCCCCAGCCCCCTCCTGGGCCCTACAGCTCTCCTACCACTGCTCCTGGGGTGTTTAAGAGACTGGCAGCTTCCCTTTGAGAAACATCTTTTGGATGGAACACAAGTAGGCCAGAGCAAGTGTTTTTTAGTCCAACCAATTCCTCCTGTGGCCCCCTCACGTCACTTCCAAGCCTGTTCATCTGGTTCGTTGGAAAAGAAGCCTGAGTTTTATCCAATGTAGATGTTTCTCTTAAGCTCTGTCCCAGTCTTCACTTGCTCGAGGCCGCCCAGGCTGCGGGCTCCCTGCCTGTGAGGAGGGGAGCCGCCTGTGCAGGAGCAAACTTTGAGCAGAGAAGAAACCCCCAAGTCTGTGAAGACACAACCCAGAGCAGTAACGCTTTGAATCTGGTTTCTACAGAACAGGTACAAAAGGCCACGAAGGCCTCCTAAGGCCAGCAGGGCCATGGGGTACAAGGAAGCTGTTGTTCCCTGGAGACTAAAGGCCATGCCAAACAACTGCCCACTGGCCTCTGCAGTTGGGGTGCCACTGCATTTCCCTGCAATCTCTAGGTCTCAGTCTGAAAGACTCCGCATGATGGTCACTTCCCTAAATGGAGAGCCACATCTGAAGCCCTGGTTTGCCAAACACTACGGGTTTGCCCACAGAAACCCAGGTCTCAAATGACTTTCCTCTCAGGGTTGGCCCATCCTTGAGCCAGACCCAACAATGTAGAATCTTCAGGAGCCCAGGACGGCCCTGGCACCAGGAAGCAGGCACAGAGCCAGACGCACAGAGTCACCTTCCAGCTCTACCAGACAGCACCGTTGGCTGGAGTCTGCCTTTCACACGTTAACCTAAAGCCTCTGGCTGAGGAGAGAAGGGACCCACCTGTATTCCCACCTGTAAATGCACCACCACCACTGCCGCCTCATCTACAGGTCAGGAACACAGCAGGCAGGCGGTGTGATTGCAAAAGTCCCGAAACAGCCCTGCCCTGCCCAGGAGTGGGCCTTTGACAGCAAGACCTCTGATTTCTACACCCTGCCAGGGATTCATTGGCTGTCATTTGGAGAGGGAAAGCAATCGTCACAGCAGAAGCAGATAATTTGGAAAAGGTCACACCAAGGGCATTTTTCTCACGAGGAGAAATGTGGGCTGAATGTGGATATCACAAAAAGTGGAGATTTGGCTTTTGCACAGCTTAGACTGTCAAGAGAAATGCAGGCCCATTCGAGCAGCGTGGGGTTGTGTTGACCTGGAGGAACCCGTCTGTGCTGGCTTGTTTAAAACTCCTGACCTCTGTGAGAATAAGAAATTCTTGAAACGCCGGGTTTTGGAACTCAGCATTTCACTTGCCAAAGAAACTCATGTAACTTAAAGTGGAGCTGACTTCAAAGACACAGCTTCTGTTACAGGCCCATGGCTGACGCCTTCTCCCCGGGACTGTAGCCTGGGCCTCGTGGGAGGAGGCTCCCTGTAGGAGGCTTGGCCTTCAACCCTGCCCTACCCAGTAGTTCGGAAGAACGGCAGTGACGATGACGACCAAAGCCGGTTGGATCCACAGGGAGGGTCCTAGGAGGCAAAACTATAAGTATAAAGTCCATGATGATGGTCATGAAGGCAGAAAAAGACACACAGGAAACAATGTTCAATTCTCAGTGTAAAAGAAGATCCTACTGACATTCAGCTTCTTCCTGTGCGACTCTCACTTGTCTCTTCCAATCCCTCACCCACAAATATTTAGCAAGGAATTTCCAGGCACTGGGTTCAGGGTAAGATTTGACGGCACGGCTTCCCAGTGCTCTGATGTGGCAATCTGCTAAAGTATAAGTGAAGTGTTCCTAAAGGGCAGAGAAAGAATTTTTTTCAACTCCCCATTCATACTGGCCACTCCCCCCAGTTTCTGCCAGTGCAAGGTTGAGTTCATAGCACTGTGCTTCTACTCTGTGACCTGTTTATTTCATAGCAAGCTGCTTAGTGTTCTGGTCTCATCTCCCCACTGGTCTTCAGAGACCCTGGGCACAAGGACCACCTTCATTCTCCCATCTGGAGCCCTTAGAGAATTTCTAACACATTGCGAGCACTTGGTAACTATTGGGTGATACTCAGCTCCATCAACAGGTATGTGACTCTTTGAGCCTTAGTTTCCTGGCCAGGGAAACAGACAAGGCCATTAAACAAGGGTCATGTGACAGCGCCTGGCACGGGCAGGTGGCTGTGGTGGCCTGAGCCTTCTGAGCACTCAGCCCCCTTTCTCCTGGTAATAGCACGTCATTTCCCTTTTACTAGAGGAGCAGATAGAGAGGATGTGACTTTCCGTTGTCCCGAAAGCTAGACCGGGGCAAGGGAAGGCTCAGCTGTTTTGAGGACACCAACTTGAGAAAGTAGTGAGTTGGCGAGATGTCCAGGTTGAGTCCATGTCCAAACCCAGTCAAGGCCTCTACACGAACGTCTAAGATTCTGACGGGCAGGCACAGAAGTCCATCCATCTTCAGCCCCAAGACAAGCCACAAATGCAAGTCCCCTTAAGTATTAAAGTACCACCTATTAATCTGAAGTGGACTGCCTCTTTCTGGAGTCTCTTCTTGCCCTCCACGGATGGGGCCAGTTTCCAGCTGTACCCCAGGGACTCCCGAGGTTATGAGCTAATTCCTTTGGGAAATCACTACTACTCGCAGGTCATATGATTTCAAGGGTGCTGCATCTGCTAGCCCCTCCTGCCAACCCTGCTCTCTTGGCTTGGGTACAACCAGAGCCATGTTGGTCAGGGAGCCTAGGCCCTTTGCTGAAACAGTTAGGAAAGGCGTCTTTGTCCCATGGGGGTTGCTAGGTGACTTAGGTAGCAAGCGCCTCGCTGACAAGATTGCCCACATGCACAGACTGGCTGAGCACACTCCACTTCTAATGCGCTCTACAATTCCATGCATTGCAAAGCACACCATTATTATACGTACCACTAGGAAGGAAGGAATACGAGAAGTTTATAATATAAGAAGAAGTTTATAATTGGTGAGGGATTGGAAGAGACAAGTGGAGATCACACGGGAAGAAGCCGAATGTCAGCAGGATCTTCTTTTATACTGAGAATTGAACGTTGTTTCTCATGTGTTTTTTCTGCCTTCATGATCGTCATCATGGACTTTATCATTATAATTATAAGTTGCTCGTTGATTTCAGTCATGTGGAAATGCAAGGGAAAATATGCACTTTAGAATAAATGAAATATAGAAAAGCAGTACAGAGGAAAAGGAGATGAACAGATATATCAGGTCCTAATGATATCCTTTGATCTATTAGATTTGCCCGCACTTCTCAGATACATGAAGGTGTATTACTGTGGTAGGGTTGCTACCATAAAAGACCGCCAACTGAGTGGCTTAAGCAATAGAGATTTATTGTCTCAGCTCTGAAGGCGAGACGTCCGAAATCCAGATGTCGGTGCAGCTGCTTCCTTCTCAGGGGGAATCTGTTCCAGACCTCTCTCCTTGGCTTGCAGGTGACTGTCTTCATCTTCACATGGCGCCCTCCCCGTGTAAATGTCTGTCTCCGAATAGTCCCTTTTTATAAGGACACCGGGCACACGGGAGTAGGGCCCACCCTCCTAACCTCATTTCAATTTAATCGCCTCTCTCATAATCCTATCTCCCGACAAGGTCATGAGCTGAGGTTCTGGGGGTTAAGCCTTCAACGTATCTTTCTTAAAGGAACCACAGTTCACAGTTACAGGAGCTGATGTGAGTTGGGTTTCTGTCATTTACAACCCAAAGCCTTTTTCTGCTCAGTAAATGTCCATTTCCCCACCTCGGGTAACTGCATTTTCTTTGAAGTACAGTGAGTTTACAGAAAGGGGCGACAATACGCACAGGCACAGCTCTAACCTAACTTACTAAGCCTGTTTCTCCAGAGCAGTTCCAGTGGGAAACCGGAGCTCGGAGTGGAGTGGGCAGGAGAACCCGCCTCAACATTCTCTGGGAGTGAAGGCAGCCAAGACAACTACAAAAGGAATGGCATTGTATTTTAAAGAAGAGGAGCATAAAGTTGTGAAGAGGATGTTAGTCTTAGGATCAAAACACCTTTTTAGATAAAATATTCTGCCTTGGCCGGGGTGGCCAAGTGGATTGAGCACTGGCTTAAGAACCAAAAGGTCACTGGTTTGATTCCCAGTCAGGGCACGAGAGGCAACCAGTTGATGTTTCTCTAGCACATGGATCATTCTCTCCCTCTCTCCCTCCCTCTCTCTCTTTCTAAAAATACATTGAAAACAATATTCTGACTGCAGCGTTTTCTTTATGATTTTGGGTGAGCCCCCAAACAGAGCTGGAGCCCCCTAGCCTGGTTTGGAGTGTTCAAGTGCAGACCTAGCCTGTCTCCCGAGGTGACGTGAAGACCCAATGAGACCTGCGTGCAAAAGCTCCTGGTCACTCTACACGCAACCTCAGGTCGCTACACACAGTTCAGCACCACGGACTTGTTTCCCACTTAACTGTCCTGGAGACCAGTGCACACTCTACACACATTGTCTCATTTGCTCTCCACAATCCCAGGAAGCAGCGAGGGTGGATTTATTATTCACCCCAGCTTTCTGATGAAAGAAATGTAAAGATAGAGACAAAGACATGTTTCCAAAGTCAGCTTATAGCATCAGATAAGTTGTGTCGTCCAGAGGCGAAGCCAAGTAAGGTATCTGCGGAGCTTTAGCTCTTAATCAAGCAGGGCAGTAGGTAGGGGAGAACAGGAGGCATCTACAGAGATACAGAGGTGTGCACAGATGTACAAAATTGCACGGGAAAGTGGGGCCACAGATGTTTGATGAACGTGTTTACCCGATTTTCAATGGTGAGATTGAAGCAGGTGTTTGTCCTCGGCTTCTGGAAATAGAACTGCTGGCTCAGTCCCTGAAGGCCGAGTGGCCAATGAGCGGCCCAGACTTCATCACCCGCTCAATCTGAGAGCAGCTGCTCCGTGCAGAGTTGCAGAATCCGGCTGTCACCCCATAAGGACCGCTTTTCCATCAATGTGACTCCTTGTGCAAGCTGAGCCTCTCCATCTTGTATTTCTCCTCACTGAGCAGTCCGGCCCTGGTTGCTTCTCTCACTCTGTTGATGTGCTGGTGTCTGTTTTGTTGTTTCAGGTTGTATTTCTCTGAGTTTCTCCATAGAAAAGTGTCCCTTCGAGCCATCTGGTCAATGAAATGTCCTCCATCAGAGGACCACCTTGGTACCGTTATCGTGATACCCGACTGCAAGTCACACCTTCCTTCTGAAGTCAAAAACACCATAGATAGCCATGTTGCACTTCTGGTATGCTTGACCCCATTCCTACCAATCCCATACCCACCAAGAAAGTGGATAGCATTCTCTGAACACTTTGTATTTTTCATTTTTTTCTGGCATAATAAAGAGTGGGAGCAGTGAGATGAGGCAATAACCTTGGACTGTGAAAATACTGTGGTCACACTGAGAATCGTAGCAAAGGCTATTGCTACTCTGAGAGTAGGTGGAGAAGCTCCCTCGGGCTGAACATCTGGGCCCAGGCCGTGTGGTTTATTAATGATCTTATACAAGGACGAAGAGTGAGCCTGGTTGTGATCACAGAGGCACTGTCCACTCACTCGCTGACGCTCACCTGGGAACGTAGCTTTGAAGGACACGATTCGAAGAAGGTATCTGTGGACCCAGAAGTTCTCCCGGGAATTGTGTCTACTATGTTCCTGGTTCCATGGGCCCACCACATCCTGCCCCCAGCTGGCATGGTGGGCCCTCCTCTGCTCCCGGGTCTCCATGGTTCACCGGGTCACACCAGTTCCCCCATGTGTCATCAGGAAGAACATGGGCTTTCGGCATGAGGCAGGGTAGTTTTAGGGTGTGATAAGTTTATCTACTTGTCTGTGCTTCAGTTTTCCCTACTACAGACTGGGTGATAATAGTTACTTCCGGAGTATTTTGAGCATTGAATGTGAAAACACACACACTCACCAGCGTGGTTCAGTTGGTTGAGTGTTGTTCTGCAAAGGGAAAGGTCACCAGGTCGATTCTCGGTCAGGGCACATGCCTGGGTCGTGGGGTCCTTCCCCAGCAGGGCTGAGTGTGAGAGGCAACTGACCGATGTTTCTTTCGCAAGTTGGTGTTCCTCTTCTCTTTCTCCCTTCCTTCTCGTCTCTCTAAAAATAAATATATCTTTTTTAAAAATGTGAACACAAGCAAAACAGAGTAGATTCTAAGTAAAAGTTGTTCCTTTTCCTTTTTCTTCCCAAATTATCTCAAAAGGAAACAAATAATTCTGAAGGGCATCAGTGAATAATGACTTTGACGTACTAACACGATGTCTCTCTCTGTCTCTAAAGATAAATCCATACAGTGGCCACCAAAACACAGACTCAGGAGCCAAACTACCTTGGATTCGGATCCCTTTGTGGTGTGCTTGTTTATTTGTAAATGCGGAGAACGAAGTCGCAAACCTCACAGGCTCGTAATGAGTATTAAAGAGTTAAGCAGGTAAAAATATACAACAAACTTGAAACGTAACCAAGTGCTTTCTAAGTGTTATAATAATTCAGGGATCTCGTAATGAAACTTATTATTTAGATAGAGAGTGAATGTTTATCTTAATATATCAGTCCCCTAAAAGAGGGCTTTGCCAAACATCTAGGCCAATTTCTCTAAAGATGTATATTTTGGGGCCAGTTTTATTATTTTTAGAAGTATTATTTGTGTCAATGAGTTATGATTTTTTTCAAAGAAAAAAAAAGATGCTTGTTTAAAATACTAGTTCTTCTATGGTAGGGAATGAGAACCAACATTCATTCTTTCTGCAACCTATGTCTTGTATTACTCAAATAACACTCATGTTGATAACTGTTTCATCTGACTGTCAAAGAGCTTTGCAATAGCTACATGTGGTCCAGCAGAAGCAACACCTGCTTGTGTGTGGTTGGTAGAGTAACAATATGGGTGTAATAATTTATAGCTTTAATTTGAACATTTCACCTAAAATGTCATATGGTGTACTTGAGTGTGACAGTGTTATGTGACAGAATTACAGGCTTATGATTTTGTAATAAAAAAAGGGGGGGCATTATTTGTGCAGAACACCGTGTCACTCAAATCTCGCTGTGAGAGAAACCATCAGCCAAGTGCTGAGAGAAGGAATGAGTGCATCATGGGCATCTGGTGGAAGAACGTTCTAGAAAGAAGGGGCAGCACATGCAGACGTAGAATGTTCAAGGAGTGGCAAGGAAGCCAGCGTGGCCAACATGGAGTAAGCAAGGGCAGCGGGAGTTTGAAGAAACACGCTCAGGAAGTTGTAAGAGCATTCATGAAGTGTTATTAACAATGGTCCAAACCTGGAAACACCAAGGTATCTAGCAATAGCAGAATGGATACGTTATAATGTAGTTAGATAATAAAATTCTACAAGGAAGAAAGACTACAAGCTCCCTCAATAACATGGGGAAATCTTACAAACACACTGTGAAGCAAAGAGGCCAAATGTTAGTGTAATAAAAATTGCGTGAGCCCTGGCCAGTGTGAGTTGGTGGGTTGGAGCATCGTTCCATAGTCGGAAAGTTGCAGGTTCGGTTCCCGGTCAGGGCACATCCCTGGATTGTACGTTTGATCCCCAGTTTAGGCATGTGTCCTGAGCACTTGGGAGGGGGGTGTGGGGAGATGGGGGGCGGGCAACCAATCAATATTTCTCACATTGATGTTTCCCTCTCTCCCTTCCTCTCTAAAAGCGATGAAAAAAATGTGTCCTCTGGTGAAGAGAAAATATAATAATAATAATACAATTTTTAAAATTGTATGATTCCATTTATATAAACTTACAAACAAGGTGAAGCTAACATATGCAAATAGAAGACAGATTCTAGTTACCTTTGACAAGGAGATAGTATTTTTTTTTACTAGGAAGAGGGCCCCAGGAGTCTTCTGGGAGGGCTGAGAGGAGGTGTGTGGTGTTTCATTCCGTGATCATTCACTTAACATTTGTGCACCTTCCTGTACATGTTATATATCAATTTTTTAAATAAAAAACACACAACAGTGAATGGGAGAATTTGAGATAGCAAGTACAGACAATCCTTTCAAGAAATTTTACCACAAGACGAGCTGAGAAACAGTGTAATAGCCAAAGGGTTATTTTCTTTTCTCTTTTTTTAGTTGTTTATTTTTTCCTTTTGTTTGTTTTTTCTTTTTCTTTTTCTTTTTTAAAGGGTTATTTTAAAGATGAGAGAAATGACTGTTTTGGAAACTCCGCTTAGTCATATTTGCCGTGAAAGAGAAACACCTGTTCTATTATTTACTTAATAGTTTTTCTTAAATTGGATAATTTTTAACTTATTTAAAAGCAAACTCCACAGTCACACTATAGGTATCACTTGCCATAATACGAGTAGTTGTAAAAGTACAATGAAAACAAGCCGTTCAAGTAAAGTAACTTAAAAATGCAAAAACAATGCAATGTAAATGAAAATCAGTCTAATCAAGCTATATAACCTAACACCTAAAAGTAAGTTCTTCAGTTGGAAAACCAGAGCTGCTAATGATCAGTCGGGGGCAAGGGCATTCTGTTCCGTTCTGTCTATCACCACCGCCGCTTGCCTTTCTATCATCACCTTCACCTCTGTCCTCAAAGCATCTCATTTTTAACATTATTCACAGTGAATGCAACAGAGGAACAAAATGAAAACGGTCTCACAACGCTGTTGCAAAACCGTGCTGAGTGGGCCGGCACCTGAGTTCATCCCCAGTTTCATACGTCCCTGATGTGGAGGGAAATTCCTGCGCATCTCTGGACACAGGGCATATTTTGCAGTCTGGCCTAATTAAAGTTCTTACTGATTTTTAAAAAAATTTTTTTATTGATTATGCTGTTACAGTTGTTCTATTCCCCCCTTCATTCCCCTCCACCCTACCCCCCCATCCCCACCATTACCCCCCCTTTAGTTTATGACCATGTGTCTCAAGTCCTTTAGATTCTATATTTCCCATGCTATTCTTGCCCCCCCATCTATTTTCTATCTACTGTCTATGCTACTTATTTTCTGTACCTTCTCCCCCCATCTCCTCCTCCCACTCCCCCTGTTGCTAACCCTCCTTGAGATCTTCATTTCTATGTTTCCACTCCTGATCTAGCTGTCCTTTTAGTTTGCTTTCGTTTTAGGTGTGGTTGTTAATAACTGTGAGTTTGTTGTCCTTTCACTGTTCATGTTTCTTTAACTTCTTTTTCTTAGATAAGTCCCTTTAACATTGCATAGAATAAGGGCTTGGTGATGATGAACTCCTTGAATTTGATCTTATCTGAGAAGCACCTTATCTGTCCTTCCATTCTAAATGAAAGTTTTGCTGGATAGAGCAATCTTGGTTGTAGGTCTTTGGATTTCATGACTTGGAATACCTCTTTCCAGCCCCTTCTTGCCTGGAAGGTCTCTTTTGAGAAATCTGCTGACAGTCTGATGGGGACTCCTTTGTAGGTGACTGTCCCCTTAGCTCTTGCTGCTTCTAGGATTCTCTCCTTCATTTTAATCTTGGCTAATGTAATGATGATTTACCTTGGTGTGTTCCTTCTTGGGTCCAACTTCTTTGGGACTCTCTGAGCTTCCTGGATTTCCTGGAAGTCTATTTCCTTTGCCAGATTGGGGAAATTCTCCTTTATTATTTGTTCAAATCAGTTTTCCACTGGTGACTGTGCCTTTCCCCCTTCTGGTACCCCTATAATTCGGATGTTGGAGCGTTTAAAGATGTCCTGGAGGTTCCTAAGACTCTCCTCATTTCTTTGAATTCTTGCTTCCTGACTCTTTTCTGTTTGGCCATTATTTGCTTTCTTCTGGTCCACTCCATTGATTTGAGTCCCAGTTTTCTTTTCATTGCTATTGGTTTCCTGTGCAATTCCATTCATTTCAATTAGTTTCGCCTTCATATATTTGTCTAATTTGTGGGTATAATCAACCAGTTCTGTGAGGATCCTGATCACCAGTGTTTTAAACTGTGGGTCTGAGAGTTTGGCTATTTATTCATCGCTTAGATTTATAGGCTCTGGGGCTTTGAGAACTTGCGACATTTTTGGTCTGTTCTGGCCCTTTAAGTGTGAGAAGCGGTGCCTTGGACTCCCAGGTAGCTGGGTTGTGACGCTGTATGTGGGGGCGTGGTCAGAGCCGGGAAATGGCGGGGCCCTCTACTGCCGCTTGCCGCGGGGACGCCGGCCCCGGTCCAACCGCCCACTCCCTCGCCTGTCCGCTCTTGCACAAATGGGCGACCACTGTCAACACGCAGCACCACTTCCCCGCTGTCTCCTTCATGGTCGCTCGCCTGGTGGCTCGCTTGGTCGCTCACTAGGTCCAACCCTGCGCCTGGATTCCGCGCGTCTGGATTCTGCGCCTGAGTCCATCTGACTGAGTCCTCCTGTGCAACCCCTCACCAGCTGCTGGTTTCGCCCCTTACCGGTCAGGCTGAAGAATTTGTTGTTAATGGACTTCCGAAAAGTTCAATTTTCCGTGTTCTGGCTATGTTTTCTGTTGCTAATATTTAATTGTCTCTAAACTGGGTTGTGTGAGAAGGCACGGCACATCCACCTATGCCTCCATCTTGGCGGAAGTCCCCGATTTTTTTTATTATTTTATGCCAACACCTTAAGAACGGAGGTCTAGAGTGTTACGAGGAACTGGAAGCCTGGTTGCAAGTGGTCACCAAGTCCAAAATGGCTTTAAAGTCCGTGTCCCGTAAGAGCCATATTCATGATTGTTTGTAAGGTTTCCCCTGACGTATCTTGAAGATTCCTCAGAGATGAACAAAGCTGGACACTACGTAGAGCGGTGTGGGCAGATTTTAATCATAATACTGTTGCAACGGGAAAAGGGTTCAACTCCATTTGTACAGAGATGATAGGGGGTGGCAGAGGGGGTGGGGGGATGTTAAAGAGAGAACGAGGGAATGGGGGTTCAGTAGAGTCCCCAAGGTGAAAAGCTCCCGACATTGGGGAGGGCAGAGTGACACCCAGGTGTTATTGCTAAGCAGCCCTAATGGGACTTAGGCTCCTACCCTCCTTCCAGAGACAGGCACCCTTATCTTAGGGTGTTGGCTAGTACAAGCAGTTAATTCTTTTGGCACCCCTGAGTTTTCTTGCCGAGGCACTTTAAGGGGGGGCCAGAGTCACCCCAGGGATGTGGCTGTGAGCTGTTAGAAACTATGTTAGTGTGTTTTCAAGTGTTTATAGTCCAAGATTGAGGCCTGGTTGAGAAAGAGGGCTGAAAGGAGCCTGGCTATAATTTGGATAAGGAGAGAATCTTTGTCACTTTTCAGTGAAATTATTTACCAAGCGCCATCTCTCTCCCTTCCCAAATTCTACAGGAAGGGTCCAAAGACTGTTATAACCCTAGGTGTATCTTCTGCTTCCCTGGAACCCTTTCTTAGGTTTTAAAAATCTCAACGCAGACAGCAGGCCTGAACTTAGACGCCCGCAACTAAGGCTGCTATCGGGAGGGAACTACAATTCCCAGCAGCCCTGGCGAAAGAAAAAAAAGTCCAACTTTCCGGGCTCCGTCCTCTATTGGCCATCAGCTCAGCTCCTCCCGCCCCTTCAAAACGGAGCCTGGCCTTTCGGCGGGCAGCGCCACCCGCTGTCTCTGGGAGGCAAGCGGCCCGGGAGGAGGAGCCGGCGTGGCAGTGTTGCGCCGACGTCACTTCCGCTGGGCGGGCCTCTGCCTCCCGCGCAAATTGAAAGGTCAGGCCTATCCAACGCGCGTGCCTCTGGTTCTGCGGCCGTAGTGAGTCAGAGGCGTTGGGGACGGGTTTCGGGACCCCACCCGGCTGCCCTCGAGCGGACGGGGAGAACCCTTCCCGGGAAGTGAGCGGAGCGGCCTGTACGGAGTCTTTGGGTGGGTTCTTGCTGGTCCCCGCGGGGTCCATCTGCGCGCCCCCCGTTCCGGTCTCGGGATTCCGGCTCCGCGCGTTCCTCCGGATCCTAGAGCGCGGCGGAGGCGCTGCCCGAGGGCAGTTCGCGGTGCGGGAGGGTGTTTGGTCGCGAAGGGACGCTTTTGGCCAGGCGAGCGCTGCAGCTCGCGAATCGAGAGGCAGTCCGCCCTCCCCGCCGACCCTTCCCTGCAGGACCGCGCGCCGGTCGTCAGACTTTCTGCAGAAGCTAGCAGTCCCGTTTTTACGTGCGATCTCCCGACTTTTAAATGTTGACAGGTAGATTTTTTCGTTAATGCAAAACGCGTCTTCTGGAATGGGCTGGCGAGCCACTCCAGTACATCTCTGCGTGGCACAGGAGTAAAAGGGTGATGTCGCTGTTGTTCCTTGTCCCTCTGCTGGTCTGCTTGAGTGATTTGAGTCTGGTGGCACTCAGTCAGTCTCATTATGCTGAAGAGGAATTACGTACTCGAGGATATTCGTCTAGCTTAGAAGAAACTATGTTTCACGAAATGTAGACTGTGTCAGTTTTCCTCCGAGTGCAAGAAAAGTCTTTAGGGACATTATCTGAGACGTAGGAGATTAATTGGTTTTCTCGCACTGTGGCTTGAGGACCACCTGCATCCAAGTTACCTGCTGAGATTAAAATTCAGAACACCCCCCCCCCCTCACTCCTTAAGTGAATTGCAGCCACCTGGAGTGAAGTGGCGAGTCTGCGAACTGCTGAAATTTGGCAACGGTTGCACTAGAGCATCAGCTGCAATCCATTATCAACAGGGTAAGGCTTACTTCTGATCCTGCGCTCCTCCCTTCCTGCTAAACCTAATGTTTGGCGGGAGAGATTCACGTTAGGAAATGCCAAGCAACTGCACCATGCTCAGTGCTGTCTCTTATCCTGGGGACTTGGGGGGAAGCAGTTGCTTCAGGAAGGATATCCATAATTTCCATACAGAAAGACCGTGGGGGTTGCAATCTGGATGGAAGGGGTGGGAAGTTAACACTTTTCTCCCAAAGCATTTATTATATTTTTCAGTTGAAATGCTCACCTTCCCATGCTGATGTGCATATTGGCTCTTATAATGCATGTGTAGAGAGAATTTGATGCCGTAGCAAGAACAATTTTATTGGTTTTAGCAGCCTTTTTAGAGGGAAGAAAGCCCCATACTTTCCTAGCCCCTCCATGTGTCCAGTGCTGTGTTAAGTAAGGGCTTGGGTGCATATGATTCCACGTGGGAAAGCACTTTGGAAAGAATAAACTTGAAGGAACTATCACATGGCATTAGAGACGGTATTAGGGTTTGGTATGGAAATTCTAGACTAGGGAAATGGTTTGACAGGGAGGAGCCCAGGTAAACTGGGCTCCAGCTAGTTCAGAACATTGATTCTCAAATATCTGAACAGTAACAGGTGCTTATCAGCTGCCAGCATCTTTTTTTTCCCCTAAGACTTTTGGTTAATATATATTGGCTTTAAACATTGCCGTTTTCCCTTTCTCCTTTCATATCGTATAGTTAACTGGGCACAATGGGAATACATGGATTATTGCAGTTCATCAAAGAAGCTTCTGAACCCGTCCACGTGAGGAAGTATAAAGGCCAGGCAGTCGCCGTGGACACATACTGTTGGCTTCACAAAGGTGCTATCGCTTGTGCCGAAAAACTGGCCAAAGGTGAACCTACTGATAAGTAAGTTTGGACCTCGTGTTAATTCGTTGCCAAACAAGAGTGAAATTATAATGCCTTATTTTCAGAAAAGGATCGTTTTCATTCACTGCCAGGTTTACCAAGAAGTGAGAGTGTGCGCGTTAGACCTTTGCCAAGTGGGGAATGACTTCCCTCTATGACACAGGCCTAGTTTTTATTTGGAATAAGCCAGCTGTCAGCGCACTGATGGACAAAGACGGAAGAGTGTCTCTTTGCTTCTTTGTCTAACATAAACGCATTAACGATATTCTGAAAATCCACTGTGATTTCAGACTTTTACTTTCTTGGGTACGGACAACACTGCTAAGCCCTGTTACCAAAGCAAAGCATTTGCTTCAAAGGAGCGAGGTCTTCTGGCTCCCTTTTGCTTCACTGGGGACTAAAAATGGTGGGCCAGGACTTGACCATTTTGACCTCATTTGAGGCAGGACTGTGTCCTCTCTCTTTTTTAAATAGAAACATTAGAAAAACAAGCACAATTCCTGGACAGATTTTTCTCCAGGGAGTTGGGTACTTATTATGTATTTTCTATTTTGCAATATGTTGTATCATTGGTTTCCCAGAGGAAAGTCTCGCAGATCCTAATGTGACTTCCTTAAACACAGTGGACTGTAGGGAAAATGGGTCAATGAACCCTGTTTGTTTCTTAGGAGAAAGGGGGAAAGTCGTTACCGAACCGTGAGAGTTCGGCGCAGGCCTGCAGAGTCACCTTGAACACATGGCCTGTACAGTGAGTGGGATTGAAGGGTTGTCACCGTCTGCCACTCCGACTGCTGGGATCAATTTTTAAGCCAATTTCTTTGTCACCATTAAATCCGAGCAGTTGTGATTATACTTGAAGACTATGCGTTTTTTTTTATTGCTTCTTCATGGTCTCTGAATATTTCTTCATGGGGGGAAACCTTCATGTCTAGCTTTTGTAATTCCTGGGGATTCTGAGACTTTTGACTAGTTGGAAGAGCTGTCCACACGCAGGGAATGAATACCCTTTACAGTGGGACCTGCCATGTGGTTACGGTCCAGTAAATGTGTACTGAGCTAAAAGGTTTCAGGACTTTGATCAAAGTATTGTGTATTTTAGTCTTCTTTCCCAAAGCAGCTAATAAATCACATCTCATAGAGTTTATTATCCATTTTTTGTCCACCCTTGGATGGGAATATTAACCAGATGAGGCCAGAAGAGTCAGGGGGCCTATGATAAACTTTTAGGACCTTTATCAAGAATAAAGTAGGTCTGTATGTGCTGACCTGGAAGTACATAGAACGAGGGCCCCGGTAGCTGATGTTTGTGTTCTGTCTGGTTAAAGGTTTTTAAATCAATTACAACTCTATGTGGCTTTCCCCTGTTTTTATGTGACATTTAATCAGATCATAGTGATTGCTGCGTAGATCAGCTCGGCTTGGTTTTCACTGGTTCATAAGAAAAAAAATAAGGACAACAAAGTAAATCTTTCATTGAATGTATCTGATTTAAATGATTGCTTTTTAAGATTATGCCTTTCTATTTCTATTTGGAGTTAAAAGACCCTTTTTTAATGAAATAATGGGAGTTGTAGTTATTCTTGTGAATTGCCTCCACAGAATAAAAACTAAACTCAATATGTGATCCGTATTTGGATCCTGGCCTGGGGGTAAAATCTGTAGCAGAACTGTGTTGGAAACCCCAGTTCACTCGAGTTTCCTGCACACCTTCTCGCAGTTCAGGGACCCCACGCTGGTAGTTTGTGGTCATTGTAGACCACTTCTGTCGGGGAAACTGACGTGCTACAAGTCAGGCACTCCGTACCCCAAACTGGCTGTCGGGCATTTACCGAGACGCCACTGACTGTAAGAAACATCACTGGGACCGTGAGACAAAGTTTAATGTAGACTGTATAATAGATGATATATTATTGCTGATAAATTCCTTGGGTGTGATAATGGGGTGGTTGGACAATCCTTCCAGCTTTTCAATAGCTTTGAAATCTTTCCAAGCCAAAAAAATCAAAATGGGAGACAAGGCAAGGTGGGCAAGCGCACAGGGGTACACCTGGAGGGACACCGGAGCCTGTCCACCTGCAGGTGGAGACAGCCGGGCGTGCGGGGCCAGGTGACCACTGACTGGCACAGGGCTTACCAGGGTCCGAGGCAGGGTTTGAGCCCACGTCTACATTAGTTTCCATTTCCTATGAAAACATTTTCTTAAAAAAGTAAAAATAAAAACCTCTCTTCACAGTTCAGGTCATTGGTTTTAAAAAGCAGAAGTTTCACCTTACAAGATGCAGAACACCTGAATGCGTTTCCTTTCTTTTCGCAGGTATGTA
This sequence comes from Artibeus jamaicensis, assembly GCF_021234435.1. Classification (NCBI taxonomy): domain Eukaryota; kingdom Metazoa; phylum Chordata; class Mammalia; order Chiroptera; family Phyllostomidae; genus Artibeus; species Artibeus jamaicensis. Next base: position 5,862,608 of record NW_026522054.1, on the reverse strand, counting down.
GGATTTTGTATGAAATTTGTGAATATGTTGCTGTGTCACGGAGTCAAGCCCATTCTCGTATTTGATGGATGTACTTTACCTTCTAAGAAAGAGGTGGAGGCGTCTAGAAGAGAGTAAGTCGAGTCTCTGTTTAATCTCTGACTTACGTGCATCGAGGTCGATGCTATGGTTTTTAATTTGCTGAGGCAGTTTTAAAGCCTCACAAAGGATCCCCTCAGGTTCCTGGTATGCTGATAAAGTTCTGTCCTTCATACTTGAAGGTTAGTTTTGATGTAGAAGTCTTGACTCACCGTGTCTTCCTCTTAAGCGCCTTCGTTAATCCATCTTCGGACGTCAAGCCTTGCTGTGGGCAGGCCTGGGGAGCCGAGGCGACTGTGTATTTGTGAATCTCTCCTTCCTTTTGCCCAGAAGCCCAGGGGATCTGGGTTAACAGGCTCAAGGACCTGGTGTGCACTTCCAAAGGGGTCCAACTTCTTTCCGTTCTAGGAACCTTTCTTGAATTGGGGTTTTATTATAGTTTCTGGATCAGCCTCTTTTTTCCCTTGCAGAAGACGACAAGCCAACCTTCTTAAGGGGAAGCAGCTTCTCCGTGAGGGGAAGGTCTCGGAGGCCAGAGAGTGCTTCACCCGCTGTGTCAACATCACGCACGCGATGGCCCACGGAGTGATTAAAGTAAGCGAGGGCAGGGCTGAGGCTGGAGTCCCGAAGGGCGGGGGTCACTGACGTTGTGTGTTAATGGGAGAGCAGATGAGAAGGGGTGAGGAGAGGAACGTTGCTGTCGTCCTGATCTGGGGAGGGCTGAGGTCGGAGGGACACAGCAGTTTCGGAGGGAGAAAGCCTCCCTTCTCAGATAAGTCACTCCAACTCCAGCAGCACGCACGCCCTGCGCAGACGAAGGGGCACGTTCCGGAGGATCAGCCCCGCCCCACCCTCCTGGAGTCTTCACTGTTTACAGACCCTTCACGCCTATTAGAGACCTCGGGCCAGCCTTGCTGGCCTGGGAACTCTGGGGCTTCCAGGCCACCTAACCTGCTCTGCTTCGAAGTGTCTTTTTGTTACTGCAAATATTAGTGTCCACCTGCCCACAATCACAGCCCTCGCTTCCCCTTTGCGGGCCTGTGCTCACACTGCTTGATAAACAAATGGGAAAATAAATGGAGTGATTAGATTCTACAGTTCATCGTTGTCAGACTCGTGCAGTCTGACAAGAGAACCCACCATCCGAACATACATTCAGATGTCTAAAGAGGTCTTATATACTTCTAGAGCATAACCATTCTTAAGATGGAAGCTTTCTTGAGTTTGAAATAAATTTTGTGGCTTATCAGTTATTGCCCCCCTCACTCCCTCAGTGTATGGCAGTATTGTCCCCAAACGTATAAGTTGATTTTTAAAAGACTTAGGGGCTATATGATCAGTTAAATACACACATGCCAGGACTAAAAGCAGGAAAAGCGAACTTCAAAGGAGGTGGCTTTTGAAGCGGTGTTCTGCATGTGGAAGTTGGCAACGGCATGGATTTGGGACAGGAAGTTGTCAGCTGTTCCCACATGCTGTCCTGCACATTGACGGGTCTTCTGTCACAGGCTGCTCGGGCCCAGGGCGTCGATTGTCTCGTGGCGCCGTATGAAGCGGACGCGCAGTTGGCCTATCTCAACAAAGCTGGTATTGTCCAAGCCATAATTACGGAGGACTCTGACCTCCTCGCCTTTGGCTGCAAAAAGGTACTTAAAGAGTATAGATCAAGGAGCTGAAGTTTTCCTCTCCACTAATATTTTATTTAATACCTGACATTAATTTCTACTTACAATGTTAAAAATTATTTAAAATGAAAAGTGTTTTGCTGTTTGACACTTTGTATCATCTGTGTGTTTTTCAGAATAAGCCTTAAGTTAGAGTGTTATATTGTTTTGTCCAAATTCTTTAGTAGAATGTAGACTTACTAGTCTTATTTCTTAGTAATAACAACTTAGGTGCTTTATATTTTTCAGTAGATTAAGCGAACTAATTTTTTTTAATTATTTTTTTATTGATTATGCTGTTACAGTTGTTCTATTCCCCCCCTTCATTCCCCTCCACCCTACCCCCGTCCCCACTATTACCCCCCTTTAGTTTATGACCATGTGTCTCAAGTTCTTTAGATTCTATATTTCCCATGCTATTCTTGCCCCCCATCTATTTTCTATCTACTCTCTATGCTACTTATTTTCTGTACCTTCTCCCCCCTTCTCCTCCTCCCACTCCCCTGTTGCTAACCCTCCTTGAGATCTTCATTTCTATGTTTCCACTCCTGATCTAGCTGTCCTTTTAGTTTGCTTTTGTTTTCGGTGTGGTTCTTAATAACTGTGAGTTTGCTGTCCTTTCGCTGTTCATGTTTTTTTCTTAACTTCTTTTTCTTCGATAAGTCCATTTAACATTTCATATAATAAGGGCTTGGTGATGATGAACTCCTTGAATTTGATCTTATCTGAGAAGCACCTTATCTGTCCTTCTATTCTAAATGAAAGTTTTGCTGGATAGAGCAATCTTGGTTGTAGGTCTTTGGATTTCATGACTTGGAATACCTCTTTCCAGCCCCTTCTTGCCTGGAAGGTCTCTTTTAAGAAATCTGCTGACAGTCTGATGGGGACTCCTTTGTAGGTGACTGTCCCCTTAGCTCTTGCTGCTTCTAGGATTCTCTCCTTCATTTTAATCTTGGCTAATGTAATGATGATGTGCCTTGGTGTGTTCCTTCTTGGGTCCAACTTCTTTGGGACTCTCTGAGCTTCCTGGATTTCCTAGAAGTCTATTTCCTTTGCCAGATTGGGGAAATTCTCCTTTATTATTTGTTCAAATAAGTTTTCCACTGGTGGCTGTGCCTTTCCCCCTCTGGTACTCCTATAATTCGGATGTTGGAGCGTTTAAAGATGTCCTGGAGGTTCCTAAGACTCTCCTCATTTCTTTGAATTCTTGCTTCTTGACTCTTTTCTGTTTGGCCATTATTTGCTTTCTTCTGGTCCACTCCATTGATTTGAGTCCCAGTTTCCTTTTCATCGCTATTGGTGTCCTGTGCAATTTCATTCATTTCAATTAGTTTTGCCTTCATATATTTGTCTAATTTGTCGGTATAATCAACCAGTTCTGTGAGGATCCTGATCACCAGTGTTTTAAACTGTGCATCTGAGAGTTTTGCTATTTCTTCACTGCTTAGATTTATAGGCTCTGGGGCTTTGAGATCTTGAGCCATTTTTGGTCTGTTTGTGCCGGTTAAGTATGAGGAGCGGAGCCTTGGACTCCCAGGTAGCTGGGTTGTGACGCTGCATGTGGAGGCGGGGTCAGATCAGGGAAATGGCGGCGCCCTCTGCTGCTTCTCTCAGCTGGGTGAGGAGCAGAGCTTTAGGTGGTTCACCTGGGCCTGGCCACTCAGAGTCGCTGGGTTATGACGCTGTATGTGGAGGCGTGGTCAGATCAGGGAAATGGCGGCACCCTCTCCTGCTTTGTGGGGCCTTAGGTGGTTCACCTGGGACGGGCCACTCAGAGTCGCTGGGTTATGACGCTGTATGTGGAGGCGGGGTCAGATCAGGGAAATGGCGGCGCCCTCTGCTGCTTCTCTCAGCTGGGTGAGGAGCAGAGCTTTAGGTGGTTCACCAGGGCCGGGCCACTCAGAGTCGCTGGGTTATGACGCTGTATGTGGAGGCGGGGTCAGAGCAGGGAAATGGCGGCGCCCTCTGCTGCTTCTCTCAGCTGGGTGAGGAGCAGAGCTTTAGGTGGTTCACCTGGGCCTGGCCACTCAGAGTCGCTGGGTTATGACGCTGTATGTGGGGGCGTGGTCAGAGCAGGGAAATGGCGGCGCCCTCTCCTGTTTTGTGCCTTAGGTGGTTCACCAGGGACGGGCCACTCAGAGTCGCTGGGTTATGACGCTGTATGTGGAGGCGGGGTCAGAGCAGGGAAATGGCGGCACCCTCTGCTGCTTCTCTCAGCTGGGTGAGGAGCAGAGCTTTAGGTGGTTCACCTGGGCCTGGCCACTCAGAGTCGCTGGGTTATGACGCTGTATGTGGAGGCGGGGTCAGATCAGGGAAATGGCGGCGCCCTCTGCTGCTTCTCTCAGCTGGGTGAGGAGCAGAGCTTTAGGTGGTTCACCTGGGCCTGGCCACTCAGAGTCGCTGGGTTATGACGCTGTATGTGGGGGCGTGGTCAGAGCAGGGAAATGGCGGCGCCCTCTCCTGTTTTGTGCCTTAGGTGGTTCACCAGGGACGGGCCACTCAGAGTCGCTGGGTTATGACGCTGTATGTGGAGGCGTGGTCAGATCAGGGAAATGGCGGCGCCCTCTGCTGCTTCTCTCAGCTGGGTGAGGAGCAGAGCTTTAGGTGGTTCACCTGGGCCTGGCCACTCAGAGTCGCTGGGTTATGACGCTGTATGTGGAGGCGGGGTCAGATCAGGGAAATGGCGGCGCCCTCTGCTGCTTCTCTCAGCTGGGTGAGGAGCAGAGCTTTAGGTGGTTCACCTGGGCCTGGCCACTCAGAGTCGCTGGGTTATGACGCTGTATGTGGAGGCGTGGTCAGAGCAGGGAAATGGCGGCGCCCTCTGCTGTTTTGTGAGGAGCAGAGCTTTAGGTGGTTCACCTGGGCCGGGCCACTCAGAGTCGCTGGGTTATGACGCTGTATGTGGAGGTGGGGTCAGAGCAGGGAAATGGCGGCGCCCTCTGCTGCTTCTCTCAGCTGGGTGAGGAGCAGAGCTTTAGGTGGTTCACCTGGGCCTGGCCACTCAGAGTCGCTGGGTTATGACGCTGTATGTGGAGGCGGGGTCAGATCAGGGAAATGGCGGCCCCCTCTGCTGTTTCTCTCAGCTGGGTGAGGAGCAGAGCTTTAGGTGGTTCACCTGGGCCAGGCCACTCAGAGTCGCTGGGTTATGACGCTGTATGTGGGGGCGTGGTCAGAGCAGGGAAATGGCGGCGCCCTCTCCTGTTTCCTGTGGCAGTGCCTTAGGTGGTTCACCAGGGACGGGCCACTCAGAGTCGCTGGGTTATGATGCTGTATGTGGAGGCGGGGTCAGATCAGGGAAATGGCGGCGCCCTCTGCTGCTTCACTCAGCTGGGTGAGGAGCAGAGCTTTAGGTGGTTCACCTGGGCCTGGCCACTCAGAGTCGCTGGGTTATGACGCTGTATGTGGAGGCGGGGTCAGAGCAGGGAAATGGCAGCGCCCTCTGCTGCTTCTCTCAGCTGGGTGAGGAGCAGAGCTTTAGGTGGTTCACCTGGGCCTGGCCACTCAGAGTCGCTGGGTTATGACGCTGTATGTGGAGGTGGGGTCAGAGCAGGGAAGTAGGGGCGCCGCTGCCACTTGCTGCGGGACCCGCCGGGCCCCAGTCCAAGCGCCCACTCCCTCGCTCGTCTATCTGCGCACAAAGCCGCGACCACAGTCAACCCGTAGCCCTGCTCCCTCTCTGTTTCCCCGCGGTCACTGGGTCTCTCACTAAGTCCAACCCTGCGCCTGGATTTCTAGCGCCCGAGTCCGTCTGACTGAGGTGTCCTGTGCAACCCCGCTCCACCAGCTGCTGGTTTTGCCCCTTATCAGTCAGACTGAAGAATTTGTTGTTAACAGACTTCCGAAAAGTTCAATTTTCTGTGTTCTGGCTGTGTTTTCTGTTGCTAATATTTAGTTGTCTCTAAAGTTGGTTGTGTGAGAAGGCACGGTATATCCACCTATCCCTCCATCTTGGCGGAAGTGCTCCAGATTAAGTGAACTAATTATTGATGGGATTGTGAATAAAACTTTAATGGAAATTTTAATGGTATAGTAAAGGGGAAAATTAAGATAGGAAAGTATAGGAGGACCTCCCTTTTGTTAGTACTGTTATTTATTTTATCTATATTATCTATGTTTCATAAACAACTAGAGGGATATGTGTCTGAAGGTTAGTGTGCTGGGCAACAGTGATAGATGGGAAATTTAGGGCAACTTCTGTATTGCTCCTCGTGAATCTCTGTTTTCCAGATTTTCTGTAATGAACATGTCTCACTTTAAAGATAAAAAGGGTTACTTAAAAAAAAAGTGACAGTGGAAGGCGAGTGCTTTCTGTACAAACTGCCGTTTGACAGCCGTGGAATGTAAGTGGGCACCAGTAGGTGCAGAAAGGGCTTTCCTTGGGTCACAGTCCCAGCCACTGTGATTATTTATTTGCAGATATGACAGCAGGTAATTGGCATGTTTATCTCACTCCCTTCCATTGTTACCATGAAGAGCAAGACACACCTCAGAAATATCACAATGGATCACAGCCTCGTAGGCGTTAACAATTTCCCTTCTCTTTGAAGGTGATTTTAAAGATGGACCAGGTCGGAAATGGACTGGAAATCGACCAGGCCCGGCTGGGCATGTGCCGGCAGTTCGGGGGCGTGTTCACGGAGGAGAAGTTCCGCTACATGTGCATCCTGTCGGGCTGCGACTACCTCTCCTCGCTGCGCGGCGTGGGCCTCGCGAAGGCCTGCAGGGTGCTGCGGCTGGCCAACAACCCGGACATCGTGAAGGTGAGGGCGGCTTACCGAGCGGCGCGTTCGCCGTCTGGAGCGTTTCTTAAACCATGGATGGAGCACCCAGAACGGCGGGGGTTTTAACTGTTCTGTTAACAGCCAACTCCGTGTCACTGAAGTAAGAAAATGACTCGACACTCTGGGACTCTGCTTTTGGCAATGGACGGACCATGTTTTCAGCAATGGACCAAAGAGCAGTAGTGACTTTTTAAATGAAGAGAAATATGAAGAGGCTTAAGGGCTCTTTAAAATATTCCGGTAGAAATAGCATTAACACGTACTGCCTTTGGTTTTTGTCCTATTGCTCAGTAGTGGTCCTCCAACTTTGGGTCTCAGGACCCCTTGACGCTCTAAAAGCTCTTTTTGCACGTACTTTGAGTTTATGTGGGTTATCCCTCTCGACATTTACCAAATCAGCAATGAAAACAGAAGTTTATTAATTCACTTAAAATGAACGATACTAAATTCTTTTTATGAAAAGTAGCCATGTCTTCTAAACCCAGTGAAAATGGTGAGAATTGCACATTTACATGAACCTCTTCGATGTGGCTTTAATGGAGACAGCGGGGTCTCCTCTCTGCTTCCCCCACGGTCCGATGCAGTGTCCTGCGTCGTGGAGGCGGGAACTCGGGGGAATTCTGAGTTGCTGCAGTCACTGCCCTAGAAGTTCTCTGATAAGAGCCCCGAGAGTGCAGGGCAGAGCTCCCGTGTTCCGTTTCCCGGGACGAGGAGCGAGTCCTCGGGGCTGGGGACGGCGCCGTTGGAGGGGAAGATCTCTGGGCTGGGACGGTGGCAGAGCCGGCGGGAGAGTAACGCGCCCTCGCTGTCTGTGACTCGGGATCCCTTCGGTTCCTGGGTCTGCCCTGCGCCACCAGGAGTTCGGTATCAAATGTTCAAAACCACTTCCAGCTTCAATCCCCTATGACTCTGTTAGGAGGAGTTAGAACGCCAACTTTGCTTTGAAAATATTATCTGGGAATATTTGGGGTTTTTGTGTGTGTTTTTTTTTTAAAGATTTTATTTATTTATCTTTAGAGGGGAAGGGAAGGAGAGAGGGAAAGAAACATCAATGTGTGGTTGCCTCTTGTGCATCCCCTGCTGGGAACTGGCCTGCAACCCGGGCTTGTGCCCCGACTGGGAATCGAACCACGATCCTCGGGTTTGCAGGCTGTGCTCAATCCACTGAGCTACACCAGCCAGGGCTACTTGGGGTTTTTTAATTCTCGAGTTTTGTATGTTGTTTTTTGCCTTCTGAATGAAAGACACTTTGAGGGTGAAGAGGATCTTCAACTTATACCTGGGAATATAAACTTGATGTGTGACTGAGTTTTTCACTCTCTGGATTAACAATAGGAAAAGCAAACAGAATGCTGTCCTAGAGACTCAGAATTTTGGTTGGTGGTAGAGGTTGTTAATGGAGGTGAAAGCAGCGGTTTTCTGTTTCTCCTCCCCCTCCGTTCATGCAGGCTGCTTGGTCCTGGGGCTGATACGCTCTGTATTCTTGGTCTGCAGATAACTCGGAAATATTTTTGCACCCATTATTAGGTCATCAAGAAAATCGGGTATTATCTCAAGATGAACATAACAGTACCAGAAGATTACATCGAAGGATTCATTCGGGCTAACAACACCTTCCTCTATCAGCTAGTTTTCGACCCCATCCGGAGGAAACTCATCCCTCTGAATGATTACGGAGATGACGTCGACCCTGAAACCCTGAGCTACGCTGGGCGGTATCCTTTCTGAGGCAGGGTGGCAGAATTTTCAGTTCCTCCGTGGGCTTTTGGTGACATGTTTAGTGAAATGGTCAGTAAAAGGCTTACAAATTGTTTTTTGCTTGTTCTTTTATGGTGAAATCTGCATTTTGTTGATTTGAATTACCATTCTAGTGAAAATACAGAGCAACTCTTCTGTATAAATCTGAGTCTTGTTCATTATAACTTGCTAATTACTTAGATTGACTTGATAGTAACACGTCCAGAGTTGGGCACTTCAGGAACGTATTTCAAAGGTGGCACTGAAGACAAACACTCGTGGTAAAAGAAACAGCTCTGGGAATCAGGAGGAGCAGGCCGGAGGCCCCTCCTCCAGCCACTGGCCACACCCATGGGCCCTAGGCCCCCCCAGCCACTCAGGTGGGGGCTAGGACTTTCCACTGTTTCTTGAAAGGGAGTCGGTTGATGACTGGGGGCTTTGCTTCAGAAAACAGCCAGCTCCTGCAGTGACAGCTGGAAGTGAGCCCATCTGCTGCCTTTGGTGATGCTGAGTGTAAAAGGAGGGCCCACCGAGGTTACGAAACTGAAGATTTTCTCTGATGGTGGGATGTGCTTTGTAGTCTTGACACAGTGGCTTCTGTTTGCTTGCTGATGAAAGCATCTTTCCTTAATCTTACCAACCTAGGTACGTTGATGATTCTATAGCTCTTCAAATAGCACTCGGAAATAAAGATGTAAATACTTTTGAGCAGATTGATGACTACAATCCAGACACTGCTATGGTAACATTTTAATGGCTTCTTTCCAAAAGCACGTTTTAGTTGTATTTCGGTTATGTCTCTGAACTGTGGCTAAAGGCAGATCTTCATTTGGTAAACATATTTTAAGCATTTTTCTATCGAGGCACACTGCAGAGAATAGGTTGAAAACATGTCGATGCTAGAGAAATTCTCTCTCTTAGAATGTAGGTATATCGGTTCATGTCCTTGAATTACAAAGTGACCACATTATGTGCTGTCAAACCTGTAGACTTGAACATTTCCCGTGAACATGCCAGGACCTCATCCTGCCCAGCCTTGTCGTTTGGTATTGCGGGAGGCCGACACCTAGAAGCACGCTGCTCGTGGGGCCCGAGCTGTTCTCACTCGTTCGCAGTCTAGCAAATATCTTTAACCGGCACCTGCCGTGTTCTTTAAGCCCCTTCCTGTTCTCTTCCACTTGCTCCTGGCTGTATGTGCCGCTTACAGTGCACTCTTCCAGCTTTTCTCTTTTCTGTTCGTATTTTCATTCAGACTTTTCATTCGTATGTGTTCTGACCCGGTGTTTGGCCTCTGTGCCAGGCCCGTAATTCTAAATGTCTCTTGAATCTACGGAAATGACTTCTGTAACCTGAAATCTATCCGCAGTCAACAAACAAACTCTTCATTCCACATTGGCTTTCCCTAATTACATTTCTCTTTTTTTCCTTAGCACTTTCTGCTACATAATTTATGTGTCTCTATGGTTTATTTTTTGATCCTTCCCAAAAGAATGCAGTCTTCATAAATGTGGGTTTTATTATCTTTTGTTGCTAAGTCCTTACAAGCATGGATTATATTTTATTTTTATTTGTCCTCCAAAATACTAGCTAACCTAACTATGTTCAATGTGCTTAATAAAAGCTTAGTAAAGGACTGAATTCATGAGCAAGGGTAAAAAACACCTGAATTGGACTGGAAATGATGAGAAAGCAGAAACTATCAGCCAACAAGGCCACTAAAAGAAGCAAAGGGACTTAGCCATGAAAGCAGGCCAGCTTGTTTCCAAGTTTTCTGGTCTGAGAGGCTGCAAGAGGCCGTGTAACTGCCATTCGTTCATTTATTCAACAGATAGAGGAGGTGGATACACCCATACTGACCGGCAGGAAGGCCTTTTACAGGGGAACTTGCATGTTTTCATGTAAGTCTCAGCGTAGCCATTCGTTCCTGCCTGTCCACTGAAGATGGTTCCAAGTGTGGGCTTCAGGGGAACCAGTGTTCGGTAACGTCGGTGGTTTTAGTTTGACTCAACAGTTTCTAGAGGTGGGACAGCAGATTACTTTAAATACATAATTTGACGGTTTTAACGTCCAGGTGCTTTGTGAAAGGCATGTAAATGATTATTTAGAGGCTTATTGCCAGGTGATCGTTAAGCTCATTAATGTCTATTGAAATAATACCCAAATTTTAAAAGTCCATTTTTTGGCCTGTACTTCTTCCATTGCAATCTCTTATCTTGCACTATTCACCTTAAGAAGTTTTATTTTTCATTTCTGAGAAATGAGCTAACAAGGTCACTTGACCCTTGTTAGAAGAGAAACAGACCTAAGAATACAAGACACGTTAAGTAACATTGTGGGACCAAAAAAGTAGAAAAGGTTATTCCAGGACAGATATTTCATCAAAAAGCTGTTCTTCTTAAGAGTAATTTAATTATTTGCTTATAATTTATGTTGATGCAGAGGGGAATAAATCGACCATTTTCCTTCAAGGAGCCGTTTTTCTTTTACTGTTCCAGCCTGCCCAGTCAAGAAGCCGCAGCTGGGATGATAAAGCGTGTCAGAAGTCATCCAGCATCAGTAGCATTTGGCACAGGAATTACTGCCCCAGACTGGAGCTGGATGTCGGCCCAGGCGCCACAAGGCGGAAGGAAACTCCAAGCACTGTGGGCACCGAACGAGTGATCAGCACCAATGGCTTCGGTCTTTCCGGGAAGTCGTCCTCCATGAAGAGACCAAGAGGTGGTGCGTAGCTCGTTTGGGTGGCGTGCTAGTGCGTGTCAGTCACATTGACGAAATCTGTGCTCAACCCAAGGCCGCTAAGATTTTTCTCCTGGTTTGTCTAGCAGTTTTATAGTGTTAACCCTTCTATTTAGGCCTATGATTAATTCTGAATGGACTTTTTAAATGCAGTACGAGGTGAGGGGCAAGGTTCCCCTTTTTGTGTACATGCAGGTCAGTTGCTAAGCAGGTCGTCCTTTTCCTGTTGAATCGCCATGGCACATTTGTCTGCGGTCGATAGACCGTGTGCGTGTGGGTCTGTTTCTGTGCCCTGGTGCTGTCTGCACGTCCGTCTGTCTGCACGTCCGTCTGTCTGCACGTCTGTCTGTCTACACGCCGGTCTCTTTTCCTGCCCCAGCACCAGACACACTGTCTTTACCACTGTAGCCTTATAGTCAGTTTTGAAATCCAGTAGTTTAAGTTCCTTAAGTTCGTCTGAAAAGTTGTTTTGGTTAATTCTGTTTCCCACGTTCCCATTTAAATCTTAAAATCAACCATCAGTTTGTTTGTTTATTTATTTATTTATTTATTTATTTAAAAGCCTGTTGTGATTTTGATTGAGATTTAGTCTAATGTGTAGATCGATTTGGGGAAAATTGACATCTGAACAGCACTGAACTTTCTGATTCCTTTGTTTAAGTCTCACTTCAATCTTTGGCGGTGCCTTATAGTTTACACTGCGTGGGCTTCCACTGGCAGCCCCTGGTTCACAGGCCGGTGCTCGGCCCACTGAGCCACACCGGCCTGGGCTGGAACACTTTTTAAATGAAACATTAATTATGTATTTACGTGTAAATTCTGTTAAAAAATTGTTTTACATTCCAAATTAGGCCCTTGGTCTATTGAGCATATTGCCTTACAGAATTGACTGCCTCCTGAAATTTTGGTTTGGGTAATTTCACATAAAATTACACAAGTGACGTTAAATGGAAGCTGACTTGTGAAATCATAAAACACAGCTAAGGGATTTATTTATTTTAGTTATCCTTGGGTTTTATTTTCTGATGCACAGTTTTTAAAAAAAAAAAAGAAGCCTTCACTCTTAGGACCAAGGATGTGAACTGGAGGCAAAAGCCAGGTCTCCAGCTGCACGAGAACGCGGGTTACCGCTCTTTTCTTCTCCAGAAGGGCTGTGGGAAGATGACCTGCTGAGCCAGTACTCTCTTTCACTTCCGAAGAAGACCAAGGGGAGCAGCTGTGATGGCAGTAAGTCACCGAGGTCTCCGAGAGTGTGTATGCCCGACCCAGTGGGTGCAACTGCTGTTAAAAAAAGCTCAAGCGCACCCCCCACGGCCAGAAATAAGTTTGCAGCATTTCTACAGAGAAAAAACGAGGAAGGCGGCGCGGTCGTGGTTCCAGGGACCAGGAGCAGGTATGGTGGCACGTCCAGAATGCGGTCCGTCTGCTGTGCTGTGTAAACTGTAAACATGGCGTCTGACGGGGCAGGGGCAGATTTAGTACAGCCCCAGTTTTTATTGTGTATGGCCTTAGTTAACAAGGAATGTAGTAAAATACACAAGCTCCAAACACACTGCTTTTAGAACACCTTAAAAATTGATCGTAGAAATAAAATTCCTAAATGTGTGCCTGTTGGCGTAATCAGAAGAGCTCTATTTTGCCTTTTTTATGAAGTTATGTATTGATGAGACTTTGTTTTAAAAACAAACTGGGCCATTCTCTGAATCTTATGACCTTGTGAGAAAACTAAAATACTTATGCAATCTTTCTGTTATTTTTTTCTGTTAGGTTTTTTTGTAATTCTCTGGATTCTGTGGACTGTCTGTCAAAGAAAGCAAGCAGTCAGCCTCTAGATGAAACTGCTGTTGTAGACAAAAAGACCAGTCTAAATGAGTCGGATTCTCTGGAGGGCAAGAAGCTGGTCGATCTAAATGAGTCGGTTTGTCTGGAAGGCAGGAAGCTGGGTGATCTAAATGAATCGGGTGTTCTGGAGGGCAAGAAGCTGGTCGATCTAAATGAATCGGGTTGTCTGGAGGGCAGGAAGCTGGTCGATCTAAATGAATCGGGTTGTCTGGAAGGCAGGAAGCTGGTCGATCTAAATGAATTGGATTGTCTGGAGGGCAGGAAGCTGGGCGATCTAAATGAATCGGGTTGTCTGGAGGGCAGGAAGCTGGGTGATCTAAATGAATCAGGTGTTCTGGAGGGCAAGAAGCTGGTCGATCTAAATGAATCGGGTTGTCTGGAGGGCAGGAGGTTGGGTGATAGGAATGTAGCACAGAACTCAAATGATCAGATGCCAGGTGATGTAACTGTGGTTGCCGACGATGAAGAGTCTCGGTCCTTTAAGACCAGCAAATTCACAAGGACCGTTTCACCACTCACCCTGGGGACACTAAGAAGTTGTTTTAGTTGGTCTGGAAGTCTTAGAGATTTTTCGAGAACCCCAAGCCCCTCTCCAAGCACCACATCTCACCGGTTCCAGAGAAAGGCTGGTTCCACCGGCTCCCTGCCTGAGCACAAGACGCCTGATGTGTCTCAGGTGAAGAGTGGCGAGTTTGGGGATGACACGCATCCCTCGTGTGACGTCGGGGGGCCTTCACCGTCCCCAGAAAGCGCAGAATCGTCACCCCTCAGCCTAAGCGCATCAGAACTTTCTCAGCCTTCTAGCAAGGACTTCAATTCAGAGGTAAGTCACATTATGAAACCTTTGCTCTTAAAAGTATATGTAAAACAAAGTAGGGTATTTATCATGGAATTGAGAAAAGTTTGCCTATGTTGGAGAAATGATTGGCTATCAATTTTTCATTCTAGATATTATTGTATAGAAAATTCACATTTTCTTCATCTGAAGGACTTCTCTGTGTCCTTCGGATTTTAGACTCTTACCCATCGATCTAACTGTACTGTTTGAGTCACTGTGTCAAGTGGTGGAGCAGTGAAGACCTCAGCAGAATGACAAGTTGTTATACATTTAATCTTTATTCCTTAATTTGCCCTTGAATTCAGAGGCCATTTAAAGCCTTGTGAGGAAATGGCCCTGCTAATGCCGTGGTGTCCATCTTAAGTTTTAGCACTTCAGAAATGTATTTTCATTTCCTCCTCTTCTTCTTAAACTTGCCCTTTGTAACAAAACAGAAACAAGTGACTTTATATTGTTTTAAATTCATAAAAGCATCCTAACCATTTTTTATTTACACCATACCTTTTCATCTGACTTACAATCAAAACCCTCAGTCAGTGCTGTCCATAAGCCCCAGTGACACTGTGTTTCAAAATGACAAGATAACATAATAGCTTTTTTCGGGTCCGAGTTACCTCAGCAGACCCCACTCCCTCACTCGGGGTGTCTCAGATGACACGTGTCGGTGTAACACACTTCCTTTTGTATCTACTGACTCCGGTTCCCCGGCTGTGAGGACAGCTGCAGCCTCGGTGGAAGTGGGTGTCTGGTCGAGCCCAGTGATGGGCAGCCTTGAACAAATCAGCAGAGCTGGTGTTTATCAAAAGGAAAATATTTAGGTTCCAGAGGAGACTTGACTTGTATTTGGGCTCTAATTGCATCAAAGAACCAAGTGAAAATGTGGAGACAGGCTGTTTTCACTTGGAGAAAGCCCAGCTCAGTTTATCGACTGGAATCCCAGCCTGTTCCCTGGGGCGTTTTTCATTTGTAGAGGAAGCCGACCTCCTGCAGGGCTGCCTTGCGGCCCTTTGCTTCTTTCCCTCTCGCCGTGGGGTCTTGGGCCGGTCCCTCCCCTTGAATGCCGTCTTCTCCCTGTTTCCCTCCACCCGGAGGGCTCTCCGGCACCTCGTGGGTGCCCCCCCTTCCCCCGGTGGACCATCTTTGGTGAAAACATCCCCATGTACCGGGAGGGCACTTTTAAGTCTGCGGCGCCCCTGGGGCGTTTGAGTCCCTCTTTCCCGAGGCAGGCCCTCACTCTGCCGCCCGTAGCCTCGTGCCACCCAGAGGCCTGGCCTGCTTGCAGGCTGTGGGCCCACCGGTCCTTGTGCTAATTCGCTACAGAAATGTGAACCAAAAAGACAGCGGACTAGAAAGTCTGCTGTGTGTCACCTCTGCCCCGGATGTAGTGCCTCCCTCCTAGGATAAACGAGTCACTAATGCAAACTGGACCATCTGTCCCTGACTCAGTAGGCGTTTCAGAAAGCCCCGTGACACCGGGGCTTGGCCTGGGTGTCAGTGCCTGCGATGTGGCTCCGAGGAGAACACTCCTCTTTGGGAGCCTCCGCCGGTGGCCCCTGAAATGCAGCGCCCCAGTTGGTTCAGTGACCCCCATCTGAGGGTCTCACTGGAGGTCTTCTTTGAAGAAATGCTTCAGACCTGAGTCATCCCTGCTGTTTGGCTGTCAGTGAAAAGTATTAGAGTTCCGATGAGTTGCAACCCAAGTTAATGGAGTGTTTTTCACTTTTTTTTTGGGGGGGGGGGTAATCTAATCTTTATTGTTTTTTTATTTTTTATTGATTATGCTGTTGCAGTTGTTCTATTCCCCCCCTTCATTCCCCTCCACCCTACCCCCCCATCCCCACCATTACCCCCCCTTTATTTTATGTCCATGTGTCTCAAGTTCTTTAGATTCTATATTTCCCATGCTATTCTTGCCCCGCCCCCCATCTATTTTCTATCTACTGTCTATGCTACTTATTTTCTGTACCTTCTCCCCCCTTCTCCTCCTCCCATTCCCCTCTTGCTAACCCTCCTTGAGATCTTCATTTCTATGTTTCCACTCCTGATCTAGCTGTCCTTTTAGTTTGCTTTTGTTTTAGGTGTGGTTGTTAATAACTGTGAGTTTGTTGTCCTTTCACTGTTTATGTTTTTTTTAACTTCTTTTTCTTAGATAAGTCCCTTTAACATTTCATAGAATAAGGGCTTGGTGATGATGAACTCCTTGAATTTGATCTTATCTGAGAAGCACCTTATCTGTCCTTCCATTCTAAATGAAAGTTTTTCTGGATAGAGCAATCTTGGTTGTAGGTCTTTGGATTTCATGACTTGGAATACCTCTTTCCAGCCCCTTCTTGCCTGCAAGGTCTCTTTTGAGAAATCTGCTGACAGTCTGCTGGGGACTCCTTTATAGGTGACTGTCCCCTTAGCTCTTGCTGCTTCTAGGATTCTCTCCTTCATTTTCATCTTGGCTAATGTAATGATGATGTGCCTTGGTGTGTTCCTTCTTGGGTCCACCTTCTTTGGGACTCTCTGAGCTTCCTGGATTTCCTGGAAGTCTATTTCCTTTGCCAGATTGGGGAAATTCTCCTTTATTATTTGTTCAAATAAGTTTTCCACTGGTGGCTGTGCCTTTCCCCCTTCTGGTACCCCTATAATTCGGATGTTGGAGCATTTAAAGATGTCCTGGAGGTTCCTAAGCCTCTCCTCATTTCTTTGAATTCTTGCTTCTTGACTCTTTTCTGTTTGGCCATTATTTGCTTTCTTCTGGTCCACTCCATTGATTTGAGTCCCAGTTTCCTTTTCATCCGTATTGGTTTTGTTGTAGGCAACAGATGAGTCAATGCATGCTCTCGGAGACGAAGATAGGTTTCAAAGATCTCTAATTTTATTGATTATAAAGTAATAGTCTAATTATAAATTTGGTGGCCAAGCTTTACCTGCGCAGGGGCGAACTTCCCTAGATGTGAACGGAGTCACATTAGCTTTTAAAGCTACAGATGGAAGTCGCGCGTGGCTCACAGACTACGGGGTTCTTATAGGGCAGAGCAAGCGAATGCGGGGTTACAGAAGCAGATGTGGCAGTTAGCTATTAGCCAGGTTGCTAAGTTAAAAAAAACGGCGAAAGTCTCTAATTGGTGGGTGGGAGCTGGGGGTCTCATCTGGCGGGCCTTGGTCAGTTACCTTATTTGGCTAGGAATTTTAACCCAGCCGTTCCCTGACATTTATTTATTACCCAGTCTCAGGAACTGCAGATGCCTAATGGCTGTTTGTATGTTTCTACTACTAATGGCTATTACATTCCCCCCTCCGGTTAGGTAGCAGTTAAACCATTGACTGCCGGTCATCTTGAGGCAGGATAGTATATGGTTGGGACAATACCATAAGCTTGATGGCATCAATCCTGTCCCTGATGAATGCAAAAATCTTATTCAAGATCCAGGGTCCTGCAGTCAGGGCAAGCAATAGGATAAGTATAGGGCCAGCTAATGCGGAAATAAGCGTGGTCAGCCAAGGGGAAGCTTTAAACAGAGAGGCATACCATGAAGAGGTCTGTTCCTCTTGTTCTCTTTCTTTTAGTCTCTTGGTTAGCATCTTTATGCTTTCTCTGATTACCCCCGAATGGTTGGCATAAAAACAGCACTCTTCCCCTAAGGCTGCACATAATCCTCCTTGTTGAAGAAACACAAGATCAAGCCCCCTTCGGTTCTGAAGTGCTACCTCAGCTAAGGAGTCTACTTGGCGTTCTAGGTACATTACTTGTTCCTGGAGCAGGGAGACGTCTTTAAAGAATGTCTGTGATAACCGTCTAAGGCTATCCTCCCCATGGATTAGTGCCCCCGCTCCAACAGCTGCTGATCCAATTATACCAATAGTGGCAGCTATGGGTATGAGCAATGGAGTCCACTTGACTCTGGAAGGGGGTCGTAGTACAAAGTCGGGATCCCCTCCATACAGGTATACTTGGGGAATAATATACGCACTAACACAAAGTTCTGGGTTAGTAGGAACTAGACATTTAAAAATACCTTGGGTACATATAAACCATAGCCCTTCTGGGGCTTTTGTTACAGTCAGTGTTCCTGGGGTCTTTGGTATGTATACTAGGTTGAGACAGTAATCTGCATAACTTGAATTGTTAAGGGTGAAATTAGCTAACAAGTAACAGGTTCCCTGTCCATGAAACTCTGCTAATGTGATGGTACCTTCAAATTCACATTGTTCAAGACCTTCCACCTGTCTTTTCCCTGGGGGAAGGCGCATTGTGATGGGAGTGTTATTTCCCCCTGCGGAGGAGTTAACCCCCAGGCCAACATAGAATGGGGGCCTTGGGCTAAGGCATAACCAACAAGACTCAGTAACATTTGGCATAGTATAGTTAAAATAAGGAAACACTTGTTCCAAGAGGCTTAGGGCCGACTCTCCTTGATGATGAGGCCTGCCTACTAGGGGTGGTGGGCTTCGGAGGAATGGCCTAGGGTTCTCCTCTTCCTCTCTAGGCTGCGCTGAGGCCTCAGTTGCCCTGGGAGGGAGTCTGGTTCCTTTTGGGACAGGAGAGCGCGTAGCGGCTAGGCTTACAGTAGGTTTGGGCGGGCGAGGTGGCAATCTGCCTACTGCTCCTCTCAGGAGGGGCCTTCCCCTGGTGGGTAATCTCTTTACAGTAAATAGAGTTCCTGGGTCATCCCCTGTGATATATAGGCGGAGGCCCCAGGTTCGTCCTTTAGCCCATTCGGGGTCTTTAGGGTTTAAAACAGTTATTACAGTTGGATTACAGTCGTTTGTGGCGCAGTTCCGATTCCATCTTTCACCCTTTTGGAGGGTGATAGTTTTATCCCTTCCCCCTCCGAGGCTCCACACATTGGAGAGGGTCTCACAACCCCATGCTTTACAGTAGTAGTCCCCAAGAGCGCTGCCACACGTCTGTCTTTTCCCTGGTGGGGATTCTGGGCAAGCGTAGAACCGGGTTCGGATGAGGTCTCGATTTAAGCCATCTTCTCCCCCACCCTTTTCACAGAGATTCCCTAATCCTTGTTTGTATGGGTCTATTCTGTTCATTCCGGGAACATCACAAAGTTTGTCACCAAAAAACTGGGAGAAATCTGCACTTAGAGTTACTGGGCCTGTATCCCAAGTAAAATTGGTGGCAATGACTGTGCCATCTGCTGTCCTTATGAGTACCCACTCCTGCTGTTCTAGGCCTTGGCTCAGAGCTTTCCCGTGGTTCATGGACAGAGTTACTATAATCAGGAACAACCTTACTGTTTCAGGAACTTTAGGCTCAGCGGTCGCTCGGGATCTCTGCTGACTCGCCATGTGTCTTGATGTTCCCTAGGAGGCTGAGCTGGCTTTGTGTGTGATAGATGAATCCAGTAGGGTTTCTCTGCAACTCGCACTGCAGAGAGGGTGCTGAGCAGGACCTGGAAGGGGCCGACCCACCGTGGCTCCAGGTTTCCTCGCCGGTGGTTGAGGATCCACACCCACTGGCCTGGTTCAGGAGGAGTAGGCCACTGGGTCGTTTCAGCTGGGGGCTGGTGTCGTAGGACTCGTATCTCCTGTCGCACCTGCTGCAAGGCCTGGAGGGACTTAAGGAAGTTATAATTTGTGCTGGCTATTTCTTCACTGGAAAGTTTGGGAATAATGGGGACAGGTTGCCCAAACATGATTTCATATGGGGTCCAAGACCCCACGTAAGGGGTACACCTTACCCGGAATAAGGCAAAAGGAAGAAGCTCGACCCAGTTTTCGCCAGTCTCTTCCTTTAATTTAATAATAGTCTCTTTTAGAGTTCTGTTCATTCTTTCTACTTGTCCTGAACTCTGGGGTCTATAAATACAATGGAGCTTCCATTCAATTATTAATTTGCTGGCCAATTCTTGGGAGACCTTTGAGACAAAGGCCGGGCCATTATCTGAGCCAATAGCTAATGGAAGCCCATATCTGGGGATAATTTCTCTCAGGAGTAGTTTGCATACAATGGAAGCGGTCTCCCCCCTTAGTGGGGAAGGCTTCAGTCCAACCTGAGTAAGTGTCTACTAATACTAAGAGATACTTATACCCAGATTTTCCTGGTCCCATTTCGGTGAAATCTACTTCCCATAGCTCACCTGGACTCTTACCTCGGTACCTCACCAGGGGAGGATACTTCTTATTCTGGGCATTTACCTTAGCGCATGTCTGACATCTAGTGGTTATTGACTGAACTGTATCTCTTAACTTTGATCCTGTATAATATTTCTTTATTAACTGTTCTAATCTGGTCTGGCCGAGGTGTGTGCTCGCATGCAACTCTTGGGCTATTGTTCTTAAGACCCCTTGGGGAAGGAAAATCTTGGAGTCAGGTAGTACAATTTGCCCTTTAGAGTTTTTAACCCCCCCTGCCTTTAGACCAACTTGCTCTTCCTCGGGGGTGTAGATAAGTTTTGGGGGGATTTCGAGGCGTGGAATGAGTGGAAGAACAACTACTTCTCCCTCAGCAGCTTTCCGAGCAGCGGCGTCAGCTAATTCGTTTCCCCTGATGATGGGTGACTCACCTTTCTGATGCCCTCGGCAATGTATTATGGCTACCTTAGCGGGGAGCCATATAGCTTCCAAGAGGGCCAGGATCTCTTCCTTGTTCTTAACTTCCTTCCCACCGGCAGTGAGGAGGCCACGCTCTTTGTAAATGGCTCCGTGGATGTGAGCGGTGGCGAAAGCATACCTGCTGTCGGTGTAGATATTAGCGGTCTTACCTTCTGCTAGACGCAGAGCCTGGATTAGGCCAATCAGTTCAGCTCGCTGGGCTGAAGTTCCAGCTGGCAACGCCTTCTGCCAGATCACCTTCGTCTCAGTGGTGACTGCCGCCCCTGCTAGTCGCCGCCCTTCCCGCATGAAGCTGCTTCCATCAGTAAAAAGAACTAAATCAGGCTTGTCATAGGCCTGGTCCCGTAAATCGGGTCGGGAACCAGTGATAGAGTCTAATACCCATGTGCAGTTATGGGTTATAGCTGCGTCTGGTAAGGGCAACAAGGTCGCAGGGTTCAGGGTGGTTGTTTTGACGAACTGCACAGCTGGAGGATTTAGGAGCTGAGCTTGATACTGAGTCAGTCGGGCATTCGAAAGCCATCTGTCTGGGGGTGCCCGTAAGACCTGCTCTAGATAGTGCTCTCCGATTACCTGAATGTCTTGGCCTAAGGTGAGCTTGCTTGCTTCTTTGACTAACACAGAGGTGGCCGCTAAGGCCCTCAGACATGCTGGCCAGCCAGAAGCTACAGGGTCAAGTCTTGATAGGTAGGCTACAGGTCTTCTCCATGGACCGAGCTCTTGGCACAGCACCCCTAATGCAGTTCCTTCTTTCTCGGCTATGAATAGTTGAGATGGCTTAGATAGGTCCGGCAGCGCTAGTGCCGGGGCCGCAACGAGGGCCTCCTTCAGGGCCTGGAAGGCCCTTCTTGCCTCGCTAGTCCATTCAAACTTTTCTTCCTTTCCCCGAGTTAGCTGGTGCAGTGGTCGGGCCAACTCTGCAAAACCTAGGATCCAAAGCCGACAGTATCCTACTGCTCCGAGAAACTCCCGTACCTGTCTCTTGGTGGTAGGTTCTGGGATTTGTAGGACTGTTTGAATCCTCTGATTGGATAAGGTTCTTTGCCCATTCTGCAGGTTATACCCCAGGTAACTTACGGTTTGAGTCACAATCTGGGCTTTCTTGGCTGACACACGGTATCCCATCTTCTCTAGGTCTCGGAGTAGGTCCTTAGTAGCAGCCTCGCACTTCTCCGCACTCCTCTCCGCAATGAGGATGTCATCCACATACTGCAGGAGTACTGTCGTGGGGTGGGAGATGCGGAAAGCCTGCAAGTCCTTACCTAGGGCCTCACTGAAAATGGTAGGTGAGTTTTAAACCCTTGTGGTAGGCGAGTCCAGGTATACTGGCCTACTAATCCATTTTCAGGATCATTCCACTCAAAGGCAAAGATCTCTTGGCTTTGACGGGCTAGCGGTATGCAAAAGAAGGCGTCCTTTAAATCTAGTACCGAGTAGTGAGTATGAGTCGGGGGCAAAGAACTTAGCAGGGTATATGGGTTGGGCACCGTGGGATGTATAGTCTCTACCCGCATATTTACTTCCCTCAGATCTTGAACTGGCCGGTAATCCGCCGTCCCAGGCTTTTGTACTGGTAACAAGGGAGTATTCCAGGCTGACTGACACTCCCGTAGAATACCTGCTTTTAGAAGTCGCTTAAGGTGTTGGGCGATCCCCTGCCGTGCTCGGCTGGGTACTGGGTACTGTCTCACCCGAATAGGGCTGGCAGTGCTTTTTAGCTGGACTAGCACTGGAGGTTGGTGGAGTGCTAGGCCTGGTGGATTAGTCTCTGCCCAGACTCCGGGAATCTCAGAGAGGAGGGTTTCTGGTACTCCTTTCTCCTCCTTACCTTCCTGGAGGGTTGCCAGCAGGTATTCTTCTGAGAGTGGCACAGTTACCTCTACCCGGGCAGGTCCTGGAGTATTGGTCCCTGGCACCTCAGTCTGTTTGAAAGTGATGGTGGCCTGAAGTTTCTGCAATAAATCTCTCCCGAGCAGTGGGTAGGGACAATCCGGAACCACTAGGAATGAATGGGTTATGGTGCCCAGCCCCAAGTCTGTGACCCTTGCAGTAGTCCATGGGTAAGATTCCTCTCTGCCAGTAGCCCCTATGATCTTGGTAGTTGTCTTTTGTGCCTTTCCTTGTGGTTGCTTTAAGACTGAAAAAGTGGCCCCCGTGTCTACTAGGAAATTTATTGGCTTCCCTTCGACGTTCAGAGTGACCATGGGCTCCTGGGGGCCAACTGGTATAGAGCCCCGGCCCCGTCAGTCTAGAGTCTGAAGCAGGACGGGGGTCCTTTCCTCTAACACGGGTGGCCTGGCTCTGCGTTTAGGGCAATCTCGTTTCCAATGTCCTATTTCCTTGCAGTAGGCACATTGATCTTTGTTTAAGGGAGCCCGCCGTTGCTGGGCTCCATCCCTACCTTTCTCCCTCCGGCCAGGTTTCTGAGCTGCTATGAGGATCTTGGCTACTTCCTTTGCTCTACCTATCTCGGGGTCATCTCTGTTTACATAAACTTTCTGAGCAATTTCTAACAGCTTGCTTAGGTTTTCTTCTTCAAAACCTTCAATCTTCTGTAGTTTCTTCCTAATATCTGACGTCGCCTGTGTGACAAAGGCAATATTGACAAGCCTGCGATTTTCTGGCGCTTGGGGGTCTAGGGGGGTATACACCCGGTAAGCCTCTAGAAGCCTCTCTAAATATGCTGCTGGGGATTCCTCTCTCCCTTGGGTGACCTCACTTACCTTACTGAAATTGGTTGGCTTTCTGGCTGCTGCTCGTACCCCCCTCAGGAGAGCTCGGCGATACTGGAGTAGAGCTTCCCTCCCCGCACTTGAATTTGGGTCCCAGTCCGGAGGCTGGTTGGGGAGTATATCCCCAACCCCCCTCCGGTTTCCTCCCAGCCCTCCTTCCTCTTCCCTTACGGCCTTTTCGGCCTCTCGAAGGATTCTCTCTCTCTCTTCAGAGGTGAAGAGAGTTTGGAGTATCTGTTGGCAGTCATCCCACGTAGGCTGGTGGGTCCTAAAAACGGTCTCTAGAAGGGAGATTAAGCCCTGGGGCTTTTCAGAGAACGGGGGATTCTGAAGTTTCCAATTATATAAATCACTGGTAGAAAAAGGGACATAAACTAGACGAGGGGGATGAAAGGCCGGGGCATCAGGGCCCGGCGGCACCTCTCGGAGAGGCAAAATGTTGGCCCATCCCACTGAGGAAGCCGCCCCCACCAGCCCCGGCCTGGGAGGCGGGACACTGACCCCTCCCACCGCGGGAGCTACTAGTCCGGGCCCGGGAGGCGGGACACTGACCCCTCCCACCGCGGGATGGGGCGCCCCGTATAGGGTTCCCCTCCTGGTGTGGGGGGGACTCATCAACTCCTCCCCCGTGGTGGAGTCGGGTTGCGGGGTAGGATTGTACGGAGGCGGGGCAGTTGGGGCTAGTAGAGAATCCTCTGGCTCCTCTGGCAATACCAGATATAGACGGGGCTTCCTTTGTTCCTGCCCCTGGGGAGGAGTTTTCTCTCCAGGATTTACTCACGGCTGCCTTTGTTCCTGCTCCTGGAGAGGAGTTTTTCTCCCCCCTCCTGGCCTTTGTCTAGCAGCTACACAGACGCTCTGCCGCATCCTATTTCTGCCTGACTGACAACAGCGTATGTATTTCGGTCGTTCGGTAGCTATATCTACCCAAACATCTAAATAAATCATCTGATCTGGATGGGGCACTCTGTAAACCACCCCTTGAACGGCATAGAGAAGGGGGAGGTTAAAAGTCCCTTCAGAGGGCCATCCTACGTCAAAGGCTGGCCATTCTAACTCACTGAAGGTCCGGAGAGTCTCAGGATCTGGAGGTGGCCCGCCATACCCTCAGGCCCGCTTCTGAAAATCAGAAAAATTATTCAGAAGGCATTCTAATGCATTACTCGGTGTTGAGCCTCCTTGTCCCATCTTTGATTTCCGACGTGAGACGTTAACAGTCTTGAGACCTAGTAGGACTAAGGCAATTAAGAGTTCACACACGAACACACAACGGGCTTCCCCTCGTCCACTCACGCATAAACAAGCCGTGACACACAACTTCAGCTCTCTCACTCGTTCAGGGGCGCGGGCGCTTCGCAAGCGCTTTTGGTTAGAGCACGGAAATCGTAAGTGATCTCCTGCCGTAACCTAAACAGACGGGGTGGGGGGGGGCACTCCAGTTCTTCCTCTCCCCCTATTACCAGAATAGAGCACAAAAAAACTCTACCAGACGGGGACTGCAGTTCCCCTACCAGACGGGAGCGTAAAGCCCCGACCCCATGAGAGCGTCCTCCCAGTTTTTGGGGTCCCCTGTGCGGAATTTCGGCGGCGTCCCACCTTTCCACTTCAGGGCTCCGATGGCCGCGACCTTCCCAGATAGAGATCTCTCACAGATACCAGATACTTACCGGGCCGGCATACAGATGGGTTCTCCGAGGGCACGTGCGAATCTCGCTGGGGCCTCCAAATGTTGTAGGCAACAGATGAGTCAATGCACGCTCTCGGAGACGAAGATAGGTTTCAAAGATCTCTAATTTTATTGATTACAAAATAATAGTCTAATTATAAATTTGGTGGCCAAGCTTTACCTGCGCAGGGGCGAACTTCCCTAGATGTGAACGGAGTCACATTAGCTTTTAAAGCTACAGATGGAAGTCGCGCGTGGCTCACAGACTACGGGGTTCTTATAGGGCAGAGCAAGCGAATGCGGGGTTACAGAAGCAGATGTGGCAGTTAGCTATTAGCCAGGTTGCTAAGTTAAAAAAAACGGCGAAAGTCTCTAATTGGTGGGTGGGAGCTGGGGGTCTCATCTGGCGGGCCTTGGTCAGTTACCTTATTTGGCTAGGAATTTTAACCCAGCCGTTCCCTGACATTTATTTATTACCCAGTCTCAGGAACTGCAGATGCCTAATGGCTGTTTGTATATTTCTACTACTAATGGCTATTACAGTTTCCTGTGCAATTCCATGCATTTCAATTAGTTTCGCCTTCATATGTTTGTCTAATTTGTGGCTATTATCAACCAGTTCTGTGAGGATCCTGATCACCAGTGTTTTAAACTGTGCGTCTGCGAGTTTTGCTATTTCTTCACTGCTTAGATTTATAGGCTCTGGGGCTTTGAGATCTTCTTGAGCCATTTTTGGTCTGTTTGTGCCCGGTAAGTATGAGGAGTGGAGCCTTGGACTCCCAGGTCGCTGGGTTGTGACTCAGTATGTGGAGGTGGGATCAGAGCAGGGAAATGGTGGTTCCCTCTGCTGTTTCTCGCCGGTGGGTGAGGAGCAGAGCCTTAGGTTGTTCACAGGGGCAGGGCTACTTTGGTCGCTGGGTTATGACGCTGTATGTGGAGGCGGGGTCAGAGCGGGAAAATGGCGGCGCCCTCCGCCACCGCTAGCCGCTGGGGCTGCTGACTCTCGTCCAATTGCCCACTCCCTCGCTTGTCTATCTACACACGAATGCTCGACCACAGTCAACCCGCAGCCCTGCTCCCTCGCTGTCCCCCCCCCCCCCCCCCCCCGCCCGTCACTCGCTGAGTTGCCCACCAGGTCCCACCCTGCGCCTGGATTCCGGGCCTGAGTCTGTCTGACCAAGTCCTCCTGTGCAGCCCCGCTCTACCAGCTGCTGGTTTCGCCCCTTACCAGTCAGGCTAAAGAATTTGTTGTTAACGGACTTGCGAAAAGTTTAATTCTCTGTGTTCTGGCTGTGTCTTCTGTTGCTAATATTGAGTTGTCTCTAAACTTGGTTGTGTGAGAAGGCACGGCTTATCCACCTATGCCTCCATCTTGGCGGAAGTCGCCCACTTTTTTTAAGTATAATATATAATACTGTGTAGACTCCCAAGATAAATGTTAAAAGAAACCCCTTGTGAAAAATGCAGAAAATGTAAGTCTTCCAAATTTCCATTCATTGTCCTTTTGATTTGACCCTAGTGGGCATCAGGTTATTGTCTGTGGATGAGTCATGGTGAAGGGGCTGGGGTGCAAAGGGTGGGTCTCCAGGTCCTTCCGAAGGGCAGCTGTGCATTGGACATCTCTGTTTTCTTCACTGTCGAACGTGTTGCACAGTTAAGAGATGTCGCGCTGACCCTGGCCTGGCAGCTTGGTGGGTTAGAGTGTGGTCCAGGCACACTGAGGCTGTGGGCTCCATCTCTGATCAGGGCACACAGAAGATGCCGCCATCTGTCTGTCTGTCTCCCTCTCTCAGACCATTAGAGAGAGAGCTGGGGACCTACACTGGCTCAGTGTTTTGTCGCTAGGAACCTATGAAAGCAGCTCGCCAGGAGGGGGCTTGTCTTACCTGAGTTTCTGCATTTGGGCTGGCTGCTGGAACAGTCCCGACGAGTCTGCCATTCTAACTGTGTGCTTTTTTCTGTAGAATTTATTCTCCAACAAAACTTTTTACCTTTTTTAATGTGACTTGAAATAACAAAGGCAAACCTCATTCTTCCCACATTATGTTCATTTTCTTTTGTTCTCTCCCCAGCTTCTTTTACTTTCTTCTCTGAGTAATTACATTTTATTTACACTGGTTTTCTCATTTACTTGAGTTTTGATTGTGTGTCATAAAAATCCAAGTAAAAATCTAATTTTATTTTATTTTTTGATCTGGGGGATCTAGGAATCTGATTGCAATTTTAAGTCACTCGATAATCAAGGTAATCAGAAATCCAAGCTACATTTCTCTCATATTTCAAAAAAAGACACACTTCTAAGGAACAAGGTAATAAAATATTTAATTTTTTTACATTTCAAAAGCAGTGCATGATTACTATCAGAAAATAAGAAATATAACCACAATTAAAAATTAGAATCCCTGTAATTTTATTTACATTAAAAAGTCTACTTTTAAACCTAGGGTCATGTTTGTGCTTGATTATTGTTGTTCTTTGTCTTCTCATGTTTTTCTACAGTGAACGTATTTTTTTAAGCACAAACTTTTAAAAAATTTAAATACTATGCATATCCATGTAAGAGTCTCATCTTATACTATATAAATGTAAATCTCAAACCTATTTAAAGTATTAATGTAAAATATAAGATATGTAAAGTATAATATAAGAATTTTTAATGCCTTTTAATGAGAAAGACTTGTCCACACATATCCTGTGTTGGAAAGATGTCCACATTATTTTTTTAGTGAAAAGGAAAAATGTGATTAGGGTGGCATTTTTGTTTGCTGGAATACTTAAAAATGTTCATGTGCGTATGTGTGTATTGTGTAATGATAGTAAAAAGTCTGGAAGTAAATACGAAAACTGTTTGCAGTGAGAGACAGGGCTAGAAAAGTAGAAGGCACCTTCCCGAAAGGATGCTCGGCCAGAGGTTAAACCGCCATCTTTCTGCCGCTGTCCTCACTGTGGGGGGTTTGCACTGTCGGGTTCCCCGGCGCTTCTGTTGCGGTGGAAAGTCCTGATACGCCTTCCCCTCTGCCCCCGGCACCCCTCACCCTCTTCACCGCTAACCTCTCCGTCTCAGAGCATTTTTATTTGTAGCCCTCATGCGACATTATATTACTCTCTCTCTCCGTTTCAAAGTTGTCCTTTGTCACTGCCGGCCCAGCCCTCCTTGTGCAGAAGAAAGAAAAGGAGCCACCCACTGCCACCCGTCCAGGTTCGGGTGTCTCCTTGCCGTTCCCATTCCTTAGTCGCTGCCTTGTCCCCGTCACCAACACCCTAACTTAGGATCTTACCTTTCTTGTGTGAATCTTATTTGGTTTATTGGGGGATCTTTGGTTAATAAAATTAATGGATTCCAGGGTTCACTTCTGTAACACACCATCTGTATGTTGTATTGTGTGTTCACCGCCCCAAGTCCCGTCTCCTGTCACCAATCACCCCCCTTCCACCCTCTTCTGCCCTCTTTCCCTCTGGTAATCGCCATAGTGTTGTCTGAGCCCTTTTCTTTCTGCTTAATCCTTTTCATTCTTTATACACTGTCCGCCGGCTTCCTTCATCTTAAACCTTGTTTTGTACGCCTCGCTGTTACTATCCCCAAAACCAGCATTTTAGTGACCCCGTGTTTCACCCAGTGAAAAATCAGCCTTTGGTGCAAATAACCTAGTGGCGCATTTATGCACCGGAAAAACAGGGGACCTGTTCGAAACAGAATTTGGCCCTTTGTGTAAAATGGAAAAATCTCCAAGATATGTCATTGGGTGGAATCAAGGCACAGTGAGTAAGAACAGCAAAGACAACAGGTGCAGGTGCTGCCACGGGGTGTGCAAAGCAGCCCCTTCCCCACGGTTTCGGTCACCCACGGTCAGCTGTGGGCTGAAAGGACTAAGGGGGAAGTTCCAGAAATAAACAGTTCGTGAGTTTCAAATGTCCTGTCATGGTCAGAGCAGTGTGATGAAATTTCATGTTCCGTCTGTCCTGCCTGGGACGGGAGTCCTCCCTCTGTTCAGTGTGTTCACACTGTGTACACGACCCACCTTGGGCGTCAGGTCGACTGTGATGTTATCTCAGTTCCTGGTTCCAAGTCGCCCCTGTGAACGGCCCCGAGGCACAAGGGTGGTATTGCTGCTGCTACAGTTCAGATATGCTGACGGGAACCACTTTTTCTCGTTCCTTGTAAGTTATTTTTCTGTGCAGAATATAAAGAATAGTGTGAAGTTAGCTAAAGATAGCTGCTTTAACGGAACAGTGTTAAAATGAGCATTTAATCCTCAGGCTCCTGGGCTGTATAAATCCAGTTCTACGGGCAACCTTTCAACAACCAAGATCAAACCTCTGGCGCCTGCCAGAGCCAGTGGGCTGAGCAAGAAGCTGGCGAGCGTCCAGAAGAGGAAGCACCACGACGCCGAGAACAGGCCGGGACTCCAGATGAAAATCAATGAGCTCTGGAAGAATTTTGGATTTAAAAAGTGAGTTGTCTTGTTACTTACTCTAAAATAGGATGCGTTACTTTTTTCTGTAATTTCAGGCCTTCTCCCAACTCTTTTAATCAATTTCTTTTTCTCTTACCTAACAGAATTCTCCTTCCTCATTTCCTTCAGTGACTCTGTGTTTTCACTTCAATGTCTGCACCTCCGTTCAGTGGAGAGATGGCCGAGTGAGAAGCCTGGGGTTCTCAGCCTGGCCCTGGGGGGCTCCGTCCAGCCTGTGCGCCCCGCTGTCTTTCCTTCTTACCTCCCAGCAATGCCATGAGAGCAGAGTTGTTCAAGACTCAGGGGGCGGGAAGCTAATGGTACTTTCTGCCGTAAAGCAGTTTGTTTCCCTACGTTGTCACATCCGAAATGGGGGGAGTCACTGCGTTTCCGAGAGCAATTGGTCAGATTTCTAATGTATGTGGCAGACACTTTCAAATTATTTGACCCTCTGCATAGCTGCACTTTTTGAACCACAATACTTCCTTCTGTTAGACTGCTAAGATTAAAAGTGAAAAACAGAAAAATCATATGAGTGTGGTAAGATTAAGCCTTACCTAATAGAAATGTCACAGTCAGATGAAATGGTATGAGTGGAAACACTTTATAAGTGAGTTAATGCTGGACAATTTTTTTTCTTATTTTACATTGTGTAAAGTCTAGGATTAAACCACACAGCAGCAGTTCTCAAACTTTTTGCCTTCAGGAACCCTTTATAGTCTTAAAACTCACTGAGGATCCCAAAACACGTTGGTCTCTGTGTAGTACGTGTCTGCACCATTTTAGGAGTTAAAATGGCCCTGGCCCGTCAGCTCAGATGGTCCCAGCGTCGTCCCGATTCGCCCAGGTTGTGGGTCCACCTCCGGTCAGGGCACATACAAGAAGCAAACAGTGAAGGCATAAATATGTGTAACAACAAATCCCCCTCTCTCTCCCCCGCTTCTCCCTCTCTCAAATCAGTAAATGAAAAAAATTTTAATTAAAATGGGCACATTAAAAATATTTATATTTAAACAGTAAGTTCATTAAGTATTAAAATCAATGGTATATTCTTTCCTAAAAAATACAGCTATTTTCTAAGCCCAGAATGTTAGAAGAGTGACATTGCTTTTACATTTTTGCAAACCTTTACTACCTGGTGCAATGGAACTGAGCTTGAACCTTACGTCCACCACTGCGTTTGGTCTGTTACGGCGTCTTGTTCTGGTTAAAGTGCACAAGGAAAATCTGCCCGCGCACGTATTTGTGCTTTGAAAGTGCAGATTTTATTTTCATGGCCTTGTTATTGAATTGTAAGTTTTCTTTTGGATGTTACATCAAAACCCATCGAGCAGTAGCTTTGAAGCCATGGCCCCGCAGACTGAAACGCCGTCGGTGGACTTGGCCTTGGGCCCCAGTCCCTGGGTCCCTATGGCGTTTGAGTGCGCCTGTTACTCACACACGATTCCCCAGCATCGTGAGCCACCCATTTGGAAAGGGTTGTGCTTATTTTTCAAATATTGACCCATTTTAATGTCCAGTATTAAAAAATGTACACACAATCTTATCATCAAAGTCTTTGCGTATTTGGACGGTGTTGGGTGGCAAATTTGAGTTTTCCCAAATTCGTATTTTCACTTGAAAGCTGAAATGTTAACATTGGTAAGAAATGCTTCTGTTGCTTTCTTTGAAGTCACTTACAGGCTCTCGAAGTTCATCTTAGAGCAGCTCTCTGCCAAATGCCTAAATCTGAACAGTTACAGGCGCTTTTCCTTGAGACGGTGACCAGATTTCAGTGTCCGGCACAGAAGTCAGTGTCCAGCAAAGGGCACGGAGCGTGTTTCCCTTTTTGTCGCAGGATAGTAACAAGTTGAGAGGATCGAGATTTAATGAACTGAATGATTTTTACTACTTTGTCAAGAATGTTCTTAAGTCAGAACATTCTTAAGTACTTAAAAAAAGCCCTTAAGTACTTTTTTTTACCGTAAGTACATGGAGGTGGAGACTGCAAATACCCTTTTCCAGCAAAACACACACAACCAGGGGAGCGAAGGCTGAAACAGTCGTTCACGCCTCATTTGCACTGGTTCTTAGCAAAACTTGAGAGGAATGCTAAGTAGACAGGAACTCCTTTCCTCATGGGAGTCATTCTCCCTCAGCTGGTCTGTAGTTGTGAGTAGTGACCCAGCGCCTGCTTTGAAAGGTCGTTGGAAAGCAGGAAGGGGCGCCGTGAGGCAGGTTTCGTTGGATGGACTCGGAGCCCGGCTGTGCATACGGTGAGCTCAGGCCAATCATGCACCAGGGGTCTCGTCCTCCCGCCATGCCGCAGTCTGGGGCAGGTGGGCCGTTCTCTTCCACAGTCACTGTCTAAAAGCACCAAGTCCATTTTATTCTGTTATATTTTGCAGAGATTCTGAAAAGCTTCCTTCTTGTAAGAAGCCAGATCCTCTGTCTCCAGTCAAGGATAATATCCAACTAACTCCAGAAACAGAAGAAGAAATATTTAACAAGCCGGAGTGCACGCGTGTTCAGAGAGCAATATTCCAATAAACACGGGCAGCTGGGAAGCTGCCGCCCACAGGAGACTTTCTGTCGATCTGAAGTCCTGTTTGGAAACAAGGTGGTTACCAGTCCAAAGGATGTGTTCTTAGAGTCACTCCTTTTTTTTAATAGAATACATTTTGTACATTAATTATGTGTTTCTTCTGTTCAGCTTTTTATATTTTCATAAGAAGCTAATGAGAAAATATTTGATTTTTGACAATTCTGGAAGTTTTACTATTAGATTTTTGACAATTCTGGAAGTTTTACTATTAAATGGGCAAGTCCACTGGAATTTGTTAAAGTTTACTCTCTTTTATATCACTCGATTTCTGTTACATTGTCACACAGAAGGGTGGTGAATGGAAAACCGCTTACCACCAGTAATTCTGTAATTATTTGGTCCTGGTGGAAATCACTGCACTTCTCCTGGCGTTAAATTTTTCCACCTGCCTCACCTATCTTTCAGGGTGGAATTGAAAATAAAGTCTCTGGGATGGGAGGGGCCGTTGGATGGCTGAAGGGTCACGGCACAGTGGGGACAGTGCTTTGCTGTCCCCAAAGAGTCTGATTGGGCTACAGATGTGACCGTGGATGGAAATTGCTTTTAGCCTTTTGTAAGAGGAACTACCTAGATCATGAATATTCTCAAACTTCAAAACAGCCTGTTTTTTAATGCCTTTTTTTAAGTACAGGCTAGAAATTCCTTAACATATATTTAAAACTGCTGTCTTGGGCGTGATGTAAGATAATAGAACTGCAAAGTCTGTAACATGTACACTCTGCAGAGAAACAGGCAGAAACCCGTGAAGAGAGCCGGCCCTACCAGGGGAGGTCTGACATGACGCAGCTGTTACCGGAGTAGCCGAGATACAGAAGGTGAAAGATGGGAACCCAGGGTGTTTTCCTTTTTAAATGAGACTTTGTACATGCTAAAGACGTCAGAAAAGGAACAATAAACATTGTAAGAAGCAACATAAAATTTAAAAAAAATAAAAACCAATCTGGAAAAAATCTAAACAACAGAAGCAAGTCTTTGTTTTCTATCAATATTTCCTGCTGTAGAACAAAGTGGGAATGTGAATCAAACATTGCCTACCAATCTGTAACTTCTCACACATTTAATATGCCACTTAAATGACAGAAAAGGACTAAAGACTCACAAAGGTTAATAGCAGAAGAGACAGGCAAGGAAACCCGTGAATGAAAAGGGGTTTATGAAATCCTTTCTCCAGTGGCAGGAGCCAACACGAAGCTGAGATGGGTTTAGTAGGTGGAGATGTCAGGCAGGTCCCTTTAAAGTGGGGGCTCAACATAGGGCCAAAAGCATTTAGAATCAGCGTTGGAGAAGGGGAAATGGTGGCAACACCATAGGTTTTCAGTCCTCAAGTCCCCACAACTAGGTAGCAAATCAAAACCTATGAGCATTACAACAAATTTACGCAACAACATCCCAAACTACAGCAGCCAGGAAAACCACAGAGATACTGGCGGATGTTCAGGGGAAGAGGAAAGGAGTCCCAGGGGGACACCTAGTGGCCTGAGAAGGGAGCTGAAGAGCCAGTGAAAACGCACAGCAGGTGGAGTTGGAAACTGCCTTTCAAACAAGGGCTCTGGCCTGTTGGTGCCACCTAGGGGTGAGGCTGCAGGGATGTCCGAAGGACAGAAGCAGTCTAGTCCAAGTGAGCTATTGGACAACTAAATAGCAACAGAAAACACAGCCAGAACACAGAAAATTGAACTTTTCGGAAGTCTGATTAACAACAAATTCTTCAGCCTGACCGGTAAGAGGGGCAAAACCAGCAGCTGGCAGAGTGGGGTTGCACAGGAAAACTCGGTCAGACGGACTCAGGCTCGTGGAATCCAGGCGCAGGGTTGGACCTGGTGGGCAACTCACCAAACAATCTCGGGAAAACAGCGAGGGAGCAAGGCTGCGGGTTGACTGTGGTCCAGCATTCATGTGTGGATAGACAAGTGAGGGAGTGGGCGACTGGACAAGACCCAGCAGCCTCAGCAGCAAGGTGCAGGGGAGGGCGCCGCCATTTCACCGCTCTGACCCCACCTCCACATACAGAGTCATAACCCAGCGACTCTGAGTGGCCCTGCCCCTGTGAACAACCTAAGGCTCTGCTCCTCACCCACAGGCGAGAAACAGCAGAGGGGGCCACCATTTCCCCGCTCTGACCACACCTCCACATACAGCATCACAACCCAGCGAACTGAGAGTCCAAGACTCCACTCCTCATACTTACCGGGCACAAACAGACCAAAAATGGCTCAAGAAGATCTCAAAGCCCCAGAGCATAAAAATCTAAGCGATGAAGAAATAGCAAAACTCTAAGACGCACAGTTTAAAACACTGGTGATCAGGATCCTCACAGAACTGGTTGATTATACCCACAAATTAGACAAACATATGAAGGCGAAACTAATTGAAATGCATGGAATTGCACAGCAAACCAATAGCGATGAAAAGGAAACTGGGACTGAAATCAATGAGGAGTAGACCAGAAGAAAGCAAATAATGGCCAAACAGAAAAGAGTGAAGAAGCAAGAATTCAAAAAAATTAGGAGAGTCTTACGAACCTCCAGGACATCTTTAAACGCTCCAAT
Source organism: Artibeus jamaicensis (assembly GCF_021234435.1). NCBI lineage: Eukaryota > Metazoa > Chordata > Mammalia > Chiroptera > Phyllostomidae > Artibeus > Artibeus jamaicensis. The sequence continues at coordinate 5,828,392 of NW_026522054.1, read as the reverse complement.
ATCCAAATTATAGGGGTACCAGAAGGGGGAAAGGAACAGGAACCAGTACAAAACTTATTTGAACAAATAATAAAGGAGAATTTCCCCAATCTGGCAGAAAAAAAAATAGACGTCCAGGAAATCCAGGAAGCTCAGAGAGTCCCAGACATTGGACCCAAGAAAGAACACACCAAGGCACATTATCATTCCATTAGCCAAAATTAAAATGAAAGAATCCTAGAAGCAGCAAGAGCTAAGGGGACAGTCACCTACAAAGGAGTCCCCATCAGACTGTCAGCGTATTTCTCAAAAGAGACCTTACAGGCAAGAAGGGGCTGGAAAGAGGTATTCCAAGTCATGAAATCCAAAGACCTACAACCAAGATTGCTCTATCCAGCAAAGCTTTCATTTAGAATGGAAGGACAGAGAAAGTGCTTCTCAGATAAGATCAAATTCAAGGAGTTCATCATCACCATTCCCTTATATGAAATGTTAAGGTGACTTAACTAAGAAAAAGAGGTTCAAAAAACACGAACAGGGAAAGACAGCAAAGTCACAGTTATTAAGAACCACACCAAAACAAAAGCAAATTAAAAGGACAGCTAGATCAGCAGTGGAAACATAGAAATGAAGATCTCAAGGAGGGTTAGCAACAGGGGAGTGGGAGGAGGAGAAGGGGGGAGAAGGTACAGAAAATAAGTAGCATAGGCAGTAGATAGAAAAGAGATGGGAGGGTAAGAATAGTATGGAAAATATAGAATCTAAAGAACTTGAGACACATGGACATAAACTAAAGGGGGGGTAATAGTGGGGACAGGGGGTAGGGTGGAGGGGAATGAAGGGGGGGAATAAGACTACTTTAAGAGCATAATCAATAAAAAATAAATTTAAAATAAATAGTGTTGGGAAAACTGAACACACACATGCAAAAAAAAAAAGAAAGAAAGAAAGAAAAATTAGTAGCATAGCATAGACATTAGATAGAAAATAGATGGGGGGGCAAGAATAGCATGGGAAATATAGAATCTAAAGAACTTGAGACACATGGTCATAAACTAAAGGGGGGGTAATGGTGGGGACGGGGGTGGGTGGAGGGATGAAGGGCAAAAAAAAAAAAGGACCTCTGGCCAAGATGAAGGTGTAGTGAGATACAATTTGTCCCCTCATGCAACCAAAAGAAGGACAACAACAAATTTTAAAACAGGAAACTACCAGAAAATCCAACTGTGTGGAAGGAAGCTTGACACCCAAAGAGTTGAAGAAACATTCATCCAGAACGGCCAGAGGGGTGGAGAAAGACAGCCAACGTAGAGAGGACAAGCGGCAAGGTGGCGGCGGGCAGAACTGGCGGTCCCACATTCATGTGTGGGGGAAACCAGGAGGAACAGCTGGGGAGCGAGACACCTCCAAACCCAGGGTTCCAGCGCTGGGAAATAAAGCCTCAAACCTCTGATTGAAAACACCTGTGGAGGGTGATGCAGTGGGGGAAACTCCCAGCCTCACAGCAGAGTTCGTTGCAGAGACGCACAGGGTCCTAGAACATGCACAAACCCACCCACCTGGGAATCAGCACTAGAAGGGTCCGATTTGCTTGTGGGCAGGGGAGGAAGTGACTGAAAGCCAGACCAGAGCAGAGCAAGCAACGCACTATTCCCTCTCAGATCCTCCTCCACACACAGTGCCCAGTGTGGGTTGCCCAAACATCCCACCCCCTACTACGTAACAGGTGTGCCGAGAAAAGAAAAAGGCCAAATGAAAAAAAGGATCAAAGCTCCAGAAAAAGTACAACTAGGCCAGGACAAGATAGCCAACCTATCAGATCCTCAGTTCAAAATGCTGGTTGGGGACTTCCAGCCAAGATGGAGGTGTAGGTGGTAACATTGTGGCTCCTAGCACAACCAAGTTTAAAGACAACAAAGTTTTAGTAACAAAAACTCAACCAAAACACAGAAAATTGAACTGTATGACCAACCAGTCAGCCAGATTGATGAGGGGTGGAGTAAGCAGCTGGCTGAGCGGGTCTCCCAGAAAAAAGTGGCTGAACAGACCCAGGTGCAGGTGAAGGTTGGCAGATCCCAGGCATGGTGTTGCAACAGGCAGACCCAGTGAGGGCTCAAGACAGCTTGCTGACAGTGGTCACACATTCTCGTGCAGATAAAGCAGGTGAAGGAGTGAGCAGTGAGACAGACTGTGCAAACCAGGGCCCCAGCGATGGGAATTAGAGCCTAAAAGCACCAATTGTAAAAACTTCTGGGGGTTGAGGTGCTGGGAGAGGCTCCCAGGCTCACAGAGAGTTCATTGGACCAACCCACAGGGTCCTGGAGGGTGTACAAGCCCACAGTCCCGGGAACCAGCACCAGAAGGGCCCAATTTGCTTACGGGAAGCAGCACAGGGGACCAAAGTCTGAGAGAGAGCAGAACAAACACCTTTGTTGCTCTCTGACCACGCCCCCACATACAGCGTCATAGCCCAGCTACCTGGGTGGCCCCGCCCTGGTGAACACCTAAGGCTCTGCCCCTCATATGTAACAGGCATGAACAGACCAAAACATTATGGCTCAAGAAGAACAGCCCAAAGCCCCAGAGCCAATACTTCTAAGTGACCAAGAGATAGCATAGCCAACCTATCAGATGCACAGTTCAAAACACTGGTGAACAGGATGCTCACAGAACTGGTTGATTTTAGCCACAAATCAGAGGAACATATGAAGGCTAAACTAAGTGAAGTGAAGCAAAATGCGCAGGAAACCAATAGTGATAGAAAGGAAACTGGGACCCAAATCAATGGAGTGACCAGAAGGAAGAAAAAATGACCAAACAGAAAAATATGAAGAAACCAGAATTCAAAAAACTGAGGAGAGGCTTAGGAACGTCCAGGACATCTTTCAACGCTCCAACATGCGAATGATAGGGGTACCAGAAGGGGGAAAGGAACAGCCACCAGGAGAAAACTTATTTGAACAAATAATAAAGGAGATTTTCCCAATCTGGCACAGGAAATAGACTTCCAGCAAATCCAGGAAGCTCAGAGGGTCCCAAAGAAGTTGGAACCAAGAAGGAACACACCAAGGCACATCATCATTACATTAGCCAAGATGAAAATGAAGGAGAGAATCCTAGAAGCAGCAAGAGCTAAGGGGACAGTCACCTACAAAGGAGTCCTCATCAGACTGTCAGCAGATTTCTCAAAAGAGACCTTGCAGGCAAGAAGGGGCTGGAAAGAGGTATTCCAAGTCATGAAATCCAAAGACCTACAACCAAGATTGCTCTATCCAGCAAAACTTTCATTTAGAATGGAAGGACAGATAAAGTGCTTCTCAGATAAGCTCAAATTCAAGGAGTTCATCATCACCAAGCCCTTATTATATGAAATGTTAAGGGGACTTATCTAAGAAAAAGAAGTTAAAAAAACACGAACAGTGAAAGGACTGCAACCTCAGTTATTAAGAACCACACCTAAAACAAAAGCAAACTAAAAGGACAGCTAGATCAGGAGTGGAAACATAGAAATGAAGATCTCAAGGAGGGTGAGCAAGAGGGGAGTGGGAGGAGGAGAAGGGGGGAGAAGGTACAGAAAATAAGTAGCATAGACAGTAGATAGAAAAGAGATGGAGGGGCAAGAATAGCATGGGAAATATAGAATCTAAAGAACTTGAGACACATGGTCATAAACTAAAGGGGGGGTAATGGTGGGGACGGGGGTAGGGTGGAGGGGAATGAAGGGTGTGCAAAAAAAAAAAAGGACCTCTGGCCAAGATGAAGGTGTAGTGAGATACAATTTGTCCCCTCATGCAACCAAAAGAAGGACAACAACAAATTTTAAAACAGGAAACTACCAGAAAATCCAACTGTGTGGAAGGAAGCTTGACACCCAAAGAGTTGAAGAAACATTCATCCAGAACGGCCAGAGGGGTGGAGAAAGACAGCCAACGTAGAGAGGACAAGCGGCAAGGTGGCGGCGGGCAGAACTGGCGGTCCCACATTCATGTGCAGGGAAACCAGGAGGTACAGCTGGGGAGCGAGACACCTCCAAACCCAGGGTTCCAGCGCCGGGAAATAAAGCCTCAAACCTCTGATTGAAAACACCTGTGGAGGGTGATGCAGTGGGGGAAACTCCCAGCCTCACAGCAGAGTTCGTTGGAGAGACCCACAGGGTCCTAGAACATGCACAAACCCACCCACCTGGGAATCAGCACTAGAAGGGTCCGATTTGCTTGTGGGCAGGGGAGGAAGTGACTGAAAGCCTGACCAGAGCAGAGCAGAGCAAGCAGCACTGTTCCCTCTCGGATCCTCCCCCACACACAGCGCCCAATGTGGGTTGCCCAAAATTCCACCCCTTACTACGTAACAGGTGTGCCGAGAAAAAAAAAACCAAATGAAAAAAAGGATCAAAGCTCCAGAAAAAGTACAACTAGGCCATGACAAGATAGCCAACCTATCAGATGCTCAGTTCAAAATGCTGGTTGGGGACTTCCAGCCAAGATGGAGGTGTAGGTGGAAACACTGTGCCTCCTCGCACAACCAAGTTTAAAGACAACAAAGTTTTAGTAACAAAAACTCAACCAAGACACAGAAAATTGAACTGTATGACCAACCACTCAGCCAGATTGATGAGGGGAGGAGTCAGCTGCTGGCGGAGCAGGTCTCGCAGAGAAAAGTGGCTGAACAGACCCAGGTGCAGGTGAAGGTTGGCAGATCCCAGGCATGGGGTGGCACCAGGCAGACCCAGTGAGGGCTCAAGACAGCTTGCTGACAGCGGTCACACATTCTCGTGCAGATAAAGCAGGTGAAGGAGTGAGCAGTGAGACAGACTGTGCAAACCAGGGCCCCAGCGATGGGAATTAGAGCCTAAAAGCACCAATTGTAAAAACTTCTGGGGGTTGAGGTGCTGGGAGAGGCTCCCAGGCTCACAGAGAATTCATTGGACAGATCCACAGGGTCCTGGAGGGTGTACAAGCCCACAGTCCCGGGAACCAGCACCAGAAGGGCCCAATATGCTTGTAGGAAGCAGCACAGGGGACCAAAGTCTGAGACAGAGCAGAACAAACACCTTTGTTGCTCTCTGACCACGCCCCCACATACAGCGTCATAGCCCAGCTACCTGGGTGGCCCCGCCCTGGTGAACACCTAAGGCTCTGCCCCTCATATGTAACAGGCATGAACAGACCAAAACATTATGGCTCAAGAAGAACAGCCCAAAGCCCCAGAGCCAATACTTCTAAGTGACCAAGAGATAGCATAGCCAACCTATCAGATGCACAGTTCAAAACACTGGTGAACAGGATGCTCACAGAACTGGTTGATTTTAGCCACAAATCAGAGGAACATATGAAGGCTAAACTAAGTGAAGTGAAGCAAAATGCGCAGGAAACCAATAGTGATAGAAAGGAAACTGGGACCCAAATCAATGGAGTGACCAGAAGGAAGAAAAAATGACCAAACAGAAAAATATGAAGAAACGAGAATTCAAAAAACTGAGGAGAGGCTTTGGAACGTCCAGGACATCTTTAAACGCTCCAACATGCGAATGATAGGGGTACCAGAAGGAGGAAAGGAAGAGCCACCAGTGGAAAACTTATTTGAACAAATAATAAAGGAGATTTTCCCAATCTGGCAAAGGAAATAGACTTCCAGGAAATCCAGGAAACTCAGAGGGTCCCAAAGAAGTTGGAACCAAGAAGAAACACACCAAGGCACATCATCAATACATGAGCCAAGATGAAAATGAAGGAGAGAATCCTAGAAGCAGCAAGAACTAAGGGGACAGTCACCTACAAAGGAGTCCCCATCAGACAGTCAGCGGATTTCTCAAAAGAGACCTTGCAGGCAAGAAGGGGCTGGAAAGAGGTATTCCAAGTCATGAAATCCAAAGACCTACAACCAAGATTGCTCTATCCAGCAAAACTTTCATTTAGAATGGAAGGACAGATAAAGTGCTTCTCAGATAAGCTCATATTCAAGGAGGTCATCATCACCAAGCCCTTATTATATGAAATGTTAAGGGGACTTATCTAAGAAAAAGAAGTTAAAAAAACACGAACAGTGAAAGGACTGCAACCTCAGTTATTAAGAACCACACCTAAAACAAAAGCAAACTAAAAAGACAGCTAGATCAGGAGTGGAAACATAGATATGAAGATCTCAAGGAGGGTGAGCAAGAGGGGAGTGGGAGGAGGAGAAGGGGGGAGAAGGTACAGAAAATAAGTAGCATAGACAGTAGATAGAAAAGAGACGGAGGGGCAAGAATAGCATGGGAAATATAGAATCTAAAGAACTTGAGACACATGGTCATAAACTAAAGGGGGGGTAAAGGTGGGGACGGGGGTAGGGTGGAGGGGAATGAAGGGCAAAAAAAAAAAGGACCTCTGGCCAAGATGAAGGTGTAGTGAGATACAATTTGTCCCCTCATGCAACCAAAAGAAGGACAACAACAAATTTTAAAACAGGAAACTACCAGAAAATCCAACTGTGTGGAAGGAAGCTTGACACCCAAGGAGTTGAAGAAACATTCATCCAGAACGGCCAGAGGGGTGGAGAAAGACAGCCAACGTAGAGAGGACAAGCGGCAAGGTGGCGGCGGGCAGAACTGGCGGTCCCACATTCATGTGTGGGGAAACCAGGAGGAACAGCTGGGGAGCGAGACACCTCCAAACCCAGGGTTCCAGCGCTGGGAAATAAAGCCTCAAACTTCTGATTGAAAACACCTGTGGAGGTGATGCAGTGGGGGAAACTCCCAGCCTCACAGCAGAGTTCGTTGCAGAGACCCACAGGGTCCTAGAACATGCACAAACCCACCCACCTGGGAATCAGCACTAGAAGGGTCCGATTTGCTTGTGGGCAGGGGAGGAAGTGACTGAAAGCCAGACCAGAGCAGAGCAAGCAGCACTATTCCCTCTCAGATCCTCCTCCACATCACAGTGCCCAGTGTGGGTTGCCCAAACATCCCACCCCCTACTACGTAACAGGTGTGCCGAGAAAAGAAAAAGGCCAAATGAAAAAAAGGATCAAAGCTCCAGAAAAAGTACAACTAGGCCAGGACAAGATAGCCAACCTATCAGATGCTCAGTTCAAAATGCTGGTTGGGGACTTCCAGCCAAGATGGAGGTGTAGGTGGTAACATTGTGGCTCCTAGCACAACCAAGTTTAAAGACAACAAAGTTTTAGTAACAAAAACTCAACCAAAACACAGAAAATTGAACTGTATGACCAACCAGTCAGCCAGATTGATGAGGGGAGGAGTAAGCAGCTGGCTGAGCGGGTCTCCCAGAAAAAAGTGGCTGAACAGACCCAGGTGCAGGTGAAGGTTGGCAGATCCCAGGCATGGTGTTGCAACAGGCAGACCCAGTGAGGGCTCAAGACAGCTTGCTGACAGTGGTCACACATTCTCGTGCAGATAAAGCAGGTGAAGGAGTGAGCAGTGAGACAGACTGTGCAAACCAGGGCCCCAGCGATGGGAATTAGAGCCTAAAAGCACCAATTGTAAAAACTTCTGGGGGTTGAGGTGCTGGGAGAGGCTCCCAGGCTCACAGAGAGTTCATTGGACCAACCCACAGGGTCCTGGAGGGTGTACAAGCCCACAGTCCCGGGAACCAGCACCAGAAGGGCCCAATTTGCTTACGGGAAGCAGCACAGGGGACCAAAGTCTGAGAGAGAGCAGAACAAACACCTTTGTTGCTCTCTGACCACGCCCCCACATACAGCGTGATAGCCCAGCTACCTGGGTGGCCCCGCCCTGGTGAACACCTAAGGCTCTGCCCCTCATATGTAACAGGCATGAACAGACCGAAACATTATGGCTCAAGAAGAACAGCTCAAAGCCCCAGAACCAATACTTCTAAGTAACCAAGAGATAGCATAGCCATCCTATCAGATACACAGTTCAAAACACTGGTGAACAGGATGCTCACAGAACTGGTTGATTTTAGCCACAAATTAGAGGAACAAATGAAGGCTAAACTAAGTGAAAGGAAGCAAAATGCACAGGAAACCAATAGTGATAGAAAGGAAACCGGGACCCAAATCAATGGAGTGGACCAGAAGGAAGAAAAAATGACCAAACAGAAAAATATGAAGAAACAAGAATTCAAAAAATGAGGAGAGTCTTAGGAACTTCCAGAACATCTTTAAATGCTCAAACATCCAAATTATAGGGGTACCAGAAGGGGAAGAGGAACAGCCACAAGTGGAAAACTTATTAGAACAAATAATAAAGGAGAATTTCCCAATCTGGCAAAAAAAAAAAAAAAATAGAGTGCAGGAAATCCAGGAAGCTCAGAGAGTCCCAAAGAAGGTGGACTCCAGAAGGAACACACCAAGGCACATCATCATTATATTAGCCAAGATGAAAATGAAGGAGAGAATCCTAGAAGCAGCAAGAGCTAAGGGGACAGTCACCTACAAAGGAGTCCTCATCAGACTGTCAGCAGATTTCTCAAAAGAGACCTTGCAGGCAAGAAGGGGCTGGAAAGAGGTATTCCAAGTCATGAAATCCAAAGACCTACAACCAAGATTGCTCTATCCAGCAAAACTTTCCTTTAGAATGGAAGGACAGATAAAGTGCTTCTCAGATAAGCTCAAATTCAAGGAGGTCATCATCACCAAGCCCTTATTATATGAAATGTTAAGGGGACTTATCTAAGAAAAAGAAGTTAAAAAAACACGAACAGTGAAAGGACTGCAACCTCAGTTATTAAGAACCACACCGAAAACAAAAGCAAACTAAAAGGACAGCTAGATCAGGAGTGGAAACATAGAAATGAAGATCTCAAGGAGGGTGAGCAAGAGGGGAGTGGGAGGAGGAGAAGGGGGGAGAAGGTACAGAAAATAAGTAGCATAGACAGTAGATAGAAAAGAGATGGAGGGGCAAGAATAGCATGGGAAATATAGAATCTAAAGAACTTGAGACACATGGTCATAAACTAAAGGGGGGGTAATGGTGGGGACGGGGGTAGGGTGGAGGGGAATGAAGGGCAAAAAAAAAAAAAGGACCTCTGGCCAAGATGAAGGTGTAGTGAGATACAATTTGTCCCCTCATGCAACCAAAAGAAGGACAACAACAAATTTTAAAACAGGAAACTACCAGAAAATCCAACTTTGTGGAAGGAAGCTTGACACCCAAAGAGTTGAAGAAACATTCATCCAGAACGGCCAGAGGGGTGGAGAAAGACAGCCAACGTAGAGAGGACAAGCGGCAAGGTGGCGGCGGGCAGAACTGGCGGTCCCACATTCATGTGTGGGGAAACCAGGAGGAACAGCTGGGGAGCGAGACACCTCCAAACCCAGGGTTCCAGCGCCGGGAAATAAAGCCTCAAACCTCTGATTGAAAACACCTGTGGAGGGTGATGCAGTGGGGGGAAACTCCCAGCCTCACAGCAGAGTTTGTTGGAGAGACCCACAGGGTCCTAGAATGTGCACAAACCCACCCACCTGGGAATCAGCACTAGAAGGGTCCCATTTGCTTGTGGGCAGGGGAGGAAGTGACTGAAAGCCAGACCAGAGCAGAGCAGAGCAAGCGGCACTGTTCCCTCTCGGATCCTCCCCCACACACAGTGCCCAATGTGGGTTGCCCAAACATTCCACCCCTTACTACCTAACAGGTGTGCCGAGAAAAAAAAAAGACCAAATGAAAAAAAGGATCAAAGCTCCAGAAAAAGTACAACTAGGCCATGACAAGATAGCCAACCAATCAGATGCTCAGTTCAAAATGCTGGTTGGGGACTTCCAGCCAAGATGGAGGTGTAGGTGGAAACACTGTGCCTCCTCGCACAACCAAGTTTAAAGACAACAAAGTTTTAGTAACAAAAACTCAACCAAGACACAGAAAATTGAACTGTATGACCAACCACTCAGCCAGATTGATGAGGGGAGGAGTCAGCTGCTGGCGGAGCAGGTCTCGCAGAGAAAAGTGGCTGAACAGACCCAGGTGCAGGTGAAGGTTGGCAGATCCCAGGCATGGGGTGGCACCAGGCAGACCCAGTGAGGGCTCAAGACAGCTTGCTGACAGCGGTCACACATTCTCGTGCAGATAAAGCAGGTGAAGGAGTGAGCAGTGAGACAGACTGTGCAAACCAGGGCCCCAGCGATGGGAATTAGAGCCTAAAAGCACCAATTGTAAAAACTTCTGGGGGTTGAGGTGCTGGGAGAGGCTCCCAGGCTCACATAGAATTCATTGGACCGACCCACAGGGTCCTGGAGGGTGCACAAGCCCACAGTCCCGGGAACCAGCACCAGAAGGGCCCAATATGCTTGTAGGAAGCAGCACAGGGGACCAAAGTCTGAGACAGAGCAGAACAAACACCTTTGTTGCTCTCTGACCACGCCCCCACATACAGCGTCATAGCCCAGCTACCTGGGTGGCCCCGCCCTGGTGAACACCTAAGGCTCTGCCCCTCATATGTAACAGGCATGAACAGACCAAAACATTATGGCTCAAGAAGAACAGCCCAAAGCCCCAGAGCCAATACTTCTAAGTGACCAAGAGATAGCATAGCCAACCTATCAGATGCACAGTTCAAAACACTGGTGAACAGGATGCTCACAGAACTGGTTGATTTTAGCCACAAATCAGAGGAACATATGAAGGCTAAACTAAGTGAAGTGAAGCAAAATGCGCAGGAAACCAATAGTGATAGAAAGGAAACTGGGACCCAAATCAATGGAGTGACCAGAAGGAAGAAAAAATGACCAAACAGAAAAATATGAAGAAACGAGAATTCGAAAAACTGAGGAGAGGCTTAGGAACGTCCAGGACATCTTTAAACGCTCCAACATGCGAATGATAGGGGTACCAGAAGGGGGAAAGGAAGAGCCACCAGTGGAAAACTTATTTGAACAAATAATAAAGGAGATTTTCCCAATCTGGCAAAGGAAATAGACTTCCAGGAAATCCAGGAAACTCAGAGGGTCCCAAAGAAGTTGGAACCAAGAAGAAACACACCAAGGCACATCATCATTACATTAGCCAAGATGAAAATGAAGGAGAGAATCCTAGAAGCAGCAAGAACTAAGGGGACAGTCACCTACAAAGGAGTCCCCATCAGACAGTCAGCGGATTTCTCAAAAGAGACCTTACAGGCAAGAAGGGGCTGGAAAGAGGTATTCCAAGTCATGAAATCCAAAGACCTACAACCAAGATTGCTCTATCCAGCAAAGAATGGAAGGACAGAGAAAGTGCTTCTCAGATAAGATCAAATTCAAAGAGTTCATCATCACCAAGCCCTTATTATATGAAATGTTAAGGGGACTTATCTAAGAAAAAGAAGTTAAAAAAACACGAACAGTGAAAGGACAGCAAACTCACAGTTATTAAGAACCACACCGAAAACAAAAGCAAACTAAAAGGACAGCTAGATCAGGAATGGAAACACAGAAATGAAGATCTCAAGGAGGGTTAGCAAGAGGGGAGTGGGAGAGGAGAAGGGGGGAGAAGGTACAGAAAATAAGTAGCATAGACAGTAGATAGAAAATAGATGGGGGGGGCAAGAATAGCATGGGAAATATAGAATCTAAAGAATTGAGACACATGGACATAAACTAAAGGAGGGGGGTAATGGTGGGGACGGGGGTAGGGTGGAGGGGAATGAGGGGGGAATAAAACAACTGTCACAGCATAATCAATAAAAAAAAAAATTTAAAATAAATAGTGTTGGGAAAACTGAACACACACGTGCAAAAAAAAAAAAAAAAGGAAAGAAAAGAAAGGACTTCTGGCCAAGATGAAGGTGTAGATAGATACACTTTGTCTCCTCAGGCAACCAAAAGAAGGACAACAACAAATTTTAAAACAGGAAACTACCAGAAAATCCAACTGTGTGGAAGGAAGCCTGACACCCAAGGAGTTGAAGAAACATTCATCCAGAACGGCCAGAGGGGTGGAGAAAGACAGCCAACGTAGAGAGGACAAGCGGCAAGGTGGCGGCGGGCAGAACTGGCGGTCCCACATTCATGTGTGGATAACCAGGAGGAACAGCTGGGGAGCGAGACACCTCCAAACCCAGGGTTCCAGCGCTGGGAAATAAAGCCTCAAACTTCTGATTGAAAACACCTGTGGAGGGTGATGCAGTGGGGGAAACTCCCAGCCTCACAGCAGAGTTCGTTGCAGAGACCCACAAGGTCCTAGAACATGCACAAACCCACCCACCTGGGAATCAGCACTAGAAGGGTCCGATTTGCTTGTGGGCAGGGGAGGAAGTGACTGAAAGCCAGACCAGAGCAGAGCAAGCAGCACTATTCCCTCTCAGATCCTCCTCCACACACAGTGCCCAGTGTGGGTTGCCCAAACATCCCACCCCCTACTACGTAACAGGTGTGCCGAGAAAAGAAAAAGGCCAAATGAAAAAAAGGATCAAAGCTCCAGAAAAAGTACAACTAGGCCAGGACAAGATAGCCAACCTATCAGATCCTCAGTTCAAAATGCTGGTTGGGGACTTCCAGCCAAGATGGAGGTGTAGGTGGTAACATTGTGGCTCCTAGCACAACCAAGTTTAAAGACAACAAAGTTTTAGTAACAAAAACTCAACCAAGACTCAGAAAATTGAACTGTATGACCAACCAGTCAGCCAGATTGATGAGGGGTGGAGTAAGCAGCTGGCTGAGCGGGTCTCCCAGAAAAAAGTGGCTGAACAGACCCAGGTGCAGGTGAAGGTTGGCAGATCCCAGGCATGGTGTTGCAACAGGCAGACCCAGTGAGGGCTCAAGACAGCTTGCTGACAGTGGTCACACATTCTCGTGCAGATAAAGCAGGTGAAGGAGTGAGCAGTGAGACAGACTGTGCAAACCAGGGCCCCAGCGATGGGAATTAGAGCCTAAAAGCACCAATTGTAAAAACTTCTGGGGGTTGAGGTGCTGGGAGAGGCTCCCAGGCTCACAGAGAGTTCATTGGACCGACCCACAGGGTCCTGGAGGGTGTACAAGCCCACAGTCCCGGGAACCAGCACCAGAAGGGCCCAATTTGCTTACGGGAAGCAGCACAGGGGACCAAAGTCTGAGAGAGAGCAGAACAAACACCTTTGTTGCTCTCTGACCACGACCCCACATACAGCGTCATAGCCCAGCTACCTGGGTGGCCCCGCCCTGGTGAACACCTAAGGCTCTGCCCCTCATATGTAACAGGCATGAACAGACCGAAACATTATGGCTCAAGAAGAACAGCTCAAAGCCCCAGAACCAATACTTCTAAGTAACCAAGAGATAGCATAGCCAACCTATCAGATGCACAGTTCAAAACACTGGTGAACAGGATGCTCACAGAACTGGTTGATTTTAGCCACAAATTAGAGGAACAAATGAAGGCTAAACTAAGTGAAAGGAAGCAAAATGCACAGGAAACCAATAGTGATAGAAAGGAAACCGGGACCCAAATCAATGGAGTGGACCAGAAGGAAGAAAAAATGACCAAACAGAAAAATACGAAGAAACAAGAATTCAAAAAATGAGGAGAGTCTTAGGAACTTCCAGAACATCTTTAAATGCTCAAACATCCAAATTATAGGGGTACCAGAAGGGGAAGAGGAACAGCCACAAGTGGAAAACTTATTTGAACAAATAATAAAGGAGAATTTCCCAATCTGGCAAAAAAAAAAAATAGAGTGCAGGAAATCCAGGAAGCTCAGAGAGCCCCAAAGAAGGTGGACTCCAGAAGGAACACACCAAGGCACATCATCATTATATTAGCCAAGATGAAAATGAAGGAGAGAATCCTAGAAGCAGCAAGAGCTAAGGGGACAGTCACCTACAAAGGAGTCCTCATCAGACTGTCAGCAGATTTCTCAAAAGAGACCTTGCAGGCAAGAAGGGGCTGGAAAGAGGTATTCCAAGTCATGAAATCCAAAGACCTACAACCAAGATTGCTCTATCCAGCAAAACTTTCATTTAGAATGGAAGGACAGATAAAGTGCTTCTCAGATAAGCTCATATTCAAGGAGGTCATCATCACCAAGCCCTTATTATATGAAATGTTAAGGGGACTTATCTAAGAAAAAGAAGTTAAAAAAACACGAACAGTGAAAGGACTGCAACCTCAGTTATTAAGAACCACACCTAAAACAAAAGCAAACTAAAAAGACAGCTAGATCAGGAGTGGAAACATAGAAATGAAGATCTCAAGGAGGGTGAGCAAGAGGGGAGTGGGAGGAGGAGAAGGGGGGAGAAGGTACAGAAAATAAGTAGCATAGACAGTAGATAGAAAAGAGATGGAGGGGCAAGAATAGCATGGGAAATATAGAATCTAAAGAACTTGAGACACATGGTCATAAACTAAAGGGGGGGGTAAAGGTGGGGACGGGGGTAGGGTGGAGGGGAATGAAGGGCAAAAAAAAAAAGGACCTCTGGCCAAGATGAAGGTGTAGTGAGATACAATTTGTCCCCTCATGCAACCAAAAGAAGGACAACAACAAATTTTAAAACAGGAAACTACCAGAAAATCCAACTGTGTGGAAGGAAGCTTGACACCCAAGGAGTTGAAGAAACATTCATCCAGAACGGCCAGAGGGGTGGAGAAAGACAGCCAACGTAGAGAGGACAAGCGGCAAGGTGGCGGCGGGCAGAACTGGCGGTCCCACATTCATGTGTGGGGAAACCAGGAGGAACAGCTGGGGAGCGAGACACCTCCAAACCCAGGGTTCCAGCGCCGGGAAATAAAGCCTCAAACCTCTGATTGAAAACACCTGTGGAGGGTGATGCAGTGGGGGAAACTCCCAGCCTCACAGCAGAGTTCGTTGGAGAGACCCACAGGGTCCTAGAACATGCACAAACCCACCCACCTGGGAATCAGCACTAGAAGGGTCCGATTTGCTTGTGGGCAGGGGAGGAAGTGACTGAAAGCCTGACCAGAGCAGAGCAGAGCAAGCAGCACTGTTCCCTCTCGGATCCTCCCCCACACACAGCGCCCAATGTGGGTTGCCCAAAATTCCACCCCTTACTACGTAACAGGTGTGCCGAGAAAAAAAAAACCAAATGAAAAAAAGGATCAAAGCTCCAGAAAAAGTACAACTAGGCCATGACAAGATAGCCAACCTATCAGATGCTCAGTTCAAAATGCTGGTTGGGGACTTCCAGCCAAGATGGAGGTGTAGGTGGAAACACTGTGCCTCCTCGCACAACCAAGTTTAAAGACAACAAAGTTTTAGTAACAAAAACTCAACCAAGACACAGAAAATTGAACTGTATGACCAACCACTCAGCCAGATTGATGAGGGGAGGAGTCAGCTGCTGGCGGAGCAGGTCTCGCAGAGAAAAGTGGCTGAACAGACCCAGGTGCAGGTGAAGGTTGGCAGATCCCAGGCATGGGGTGGCACCAGGCAGACCCAGTGAGGGCTCAAGACAGCTTGCTGACAGCGGTCACACATTCTCGTGCAGATAAAGCAGGTGAAGGAGTGAGCAGTGAGACAGACTGTGCAAACCAGGGCCCCAGCGATGGGAATTAGAGCCTAAAAGCACCAATTGTAAAAACTTCTGGGGTTGAGGTGCTGGGAGAGGCTCCCAGGCTCACAGAGAGTTCATTGGACAGATCCACAGGGTCCTGGAGGGTGCACAAGCCCACAGTCCCGGGAACCAGCACCAGAAGGGCCCAATTTGCTTGTAGGAAGCAGCAGAGGGGACCAAAGTCTGAGAGAGAGCAGAACAAACACCTTTGTTGCTCTCTGACCACGCCCCCACATACAGCGTCATAGCCCAGCTACCTGGGTGGCCCCGCCCTGGTGAACACCTAAGGCTCTGCCCCTCATATGTAACAGGCATGAACAGACCAAAACATTATGGCTCAAGAAGAACAGCCCAAAGCCCCAGAGCCAATACTTCTAAGTGACCAAGAGATAGCATAGCCAACCTATCAGATGCACAGTTCAAAACACTGGTGAACAGGATGCTCACAGAACTGGTTGATTTTAGCCACAAATCAGAGGAACATATGAAGGCTAAACTAAGTGAAGTGAAGCAAAATGCGCAGGAAACCAATAGTGATAGAAAGGAAACTGGGACCCAAATCAATGGAGTGACCAGAAGGAAGAAAAAATGACCAAACAGAAAAATATGAAGAAACGAGAATTCGAAAAACTGAGGAGAGGCTTAGGAACGTCCAGGACATCTTTAAACGCTCCAACATGCGAATGATAGGGGTACCAGAAGGGGGGAAAGGAAGAGCCACCAGTGGAAAACTTATTTGAACAAATAATAAAGGAGATTTTCCCAATCTGGCAAAGGAAATAGACTTCCAGGAAATCCAGGAAACTCAGAGGGTCCCAAAGAAGTTGGAACCAAGAAGAAACACACCAAGGCACATCATCATTACATTAGCCAAGATGAAAATGAAGGAGAGAATCCTAGAAGCAGCAAGAACTAAGGGGACAGTCACCTACAAAGGAGTCCCCATCAGACAGTCAGCGGATTTCTCAAAAGAGACCTTACAGGCAAGAAGGGGCTGGAAAGAGGTATTCCAAGTCATGAAATCCAAAGACCTACAACCAAGATTGCTCTATCCAGCAAATGAATGGAAGGACAGAGAAAGTGCTTCTCAGATAAGATCAAATTCAAAGAGTTCATCATCACCAAGCCCTTATTATATGAAATGTTAAGGGGACTTATCTAAGAAAAAGAAGTTAAAAAAACACGAACAGTGAAAGGACAGCAAACTCACAGTTATTAAGAACCACACCGAAAACAAAAGCAAACTAAAAGGACAGCTAGATCAGGAATGGAAACACAGAAATGAAGATCTCAAGGAGGGTTAGCAAGAGGGGGAGTGGGAGAGGAGAAGGGGGGAGAAGGTACAGAAAATAAGTAGCATAGACAGTAGATAGAAAATAGATGGGGGGGGCAAGAATAGCATGGGAAATATAGAATCTAAAGAATTGAGACACATGGACATAAACTAAAGGAGGGGGTAATGGTGGGGACGGGGGTAGGGTGGAGGGGAATGAGGGGGGAATAAAACAACTGTCACAGCATAATCAATAAAAAAAAATTTAAAATAAATAGTGTTGGGAAAACTGAACACACACGTGCAAAAAAAAAGAAAAAAAAAGGAAAGAAAAGAAAGGACTTCTGGCCAAGATGAAGGTGTAGATAGATACACTTTGTCTCCTCAGGCAACCAAAAGAAGGACAACAACAAATTTTAAAACAGGAAACTACCAGAAAATCCAACTGTGTGGAAGGAAGCCTGACACCCAAGGAGTTGAAGAAACATTCATCCAGAACGGCCAGAGGGGTGGAGAAAGACAGCCAACGTAGAGAGGACAAGCGGCAAGGTGGCGGCGGGCAGAACTGGCGGTCCCACATTCATGTATGGGGAAACCAGGAGGAACAGCTGGGGAGCGAGACACCTCCAAACCCAGGGTTCCAGCGCTGGGAAATAAAGCCTCAAACCTCTGATTGAAAACACCTGTGGAGGGTGATGCAGTGGGGGAAACTCCCAGCCTCACAGCAGAGTTCGTTGCAGAGACCCACAGGGTCCTAGAACATGCACAAACCCACCCACCTGGGAATCAGCACTAGAAGGGTCCGATTTGCTTGTGGGCAGGGGAGGAAGTGACTGAAAGCCAGACCAGAGCAGAGCAAGCACGCACTATTCCCTCTCAGATCCTCCTCCACACACAGTGCCCAGTGTGGGTTGCCCAAACATCCCACCCCCTACTACGTAACAGGTGTGCCGAGAAAAGAAAAAGGCCAAATGAAAAAAAAGGATCAAAGCTCCAGAAAAAGTACAACTAGGCCAGGACAAGATAGCCAACCTATCAGATGCTCAGTTCAAAATGCTGGTTGGGGACTTCCAGCCAAGATGGAGGTGTAGGTGGTAACATTGTGGCTCCTAGCACAACCAAGTTTAAAGACAACAAAGTTTTAGTAACAAAACTCAACCAAAACACAGAAAATTGAACTGTATGACCAACCAGTCAGCCAGATTGATGAGGGGAGGAGTAAGCAGCTGGCTGAGCGGGTCTCCCAGAAAAAAGTGGCTGAACAGACCCAGGTGCAGGTGAAGGTTGGCAGATCCCAGGCATGGTGTTGCAACAGGCAGACCCAGTGAGGGCTCAAGACAGCTTGCTGACAGTGGTCACACATTCTCGTGCAGATAAAGCAGGTGAAGGAGTGAGCAGTGAGACAGACTGTGCAAACCAGGGCCCCAGCGATGGGAATTAGAGCCTAAAAGCACCAATTGTAAAAACTTCTGGGGGTTGAGGTGCTGGGAGAGGCTCCCAGGCTCACAGAGAGTTCATTGGACCGACCCACAGGGTCCTGGAGGGTGTACAAGCCCACAGTCCCGGGAACCAGCACCAGAAGGGCCCAATTTGCTTACGGGAAGCAGCACAGGGGACCAAAGTCTGAGAGAGAGCAGAACAAACACCTTTGTTGCTCTCTGACCACGCCCCCCACATACAGCGTCATAGCCCAGCTACCTGGGTGGCCCCGCCCTGGTGAACACCTAAGGCTCTGCCCCTCATATGTAACAGGCATGAACAGACCAAAACATTATGGCTCAAGAAGAACAGCCCAAAGCCCCAGAACCAATACTTCTAAGTAACCAAGAGATAGCATAGCCAACCTATCAGATACACAGTTCAAAACACTGGTGAACAGGATGCTCACAGAACTGGTTGATTTTAGCCACAAATCAGAGGAACAAATGAAGGCTAAACTAAGTGAAAGGAAGCAAAATGCACAGGAAACCAATAGTGATAGAAAGGAAACCGGGACCCAAATCAATGGAGTGGACCAGAAGGAAGAAAAAATGACCAAACAGAAAAATACGAAGAAACAAGAATTCAAAAAACTGAGGAGAGGCTTAGGAACGTCCAGAACATCTTTAAATGCTCAAACATCCAAATTATAGGGGTACCAGAAGGGGAAGAGGAACAGCCACAAGTGGAAAACTTATTTGAACAAATAATAAAGGAGAATTTCCCAATCTGGCAAAAAAAAAAAATAGACTTGCAGGAAATCCAGGAAGCTCAGAGAGTCCCAAAGAAGGTGGACTCCAGAAGGAACACACCAAGGCACATCATCATTATATTAGCCAAGATGAAAATGAAGGAGAGAATCCTAGAAGCAGCAAGAGCTAAGGGGACAGTCACCTACAAAGGAGTCCTCATCAGACTGTCAGCGGATTTCTCAAAAGAGACCTTGCAGGCAAGAAGGGGCTGGAAAGAGGTATTCCAAGTCATGAAATCCAAAGACCTACAACCAAGATTGCTCTATCCAGCAAAACTTTCATTTAGAATGGAAGGACAGATAAAGTGCTTCTCAGATAAGCTCAAATTCAAGGAGTTCATCATCACCAAGCCCTTATTATATGAAATGTTAAGGGGACTTATCTAAGAAAAAGAAGTTAAAAAAAAACAAACAGTGAAAGGACAGCAAACTTACAGTTATTAAGAACCTCACTAAAACAAAAGCAAACTAAAAAGACAGGTAGATCAGGAGTGGAAACATAGAAATGAAGATCTCAAGGAGGGTGAGCAAGAGGGGAGTGGGAGGAGGAGAAGGGGCGAGAAGGTACAGAAAATAAGTAGCATAGACAGTAGATAGAAAAGAGATGGAGGGGCAAGAATAGCATGGGAAATATAGAATCTAAAGAACTTGAGACACATGGTCATAAACTAAAGGGGGGGTAATGGTGGGGACGGGGGTAGGGTGGAGGAGAATGAAGGGCAAAAAAAAAAAGGACCTCTAGCCAAGACAAAGGTGTAGTGAGATACACTTTGTCCCCTCATGCAACCAAAAGAAGGACAACAACAAATTTTAAAACAGGAAACTACCAGAAAATTCAACTGTGTGGAAGGAAGCTTGACACCAAAGGAGTTGAAGAAACATTCATCCAGAATGGCCAGAGGGGTGGAGACAGGCAGCCAAGGTAGAGAGGAGAACTGGCAAGGTGGCAGCTGGCAGAACTGGCGGTCCCACATTCATGTGTGGGGAAACCAGGAGGAACAGCTGGGGAGCGAGACACCTCCAAACCCAGGGTTCCAGCGCCGGGAAATAAAGCCTCAAACCTCTGATTGAAAACACCTGTGGAGGGTGCCGCAGTGGGGGAAACTCCCAGCCTCACAGCAGAGTTCGTTGGAGAGACCCACAGGGTCCTAGAACGTGCACAAACCCACCCACCTGGGAATCAGCACTAGAAGGGTCCCATTTGCTTGTGGGCAGGGGAGGAAGTGACTGAAAGCCAGACCAGAGGAGAGCAGAGCAAGCGCCACTGTTCCCTCTCGGATCCTCCCCCACACACAGGGCCCAATGTGGGTTGCCCAAACATTCCACCCTTACTACGTAACAGGTGTGCCGAGAAAAGAAAAAGACCAAATGAAAAAAAGGATCAAAGCTCCAGAAAAAGTACAACTAGGCCATGACAAGATAGCCAACCTATCAGATGCTCAGTTCAAAATGCTGGTTGGGGACTTCCAGCCAAGATGGAGGTGTAGGTGGAAACACTGTGCCTCCTCGCACAACCAAGTTTAAAGACAACAAAGTTTTAGTAACAAAAACTCAACCAAAACACAGAAAATTGAACTGTATGACCAACCAGTCAGCCAGATTGATGAGGGGTAGAGTCAGCGGCTGGCGGAGCAGGTCTCGCAGGGAAAAGTGGCTGAACAGACCCAGGTGCAGGTGAAGGTTGGCAGATCCCAGGCATGGGGTGGCACCAGGCAGACCCAGTGAGGGCTCAAGACAGCTTGCTGACAGCGGTCACACATTCTCGTGCAGATAAACCAGGCGAAGGAGCGAGCACTGAGACAGACCGTGAAAACCAGGTCCCCAGCGATGGGAATTAGAGCCTAAAAGCACCAATTGTAAAAACTTCTGGGGGTTGAGGTGCTGGGAGAGGCTCCCAGGCTCACAGAGAATTCATTGGACAGATCCACAGGGTCCTGGAGGGTGTACAAGCCCACAGTCCCGGGAACCAGCACCAGAAGGGCCCAATATGCTTGTAGGAAGCAGCACAGGGGACCAAAGTCTGAGAGAGAGCAGAACAAACGCCATTGTTGCTCTCTGACCACGCCCCCACATACAGCGTCATAGCCCAGCTACCTGGGTGGCCCCGCACTGGTGAACACCTAAGGGTGCGCCCCTCATATGTAATAGGTGTGAACAGACCAAAACATTATGGCTCAAGAAGAACAGCCCAAAGCCCCAGAGCCAATACTTCTAAGTGACCAAGAGATAGCATAGCCAACCTATCAGATGCACAGTTCAAAACACTGGTGAACAGGATGCTCACAGAACTGGTTGATTTTAGCCACAAATCAGAGGAACATATGAAGGCTAAACTAAGTGAAGTGAAGCAAAATGCGCAGGAAACCAATAGTGATAGAAAGGAAACTGGGACCCAAATCAATGGAGTGACCAGAAGGAAGAAAAAATGACCAAACAGAAAAATATGAAGAAACCAGAATTCAAAAAACTGAGGAGAGGCTTAGGAACGTCCAGGACATCTTTAAACGCTCCAACATGCGAATGATAGGGGTACCAGAAGGGGGAAAGGAACAGCCACCAGTGGAAAACTTATTTGAACAAATAATAGAGGAGAATTTTCCCAATCTCGCAAAGGAAATAGACTTCCAGGAAATCCAGGAAACTCAGAGGGTCCCAAAGAAGTTGGAACCAAGAAGAAACACACCAAGGCACATCATCATTACATTAGCCAAGATGAAAATGAAGGAGAGAATCCTAGAAGCAGCAAGAGCTAAGGGGACAGTCACCTACAAAGGAGTCCCCATCAGACAGTCAGCGGATTTCTCAAAAGAGACGTTACAGGCAAGAAGGGGCTGGAAAGAGGTATTCCAAGTCATGAAATCCAAAGACCTACAACCAAGATTGCTCTATCCAGCAAAGAATGGAAGGACAGAGAAAGTGCTTCTCAGATAAGATCAAATTCAAAGAGTTCATCATCACCAAGCTCTTATTATATGAAATGTTAAGGGGACTTATCTAAGAAAAAGAAGTTAAAGAAACATGAACAGTGAAAGGACAACAAACTCACAGTTATTAACAACCACGCCTAAAACAAAAGCAAACTAAAAGGACAGCTAGATCAGGAGTGGAAACATAGAAATGAAGATCTCAAGGAGGGTTAGCAAGAGGGGAGTGGGAGGAGGAGAAGGGGGGAGAAGGTACAGAAAATAAGTAGCATAGACAGTAGATAGAAAATAGATGGGGGGGCAAGAATAGCATGGGAAATATAGAATCTAAAGAACTTGAGACACATGGACATAAACTAAAGGAGGGGGTAATGGTGGGGACGGGGGTAGGGTGGAGGGGAATGAGGGGGGAATAAAACAACTGTAACAGCATAATCAATAAAAAATAAATTTTAAATACATAGTGTTGGGAAAACTGAACACACACGTGCAAAAAAAAAAAAAGAAAGAACTTCTGGCCAAGATGAAGGTGTAGATAGATACACTTTGTCTCCTCATGCAACCAAAAGAAGGACAACAACAAATTTTAAAACAGGAAACTACCAGAAAATCCAACTGTATGGAAGGAAGCCTGACACCCAAGGAGTTGAAGAAACATTCATCCAGAACGGCCAGAGGGGTGGAGACAGGCAGCCAAGGTAGAGAGGACAAGAGGCAAGGCGGTGGCTGGCAGAACTGGCGGTCCCACATTCATGTGTGGGGAAACCAGGAGGAACAGCTGGGGAGCGAGACACCTCCAAACCCAGGGTTCCAGCGCCAGGAAATACACCCTCAAACCTCTGATTGAAAACACCTGTGGAGGGTGCCGCAGTGGGGGAAACTCCCAGCCTCACAGCAGAGTTCGTTGGAGAGACTCACAGGGTCCTAGAACGTGCACAAACCCACCCACTTGGGAATCAGCACTAGAAGAGTCTGATTTGCTTGTGGGCAGGGGAGGAAGTGATTGAAAGGCAGACCAGAGCAGAGCAAGCAGCACTATTCCCTCTCGGATCCTCCCCCACACACAGTGCCCAGTGTGGGTTGCCCAAACATCCCACCCCTTAGTACGTAACACGTGTGCCGAGAAAAGAAAAAGACCAAATGAAAAAAAGGATCAAAGCTCCAGAAAAAGTACAACTAGGCCATGAAAAGGTAGCCGACCTATCAGATGCTCAGTTCAAAATGCTGGTTGGGGACTTCCAGCCAAGATAGAGGCGTAGGTGGAAACATTGTGCCTCCTCGCACAACCAAGTTTAAAGACAACAAAGTTTTAGTAACAAAAACTCAACCAAGACACAGAAAATAGAACTGTATGACCAACCACTCAGCCAGATGGATGAGGGGAGGAGTCAGCAGCTGGCAGAGCGGGTCTCGCAGGGAAAAGTGGCTGAACAGACCCAGGTGCAGGTGAAGGTTGGCAGATCCCAGGCATGGGGTGGCACCAGGCAGACCCAGTGAGGGCTCAAGACAGCTTGCTGACAGCGGTCACACATTCTCGTGCAGATAAACCAGGCGAAGGAGCGAGCAGTGAGACAGACCATGCAAACCAGGGCCCCAGCGATGGGAATTAGAGCCTAGAAGCACCAATTGGAAAAACTTCTGGGGGTTGAGGTGCCGGGAGAGGCTCCCAGGCTCACAGAGAGTTCATTGGACAGACCCATAGGGTCCTGGAGGGTGCACAAGCCCACACTCCCGGGAACCAGCACCAGAAGGGCCCAATTTGCTTACGGGGAGCAGCACAGGGGACCAAATTCCAAGAGAGAGCAGAACAAATGCCACTGTTGCTCTCTGACCACGCCCCCACATACAGCGTCATAGCCCAGCTACCTGGGTGGCCCCGCACTGGTGAACACCTAAGGGTGCGCCCCTCATATGTAATAGGTGGGAACAGATCAAAACATTATGTCTCAAGAAGAACAGCACAAAGCCCCAGAGCCAATACTTCTAAGTGACCAAGAGATAGCATAGCCAACCTATCAGATGCACAGTTCAAAACACTGGTGATCAGGATGCTCACAGAACTGGTTGATTTTAGCCACAAATCAGAGGAACAAATGAAGGTTAAACTAAGTGAAGTGAAGCAAAATGCACAGGAAACCAATAGTGATAGAAAGGAAACTGGGACCCAAATCAATGGAGTGACCAGAAGGAAGAAAAAATGACCAAACAGAAAAATACGAAGAAACAGCAATTCAAAAAAATGAGGAGAGGCTTAGGAACTTCCAGGACATCTTTAAATGCTCCAACATCCAAATTATAGGGGTACCAGAAGAGGAAGAGGAACAGCCACCAGTGGAAAACTTATTTGAACAAATAATAGAGGAGAATTTCCCCAATCTCGCAAAAAAAAAAAAATAGACTTCCAGGAAATCCAGGAAGCTCAGAGAGTCCCAATGAAGGTGGACTCAAGAAGGAACACACCAAGGCACATCATCATTACATTAGCCAAGATGAAAATGAAGGAGAGAATCCTAGAAGCAGCAAGAGCTAAGGGGACAGTCACCTACAGAGGAGTCCCCATCAGACTGTCAGCAGATTTCTCAAAAGAGACCTTACAGGCAAGAAGGGGCTGGAAAGAGGTATTCCAAGTCATGAAATCCAAAGACCTACAACCAAGATTGCTCTATCCAGAAAAACTTTCTTTTAGAATGGAAGGACAGAGAAAGTGCTTCTCAGATAAGATCAAATTCAAGGAGTTCATCATCACCAAGCCCTTATTCTATGCAATGTTAAAGGGACTTATCTAGGAAAAAGAAGTTAAAGAAAAACATAAACAGTGAAAGGACAGCAAACTCACAGTTATTAAGAACCACACTAAAACAAAAGCAAACTAAAAAGACAACTAGATCAGGAGTGGAAATATAGAAATGAAGATCTCAAGGAGGGTTAGCAACAGGGGAGTGGGAGGAGGATAAGGGGGAGAAGGTACAGAAAATAAGTAGCATAGACTGTAGATGGAAAATAGATGGGGGGGCAAGAATAGAATGGGAAATGAAAAAGGATTGAGACATAAATAGGGGGGTGGGGGGGTAGGGTGGAGGGGAAAAAGGGGGAATAGAACAATGTAAAGCATAATCAATAAAAAAAAAGAACACAAAAAAAAGAACACACCTAACAAAAGAATGAAAAGGACAGTAGATAGGAGTGGAATGATGAAGTCTCGGAGGGTTGCAATAGGGGAGTGGGAGGAGGAAGAGGGGGGAGAAGGTACAGAAAATAAGTAGCATAGACAGTAGATAGAAAATAGATGGGGGGGGCAAGAATAGCATGGGAAATATAGAATCTAGAGAACTTGAGACACATGGACATAAACTAAAGGAGGGGGTAATGTTGGGGACAGTGGTAGGGTGGAGGAGAATGAGGGGGGGAATAAAACTACTGTAACAGCATAATCAATAAAAAAATAAATTTAAAATAAATAAATAGTGTTGGGAAAACTGAACACACACTTGCAAAAAAAAAAGAAAGGACTTCTGGCCAAGACGAAGGTGTAGTGAGATACACTTTGTCCCCTCATGCAACCAAAAGAAGGACAACAACAAATTTTAAAACAGGAAACTACCAGAAAATCCAACTGTATGGAAGGAAGCTTGACATCCAAAAAGTTGAAGAAACATTCATCTAGAATGGCCAGAGGGGTGGAGACAGGCAGCCAAGGTAGAGAGGACAAGAGGCAAGGCGGTGGCTGGCAGAACTGGCGGTCCCACATTCATGTGTGGGGAAACCACGAGGAACAGCTGGGGAGCGAGACACCTCCAAACCCAGGGTTCTAGCGCCAGGAAATAAAGCCTCAAACCTCTGATTGAAAACACCTGTGGAGGGTGCTGCAGTGGGGGAAACTCCCAGCCTCACAGCAGAGTTTGTTGGAGAGACTCACAGGGTTCTAGAACGTGCACAAACCCACCCACATGGGAATCAGCACTAGAAGGGTCAGATTTGCTTGTGGGCAGGGGAGGAAGTGACTGAAAGCCAGACCAGAGCAGAGCGGAGCAAGCGGCACTGTTCTCTCTCGGATCCTCCCCCACACACAGTGCCCAATGTGGGTTGGCCAAACATTCCACCCTTACTACGTAACAGGTGTGCCGAGAAAAGAAAAAGACCAAATGAAAAAAAGGATCAAAGCTCCAGAAAAAGTACAACTAGGCCAGGACAAGATAGCCAACCTATCAGATGCTCAGTTCAAAATGCTGGTTGGGGACTTCCAGCCAAGATGGACGCGTAGGTGGAAATACTGTCCCTCCTCGCACAACCAAGTTTAAAGACAACAAAGTTTTATTAACAAAAACTCAACCAAAACACAGAAAATTGAACTGTATGACCAACCAGTCAGCCAGATTGATGAGGGGAGGAGTCAGCAGCTGGTGGAGCGGGTCTCGCAGGGAAAAGTGGCTGAACAGACCCAGGTGCAGGTGAAGGTTGGCAGATCCCAGGCATGGGGTGGCACCAGGCAGAACCAGTGAGGGCTCAGGACAGCTGGCTGACAGCGGTCACACATTCTCGTGCAGATAAACCCGGCGAAGGAGTGAGCAGTGAGACAGACTGTGCAAACCAGGGCCCCAGCGATGGGAATTAGAGCCTAAAAGCACCAATTGTAAAAACTTCTGGGGGTTGAGGTGCCGGGAGAGGCTCCCAGGCTCAGAGAGTTCATTGGACAGATCCACAGGGTCCTGGAGGGTGCACAAGCCCACACTCCTGGGAACCAGCACCAGAAGGGCCCAATTTGCTTACGGGAAGCAGCACAGGGGACCAAATTCCAAGAGAGAGCAGAACAAACGCCATTGTTGCTCTCTGACCACGCCCCCACATGCAGCGTCATAGCCCAGCTACCTGGGTGGCTCCGCCCTGGTGAACACCTAAGGCTCTGCCCCTCATATGTAACAGGCATGAACAGACCAAAACATTATGGCTCAAGAAGAACAGCCCAAAGCCCCAGAGCCAATACTTCTAAGTGACCAAGAGATAGCATAGCCAACCTATCAGATGCACAGTTCAAAACACTGGTGAACAGGATGCTCACAGAACTGGTTGATTTTAGCCACAAATTAGAGGAACAAATGAAGGCTAAACTAAGTGAAGTGAAGCAAAATGCATAGGAGACCAATAGTGATAGAATGGATACTGGGACTCAAATCAATGGAGTGACCAGAAGGAAGAAAAAAATGACCAAACAGAAAAATATGAAGACACAAGAATTCAAAAAACTGAGGAGAGGCTTAGGAACCTCCAGGACATCTTTAAACGCTCCAACATCCGAATTATAGGGGTACCAGAAGGGGGAAAGGAACAGCCACCAGGAGAAAACTTATTTGAACAAATAATAAAGGAGATTTTCCCTTTCTGGCAAAGGAAATAGACTTGCAGGAAATCCAGGAAGCTCAGAGAGTCCCAAAGAAGTTGGACCCAAGAAGAAACACACCAAGGCACATCATGATTACATTAGCCAAGATGAAAATGAAGGAGAGAATCCTAGAAGTAGCAAGAGCTAAGGGGACAGTCACCTACAGAGGAGTCCCCATCAGACTGTCAGCAGATTTCTCAAAAGAGACCTTACAGGCAAGAAGGGGCTGGAAAGAGGTATTCCAAGTCATGAAATCCAAAGACCTACAACCAAGATTGCTCTATCCAGAAAAGCTTTCTTTTAGAATGGAAGGACAGAGAAAGTGCTTCTCAGATAAGATTAAATTCAAGGAGTTCATCATCACCAAGCCCTTATTTATGAAATGTTAAAGGGACTTATCTAAGAAAAAGAAGTTAAAAAAAAACATAAACAGTGAAAGGACAGCAAACTCACAGTTATTAAGAACCACACTAAAACAAAAGCAAACTAAAAAGACAACTAGATCAGGAGTGGAAATATAGAAATGAAGATCTCAAGGAGGGTTAGCAACGCGAGTGGGAGGAGGAGAAGGTACAGAAAATAAGTAGTATAGACAGTAGATAGAAAATAGATAGGAGAGGGTAAGAATAGTAGGGGAAATATAGAATCTAAAGAACTTGAGACACATGGTCATAAACTAAAGGGGGGGTCATGGTGGGGATGGGGGGTAGGGTGGAGGGGAATGAAGGGGGGAATAGAACTGTAACAGCATAGTCAATAAAATGTATTAAAAATAAAAATAGCCCTGGCTGGCATAGCTCAGTGGATTGAGCTTGGGCCTGTGAACCACACAATCAAGGTTCGATTCCCAGGCAGGGCACATGCCTGGGTTGCAGGCCAGTTCCTGGCAGGGGGCTCAGGAGAGGCAACCATACATTGTTTCTCTCCTTCTCTCCTTCCCTTCCTCTCTAAAGATAAATAAATAAAATCTTTTTTAAAAAAGCATAGCTCCCACCATTACAATAAGAAAGGTCAGATCATCCTTGACTAAAAAATTAAAAAATAATAAAATAAAAAATAAAAATAAATAAAAATAAAAAAGTTCTAGAAGCTCCTACGAACCATACTTCCTTCTCAAAGTTTAAGAAAACTAATTTTATTTCCAAAGAAACCGCAGAGAAGTCTACATCAACCCACTGTATTGACACTCCATCAACTTTAAGACACACTTTTTACAAACTGTTACAATGTCTACCTTAGATTAGACCAGGTGCAGCAACTAGACACCGCAGATCTGTCCCCCGTGCACAGAATGAGTGTCCTCATGTCCCCAAGACTGGAAGTTTCCTCCGGCCAGCGGGCACCAGCCGTCGGGTCATTTCCACGGACCCATTTCCAAGTCTACCATTTCTTTCATTACCTCCGTCTCGGTTACTGCGTTTTTGGTTTTCACTTGTATTTCTAGCATTTCTATTCTAATCTCCCCGTTTCCATCCCTCTACTGACATTCCCTCATCTGCTTATGCATAATAGTACCTCCCTTTTCCACGAGAACAGGTCAACACCCCAGTTATTTTAAATTCCTTTTCTGGTGTCTCTAGGATCCGACTTACCTCTGTGTTTGGTCCTGTGTCCTGTGTCTGTGACACTTTTTCGTGTGCTGTATAGGTTTCTGACGCTGATGCAGACTGGTAGTGGCCGGAGGAAAAAACACCTCTGCCTGGCAGCCGGCTGCCTCCTCCAGCTCTGAGTGGTTAGAGGGGGGCCCGTTGAAGTCTAGTCGGGGGCTGAGCGGCACAGGGTTCGCTGCTGCGGTCTCGCACATGCACCTCTGCCCTCAAACTCCGCCGGTGTGACCCTGCTGCTGGCCGCGGGCTGTGGAGTCCCGGTCGTAATGGTGGTTGTTTTTGCTGTTGTTTTCTTCCACGTTCCTGCGCTAAATCCTCGCACCTGTGGCTCCGAAGGCGTCTCCACGCCCCTGACCCTCTCCAGCAGTAGGCTATTGCTTGTAATTTGGTGATTAATGACTCGACGCAGCCTTGAGAGTGATGCTGTTAGTAAATGTGTTGATTGTATGAAATTTTGCAACCCACGACACAATCAAAAGCATTTCCTTCCTCTTTCTCAACTTCCGGCAACGCGGTCAGTGTTCCACACTCTTCTCCTTGGACGATTTCAGCTACCAGGCTTTTGTGTGTGATGCTTGTGCACTCGTGGTTTAGGGAAGGCAGAAAAAATCATGGAAAGAAGCGCAGTTACGAATTGGAAGATTTGACCTGTTGCGGTTCTGACTTACCTAAAACTCGAAGCGGCTTTGGGTCACCCACTGCAACTTTGTCGTGTTTTTTTTTTCTCTCTCTCACAAGACAGACATGGGGGGTTGACCTGTAACTGCAGCGTCAGAAATTGCAACTTCCAAATTCTGTGAACCCAGCACAGGAAATTCCTTGATTTACAACCACTGAGAGACTGCTTCTCAAGGTCCACCAGAGGCAGCTCTCCCAGATCGCCTGCTCTCTGAACAGAAATTCCAAGGCCCTCTTTTTACCTGTTCACTTTGGTTTTTCTTTTACATACATATTTTTTAATCTTTATTGAACCTATTGGTGTGACATTAGTTAACAAAATTATATAGGTTTCGAATTCACAGTTTGTGTACAGTTCTATGATACATCATCTGTACATCGTGTTGTGGGTTCCCAACCCCAAGCCAAAGTCTCTTTCTGTCACCAAAGTCACGGAAACCGAGAGTAGGCTGGCGGTCACCAAGCTGGGGGACCTGGGAGCAGGTGGTTAAAGGTACAAACTATAGGACACAGTACTGTATTGTATACCTGGAAGTTGGCAGGAGAACGGGCCTTAAAAGTCCTTCCCCCACACACCAGAAAACGGTAACTGCGTGGTGATGGATGTTAATCAGCCGTGTCATTGTGGTGGTCACTTTGCGATGTCTGTATGTCAGAGCATCACATCGTCACCTCCCACTGACACAACATCAATTGTATTAATAACGTGGGGGGGTGGAGCGGAGGTTGTGCCTCCACCTTGTGCTCCTTCTATACCCACTCGCCGTGGGGGAGCCAGCTGCCATGTCGTGAGGACATTCAAACAGCATTTACGAAACGGCCCACCTGACAAGGAAAAGGGGCGAGGCCCCCGCCAACAGCCAGCATCGACTCCCCGCCACCCAAGTGAGCCACCCTGGAAGGAGACCCTTCAGAGGAGGTTGCTGGGGTCCGGGCGAAGTCCCCACTGAGGTCCCAGAGAGACTCCACTCCGCTTCCTTACGGGCCTGCATTTCCTGTTCTTTGAAAAATGACAAAAACCAGCCCCTGACCGAATTCTCTCTGTTCCAAATTCCTAAGCCACAGAGAACGGAGGTGCTTTTTTTAGGCACCTGTCTCAGAAAAGACTCATGCTGTCCCGAGTTCCTGGTTTCTCAGGAGCTGACCGTGACCCCATTCCTCAGCATCGGCTGGTAGGTGACAAGGGACACGTAGGGGCAGGGTGGCATGTGGACCTGGGATTCAGGGAACATGGGGTCCAGCAGCGTAACAAAGAGAAGAATTTATGCTTCTCCATCTTGTCCCTTCAACTGTGCTCTAAAAAAGGATGCTTTCATGAATAACCAATTTTTTAAAAGAATTTATTAAGCTATTTTTAGACAGAGGAAAAGGTAAGGAGAAAGAGGGAGAGAAACATTGATGAGAGAGGAAAGCATCAGTTGGTTGCCTCCTGTACATCCCTGGACCAGGGACCGAAGCCCCAACCCAGGCGTGTGCCGGGACCAAGATTCAAACCAGTGACCCCTCGCTCTGTGGGATGACAGCCAACCAACTGAGCCACACTGGGCAGAGCACGAAGCACCAATTTTTAAAAGGCAGCAAGTACCTTGCCAAGCAAACCTAAAAAACGTGTGAGCTCCCAATGTGGATGGGACGGTTGTTTTCGCTTCAATTTCAACATCTTACTGGTACTATAGTTTAATTTCTGGCTTCAGATTTCTCTATGAATTTTCCAAAAGAAACTTTGGAAACTAGACTCCCCCCACCCCCCCGATTTTAGGTGCTTGGAAAGGCCAAAGACATTCTGCCTCCGAGCTTTCTCCCCCGTGTGGCCAGGAGGGACTTCTAGGGCGGGAAATACTCTGCCCACTTGCCGGACTCCCTGGGCAGAGGGACCAGGCCTTCCCCACCTCCAGTGGCCTCCCACTCGGAACAAAGAAAGGCAAGGCAAAGCAAATGTCACTGACTCTGAAAAGCAAAGCTCAAAGGATGAAAGTTGTCACCTGCCAGCTGGACGCAACACAAAAAGACATGAAACCGAAAACAGCTGACGGGGGCCCGTGAAGCAGGGCTGGGGTGTGTGTCTCCTGGTGCTGGACACACCCCTGGAAGTTTCTGGCGGACGCAGACAACTTCCTCCGAGCGTTCCGGAGATTTTTTGATGCGCTCTGCAAGAACGTGCCCCGGCCTCCTCCGACCTCCTGAAGGTTTGGTGAATCCCGGGCGAACTGAAGAAACCAAAGTCTGGCTTAGATCCTCTCAGGTGACGGGGTGCTGGGGGCGTGGGTGGCTTCATCAAAAAGTTTCTTTTGACCCCCTTTCCGGCTTTTTTCCTGTAGAGGCGCACCTGTAATTTTCATGCACTTCCCATGCTAATTTTGAATAATTTTGAATCTCTACATTAATGCATCAAACCTATTGCTATTGGGCACCCATTACATATCAGGCACTGTTGTGGGCTCCGCACAAAGAACAGTGGACAAAACAGATGAGACTTCCTGCCCTAAACACCCAGAGTCCAAGCCGCAGAATTCTCACTCCTGGGGACAACTCGACCTTAGTAAAATGAAGCTGGGCAGCAGCAGAAAAGAGACGAGGGACAATTTCTGGCCACAAAAGTCCAGAGCAACAGCAGGAGCCTCAGTGCCACCATTCCTGTGCAGATCAGGCGTTTGCTCACCCTGGGAGGGCAGGGAGGGGAGGGAGGGCTCAGGGCCGATGGTAACACAGGCAGCACTTCCTCACCCTGCTCCCCAAGTCCTCTGGGAGCGTCCAGGTGGGGAGAGGCAGAGGTGGGGCAGACCCCTACCACCCCCCACCACCCACCAGAGCTCATATCTCAGAGCTCTCCTGCACCCCTTTGCAGGGCTGTGCAGTCCTTACTGCTAAATTCATAGCAAACACTGATTATTGGCATAGCAGCTGATCCATCATCTAGTCAATTGTGGGGGTGACTTTGGCCCACTAGGTAGATTGTGGGGGATACTGAATTGCCTAAACGTGTAGCCCCTGACACATCCCAGTGAGTGGGCAGGAAGGCTTCCTGTGCCCACGGCCTTCACCACCAGGGTGGGTGTGGCTGGCGAGCTCCCCACTGCTGGAGCTCGGGACAGACGGGCCCTGTGTGGTTTTCAACCCCTTGTTGTGGTCCAGGCACTGGGGCCTTCTGAGTTTATTTTTTATTTTTATTTTTCCTGTGTTTCTTTTATGCTCTGCTCCACCAGGTCAATAAGTTAAAAGCGCAGAGGTTTCTGCCTTAGAGCAAGTATCTCTGGCTTGTTAGTGAGCTTAACTAGATCCAGGTTGATAGTTGGTGGTCAAGGTCTTGGTAAAGTCTTTGGTTAGTTTGTTTTTTTGTTATGCAAATGATCGGTATCTTAATCTCCTTATCTGACCTTCCTGCTGACCTAATGGCAAGCTGCATACCTGCAAACTACTTATTTGATTTGATTTGTTCATTAAACTAAACTCTGTTCCATGTATTCCCCTGACAGTACCGTGTGCTAAAGAATGTCAACAGAGCAGAGTCTGTATTTGGTGATCAGGGAAGGCTTCCTGGAGGAAATGACATGTAACCCAGGCCTGAAGGGCGGGTAGGAGTTATCCCGGTAAGGAAGGGGAGGAAGAGTGTTCTGGTCCGTGGGAACAACGAGATATGTTGGAAGAATTGAAATGCACTTAGTTTTCAGGAACTCGCAGGAGCCCGTGGGTGAGGGTGGCCGAAAATAGGGACAGAAGAAGTTGGAAACCTGGCCAGAGGCCTTGATATCAGGTTAAGATGCTCAGACTTTATCTTAAGGTTAGATAAGGGCATTAAACATATTAAGGAGGGAAGTACGGTGATCGGATTTTAGTTTTAGAAAGAAGACTCCTCTTCAGATATGCCCGGAAGGTGTTATAAAGGCCAGTGAGATGATCCGATTTGCCTTTGAGAAGACTTCCCTATCTAAAATGGCTGAAGGAGGGTTGCTGCTATGTAAGCAGGGTACCGGTGGTAAGATCTGAAGTGGGAAGGTGACAGGTGACATGCATCTTGAAGGAATCACTCCTCTAAAGGAGCTTTAAAAGCCTAAATGAAGAGGTAACAGGGGAGCCAGCAGGAACCAAAGGGTGGAAGCTGCGATTCAGGACGGCCGACCATGTCCTCCCTGCGCTTCTTCTGCCAGCGCTGCTACCAGCCCCTGAAGCAAAGTCAGTCCGGGGAGACCCAGGGCCTTGACACCAGCCTAGAACCCGCAGCTCAGCAGGAGCCAGGAGACACTCCAGAGGAAGGCCCCACCTCCTCGGCGGAGACAGGTGTTGAAAAGCTACAGGCTGGTGCCTCTGGCAGGACTGGCCCTGGTGATGGCAGGGTGTCCAGGCCCAGTTCCGGCAACTTCACCCTGGTTGGGGAGCTGGGCTCTGGGAGGACCCTCCACAGCATCCAGACGTCCATTCGGGGCACCTTCGACATCCTTTCTGGCGAAGAAGATCTGGACCAGCCCCTGTGTCAGGAATGCACTGACCATCTCTTGGAGCATCTGGACACCCAGCTCATGACCTCCGAGTCCGACAGTCAAGACTACAAACGCTGTTTGGAGACCATGGAGAGAGCTGGTGGCGGCGAGGACGAGAGGGAGGCGCTGCAGGAGGAGCTGAAGGACGCGGAGCTGGAGGAGGCGCGGCTGGCCCAGGAGCTGGAGGAGGTGGAGGGGGACCGAGCGAGGGCGGCTGCGGCTCTGGAGGCGGCTCGGGCCGAGACCGAGCTGCTGGAGCGGCGGGAAAGGCAGTACCACCGGGACTACAGTTGGCTGCGGTGGCAGGAGCTGGGCCTGCTGGACGAGCTCCACAGCGCCGAGAACCAGCTGCGGTACGCCCAGGCCCAGCTGGCCTGGCTGGAGGAAACCGACGCCTGGAGGTTCGCGTTCCAGATCCGGGATGACGGCCCCGTGGCCAGTATCAACAACTTCAGGCTGGGCTGCCTCCCCGCCGTCCCCGTGGGCTGGGGCGAGATCAACGCGGCCTGGGGGCAGGCCGCCTTGCTGCTCCTGGCCCTGTCTCGCAAGGTCGGCCTGCAGTTCCGGAGGTTCCGGCTGGTCCCCTGCGGGAACCGCTCCCACCTGCAGTGTTTAGGCCAGGACGCCCCTGAGCTGCCCTTGTTCTTCCACCAGGGGCAGAGCGGTCCCTCGAGAAGCGCGTCTGACCGCGCCCTGCTGGCTTTCCTGGACTGCATGACGCAGTTCAAGGAAGCGGTGGAGAAAGGCGAGGAGCCGGGGGTCTGCATGCCCTGCCGGATGCATGCGAGGCGAGGCCTCATAGAGGAGCCCGGGGCCGGCGGGGAGTGCTACTCCATCAGAACCCGCTCGAACACGGAGGAGCGCTGGAGCAAGGCCCTCAAGCTCGTGCTGACGAATTTCAAGTGCAGTCTGGACTGGGTCTCCTCGAGGTACCGTCAAAAATAAACGTGTGTTTCCCCTGAGGGAGACGGCTCTGGTCTTGCTGTAGAATATTGTATGTGTGGAAGTCTTAGATCAATGGTAAAACTGAAGCATATAACAGGTCTATCCCTTTGAATAATAAATGGCTACCCAGACGACGATCTAAGAGGGACGAAAGGACTGCCCAGAGCAGATTAAAGCCGTGTAAGATTTCACGTGTACGAATTTGCCTCTCGTACTGCGTTTACCAGCCTGTCTCCTTTCATCCCGATTACCCACCTCTGTCCTGTTCTACCTGCCTCCACCCCCCTTTGCCTCCAGAAACCGCCTTGCTCTTGTCTGTGCCTTTGTGTTGGGGTTGTGTCGTTGTCGTTGTTTTGCTTAGTCCCTTCACCGTTTTCACCCAGCGACCCCCGACCCCTGCTCTCTAACAGCGGCCAGTCTGTTCTCTGTATCTGTGAGAGGTTTTCATTTTTTGCTGTGATGTATAGTGGCAGCCCTCCCCCCGCCCTTCATCCCTGAGAAACGTTCAATAAATTGCTGCACATCCTTCAATGATTTCAGGTGAGAAGTGTGTCCTCGGGCTGTGCCGTTACGTCGAGACTCACCTGGAGGTGAGGGGTTGGGTGCCCAAAGTAGACTGTTTGGGCTGGTAGATGATGAGTCTGAGGCTCTGTTGGGGGTCATGAGGTGAGCCCCTGCGGAGAGCTAAAGATTAAAAAAAAAAAAAAGTTAGACTTTGAAAGGCAAATTGTGTCCCGGTAGGCACAGGCATCTCCTGTGCTCTCAGAACAAAATCTCAAGTCCCTGCCATGACTGCAGGGAGGTGAAGTTCAATGGCATGGCCAGAATGACTTGCTTGTCTAGTCCACCCAGAATCCGAAAACCTGCACTCTCAATGTCTTTACCGAGAGCCAAGAAAGTGAAAAATCGGGCCTGTTAAAAATGTGGCAAACTGAAAAGCACATGAACTGTCCAACGGGGTCAAGGGCTTTGCCGTGGCAGCCAATTCCAGCCTGGAACCCCGGGTCCCTGTGTCCAACTTCTCCGGACAACCTGTATGTTTGGGTGTTTGGGCAATTCCTTGGTTTCTAAACCAGAGCAGCCAATTACAATGTTCTAAAACATTTTGAGTCAAAAACCATTTGGGGGCCACATTTGGCCCGGGGGGCCAATTATTTGAAACCTGGCTTATTTCTGGTGCCTGAAAACTAAATGAGAGAATGGAAAGCAAGGGGTTTTATCAGAAAATCCGACGAAAACAATGTTATTTTTTCCTCAAGGAAGTGCAAGGAGGAGAGATCTCCGCTCTCTTAGGTGGGGCACTGGGAGAGCTAATATTTACTAAGGTTTGGCCTTCGATCAGCAACTGGAAATAAGCAAGATACCTCACAACTCCATGATCTCACTGCATTTTTTTCTTGTGATGACAACCTTCGAGACATACTCTCTTAGCAACTTTCAAATCCACAGCTCAGAGCTGACTAGTCACCATGCTGTGCCTCAGGCCCCAGGACTTAGCTTATCCCATTCCTGGAAACCTGTACTTTATCCAGCTTCTCCCATTTCTCTTATCCCCGCAGCCCCCATGCCTCTGGCAACCGTTGATCTGTTCTCGGTATCATTCAGCTCAGGTCCTTTGCTTTTGGTTTTGTTTTTTAGGTTTCACATGCAAGTGAAAAAAGCAATAGTATACTAGACACATATCTACAGACTTTAGTTTGAAAAATGTAACTCAAAGTTGAAAAAAATCCCAGCTCTCCAGCTGTCCCTGATAAGCTAAATTCATTTAGGGAACTAGGATATTTTTCAGGGGAAATACCCTAAATTCATATCAGAGAACTAGGTATTTTTCTTTAATTGTCTCTTGTGTAACATAGAGGTAATAGTACTAACTTCACCTAGTTATGCGGATTCAGCGGAAGTATTTACATGCTCAGTAAAGTACTGGGCACATTTTGTTGCCGTGACTGTCACCATAAGAATGAAGATCTTGTAACCGTCCTTGTCCTTTAAAATTGCGTGTATTTATATGACTTATGTGACCATGTTTATGTCATAAATTTCTGCATAGGGAAATTCCGAGTGAATGAATAGGGATAATTTCTTTAATCCTTATTGTATTTTTTCTATTACCATTTAGTCCCCTTACATCCCCCTGCCCCCATTTCTTAAATTATAAAGTTTGCTGTACCTTGTTCCACACCAACCACAGCCAAACCCAGCCTAACACACTGCAGCCAGGAGTGTGAGTGGAGGCCTTGTACTGTACGTGCAAATGCCTAAAATAAATCAAACTACAAACTGTTCTATAAAATACATCCTATCTGCCCACCATGACCAATGTACCTTCATCTTTACCCAGAAGGCCAGGTTCAAGTTCAGTGTTCTGGAGTGCCTTGAACTTGCAGGCCTTCCCTGCAGGTCACCCGTGGACCATGTCCTTTTCTCTCCCCACCCTGGCTCCACTCCTCAAAGAGCTTCTGGTGATTCCATGTGGACACAGTGGCTTCAAGCTGCACTCGGAGCCCTGCCATCGGCCTGCAGCTCGCTGGCCCTCCAGGCCAGGGGTGTGAACCCCAGGGCCCGATCCTTGCTGTCTGGGGACCGAGGAAGGTGGGCTCTCTGGTCCCCACAGGAGCAGTGAGCCACTAGCACCAAGAGGTCAGGGTCCCCGATTCCTGCCTTCTCTGGAAGGGGGGGACGCGGCTCCTATGTGAGCCTGTCTTCCTAACACGAGCTCTAAAAATGTGTACTCATCCACTGCATGAAAAAAATGTCAGTGTTGTTTGTTTCTACTGGAATTTCTAGAGCCATTGTTAAACCTTTGGCATTTATAGCCCATTTGGATTTCCTCTCTTGTAAACTAAGACATTTTTTACCTATTCTCGGGGTTCAGAAATGCCCAAAAAGTAGTTGTCCAATACGCATCACACGCCCTCAGGTAAAGTCCTGAGCAGGTGAGTTTGAACTGTCAGAAAGCTCCTGCCGGCCGGAGGGGAAGGTGGGGTTTGGTAGGACTGCACACCTCCAGGGGGCTCCCCTTTCACTGGCTACACGTGGAATGGAAACCCCCGGAAGTGTGCGGCATGGCGGTTCTGGATTCAAGTGTTGGCTGAAAAGTCGCTAGGAACAATGAAAGAGTTTTACTTGTGAGCATCCACCAAAGGACGCCTGAATGGTCAGTCAGCTCAGAATGCTGCGCTGCTGTGGGGAGGAATGCAAAACGATCGTCACAAAGGGAAACACACCCAGCAAAGCCCTCCTGCTGCCATGGCAACCGGAGCTCACAAATGATGCAATTGTAAAGGCAGCTGAGTGTGGGAACGTGGGACTGCTCCTACGGAGCTGGCACCGAGGGGTGAGGGCAAGGTTTCATCAGGAGGGAAATGGGGACCAGGCGAGGAAAAATGTACGCTAATCCTGGTCACAAAAATAAATCCAGGCACAGCTGTTCGCTGAGAGAAGCGAAAGGGGAATGACGTGTATTTCACTTTTGCGTGATGTCTTTCCCCAGCGGTTACTAAAACACACTGGTCTGCTGTTCCTTCCCCCGAGCACCGTGCTGGGGCTGCAGCCACTCGCTTTATGGGCACTGCGGTCGGCTCAGCGACTCATGAGCAGGAGCGAGAGGGATAAGACGCTCCCCAGCAACTGGACGTGGCCCTCTATGTTGCCAACTTGTTCCAACCCCCAAATCCTCGCTTACCAAAATTTCTCTAACTTTATTCAGGGACATTTAACAACTAAAGAAAAGTTTTCTCTCCAAATAGGTTCAATGACATCAATTGGTCCATCTTGGTAAAGGGCATGGGAAGCTTCGTGTGCTGCTATTGTGATGTGTGTATACATTTGAATTCTATCCAGATACAAAGTTACAATAAAATAATCAGAGCACCTGGTGATTTACGAGGGCAGGGCTTTCTGGCTGTTGTGTCCATTGCTCTGACTCACTACCAAGTCCAGGGTTTTGCCCATAATCGGTGCTCAGTCAGTGCTTGTTGACTGAATAATAGGCTCTCAGTGAATGGTAGCAAGTGTTAGTGAGTGTGGCCTCTCACTAGCAGGACCAACTAGGCAGCTCCGAGTCCTGTATAATGACATGTTCTCCAGCGCCTTCGCTGGTCCCTCTCAGCCTTTCGTTCACTTCACGGCACCGTCTGAGTGCCTTACTGCCTAAGGGATGCAAGGAGCTGTGCCGGGTGCCAGGAGTTCAGGCTGGATTACTATCAGGCACCTGCACCAGTTGAATTTGCAGTCTGGCAGAGGAGACAGACGTAAGGCAGCTCACTAATGGGAACGACCTACAGTGGTGACAAGGGCTGTAGAAGGCGGTGTGGGAAGCTGGGGAGCCTGGGGTGGGGGGCAGATGAGAACAAGAAGGAGCTGCCTGGAGTGAGCAAAGAAGCTGGGAAAACACCCACCTGGAGGAGTAGATGGAGGCAGATGTGGGGAGGAAGACTCAATGTCCTTCTGTCCTTCCGAGTCCTGGGTGTGGACACCCTAAAGTGAAAGACAACTTAACAAGAGAAAAAAAAAAACCATATTGGCACGTATTGCTCACGTATCGATGGGTGAGAAACAATAGAAATGAGTAACTCAGGTGGCTTAGAATTCAGTCTTCAACATGACCTTAACAGGGAAAGGGGAGATAGGTGTAAGCCCCCAGGCGAATGTCAGTGATTTTTAGGAAAGACTACGGGTCCTTTCGAGGAACAGATGTAAGGTATGACAGCTTGTGACAGTTGGTCAGGATGCGGTGACTTCTATCTCCTCTCCTGTGAGAGGAGTCAGTCTTCCCCGGTCGACGGAACTCCGGGGGCGCATGACAACAGAGTCCCTTACGAGCATCAGCCTGAAAAAGCCTCTCCCTGCATTTGCCGTTTTCCAAGTGCCTGCAGCTCAAAATACTCTCTGTGCCCAGTGTCCTATGTTGAGGTGGCATATTCTGCCACCTTTCACAGGCCGCCTCGGCTCTTGCAGCCGAAGTTAGGGACTTGAGCCGCGGGAACCCGAAGGAGCCCAGCCCGGGGAGTCACCAGAACGGACCATTTAAAGGTCTCTCAGCCGTTCCCAAAGCCCAGGGTTCTTTTGTCCACTGAGTCGTAAAGTTGGAATTCTTTAGAAGCACCAGAACACAGAATGTCAAGTGTAATTGAAAAAATAAGCAAATAAAGTAAAACATTACATTATAAATAAAAAACAAAATGTTTGCAGGAGTTTTTTAAACATTTCAAAATACTGCTGAGAGACATTAAAGAAGAGTCAAATAAATAGGGAGAATTTGTTTAAAACAAAATCCTACCAGAAAATAGACTGTCTGTGCACGGAAGCCCAGCAGGCCGGCTGCCTAACCGTAGTAGGTAATGTTTATTCACTGCTCAATCTGTCTTTATTAGGCATTATTGGAGCTCATGACACACATTAACTTGTTAGATTTCCATTAGGTCTGCGAGGTAGGTGCTATTTTTATCTCCACTTTTACAGGTGAGGGCTCTGAGGCTGAGACTTTTCAGGAACTTGACCAAAGTCACAGAGTGGGTGGGAGACACCACTCACCTCGCAGGAGGCTGTCCCCCAAGTCCGTGGTGACGATCGTGAGGGCAATCAGCACACGCTGCCCCCAAACACAGCAGGAGTGTATGCGTTGGTGTATGTGTTATTTTGAGCTGAAGGCACCTGAGAATCAGCAGACATAGGAATAGTTCTCTGTGCTTCTTTACCTGCCTAAAAGCAGGGGGGAAAAGTCCCTTTGGGAAGGGGTCCCCGGGACCCCCACAAGGAGAGCAACTCTGATCGCCCGAGATGGGGGGACGAGTCTGCACGAACAGACCTCACTAACATGCCCTGCCTCTCGCGAGTTTGCCCAGGCAGAGCGTGGGGCAGAAGCAGGTTTGCATGGGAAATAATACGAGAATGAATAAATAATAACACATGGGAATTCGATCCAGCAGGACTGGAGGTAACGTACCGTGGCAGTGAGGGCGCATCCGGTGTCCACCTGGGAACCGTGGCCTGGCTGGGCTGTAAGAATAAGAGGGCACAGTTCTTTTCATTTTCAAAAGTCAATAATTCATTTTTTAATTTCATTTTTACTTTTCATTAAGAACCAGGAGCCATCGGGGTGTCGCGAGTCCAAGGGGGCGCATTTCTGCAGGGGCCGGCTGTGGGTGGCTCTACAGACACAAAATCGTTCTTGTCTGTCAGCAAACTGAGGTCTCCTGGGAAACACAACCGCGTAAACAAAACGTTTTAGAATTTTAAATTTAATATTAAGATTTTTAAAGCGTGTACACTCGAAAGCAAGATGCCTCAAATTTGGACACGCAGGTCCCCAAGTGAACTGCCTCCAACCTCCCAGAGATGGGGGTCTGGCCTGGGCTGCAGGGTGTCTGGGCCCCCACGGGGTGGGGGTGGGGTGGGGGGACAGCGCCCCCAGAAGAGGGCAGTTCCGACAGAAAGGCCAGCTGCCCCAAGGCCAGTGGGCAGGA
Source organism: Artibeus jamaicensis (assembly GCF_021234435.1). Taxonomy (NCBI): domain Eukaryota; kingdom Metazoa; phylum Chordata; class Mammalia; order Chiroptera; family Phyllostomidae; genus Artibeus; species Artibeus jamaicensis. Next base: position 5,787,017 of record NW_026522054.1, on the reverse strand, counting down.
CCGCTGTGTCTGTCCGGGATCCTGACAGAACGTAAGACTCCTGCCGGTGGTGTTTGAGAAGAAGACTGGGTTCTGAAGCCTGACCAATCAGTGCAGAATTGCAGACATTCCCCTTCCTGGTCTGGTGACCTTTCCTAACCTCCCACCTCTCAATGTCTCACCTCTCAAATGGGGGTCGTGGCTGTGCCTACTTTGTAGGGTTATCGTGAGATTTACCTAAACCTTTCATGAAAAGAGCTTGGCTTGTTGCTGTCAATAAGTGTTCAACATCAGAACTTGTGGGACAGGAGGAACCTCCCCCCTACCCTCCAGCTTCTTTCAAATTAAATCCACGTGAGACAGATCAACAAGAGACGATAACCAAAGTCACACATACATGTATGGGAACCCCCAGTCTGGAGAAAGCTGGAGACCCCACCCGCAGGGGAGGTTCAGCACAGAAGGAAACAGGTCTATAAGATAATCTCTGCTAAAGATGACGGAAGACGCCTTGATGTTTAGTACACAGAAGCTTGCCCTGCCTTCGGGTGGGTCAAGAGGTTATCTCTGATCATTTTATTGTGGGACAGGCTCCTAATTCGGGTTCTTACAGGTAGTTAAGGGAGGGGCAGAAGCTTCCCCTGAGCCCAGGGCTAATGTTGCCTTTGGCTACGGAGGTGCATCTTGAGGGTTTCCCAACCCACTCAGAAACCCAGTTTTTAGGTGATTAGTCCCAAAGAATAAAGGGAGGGGCGACTCTGCTGCCTTTGGCCCCACCCACAGACCCACGCCCTTTCCCCCCACCCACGCCTCATCTGGTAATGCCTTTAGGTGGAAATCTAAAATCACTGGTTTTCCTGAAGTCTTCCTGAACTGTCTTTGAAAAGCTAAGCATATACAATCACCCAAAACGTTGAGGTTATTCACTCCTTTTCCCCTTTATTGATCTGTCCTCGTGATCCAAACATCTGGGGGTGTTAGTATTGGCGTGAAGGTGTTTTGGACACCAGTTAAAGTCCTGGCCCATTAACTGCGCCACGCCCCTCGTTTCCCAGTGTCTTCACTTGTGCTTCCGTGTTCCCAGCAACTTCCCTGTTATCCCCAAGCCAATAGGAATCTGTTGGAAAAAGCAGATTCAAAGATGTTCCCTGTCTTGTTAAAGATGAACTGAGGCCTGTGAAACATTCTAAGCGTTTATTTGAGCAAAAAATCAATTTAAATGGAAATGCTTAGGAGTGTTCCACCAACAGGAGCCCTGGAAGATACTTTTATAGAGAAAAGGGGGGAACAAAGTAAGAAAATTATTGATGGGCTATAGTGTAAAGTCTTAGCGTTTTGATTTTGTAATCTTGAGCCATTTACTGGCTTAGATTTTCGGGTTGTTTGCATGGGTCTCTAGGGCATTGGAGCCACCTCAGGCTAATGGTCTCCTTGCTTAATTTAAACCGTCTGCATAATGCTTTCTTCATTCATTCATTTGTTAATTCACACATGCAATTTTAACTCATATTGATTCTGCCAGGCAAGGTACTAACTGCAATCATTAACATTGTGGAGTATGAAATAAAAAGGTACAAATAAAGTGTATATGCAGAAAGAATGGAGTGTGTGTGTGTGGGTGACAGCCATCCATGTCTGGGGTGGTAGAAGCCAGTTGGCCTTGGTTTTGAACATAAGCCGGCAAAGTTTGGGACCCAAAAGCTGGGCGTCGTTATATCTGTTCAAACATACTGTACGAGACTTAGCGTCTGCAGCCCATGTCTGAGCTACACATGGGGTTGCCAGATTTAGGAAAAAAAAAAAAAAAGGGGGGGAGGAGAGGAAGAATTTAAAGGGCATAAGTTAAATTAGATTTCAGATGGACGACATCTTTTTTTTTCACTCTAAGTATGTCGTGTGCAGCATTTGGGACCCAGCCTCATCCAAAGCCGAGACTGGTGTGCAAGGTCACGGGCTCTGTGCGTTTAGGAACATTATTTGGTTTTCTTTCATCTTGGCTTCCTTGTCCTTAAAGTAGGAATAATAATTTCAAAAAATAAGAAATCTTTTATGATCTTAGTCAATATTGACTAAAAGCTCTAAAATCACTGTAAATCCCAAGGAAATGAGTGAAACGGATGAAAAGGGAAGGAGCACAGAACCAAGTCAAGGGGTTGCCCTGAATCTCGAAGGATGAGGAGTTGGTCCCTAGAGGGGGGAGGGACACACCAGATGTGGGGGGAAAAAAAAAAACATGAGCAATGACACTGAAATGTTAAAAAAAAAAAAAAGTCAAACTGGAAAGAATGAGCTGGTGTATGGAGTTTTTGACAGGAAGTGACAAAGGCACCGAATGAGGAGAAAGGTGACCTCTTTGGAGGCCCAAATGAGGGGCTGCTCCCAGAAAAGGTGGGGCCTCTAGAGGAGACCATGCTACTGAAATTCACAAGACCCCGTCTGTTTTGTTTTTGGCATCGGGCTGGCCATTTGCAGCAGTTGAAAATGTTCTGTCCCCCTCCCTGTGCAGAGCACCCTGTTCTTCATATCAAGCTAGTTTGGAAGCCGAATCAGTTCACGGGAGACTCATGGCCACTGACCCCCCACCCTCATTCAGATCCCAGCTGCCCCTTTATCCCCAACTCCACGCGGTTGACACCCACGTGACAATTCCACTCCAGTAACTGAAGAGCCATTCTAATACCACAGCTTAATGTGTGAGCACAGTGGTGGCTAACTTTCTGAATAGAGCGGTTGTTAACAGACATCATCTAAGGATAAAATAACATTTACATCCGAGACTCGTTATTAGAAATTATTTTTATTCCTTTCCTGACATCCTTTCCCACATGGTTTGGGGTACTCACTCGCCAACCCTGCTTCCCGAATCCACCCGGGGCCGCTCGTGCCTTTATATCTGCTCACCCTTGTGGCTAGAGCTAGCCTCTCAGAAGTTTCCGATACACCCATTAGGGACTTTAAATTTGGGGTATTTATGTTTATGGGGCCACAAACTGCCTGGCCATCTGTATCTAGTGAAGCGGTGTTGGCGCCCCCTGGTGGTACTTTTCAGGTCTGCCTTCAATGTCAAGGGAGACAGGTTTTGACTCGAGGGAGTTTCCAGGACAGAGGAAGGAATTCCAAGGACAGTGCTGTTAGACCGAAATCGCCTTTGCGGTTTTATCATGGTGTAGAAACTCACATAACATAAATTATTTGAAAACCTTGATACTAAAGGTGTGCTGACCTTTTGACAATAACCTGCTCAGGTCTTCAAAATCGGCGATTTTTCAGATGGGAGCCCCAGACCACAGAGGAAGACCCTGCTTTTGAACCCAAGTCTGTCTGACGAAAAAGCCCGGCTCTTCGCAGGACACCGCACTGAAGGACAGATGAAGGACAATAACCACTCTTTCCCAGGGCGGCGAGGTGAATGCAGCCACGGTGCCCCCTCCCCAAAGGCCTGGACCAGTGCGTCTCAAAGGCGAACGCGCATAGGGGGATCTCGGTCAATTCCAGGTTCAGATCCAGCAGCTCTGGGAGGAGCCTGAGGTGCTGCACGTTTAACAAGGTCCCAGGCAAGGCTGCTGCAGGCCTGCAGACCCCACGTGGGGTCTGGCGTAGACTCCAGACCTCTGGACCCTGGCTCTGGGATGGAGGCAATTTCAGCCCCTCGGGGACCCTTGGCGATGTCTGGAGACATCCCTGGTATCACTGTTGGGGGTCGGGGGCAGTGCCGGTTGCATCTGCTAAACACCCCACAATGCACGTGGCAGCTTCCCACGACAAAGAATTATTTGCCCAAAGTCAACTGCATGGAAATTGGGGAACCTGCCCTAGACCCAGTCTCCTGTGACTTGGACCCATCAGCTACAGGAAGCTCCGGGCCTCCTAACCTGGAGGGAGTTCCCTGGGAAATGGGTACATATTTACTTTAGTTTGCAAAAGAAAGCAACACACACTTTGAAATCACCCGTACGTATTTTCTTCACATGAAAGGTAAGGGGGCAGGGGGAAGATGAGTAGCAATGGAGCCGTGACCTCGAACACCAAGACATCTGTGGGGAACTTGGTATTAAACTCCTCCAGCCAAGGACGTGGCAACACAAAGTCAGCAAACCCAGCAGACCTGGAGAGGCTTTTCCTCTTGTCCCACGTGGGACCAGAACAACAACTAGATACTTCTTTCTCCTGTGCTCTATCTTCCACAATATCTTCTAGGAAAGGTATAACAGTGAACCTATGGTTGGGGGTCAGCAAACTTCTGGAAAGGGTCAGATGGTAAACACAAGGGTGGGCAGAAGTGGGCTAACAGCTGTGAGTACGTAAAACGATTTATTCTTGTATTATTTATTTTTGTACTGTTTGTATTTATTTTATTATCCTTATTTGTATTATTTGTCCTATTATTATCATCTCATATCCTTACTTATGATTTCTCTTTTAGGGAATAATGGCTGGTCATTTAACTTACTTTTGCCCCCCTTGCCCCCACATTAGGCCTCGCCGGCGTGAAGCCTGCCGCCACAATCACTCGGCCGAGCCGCTGGAGCCCCAACGCAGCTGCAGATGATGATAGTAACCAGGGCGTGAGGCTGCATCCCACGAGCACCGTACTCACAAAAGCCGGCCCCAGGTGGGACTCCGCAAGGCAGTAGCTGGCTGACCTCTGGTCTAGGCAGCCAAGGAAATCTGGGTCAGCTGTAAGCCCTCTGTGAGCCGTGACATAAACAGCCACACTTTTCACCTGTCCCCTCTTTGGTTTTCTGGGGGTGAGGAGAGGGTGACTAATGCTTTGCAACAGGCACAGGGGGAAAAAAGGTTTCCCTGCCTGACCTCGTCACGGTGCAGACAACTCTGAACCCAGTCCATTCATTCCACGGTCTCCCCCTGAAGTCGACACCGGGGCTCTCTAATTAATCACCACGCGTTCACCGGCCACCTAAGACGTGCTGAGCATCGCTGGGAGTGATGGGGAGGCCGAGAGACACAGCCTCTGTTCTTACGGAGGCGGGGTTTTCACGGTGAGAAGACGGATGGTCACGGCAAGTTCAAGATCCATGGATTCATTGTTGATTTATTTTTGTGGCATTTTTCATTACCATTTAGTCCCCTTATGCCCCTCCCCGCACATGACATTATTTATTAGAGGCACACGCAACAATGGGTTAGGCATGTGGAAAAAGTGGGACCTTGGTACTTACTTCTGTTTTCAAAATAAATTCCAGTGGGTTCGAACACTTAAATGTAAACAAAACGAAATCATAATGCTGGAAGTAAACACAGGGAAGGTTTACGTTTTTTAATAATTTGGGGTTGGGAGAGCCTTTCTGTTAAGACCATGAACCTCATCCTCCACAAAGGTTAAGATCATAGAATAAAAGGCATTTTACATGAGAAAGAAAGTCTGCCACAAGCAAGATCAGAAGGAGCCGTGTAACTCTTTTTAACACATGTGGCATACAAAGAGTTAATACTGAATTGTACACACTTGTAAGAATCAATAGGCAATGAGGAATGGCCTACTAGAAAAGTGGTCCTAATTTACTGCAGCCCAAATTGCCAATTAATTCTAACTATCGAGTAGAGGCTAAGAAACTAAAGTGAAAAATCTGGACCTCACTCGACTGAAATTCATCACTGTCACACGGGTCAGCTTTGGTCTCGGCTTCTTGGATCCCGTGCTCCCCAGCTGCTCCTCCGGGGGGGGGGGGGCCGCTGGAACCCACGCCGAGAGAGGCCACCTGGAACCACTCCGGTCCGCCGCTTCAGCTGCGGCGGCCGTGAGTCAGCCCAGCTGGAGCCAGATCAGAGCAGTAAGGAGCCTTCAATGATTTCAGCCGCCAGCTGTTCCGGTCACTCCCAGCCTTTCAGTTCTTCCAGGCTGAGTCCCCACACGGCCGGTCAGAGACCAGCTGCAGACACGGTGTATCTGCGTGTGTGTGTGCACACGGGTGTGGACTCTAAAACCCTTACCCGGAGACCCCATGGAAACATAATGAAGTCATGAGGATCTAATGCAGTGTGTTTCAGCTGGTTGGTCACAAATGAGTGGAAAAGTGAACACAGCCCATCACCACCGAAGGCTGCGGGAGCTGGTCACATCCAGCCAGAGGCTGGCGTAGCAGGGAAGCTACTCAGGAAGGATCTTGGACGCCACACAGAACACAATAGCTCACCCAGCCACCACCCAGGGTGGGACCTCTGCACTTGCAGTGAGATGACGGTCTTCGATACCGGGGTTCAAGGACCAAAGACACAGGGAAGGCCGAGAGGAGGGCCAGCTCCGGGCGCGGGTTCCAGGTGCATGTCTTTGGCGCCGCTGCCAGCCCACAGGCCCCGCTGCGCTGTCCCCCTGCGGGCCACCCTCCCTACCCTGGGCTCGGGGCTCCAGCTCAGTCCAGGCTCAGCCTGCGGAGTAACGACGTGAGGAGCCCAGCAGAGGGCTAGGAGGTGGCTTGGAATCCCAGCAGACCGTGCGGTGTGACTCATACAAACGTTTCTGACTTTTTAGGCCCAGTTTCCTCATCCGTAGAATGATAATTAACCACTGGGAGCTGTGAGGGGGCGCGAGTGGAAGCAGAGTCACTGTGCTAACGTCTGGCACACAGCCAACACTCAGATGGGTTAAATTACTTTGTACTTAAAAGATACAACATTGGCATAAAGCTACGAGACACAGACCACAGAATACAGGGGAAATAGCCACGTCGCGTGGGTGCTGCAGAATATAACAATTTCTGTAATGACTCAGATAAGGACCCCACCGCCACCCCCGCCCCCAGGCTCACGCCGGCTCCCGGGTTCCAGACCCCACCCCAGGCGCCGCTCTCTGTGACCGAACTCACGGGACTCAGGCCAACGGGAGACAGGCCACGGCAGACTCCAGCGTCGCACAAAACCCCGCCCCGAAAGCACCTCATTAGACCCAGAACAGACTCATTAGCTGCAGGACTCGCAGGAGCCGCCGCGCTTCTCTGGGGCGATCAGCGCGTGCGCACCAGAGAGAGCAGGGCTGCGGGCACCTCCGGTCAAGTTGGCGCTGTTTCCGCGGGGAGGCCCGGCTGTCTGTCTGTCCATCACGTCAGCGAGGGAGCTGGTGGGCCCTGCTGGCGTCGGCCCCTGGGGGGGAGGGCCAGTACCGGGCGAGGCCCGCCCTCCGGGCCGCTCCATCCCTGGGGCCAAAGGCTCCGCGCCCCCGAACATCTCCTGGGAGGTGTAGGTCATGTAGAGGAAGCCGTCCTCGTCCCTGTAGTCCCTGTAGATGTCCGCCATGGTCGCGCTCATGCTGACGGCGCTCTTGTCATTCACCAGCAAGTAAAAGGCCTCCGTGGCCCCGAGGACCATGCGGCTCCTGGCACGCGGGGAGGGGAAGGGCAGGAAGCAGAGGTTAACCCAAAGCTCGCTCCAGCTTGGCCTCCTCAGAGTTGAGCACCAGCCAGGAGAGGCCTGTTGAAACGGCAGATTCCTGGGCCCCACCGCAGAGATTTCGGTTTAGCAGATCTGGGAAGCAGCCCGGGCATCCTTAGCTGCCTGACGCTCCGGAAGGTGGAGCTGCTGCGGACGCCTTCCTTGGAGATTAAGCTGCCACAGGCCTCCCGGCTGGGCCAGAAGGGGGAGGCCTTCCCAGTGTTAACCAAGAGACATACCAACACAAAAATGCTGATAAATGAGCCTCTCTTTGCTGTGAGGTTGAAGGTATCTCCCCAGAGGTACAAAGGGGATCCCGATGTCTTCCAGCATCTCGTGTTAAATAGCCTTGAAGGACCTTTGGAAGGGATCTCCTGCCTCCCAGTGCGCCCTTTGCCCCCTCACCCTTGCATTAAGGAGACAGGGAAGCAGCAAAGTTCAAGGGGACACACTTTACATGTCAAACCGAGTTGGGATTCATCCGGAGTAGAGGACAGACAGCCTGATGGCAGAACACACAGACAAAGTCTCAATCCCGGAGGAAGCTCCGTTCCCAGCACCTGTGCCTCCAGCTCCGGGCTTTGCCAGGCTCCGAGGAGAGGAGTCGGGATGCTTGCACATGGTTCATTACAACAAATACAACAGAAACAAATATATATTCGCAATGAATTCTTGGAAAACAAGCTGCAGTAGCTACTCAGGCTTCCAAGGGCCGGCCTCTCCAGACTGTAGGCCTGTAAAGAATTACCCACCCGGCCCCATGCACGGTATTCACAGTCATTTGTATTGAAGGCATGGACCCGAAGGTACCACGTAACCCTCCGAGGCTTTGAAAGTAGCTACGTTTTCTTTGCTGCGCCCTGTCCCAGGGGAGGAGTGTCTTTTGGAGACACCGTCCCCGTCCCTCTTCTCTGAGCAGCGAAGGGTGCCTTTACCCTTTGAAGAGGTCCCCGCTCCCCAGGCACACGTGCCCTGAAAAGGCTCCGTGTCTCCCTGGGAAAATTCAGACTGGGTGTTCCACATGCTCAGGCAGGAAAGATACTCAGGACTAGCTCACAGCCGAGACAATTTTAGAAAATTCTTAGAAATATTGGCAGTTCTACATTCTTTAGATTTGTTATCTGAGGGATCTCCCACCTGTTTAAAATAGAGGAACTCTCAGACGCTACGGAATATAAAAGGAAAGCTTTTCCCTCTGTTCTCCTGGAACACCGCATCCTCAAAAACCAAACAAACTAACAAGGCAAAAAGGGGGACATAAAGGCCAAGGAGGCACCCGGCAACCCCTTCACAAGCACCTCGTCACCTACCGGATGATGCTGAGGAACTGGGTCATGGTCAGCTCCTGAGGGACCAGGAACTTGGTCTTGTCCAGCACAGGCAGGGACTTCTCCTTGGAGTAGCGCTCCACGACCACCTGTGGGGAGTTTGCAGCCCCTGAGGGTGTGACTCAGTACCTGGGAACCTCAGAGCAGGGAGAGGTAGTGGGGGTTTTCTGTGCTTGTGCTTGTTTTCAAGGAAGAGAGCAGTACAGCCTTTTCAGAAAGTACAGTGCAGTCTTACCGGGATCTTGTTGGGGAACTTGGCCCGGATTCCAGCAACTTCCTCCTGTCTGGTTGCTGCAAACGTTTCAAGTACAAAGGAGTAAGTCAATAGCGAGAGAAGCCCCTGTCCTGCCTGCCCCCTCTCTGTCCACTGACCCAGATGCTCGCCGGAGAACTTTACCTAGACTCTTCCTCTGTTTGAAGGGTCTGAGGCTGGGGCTTTTCTGTGGAGTTTGCATTTTGCTCGGCAGCTGTGTCTGTGCCTGACTCAAAAAAAAAAAATTCCCACAGCCAGGATCTAACTCATTCCTCCATCTGCTTCCAATCGCCTGCAGGAGGCCCTTATGTAGACTGTGTGACATCAGGCCTCTCTGCCCCCCCCCCCAAGTCCCCTCCCTGGGCAAGAGGAGGTCAAGCCTGCAGATGGAAACGGGATAGCCACCTGCTTATTGGTCAGAAAACGTCACTCTGCTCATGACCGGTGCAAGATATATACATTTTTTTTTGCTGGAGAAATTAGGGTTCATCATAAAATCAGCGACTGTGTCCTCAAACAGCCCAGGTCTGGGTGGAGGGCTCTGGAGAGGTGAAACTTCTGGGTGTGAAGGACACTTTGGTACTTTAGTAACGAACCGTCTTGAAGGAAGGCCAAGATGGATCCAGCTGATGCAGAGACAGGACGCGGAATTCTCGCAACGGTCCTTGCCCTTTTCCCCCCAGACAGAAACTGAAGACCAGAAACGTTCAAGGATTTGCTCAAGGTCACACAGCTAGCAAGAGAGGCGGTTGGGATTCAAGTCCAGATTAGGCACAAGGCAGGGCTACACGCCGGCGTGTTCTGGTACCTTACCTTCTCTGCAACACAGGAGGTAAAGAAGCACATTTACCTCCAAGATCTCTGTTTGCGAGATGGGAAGGGGAGGCCCGTTTGCCTGGGACCGAAGCACCGGTAAGAGGCAGGCAGAGCTCTGCCAGGCCCCAGAGTCCACAGCCTGCCTCCGAAGCATACGGCATCCAGGCAGACCTTTGGACTCCGGGTGAGCAGGTTTTCATGACCTTCGCTGACCTTGCCGTGAGGCCATTCCACGGTGACGAGGCTTCGGATGAACAGAGGGCCAAAAAGGAAGGTGACAACGTGTCCCCCACATCTGCTGGGGGAATCAAAGGGAGCAGACCTCAGGGTTAAGGATTGGGGATGGGTGTCAAGTGGTTAAGTGAGGGCATCACCAAGGAGACAAATGGCCTAATTTCTAACCACCCCCCAGCCCCCAAGGAGCAAGTGTGTAGTGCACTCCTGGAATCCAGTGGCTTTCAAGTCCATGGCGTCATTGAAACTGCCATCCCCCTGCAGGGGGAGGGGCGGGAGGGGCAGGTGGGGAGAACACTGCAGACCCACCTCTACCCAGAATGCACTGAGGTGGGGGCCAGCCCCCGCTGCCCAGTCCCCAGGAGCGGGTCCCCCCTCCCAGACCAGGAAGAGCTAATGCCGGGCCTGGCCTTCCCTCACTAGCACTGTTATTTCTGATCAGGGATAAATTACTTTCCTTTTTGCAAAATGATTACTTTTATTTAGTTTAGAGTGGTTAGTTTGACTTAATTCGGGGTAGGTGTGTGTGACTTACGTGAACTGGTTTGTGTAAGGCCAAGTTCAGTGCCCTGGTACCAATCTGATGCTCAGTGTGTGCCCGTTCCACCCCTCCCCCGCCACGCCCCCCAAAGCCTCCACGGCCCCCCGAGAGTTAACGTGCATTCGGGTTTGAAGATGGAAGGAATAGCAATGGGTCAGGGGGCATTTGCAGCGTTTGGTCACTCGTTATCGGGCCTCTGAGAGGTTTCCTGACTGTGCCCCGTTTTGATTTCTCGGCCGGCACGTGGGATTATCTCAGCCAAGCCCCCCTGCGTGATGGGGGTGAAGAGGGTAATGGAATAAAGGACTCGGGGAAATACTGAAATGCAGCCCTACTCAGAAGGTGTCATCATTCTGCAGAGGGATGGGCTAGATCAGCTTTCTTTTGTGGAACAGTTTCTGTTTTGAGACGAGCAGGGTGTCTGTGGGTGCTCGGGGCCCCATCATTCCCCTCAGAACCTTGTCAGCCAGCAGGTGACCAAAGTCACATACTGTCAATGCCACCTGCACTGGGGGAAGGAGGTAGGAAGGGCGCCGTGGAAAATGGCTGGAGCGGGAGTGCTCAGACTTCACCCTTCGCTGATACTTTAATTAAAAAACAACAACCCAAACCAACACTGCTCACCATATGCTGTGGGAAACAGTGTGCTTCTCAGAACCTTACTGTTCTGCTGGCCCAGGTCTTGTGGTCCCCACCACCCCGCACGCCCACCCCACTCCCATCCTCTGTGGACACGGGGCCGGTGGCAGGACACCTGAGTCCTGGTACTAAAGACAGTGAGCTGGGCCCTGGCCGGGTAGCTCATTAGTTAGAGCATTGTCCCAACAGGCCAAGGTTGCAGGTTCACTCCCCAGTCACGGCACATACAAGAATCAACTGATGAACACATAAATAAAGTAGAACAGCAAATTGATGCTTCTCTCTGTCTCTCTTAAAAAACAAGTGATTTTTTTAAAAAGGAGAGTGAGGTGGGAATGTCAGAAGTGGCAGAAAGTGGGACACGCACTCACTGTTGGGGCGGGAGAGATTTTATTCCTCCCCCTACGTGAACATGCTTATACTGAACCACCCCCCCAACCCCTGCTCTCTAATAATAATGACCGGTTAGCCTTCCCTTGGCTCCACCAGACGTGACTGTCGTGGAAAGAACAACTCTGAAAATAGACTTGGGTTCTCAGTCTCGCTTACTTTTCGAAGAGGTCCCTCCTTGGAGCCACACGTTACTCATTAGCAAGAGGCACATGCTGTCATTCATCCATGTGACGCTTACATGTGGGAACCCAGGTGACACGCACGTACATGTGGGTGACAGTAGGCACTTTCTCCGCGCGCCGGGGTCCTGGGGCGCCAGGAGCCCGGCCCCCTCTGCTCACGCCACCTGCACCTTGTGCGAGTGTCAGCCGAGCTCACTCTTTCCACTTAGCTCACTGGCCGTCCACCCCTCAGACCTCCTGCCGTCTGGAGTCTGTCCCGACACCGTGCATGCTCCTGGGAGGTCAGCGATGACACACAAGCTCCTTTTTTTTTAAGTTGTCGCCTTCTCTGATCTTTGGTCGCTCGGCGTGTGGAGTGGTGCATTCTCTCCTCCCAAAAACGCGCATCTTTCTGGTTCCAGGATTACCACTTTCCTGGGGCTCTTCCCCCCCCTCCTCCTCCCTCCTCAAGCTGCCTCTCCCTCGTGTGCAGAGCAAGTTGTGCAAGGAGATAAATGGAATATCCATTTATCCATTATACGTTCACTTTAGGATACAAATAAAAACTGTCACAAAACTTTTCTGTTTCTTGCCTTGCCGCACGCCGTGGACCACATGCTGGTGCATCCAACAGAGACGCACTGGAGCTTTCAGACGAGCCTCCTGGCATCAGCCTCATTCGGACCGCACCGACGCCCAAGCCCTTGCTCTGTGCAAAGCTGGGAGCCCCTGGTGCTGCTTCTCCTGCCCCTTGATCTTGGCACTGCCCCGGGGCCGTCCACCCAGTCCTCTCCTTGCTCTCTCTGCTTTTCTGGGGTGATTTGAACCATTCCGATGGAGCTTCCCCAGTGGGACAGAAATAGGCCCGCCCCCTGGCAAATGTGGATGTTGGGGCTTAAGGAATGGCTGGGACCGACCCATCTCATTTCTGTCCTGTCCTCCTGTGGCTGCTGTCATTCATCCTTCCTGGCCACAAACTCTGGTTCCGGTGGGAAGCGGGTTTGGGAAGTTGTCATAGCATGGGAATGAAACGTGCACATCTCAGACAAGAGGTTGTTGTAGGCAGAGTCTTCATCCAGCATGTCTGTGTCAGAGGGGCTTCTTGGGGGCCCCCCGAATGTCGCCTGGCTCCTCCAGCAAACTTGGCCCGGGCTCTGCAGTGCCACAGGGGCAGAGGGGGAGACGGGAGACATGCGACACGTGAGCCATCGCTCACTCACACTGGGAAGGTGACGTTCACAGTCTCAAAGCAGAAAGCTGCAATCCAGACTGTATTTCATTCCATTTTACTCTTTGCTTTTCAACACCATCAAGCACCCTTTAAGATGCTACCTATCCACAGGACTTATTTCATCAACACGGGACGAAAACATTTTCTTTTGAGTCAGACTATCAAAGACAATGAACAGCTCTGGTCCCCGGGCCCAGACTAGCCGCTGAATTACAAAGCTCCTTGAACTCACCATTTGCCACTTGAGTTATAAAGCCACTTGAATCTTCTCACCCATGAAATGGTTTTAATGGTGCCAGTTCTGCTGTCCTGTCCCAAGAAGAAAAGAAACCTGTGATAGCCGTTAAATGACCGAAGACGAGACTGCATCTGACCCTGCATTCTCAGGAGCTACACAGAGCCTGGCATCTAGCTCATGTTCTGTGAAATTTCAACAGACCCCGGCTGGGTAGCTCAGCTGGTTAGAACGTTGTTCCACTGCACCAAGGCTATAGGTTCGATCCCCAGTCAGGGCGCATACGAGAGTCAACCAAGGAATGAATAAATAAGTGGAACAGCAAATCTCTCTCTCAACTCAATAAAAAACATTTAAAAAGCTAGGAGAGTTACTGGTATGCAAATTGCTACCCCAGGACAGTGCCCCGCCCCACAGTGGTGTGGCCCCAAAAGGCAGACGCATCTCCGGTCTGTGTGTTGATTATAGTCAGGGTGAATCGCAGCTCCTTCCAGCAGTGACGTGGGGCCGGTGCTGCCCCTTGCCACTGAGTGATGGGTCTCCTTGGGAACTCCGTTATGTGGGGGCTTCACATGGGTCTCTTTGCTGGGCAGTTTGGCCACAGTGCAGTGGTATCTGGACCCGGTGAACTGGAGCGCCCACTGCCGGGCCCATGCATAGCCCCCACCCCTGCCACCGTGGCTGTCTCCCAATGCATTCACTGCTCCAGCCCCGGGGGAAGGGGGTTCCGGGGCTCCCCTGCCAGGGCATCTGCCTCGGCACAGCAAACCTGCCTGGGTTGGGAAGACGACACTCCCTGGGGCTTCATTACTCCTGTACTTCGGCTCCGCCCTCATCCGCAGCTTTCTCTGCTCTGTAGCTGCAGGAGGTGAGCGTCTCTGCCAAGGAGACCCTCTGGATGTCACGCTTTGCGTTTAATTGGTGATTCATCCCTGCCACCCGTTCATGTGCTTTTGGAAGGCACCACACTCCCTCAGCAATCGGTACGCAATTGCAGAGTACTTGTAATTACCTTCCTTCCACCGTTTGCTTTCCTGGGTCGTTAGCGGCACCACAGCTGGGGGTTCATGCTTCAGCCTGGACAGCGGGCCTGGGTTTTGTCACTCGGCAACCGCCACCGCAGTCTTCAACACTGCCGCCACCGTCCCCCCTCCCTGGATGCGGAGTGCACAAGTCATCGAGCTGGGTGGAAACGGACATGACATGTGCATGTTAGTCACTGGGCTGGCTAATCCATTTTCTGACTTAATCCTTTAAATAACAAGACATCTGATGTTCAGAAAGCTTAGGAAATTTGGTCAGGGTCACGCAGCTGGTGGAATACAACTGATGACTGTATTCCACCAGAATATACATTATGATATAGTGCTCTTCACTCTGGACTTTTAAAAGTTAGCCTGAAATGACTACGGCTGCCACAGGGGAACTCTTCCTGAAACATTTCCCTCACAGCTCCGGGGGGCGAGGGCCCGTCTCTATTCCTTCTGCTTCAGAGGCCCCCGAGTTCTTCTGTTGTTTTCAGCTGAGATGCGATTGACATATACCATGATATCGCGTTCAGCTGTCTGCATAGCCGTTCGGTATTTGTAGATGTTGCAAAATGATCGTCTCAATAATTCCAGTGAACATCCGCCACCTTATAAAGTTTTGCAACATATTTTTTTCTTGCGATGAGGATTTGCAAGATCTATGTCTCTTAGCAACTTAGAAAAGACAATCCTCACCCAAGGATATTTTTATTGATTTTTTTTAGAGAGAGAGGAAGGGAGAGAGAGGGAGGAACATTGATGTGAGAGACACACTGATCGACTACCTTCTGTACCCACCCTGACCAGCAGCAACCTCTTGGTGTCCAGGGAGATGATCCAACTCACTGAGCTACCCGGCCAGGGCTCTTTAGCACAATGGAACCATAGAGCACAGTATTATCAACTATTGCCGCCACGCTGCACATGACGTCCCCGGGATCAGTTCATTTCATAACTGGAAGTCTGTCCCTTTTGACCTCCTTTGCCCATTTCACTTACCCTCCCCCACCCCCAATCTCTGGTAAACACCATTCTGCTGTTCTTTGTATCCCTCAGTTTGGGGGTTTATTGTTTGTTAGCTGTTTGTTGAAATGTCCCACGTGAGTGCGATCACACAGCACAGTATGTGTCTCCCTCTGTTTGAGTTATTTCACTTCCCGTAATGCCCACAAGGTGGGGAATCCTTACGTTCTGATTAAAAGAGACCACACGTTCGTTAGTGATCTGCCCAGAAAGAGACACTCCAGCTCCCAAGCGCTGTTCACACCTGCACAGCCACTGAGAGTGAAGGAAGGCGCAACAGCTCAGACTGTGGCGGAGCAGGACGCTTCACGTCCTTTGGGACAGAAAGAAATGCGCCTTTGGCCCCGCATCCAGGCCCAGCGCCTGGCCAGCAGGCCGGTTCTCCTGCCTTCCTGACGCTGCCTTGGAGGTGTTTGTGTTCACCGCCCACCTCCTGCCCCGCCCGGGATGAAGAAAGGTTCTCCGGGGGCACCGGGGGTGGGGGTGGGGGGCTCCCAGCGTTGACTAATCCCCTAGACACAGAAGAGCGAAGGGGGGGGAAATCTGAAGTGTAAGAGGGAGGAGGCTGGGAGCTGTCTGGGCAGGGACTGCAGGCCTCCGCGGATGCAGCCAAGGAGGCGTGGAGCTCATTTTGATGGGAGCCAGCGTCATTCCTTGTTTTCTGCAGCTGTTGCGCTCAGGGCCTGCCTGGCGCGAAGGACGCTGGGCATGGGTCCCGGGGTCTACCAGAAGCCCCGCTTTGAGCATCCGCAGAGGTTGGAGGGTGTGCCGATGCTCCCCCCCCACCTCCCACCAAGTTCTGCAGCTGAGAAGCCCTGGCAATTTGCCTGGCCCGCCTCCTCCCTCACACAGGATAACCTGACTCAGCTGCGTCCTGGCTCCCGGATTCGGGGAGGCTACTTGTCATTGAACTTCAGTGTTTTACCTTTAAAAGTGGTGATGATTACTGTGGCTTCACAACAGTACATTCCCTCCATAACTCAAAAAATACTTATTGGATACCGACCACGTGATAGGCACCCTCCACTCCCCAGGAGGTCCTGGGGTGTAAGAGAAATAAAAACCGACAGGGTTTCTTACACAGCGCGATGGAGGGAGGCCGCGGGGCTGGGAGGGTCTGACTTAGTGCCTGCAGGGGCCGGTCGGGGAGATTTCCTGGGGAAGCGATCCTACCTGGAGAGCGAGTACGCACCAGCCAGGCAGAGCAAGGCAGGGGCACGGGGTGCGGGCTGGGCACGGATTTGAGGCCGAGGGAACAGCACCCATGGGCTCAGTGAGTCTCAGTGGATCTGGCTTATTCTCAGCCGACACTGTGTGAGATACACGCGTGCACCTGATCCAGCTTCCCGTGCTGGGAGGGTCAGGGCGCACCTCTTCTTCCAGTGTGACCACGGCGCACCAGCCGGCCTGCCTGTGGCCGAGCCTCTGGAAGGTCGCCGGAGCCAGAGCGCAGCTGCCGTGGGTCCTGCCCTGCGCCCCTGGCAGGCGGGGACAACCACAGAAGCACGCGGGTCGGGGAACGGGGTGGACCCAGAACTGCCTACCCAAGGGCTGCCTGCCCGCCTTTCCTTTATTTACCCTTTTTAAAGCCTTAGGTTCGGTTTATATGTGGTTTTAGCAAGTGAAATTACTAAGACAATTCACTCTGAAGTGATATCTTAGATTAGAAATTTGGATTCTATTGAAATTACACGGGATATTCGCCTACACACAAAAAATACAGTACAGAAGTGTGTATCTGCTTTCGCACATGCGCATAGACAGTAAAATGGGGCCTCGCAGAGGATGTTGGTTCTTTGTCGCCCTCTGCTGTTCGTCGTGTTAAGCGCATCCACTTACCTTGAATCAGTTTGGTGTCCCTTCAACCAAACGCAGCAAATGACAAACAGCGAAAGCATTGACCAAATTTCCTGACTGGTGTTAACAGTTTGAAAACTGTGGTTTTAACAGCATTGGCACGAATCTTCCATTTTTGGTTTCTAAAAATGACATTCTGAATATTAAGGAAACCAGCTAATACACTTAAAAACTGCCGGGAAAAAATGGTCAAAATTCTAAGCAAAAGCCAGTATGAACTTAAACATTCCCAGGACATTTTCCATCCTAAAACCTGGCAGTCTGTGTCATAATTTTAATTTCAGACACTTCTCCCTTCATTTGAAAAATTTTAAATGTTACTTCTACTTTTTTCAGAACACAAACATTTTTAACATTATTTTGCCATTTTCTCAAAAGGAATGTTAGACTCGTTCTCTTTCAATTTCCAGAAGGACCAAGTTTAAAATAAAGTACTTTTTGAATTAATAATATATTCAAGCAAAAATTTTAAATGTTTTATCCAAGTAAACCATTTAAGTGTATTTTAATCATTTTAAGTAGATTTAATTTAAGTGAATCAAACTTTATCTTTTCATTCAAAAGCATCCTAAAAAAATCAGAATTTAAAATTGAAGTTTAAGGAAATTGAAGGAATTAGCCAAAGAACACGTGTGTAAAACCCACTGGCACAGACAATGGTGCGGTGGCGGCCAGAGGGGGGTGAGGGCTGAGGGGGGTAAAGTGGGAGAAACAGACATTTGCAACAATCCAACGATAAAAATGAAGGAAAAAGAGCCAACTCTCCATTCTTAATAAAAATACAAATAAAATTGAATTTAAATTTAAATTGAGTTAAAGTTAAATTTAAAATCATTGAAAAATCAGAAATTGCCAACACTCACTATTTACAAGATGCTGAAGTCTGATTTTGAACAAGAAGTCTGTGAAATATTCCAGCCTGGTCAGTTTCTACAAAGATCTTTTTAAATGAATTGGTAACAGTATTCAAAGAATGACTTTGACTGGTGAGCACACAATACAAGGTGGGGCAAAGGAAGGTTTCCAGTTGTTCTGTGGAAAACAACACAATAATTAATAAACAGTAATACAAAAATAAACTCTGTTCCATGTTCTCATAACCGTAAACCTTTTGTTTCATCCTGTATAATGTACAGATGATGTATTATAGCACTGTACACTTGAGACCTATATAATTTTATTAACCAGTATTACCCTCATAAATATAATTTTAAAATATATAGTTAAAAAAGTATTCAGCCTTGGCCAAGTAGCACAGTTGGTTAGAGCATCATCTCAATACACCGAGGTTGCAGGTTTGATCCCCAGTCACAGGGCACATATAGGAAGAAACCAATAAATGCATAAATAAGTGGACCAACAAAATGATGTTTCTCTCCCTCCCTTCTTTTCCCTTTCTAAAATTAATAAATTAAAATTTAAAAAAGTATTCAAAGAAGCGGAATGGGAGTAATTATAGTAAACTTAGTGAGTGGTAACCCAAATTTGAAAAACAGTAAGTATAAAGGTAAAATTGTAAGAACAACCCCCAAATTAAATGACTAAAGCCTGACACCTGCCCAAATAATGGCAAATCAGACATTAACTTAAAGAAGAATTCATGACAAAATAAAAAAATTCCCATCTGAAATACTAAATTTATAAAATATAATAAAAAATCAGGAGGAAATACCTATCGCTAGCCGTAACCAAAACCAACAGTCACAGACGTTTTTGGTAAATTGATCTATTTGATAACTCGACCTTGATGTTCCTTCAGCACTGCGGCCATGATCTGAGGTGTCAAACATTTCCTTCGTACGGCTGACCTCCTGGCTTCTCACTTAAGGAAGGCATTTTGGGAGTGTAGTATTTTATGGGTTAAAATCTCTTTCACACACAGTAGTATCTCAGTTGATCTGCAGAGCAGATGAGTCATTTCCCCAGAGGTGCCCGATTTATAGTCCTGTTAGAAACACCCAAAGCTTACATTTCAGCCATAACAAGATGTGTATTCATATGTGTGATTGAACCCTTAATGATTTAATCAAACCCACGAATTTGTGTTTAGCAGTAGCTGAGACTGTCCTGGTCTTCCTCTTGCTGTGACAGTGTTTGGCCTCCCTCTCCTGGCTTTTTTTTTTTTTTTTTTTTTTTTTTGCATTTGGCCTTTTTGA
The DNA here is from genome assembly GCF_021234435.1 of Artibeus jamaicensis. Classification (NCBI taxonomy): domain Eukaryota; kingdom Metazoa; phylum Chordata; class Mammalia; order Chiroptera; family Phyllostomidae; genus Artibeus; species Artibeus jamaicensis. Next base: position 5,767,757 of record NW_026522054.1, on the reverse strand, counting down.
TTAACTAGTCTTTTGCAGTAGTAAATGTTTATTGAACAACTACTTTGTACCCGTCATAGCGCAGCGTTTCTGCTAATCGCCCACACTCTGGTCTCAGCAATCACCTGCTCCCTGATGGGTCCAAACGATACCTCTCCAGCCCGTCTCCAGCCCAGGTCTCACTCATTTCCAACTGATTGCCAAGCACCCCCTTAAAGGTGGGATCGCCACACAGGGCTAGCAATCCGTATTTAGATATCTAGGTACTTGTCTTTTCTCCCCACTTTTTAACTGCGTGTGCAAACTGCAAGGAGAGGAGAGGTGGCACATTTTCATCTTTGAATCCTCCTTCATTCATTCCTTAGTTTCACATTTTACGCGCAGTAGTTGGCTCGGTGTGTATTGGCTTCAGTGCACATGTTATCACTAGTGCGTCTAAATCGCTCCAGGAAGGAAGAAACGGACATTGGTACCTTTGGCCACTAGGTGTCGCACCATGCTTAACAGTCAACAGAAAATTCCTAACCTGTTATTCCAAATTCCATTGAGATTGTAGATCGAATCTCATGTTACTGTAGCCTGTAATCTCAACCGTTTAAAAAAACAAAGTATGGGCCGGGCTTTTCTTGCTATAAGTTTTAGCTCTTAATTTCTCACTTACACGGGAGGAAAAGGTGTCTGGGGGTGTTGCACAATTTGTAGTCGACTTTGGAATCTAGCCTGGTGATGAGTCTGCGCTGCACATCAGCCTCGAACGCCCACGCGCTCTCAGTCCATGAGGAGCTCGGGCGTCCCCGGCTGAGTCCCTTTCCTAAGGCCAGCGCTGCGGTTGCTATCCAACCTGCGAAGTCCGGGCTCTCCGATGTACCATCTAATATCTTCCCAGACTACCGGCCTTCGCTTCTGTGCCTGGTTCACATCAATCTGCACTTCTAAGTACTAAGTCAGGTAATGTAGGTGCAGGAAGGTAGGGGACTAATTTGAGGTGAAGGATGTGTGAAGTAAGTCTGATGGTGCCCACTTGGGGCCTCAGCACTTCAGCAGATCCCCCCCCCCCCGTTAGTTTCTTTAGAAGGGCCAACACGCCAAAACCCATCCTGCTGTCCCTGGGTGCGGGGGGCACCGGCCGCGTTCATCTTTCCGGCCCCCCCCACTCGCCTCCCCTTGCTGCCCTGATCTCACCTGCCGGTCCTGGGTGGACTCTTCCCCTGCACCTGCTCACCCAGGTGGTCTCGAAGATCCCTTCAGATCCCAGTTCAAGAGGCAACGCCGCCCAACGGAAGACGTTCATGACTTCCCACTGTATCAGTTTCCTGTGGCTGCTGTAACAAATTACCCCGAGTAAGTGGCTTCAAGCCACACATTCATTCTCTTACAGCTCTGGAGGTCAGAGGTCAGGAATGAGTCTCCACTGGGCCACACTCAGGGCCCAGGCCCATTCCTTTGAGAGGCTCCGGGAGAGAATCTGTTTTCTTAGCTTTTCCAGCTCTGAGAGGCCTCTGCATTCCTTGGCTTGTGTCCCCTTCTGTCTTCGAGGGGCCATCACTCAGACCTGCCACCTCTGCCTGGCTGATTCTCCTTCCCCTTCCCCTTTTAAGGCCCTTGTGGTGACATGGGACCCACCCAGATAATCCAGGACCACCGCCTTGTTTTAGGGCTGACTGATTAGTGTCCTTAACTCCGGCTAAACCCTCAATTCTGTTGCCATAAAGCACATGCCCAGTGTGGGGCACTGGGATGCGAAGGTCTCTGGAGGTCATTACTCTGTCTGCCACAGCCAGTCAAGTGAAACCCTCCGTTTTAAGCCCTTACACCACTTGTTTCGGTCCATTTTTCATACATTTTTTTGTTGTTTTTGAGTAATGGCACTCTGCCTGCCCGGCCTGCGGGTTCAGGAGGCTGCAGATTCTATCTTTGCCCAGCACTGTATCTCCACCTTCTAGCACTCCGTTCAGATGGATGCCAGACACGGGCTGGCCAGGGTGGGGGGGGGGCCAGGACACATGGTCGCCGTGCCAGCGTTTCTTTAGAAAGTTATCCGGTCCGTACCGTTTGACACCCCGTCCCTGTTTCTCCCATGGGTGGGCTCCTATAACTGCTCGAGTTCTTGGGCGTCTCGCCTTTCCGATTCTTTGCTGGGTGAATCACTGTCCTTCAGGGTCACCCACAGGTCAGAGGGACTGTCTGCGAAAATGGCTTCTCAGTCTTACCTACATGAACCTGAGCAGTAATGTAATCTCTGCCAGCCTCTGTTTTCTCATCCGTGATGTGAAAAAAAAAAGAAACATGTCATAATAGTTATGTAGAGAACTGAACGAGATATTAATATGTAAATTGCATACCACCTTCCAGGCACCGATCAATGTAATGTCCTTTCTCTGGGTCGTCTACTACTCATCCTTTTGTTTTCAGGCTCCAGAAGTGTGTTCATTGCACTGAAGAAGTCTCCAGAATGGTAGTGGGGAGCACCCAGGAAGTCAAGAGTTAAATGTGACCAGCTCCGTGTGCAGTGCCCTGGGACCCCGAGGGAGGAGTGACGGCCGTGACAGAGCCCTGGGAGGGACAGATGCCCCAAGAGGAGCACCGAGTCACCGTCTCGCCTCCGAACACCCACATACTCTCAGTTAATAAGGCGCTTCAGTCACCGGCTGTGTCCATTTCTGAGGGTTAGTGACGCAGATGCAGCCAACCGGCTAAGCTGGGGCTCTCAGGGCCCATTAGCAAGAGATGCGCAGGCCACCTTTCATTTCGGGCTAAAGAAAGCGCATTTCCCCTGGGAGCTGAGCAGGGTCGCCAGGGAGCAGGCTTTCAGTCCAAAGCACGTGCGCAGACCCTTTCTCTCCGGCCCAGACGCCCCCCAGGTTGCAGGGCATTTTCTACGGGAAACTGATGTAGCAAAGCCCACACTGCTCATGCCTTGGACGTGAAGGGAAGTCACTCACCCACGTTCCATCGTCTGTTTGCTTCCTTCGATGACGCGAAGGCTTGAGGGCTGCCACTGGTGGCGTCAATGGCCAAAACCAGGCCAATGTCACCGCTTAGTGGGTGTGAAATCGTCCCCTCGTTTCATGTGGCAAAGATTTTAAAATAACTTCAGTGACTTTTCTTTATAAAAGCAATGTATATTTAACACACAAACTTTAGAAATTACCTCTAAATCTAATATTCAGAAGTAACAACTATGAGCAGTTTCCCCAGCTTTCATGAGGAATTAACTGACAAATTAAAATCTTATTTATTCAAGGTGTACAATGTGATTTTGAAAAATATGTTTATTGATTTTAGAGAGAGAAGAAGGGGAGGGGAAAGAGAGAGAGAAGGAGAGGAGAACATTGATTGGTTGCCTTCCGCACGGGGATCGAACCCACAGCCTAGGTGTGTGCCCTGACTGGGAATCAAGCCTGCAGCTTTTTGGTGCCCCGGACGATGCTCCAACCAACTGAGCCACACGGGCTGGGGTCGGCAATGTGATTTTCGATGTTCATATACATTGTGAAATGATTACCACAATCAAGCTAATGAGCATATTTATCACCTCAGTTACTGTTATTTTTTGTGATTGAGAACACTCAACTCTTAGCAAATAACTACACCATGCAGTGTCATTGACTGGAGTTACTGTGACCTCCACAAGTTCGTCACCCTGCATAGCTAGGACTTTGCACCGCTGACCAACATCTCCCCAGTTCCCCCCTAAAGTACCCAGAGCCCCCGTTTACCTTTTGCTTTTGTGAGCTCAACTTTTTCAGATTCTATATATAAGGGGGTTCATGTAGGGTTTGTCTTTCCATTGCTGGCTTATTTCACTTACAACATCCTCTGGGTTCCCCCATGTTGTCTCAATGATAGGATTCCCTGCTTTCTAAACACTGAGTAATATTCCATTATATATTTGTATTTATATACTGCAGTTTCTTTACTTGTTCAGCCATTGACAGACATCTGTACACTGAAAATTAAAAAACATTAGGAGGGAACAGCCTTGGCTGGTGTGGCTCAGTGCATTGAGCGCTGGCCTGTGAGAGCACCGGCCTATGAATTAAAGGGCCGCAGGTTCTATTCCCAGTCAGGGCACATGCCTGAATTGCATGCCAGGTCCCTAGTAGGGGACGCATAAGAGGCAACGACGCATTGATGTTTCTCTCCCTCTTTCTCCCTCCCTCCCCCTCTGTCCAAAAATAAGGTAAACAATAAAAAAAAACATTAGGAGGGAAATTAAACAAGACACAGATGAATGGAAAGTCATGGCGTGTTTGTGAATTAGAAGAATCGGTGTTGTTAAAATGTCCATGCCGCCCAAGTGATTGGCAACATCAGTGCAGCATCTACCAAACTCCACTGGCGTTTCTTACAGAAACAGGAGAAATAACCCCTAAATCCAGATGGAACCACAAAGGACCCAAACCGTCCAGGCCATGGTTTCGTCATCATGTTAATTTTATGCTGGCTGCTTGTCCTCTCCTTTCCACTTGGTGCAAGACACATGGTCACAGGGTGTCAGGAGGCTGGAAACACAGCGCACACAAGACACAGTTCATTCCTGCCGTATTGTTTACTAATTATTGTACTGCTTACCGTAGGAACAACTGTAAAGCTACTTTGGCTCACTCCTGTATTGTAGAAAACAGTATGGGATTTCTAAAAAAACTTAAAATGATAACTATCCACTTAGAGTAGTTCTGATTGGGTACACACACACACACACACACACACACACACGAAATAAAAATCAGTCTCCGTAATGGATACCCATGTTCACTGCGGCATTCATTATTTATGCGCACTTCACACCCACTCTGTGGCAGACCTTGAACCTGGCAATGGAGATACGAGGAGGAATAAGACACATTTTGTGGGAAGAGACTGGGGTGGGTGAAGAGATGGGAACAGCTGCACAGGCCAGCTCTGGAATGGCCTTCAGAGCCACGCATCACGTCTAGAACTTACCTCTAGAGCAGGTTGGGGCGCCACCGAAGGCTTAAGCAGAGGAGTAGCAGTTTTGTTTTGGAAAGACTTTTCTGGCTGCAGATAATTAGGGACTAATCCCTAATCTCAAGGGACAAGACTAGGGGCAGAGGAGCAGTTAAGTTGCGGCAATGACCTTGGTGAGGCATGAGCCATGGCTGTGGACGGAGGGAAGAAGAGAAGGGAGCAGATGAGAGAGATACAGAGGAGGCTGAATTAGTGAGATGCGGTGGCTGGCTACAGGTTTGGGGGAGGGAATGAAGAGAAGGGCTAAGGAGCAGGGGAAGAACCAGGGTGGAGGCGGGGAGGGAGCCTGGAAGAGGAGGTTCCAATGGGAGAGGACTCACTTTGGGAGGCTGGAAGGGGAGGCGGGACGTCCAAGCACTAATGCTCAGTGGGAAGTGCAATATGAAGATCTGGGAAAGTATCTGAAGCCAGGGGAGTGTGTGAAATTGTCCGGAATGAGCAGGAACAGTGAAGAGAGCCGGGGAGAGAGAGGAGAGAGCCCAGGGAAGCCCCGAGAGGCACGTCTCCGTGACTTAGAGCACATGCACTTCGCAAAGGAGCCTGAGACTTGGAATGAAAAGAGCAGCTTGCAGCAGGGTGGGAAACAAGGCGCACCGAGAGAAATCATGTTGCAAGGGACAGAGTAGTGGATTTTGTCAAATGCCATCAAGAATTTAAGATAGAGCCTTTAAGGGAAGCTGTGCAATGAAGTCAGGGTGTCAGCGAAGTCAGACAGTGGCTAAGATCGGAAAGCCCTGTCTCAGGGGCTGAGGAGCACGTGGGGGGTGAGGAAGCGTGTGTTTAGCCACGTGGCTGTGCTGGGAAGGGCGGTAGCCTCAGCTGGAGAGAAGGCGGTGCTGGGAGGTGGGTGAGCCTGTGTGGGCATTTCCCTGCCCAGCGAGGAGCCGGTGGAGAGGGAGAGGATGGAGGCGGTGGAGAGAGGGGGATGCTACAGAAGGCTCACCTGGGGGCAGGAGTGGACAGAGTCCGGAGCACAGGGCCGGGGGGCTGGCCTCCGCCAGCCTGAGATGAAGAGGTGGGATCAGAGTCTCAGGAGCGTGGGGAAGGTTTGGCGAGTCACTGGGGACTAAAGCAATCTCTGGAGGATGAAATACTGCTCCTAACCCCACGTAGCTGCTTTGAGCCAAATCTTGGTTTGGGCCCGCTTTTATTTCTCTCTCTCTCTCTCTCTGTCTTTTGGCTCTGATGATACTTTCTTGATTTTGTTCCATGCATTTCAGAGGCTTCCTTTATGCTAAGTGAAGCCACTCAGAAGGAGAGAGACTATGCTGTGTAATTAACAAACGGGCAAATCAGAAACAAAGTCACGGGTACAGAGAACAAAGGGATGGTTGCCAGGTGGGAGGAGGATGGAGGGATGGGCGGAGAAGATGCAGTGATTAAGAAGCCCAAATTGGCAGTTACAAGGATAATCGCGGGAACATAAATTACGGCACGGGGCATATCGTCGGCATTATCGTAATCACTACATGTGGTGCCAGGTGGGAACTGGAGTTATGGGGTGACCACTTTGTAAGGTATATAAACGTCTCATCACGAGGCTGTACACCTGAAGCTAATGTAATATTGCATGTCAACTCTTATTAATAAATACATTTACAAAGAAGTCTTCCGAGGGAGCATCTGGAGAGAGGAGGGTGGGGTGACTTGGGGGCTGCCGGGGTCCCTTTGGCACAGCGGGCGCCGCCCCATCCGTGCCGAGAATTCCCGCGGGCTCTCACCTTCCTGGCCGCCTCTGGCTTCAGGCTCCTGCTCTTCCCGAATCAGGTGGTCTCTGCACCTTGTCTTAGGAGTGCAGATGCTTGACTGCAAGCTGGGGGCAGTCCGGACGGTCGAAACAGTGCGGGTAGCTCTTCCTCTTCAAAAACCCTTGAAGAGGCTCCCGTGGAGGCTCTTGCCGGTTTCTGCAGGGTCGGGGCTCAGCCCCTCCCTCTACTCTGAGCCCTTTCTCCCAGACAAATCCCGCTCCTGTCCCCTGTGTGGGGGCGGGGGAGGGGGCTAGGGGTCAAGGGTTAGTGCTGCCTTCTGCTGCCTGAACTCCTGCTGGTGTATCACGGTTTCAGGTGCATTTTTGCACCTCATTCTCAGAAGAAGTCCACACTGTGAGGCACTGCAGGCCTGGCTCCCTCTCTAGAAATGAAGCAGTAAGCGGGGCTCAGACAGAAGTAATTGACTTGCGTGTTGGCCGCTGGGGGACAGGGCAGGGAGGCCAAGGCCAGCGCCCCAGGAGCACCCTGGGCCCCCCGGGCCCCTCCTCTTTCCACCGCAGTGCGATGCCCGCCTGGTTTCAGCGCACCCATTTCACAGCTCTCTCCCCAAAACTGTTGCCCTAAGGATCTCCTGGCATCTTTTCTTTATAACCGCACGAGGTGTGATGCCCGACTTCCCGCCCACGGGGGACGCATAATGCTTGGCTCCAGGAGCCGTTTGGCCTCACATTCTGCCTTTTCTAAATGTCCCACCTAACATTCACCAAAAAGCCGCCCCCCACCCCCGATCCTGCAGCCTCTGCTTTAAGTTTTTAGGGGTCATTATGGGGGGAGGAAGGAGGAGGGCCTTTTCCTCACGGCCCATTTCCTAAATGATGGGTTTTCAAGGTCAGAGATGATCGGTGCTGGGGAGTTCGGGGTCTGCGTTTCACTAAGCCCAGGGTTGCTTTGCTGACACCCTCCTGGGCTGCGCCCCAGGCGTCTATTGAATTCTCCTCCAGCCACAGAGCAGCGGCTGGGAGTACAGGGGCCGAATGTGCTGAAATGGGTGTCTGCCAGCCTAATGCACTGGCCTCCCTCCCATCCATCTTTGTTAGGGATCAGGCAGGACGTCGCAAGTTGTTTGTTCTCTAATATCTCTCTCTCTAAATACCATAATGAATATTGATGCAGCCAAGAATTTAGCGAGTAGGTAGGATGGATGGTTATTAGGAGGAGGAAAAAAACCCAGTGTAATATTACCTGGAGACTCAATCAGAATTCCACTTCGGGAGCCTGTTCTGTGGTTTGGGGAAAAATGAATTTCACACGGGCTGTTTGTGACTCGGCAGGAGAAAGAGATCGGACAGCCTGTTCAAAGGCCGAGGTCTCAGACAATGGAGGGTGGGAGTGAGGCCTGGATGGAGAGGGGACAGCGCTGGGGACAGGTGTATCCTCCTGCCCAGCCAGATGGTCCCCGCAGCCCTGGGATCTGTGGTGAGAAAGTGTCATCAGGGACAATATGCCGTCTTGGAATTTAAAGCCCAGTTTGAATCCAGCCTTGGAAACGGTGACCCTGGGCACAGCGTGTGATCCCTGTGACCCTCCCTGTCGCTGACGTGGGGATACGAAGGCCTACTTTGCAGGTGACAATGAACGACTACCCATGTGCAGAGTCTGGCATTCACACTTGCTTCACGGAGGACAGCAATTATTCCTAAACTTCATCTTAGAGGATTGTTTTGTAGAGAAATAAATGGTAACATCATTCTTTTGTCATTTCACAGGTGAATATTTGAAATGCGACTTACTCAAGAGCACAGAGTTGTACAAAAAAAGCCCTCCCATTCTTTTTCTGAATTAACCACTCTGAGATCCCTTTGCCTACAAAACTGTCCTGATAATGCTAATCCTAACATCTGTAGTTAAGTATGTGTCCAAAAACTTTTAAAAAGTATGTGTCACAAATACGTGCGAGGGTAATCGAAGTATAATACATGAACGTAACATTTGCAGGACGTAAAGCGAGGAGCAATGGCTTTTCGGGTTCTTTTTCTAGCACCGGCCATCAGCACCTCTGGGAGACAAAACCCTCTGAAGAAATGATAACAAAGCAGATGTGCCTCTTTCTACCTGCGTGCTTGTCCCAAACTGGTGTAGGTGATGGCCAGAAAAAGGCATTTCCTACAGGAATTTGTCATGCCTGACAGCCAGGCCCCCTTCCCTCGTTCGTCCCCTAGTCACTCTGCTACAAGTCAACAGCTGCTCCACACCAGTGGAGAGTGACGGGGGGATGACACCGTCCAGCAGAAAAGCTAATCATAGTTTCAGCTGCTGGGGGTGGAGAATGTTACGCCGAAGGTGGCGAGAAGGTCATGGGGCCTTCCTTCTCTCCAACCACCGCCTTAAGGAGCTGAGGCTTTTGTCTTTGAGGCCTCAGGGTTGTCATGGGGACGGGTTAGCCTACACACTTGTTATAATAAGCCAGATAACTCAGGTGCACAAGAAAGAATAGTTTCCTAGTCCTGACTGTCAGAGGTACGCATTGCCGACTGTTTGATGTGGGCTCTCCCAGATAGGAATGAGTTTGTCAGCAGCGGATAATGAGAGCTATCAGTGGAGTGACCTTGAATGTTGAACTAGAGAGTCAATACCAATTTCTGGGAAACATAGAGCTTCCTGCTGTCTGGCTTTCCAGACAATCACAAGCAGATTACCTGGAAGATAAATAAAGTCTTGGAAACTGTTGGTAAAAATGCAAATAATTCTTTTGTCAATGACATGCTTCCACTATCCATAGGGCTGGAAAATAATTTAGGATTTGATTGCGGCAGGTTCCTTTGCCACAAACGTAAGTTCGAACTTCCTTCCCCAGATGCTTAAAGAAGTCCTTCGTCCTCCTTTGCATTGAACTCAAGTTGTTATGATTTAACTCCAGTCTCTTTTTCCAGTTTCATTTCCCATCACATGCAAAACTGAGGCTTTGGGTCTTTGAAGGTGATCACACTGGGTTTCTCACACTGGGTTTCTCACACTGGGACGTGGGCCCAGATCCCCTGGGACCGCCGTTACCCACAGGCTCTGCCTCAGCAGCCTGGGGCGGGTCCCGAGAGGCTGCACCTCTAGCAAGTCCTTGGTCTGCACCCCACACATCGAGTAACAGGGAGCTCCTATGACGATGTCTCCATCAGCTGCCTGCCCATCTGTGCCCAGCTTACGTCTAAAAATCCCTGAGGACCGCACCTTGTAAATTCTGAATTTCCCTGGGCAGTTCTGCTGCTGGAAGGTCCCTCCTTTATTCCGCTAAGATCTGTCTCTCTGTAGCTCCTCTCCATGATCCCAGTTCCAAACGTACTGAGGTTGAATTCCTTTTCCCTAAAAGATCTGTAAACACTGAAGACAGTTATTGGGCCTGTCTAAATGAACACTGCCCCCAACCCTCTGTCCCCTGCCCCATGCAACAGGTCCTCATTTGCCCAGTTCATCCTCACCTCAGTGATAGCGGCCATTCAATGTCCTCTGGGTCAAAGACCTTCTTCTTCATCTTGTTTGCCAACATCTGGCACACTATCTTTCCCTCCTCCCCAAAGTTCCTCTCTACTCTCCCTCTCCACCTTCTCCTGTCCTACCCAGGGTCATCAACAGTGCTACCCTCTGACTCTGATTGTGTGTTTGTCTCCCCAAACTGACCTTGAGTTGAGTCAAGTGCTGGTCAACTGGCTAGTCAGTCAACTGGCTAGCATTGAGTCACTGATAGGTGGGAGCTGAGCCTTGGTGACAGCCCAGCTAGGGCAACCAGCTGTCTTTCTAGTCCCCAAACCCAAGTGAGGACAAACAACACCCATGAGGCCAGGCCAGGGGACTGGGAGGCGCTGCAGACACCACATACTGTTGAGAAACCCACCTGCATCCTGCCAGGACATTTCATCTGGAAGAGCCACGCCTGGTCTTTAACAAGAGCTCTCCTGCCCGGCACCTGCCTGTGCCGTGATTAAACCTTAGCTGGTCAGGAATGTGCAGACTCCTGGAAGGTTCTCTCCTAGTATGTACAGGTGGATTAACCAAAAATGCACCCTGGCCTCAAAGGCCGCTTCATTAATGAACAATTCACATAGAGAGGTATGTCCCTTTAATTTGCACACAAGAAAATGGTCTGGAAAGCAACGCCACCTCATTTGTCAGCTCATTCACTTGCTCAGCAACTGCTTATTCAATTCCCCCTCTCGGTATTTGTCCGAAGAAATCCAAAACACTGAGCTGAAAAGATATATGTGCCCCTATGTTCATTGCAGTGTTATTTACAACAGTCAAGATATGGAAATAACCCAACTGTTCATCGATAGACGAATGGATAAGGAAGATATGAAACATACATACAATGGAATGTTACTCAGCCAAAAAAATGAATGAAACCTTGTCATGTACGACAGCACGGATGGACCTACAGGGCATTATGCTAAGTGAAATGAGTCAGACAGAAAAAGACAAGTACCATATAATTTCACTTATACGTGGAATCTAAAAGCAAAATAAATGAACAAACAGAACAGAGACACCGTGAAGGCTTCCAGATGGGAGGGGTTTGGAGGGCTGCGTGAAGAAAGGGGAAAGGGATTAAGATCTCCAAATTGGCAGTTATAAAAAGTCACAGGGACGTAAAGGGCAGCATAGGGGACACAGTCAATGATACTGTAGTGATACGTACGGTGTCAGACGCATGACTGGACTGACAGGGACATGCACTTGGTAAGTCATACAAAGGTCTCATCGCTTTGCTGCACACCCGGAACTCACATTATTGTATGTCCACTGTCATTGAAGTATAAATTATTTTTAAAAAGCTGCTTATAGTCTGCCTACTATGAGCTACCTGTATGCTGAGTGCTGGGGACACAGGGATCTACCAGAGTGACGTCTCCGCAGAATGAAGACTCGTCCTCCCCACCGGGGGCAGGGTCATGCTTGCCGCCGGCAGGCTGCTTGGGGCTTGGAGGGGCATCCACAGGCACCCCCCGACCCAGGATGGACGGGAAGGGAGGTGACACTGTGACCTCCTTTCTGATTGCTCGGAAGTCTGGACCTGCCGTTTTCCCCCCAGAAAGCTATTTTCCTGTAAATGTCGTCCTAGAAACCGGATGCTGTAGTTCAAGATCCACCTGCTGGCATCATGGACCTTTCACTGCTCTTGGCGTCTTTGTTTTTAAACGTGTCAGTTCAAGTCTGTGTTTAAACCGCTTCCAGGTAAGTGCCACGGAGTAACTGCTTGTTTCAGCTACTTTAAAGCATCAGGCAAGAGAGGGGATATTCACTAGGTAAAAATAATATTCCAAACCCACTGTCTTGTTAATATGCTGATTTTTAAATGTAAGGCTTTGGGTTAAATATGGCAAAAGGGTAGAGAGAGCAAGTCCAGACACCGTGTCTACTTTCATTTAAAGACCAGCATTGCAGAGTTGAAAACCAGCTCACAACTAGATGGAGAAAGGGTGACCCTGGATTGGGCTCAGTCACCCGCGTTACACCCTCTTCTGCAGCGTGTGGCCTATTTGCTCCTCACCCATTTGCTTTTGCAAAATGCTTCTATTTCATTTCTTTAAAATTTTTTTATTTATTGATTTGAGAGATAGAGAGGAAGTAGGAGTGGAAAGAGAGAGAGAAAGACAGAGAGAGAGAAAGACAGAGAGAGAGAGAGAGAGATTTATGGCAAGAGATTGGCTTATCCAATTGGGGCTGTCTAGGCAAGTCTGAAACCCGTACAGCAGGCCATCGGGAAGGGCAGGCGAGGCCTCTCCGGCAGGAGTTAACCCTGCTCTTCATACGTGAAATTTCATCCTCTTTGGGGCCGCTTCAGCTCTGCTTTTAACACTTCCCATCCACGAGAAACAAACAGACAAACAAGCAAACAAAGCCCCAAACCTAAAACACAAACACAAGGAATTAAAAAAAAAAAAAGACTTTCCATCTGCTTGAATCCGATTTACCCACATTATCTAGAGTAATCTTCCTTACTTAGAGGGAACTGGTCATAGGTTTTAACCACATCCCACAAAACATCTTTGCTGTCTTTCCTAAGTCACTGTTTCATTGACTAACTGGGGACCATCTCCTGGCCAATTGGACATCCACGAGGGAGCATCGCACTCTGGCACGACGTCACCAGACTGCCGCGATTACATGACCATACCAATTCGGCAGTGTTTGACTCTCAGCAGTCTGAATGATCTATCTCACGCATCCTTTTCATATAAACTACAAACTGATTGGCTAAGCGACAAACTTCAAGACAAGAAGAATTTGTTTCCAAGCCCTGAATGAAATGGTAGTTTTGTGGCGTTCTTTCCATTTTTGAATGAACGCCTGTAATGGGCTACCCATGACACAGAGCACAGAACTATAGACCGTCTTCTGATATCACTCACCTCCACCTGAACTTGGTAGGACGAGATGCCAGGCTAACCCCCACCTGCCTCACTCCCTCCTATGGCATCTCTGAGACCCATCTGACTTTATCAGATCCCTTACGGGTATTTTCGCTTCCATCTTTTACACATCCCTGTAAACTAACCATTTGCCCCAAATGTTTGGCATATTATTAGCAACTTTTGCATGTATTAAGTCAATCATCAGAATATTTTTTACCAACAATTTCTAAATTTAGAATACATCTGCCTCAGCTGAACTCACTGTGTGTTCTACGCCTCATTTTCCTCATATGAAAAAAAAATGATGGGCTTGGACTTCAGGAGTGTTGATGTTTTTTCCAGCTCTAACAAACTGTGTCTGTTACATAGTCATCTCCTAGATGGCTTTTTAATTTCTCTCTTCAAGGCTTCTCATTTATCTTTAGACTCTAGGATGCTTGGTCACCCTCTGTAAGTTTAACACTCACAGACTGGATTCAGGTGCTTGGCCATGAAGATCTCCAGTCAAGTCCGTGTTTAATCAGAGCATGGTACACTTCAGTGCTTCCTTGACCTTTTCATTTGCTTCCAAGCTACTTAGAAACGAGGATAGCTTTAACTTAGGGTGCTAGTTAGGCCCTTTGGGATCGCCAAGAACAGACCGGCACTCAGCTTATCTCCATTAGTGTGAGTTTGTTTGAGTTGATACATAAGAAAGTGAAGGAGATAAGAAAGCCACCCAGCAATCACAAAGTCCAGCCTCACTGTTCAGGAATCAGTCGTGGTCACTCCAGCAGCCTGAGAGCACACACAGTGAATCAGCTAGAAGTCTGCGACCTTCCCTGCCGGGGCCGCTGCCATTACTGCTCTAAGTCACACCATTAGCGCAGTTTGGCTCCCCTCTCCCTTTTGGACGCGGTCCGCGGCACTTTTCACCTTCCGCACGTCCTATTCAGACTCCCTAAAGGAGGGTCTGGTGTGTTGGGCCAGCTGCCACCCAACACGAATACCTGTGCTGGGTACATCTCCTTTCCTAGGCCACCACTTGGCCTGTGAATGGTTTCCCTGGGTCAAGTATGAACCCCGGTACAGTGAACCGTGGCCAGTGTGGCAAGTTCCTGTGACGGAAAACAGGATTCTGATGACTCAGCAGCTATGGGTGTGGCCTGTCCAGGACTCCCAAACAACTAAGCCCAACCCCTGACACACAGAAACCATGTAGCTTTACTGCTGGCACAAGAGCTTTTGTTTCTCAATGACCCTTTCTCATGGAAGATTTGCAGAGCACTCTGCGGATACCGTAGCTTCCCTGAAACTATGGTGCTGCCTTTCTTTTCTTACCTTTTAGCGGGCGGTGTTGCCTTTAGCAACGTGCGTTTTCTAAAAAAGCAGAAAGTCTCTACATATAAGTAGAAGTCAGTGAAATGATACATTAAGCTTTGATTTGCATAAATATGGTTGGAACATATTTTCTGAGTTGTCTCTAAAGATCTTGTTCTCCACCCTTGTTGGTGTGGCTCAGTGGATTGAGCTCTGGCCTGTGAACCAAAGGGTCGCTGGTTTGATTCCCAGTCAGGGCCCATGCCTGGGTTGCAGGTCAGGTCCCCTGTGGGGGACTCGAGAAAGGCAACCACACATTGAAGTTTCTCTCCTTCTGTCTCCTTTCCTTCCCCTCTCTCTAAAAATAAATAACATCTGCCCTGGCTGGTGTAGCTCAGTATACTGAGCATAGGCTGGGAACCAAAGGGTCACCAATTCAATTCCCAGTCAGGGCACATGCCTGGGTTGCAGGCCAGGTCCCCAGTAGGGGGCACATGAGAGGCAACCACACACTGATGTTTCTCTCCCTCTCTTTCTCCTTCCCTTCCCCTCTCTCTAAAAATAAATAAAATCTTTTTAAAAATCTTTTTAAAAAATAAACAAATAAAAATAAATAACATCTTTTAAAAAAATCTTCCCCCATTCACATTGGAAAGTCACATATAATTTTAATATTCTTAGAGCTGGAACTTGAGGTCATGCTCCCAAGATCCGTTATACACCTATGTGGGGACGCCCCAAATCAGAAACTAGGTGTGTCCACATTTGTGTCTTATATGCTCAAGATTTCTTACCCACTCCTGAGAACTTTCCACCCCTGGATGACCATAGAGTCCATAAGGGAATCAACTTTTCAACGTGTCTTGAGCTAAAAGGAATGGGTTTGAGAGCCAGGTGTCCACTTTGTAAAAGGAAAACTGTCTCCTTACTGATCTCTCTCCCTAACTGTAAAAGTGAGCCGTACATAATCTCGCCCCTCACTCTGATTTGACTGGGCTCCTTGCAGTGTCTCTCTCCTCAGACTTGGTCCAACTGAAACACAAAGCCCGTAAATCGAAGGATTCAGAACATGCTGATCAAAATCAAATTATTATCGACGATGGCAGATTCAGAGAGCCGGCTTTATTAAGCCTTCATGAAACTCCCAGATGACAGCTTTAGAAAGTATGCCTCTTCAGATTTCTTTATAAAAAGGCTGCCTACAGTGTGCACATAGAATGCACATTTTTTTTTTAATGGATAAGGCTTTGCCTTAAGTCTAATTTACTTCGGCAAATCAGCAAAATTGTATTCTGTGTGGGTCCTTATGAAAGGCATCGATCGTAGCCAGAGCTCCAACGTGTTTGGCTTGAGTGGACCCTCAAGTCCTGATTGGCCAAATGGGAAGGAAATTTGTTCATCTGGGGGAGTTGCTTTGGGCGTTTTTCAAGGTGTTCTCTGAACCTGGGATCCGGTGTGGGTGCATTGAGTACAGAGCAGGAGTGTTTGACTGTGGATTTCAGCCTGGAAAGGAGCAGGTGGCGGGGAAGTGTACGAGGCAGCTGAAGTCGTGCCCACAAATGCCTTCTCTGTCCCTGGGCCGGAACGTACGGCCTGGTCTCTACAATGGTTTCTTCGCTACAGAATCCAATTGTTTACTGACTCAAAACCAAGACAGATTGGACACAAACTTATTTTTTAGAGAGATAGGAATATTGTTACAAAGATGCCTCCTTGGGCAAATATACCAAATGGAGGGAACGTAACCCATTGAGGCAGCTGTAGTTACCTATTCATCACTTGGAGTATGGATTGGATACTCAGAGGGGCTGGTTTGTTTCTGAAATCAAGGCGAAAAAAAAAACATTAATGCCTCATTTCATAGAATACAAAAGTATATAATACTTACCCCCCCAAATTTGAGTGCTTAGCTATACAAAAGGTTTCAGAATTTTAATTATGTCCCCAAATTTAGCCCTTTATCACACCGATTTATTTAGGTATCTTAGGGTTCATAATATAGATATTTCCAGGTACAACTTTGTCCTATTTACATAAAGAAACATTAAAAATTCAAGGTGTCCTGTATAAACAAATTAGAAGCTTAATAGTTAAACACGGCAAAAGAAAATGAGTAATAGCCTATTCGATCTCACATTTCTTTTCATTGAATTGCCAAAAGGTACGTAAGCAATCAGTGACCTTTTGTAGAATTCTGTATAATACAAGACAGCTAATGGGTCAAAGATAAGAAAATCTGGCTTTTACGATTTTGAAAAATTTCTGAAGGATACCTAAGCAGCCGCCATAAAAAGCAGTGTCTTCATAATTCAGCCAAAGATGGGAATTCTCTCAAATGGGAAGGGCAGGGTAGGAATGGAGGCTGACTTCGGGGCTGCCAGAAAGCTCCCACCCATTTAAAGGAATAAGGCGAAAACAATACACACCCATTTCGTTACCAACACACACAAAGAAAAGACGCTAAACCTCAGCAGATGGAACAATGCTAAATAGGAATTAATTTATCCAACCTCCCTTAGGCCAAATGGACATTATATTAATTTCTCCTTCAAAAAGGCTGATAGGACCCCTTTTGTGCTGTCGGTAGGACTGCAAACCGGTACAGCCACCATGGGAAACAATATGGACAGTCTTCAAAAAACAAAAGCTAGATACACCATCTGACCCAGCAATTCCACCCCTGGGTGTTCATCCAGAGGGAAGGAGAACACTGATTTGAAGGGACGCGCGCACCTTATTTTCAGCGCAGTGCTATCTGCAATGGCCCTGACATGGAAGCCACCTAGGTGTCTGCTGATAGAAGAATCGATAAAGAAGGTGTCCATATATGCAGTGGAATATTACGCAAAAATAAAAAAGGATAAAATCTTGTCCTTTGCAACAACATGGGTGGATCTAGAGGGTATTATGCTAACTGGAGTGCGTCAGGTAGCAAAAGACAAATACCACATGATTTCACCTATATGTGGAATCTAAAAACAAACAAAACAAAAAGAGATAGAAACAGACAAAAGGGATGGTTACAGGAAGGGAAGGGAAGGGAAGGGGAGGGGAGGGGAGATTTGGTCAACAATATGGTGTTAAGTTTATACGGTGGCAGATGAGTACTAGAATCAGTGGGCTGATCACACTATAAGATATAACAACGTTGAATCACTATACCGTACACCCGAAACTAAAGTAACCAATACAAGACTGTATACCAGCTATACCCAAATAAAAATAAATTTAAAAAAGCTTATAATAAAGTATACCAGCTCATTGAGACTGAGTACAGAAAACGGAAGAATCATACATTTGTCTACAATAGATGGTGCTGTTTATAAGGGGCTGAGTTTGAAGAACCCACCGTGAAGTACCTTCCACTATAGACAATAACTGTTCTGCTGTGTGTGAAGGCAACTTTTTACACTCCTTAAATGTTAATAATAATGAAATAAATTTTGGACAAAGAAACTCACACCAGTGGTCACACATGATAAAAAAGCAGGTCCTGAGACAGAATTCCTGAGACAGCCACACCCTGGGTCTGATCGTATCAAGAAATTCTTACAGTCTTTTATTTATTTTTCCCTCAGAACTTAGTTCAATAAATGTTCTTAAAACCAAACAGAAAACTCAGAATGAACCCAAGTCACTTGAGAATAACCGTAGGCTGGGGAGAGGACCGTCCCACGTTCTGCGAGGCACTTTCAACTGCGGTGACAGAACACACTGTTCAAAGGGTGTGATCAGCCAGAACCGGGACCGACTCACCTCCCTGAGAACCAAATTGAAGCGAGACACGCACGAGCACAAACACAGCCCCACGGGAACGGGGTGCCCGGAGCTACGTTGACCCACGGCCCTTTCATTTCTTTCACTGGGTCTGCTTTGACTTTTTTTTTTTTAATTTTTATTTTCAGAGAGGGGAAGGGAGGGAGAAAGAGAAGGATTGGAACATGAATGTGAGACAGAAACATCTGGCATGTGCCCTGACTGGGAATCGAACCAGCAACCTTTTGGTTCATAGGCCAGCACTCAATCCACTGAGCCACACCAGCCAGGGCTGCTTTGACTTTTTAAAGACACTGGTTTCCCTTCTATGTCGCAGGACACTTCAGAAGTCCTTGAAGTATCTCTTTAAGGGTCTTTGAAAGACTATGGGGACATTTTCAGTGTGCCTTGCTTCCATCATTTCAGGTACTCAAAGTGCGCTGTTGCCAGAGCATGGATTTCATCCAGCACGTTCCATATCCTCTATGGTGGTTCGATAAGCTGTGATGCAATGATCTGATATGCTAGTGGCCTGTGGCAACGCAGTGGGAACCAACAGTACCGACAGTTGAGTGTGAGTCAACGATTTGATTTGAGTGGCTTAGAAAGAGTGGGTTGCATAGAATGTATAGACACTTGTACACAAGTTTTCATGTGGAAGGCCCACCAGAAGTGTCTCATACAGTGCATCACTGTTTGACATCAACGCTTGGGTTACATACAGCACTAGGTTAATGGAAGTGGCACAGAAATCTAAATATAGTCTCAGATTTGTGTTTGCTTTGGGAGACAGTTCCTGAGATATTTGTGGGGAAATGGAAGTCGGTGGTCTATCCGGCACAGACACTGTCTAAAAGAGGGGAAGACCCCTTCTAGAGGGGTAGGCGAAGCAGCCCAATGAAAAAGAAAGTTCTGCAGGATGAAATGTCCTCTCGGGAGCCAGTTACAACACTCTCTGCACAGGGTCTGTTCCCCTGGCTGCCGCAGAAGGCCAGCGTTCCCTCCCGGAGTCGCCGGCCTGGGCCACCTTGAAGAGGGGGCTGCTGGGCCAGGCGGGGCTCTGATGCCGCTGGTAGGTGGCAGAAAATCCCGGGGCAGGGTCCTGGGGCTACCTTCTGATGGGACTTAGAGGGAAATGGCACTGATGGTCAGTTCATAAAGGACAAGAGTCTCTTCTCCCATGACATGTAAAAGACAGTGACAATGAAGGGCCCCCCCGACACCAAGCTGGCACTCCTCCCGTGCCTGTCACAAACCCTCCAAGAGACAAACTGACCAGGGAGCCGCCACCTGTCTTCCACTCATGTGTCCTTTTCAAATGCACCCAGGTTGCCTTCCTTCGCCCAGGATGGAATGTGGGGTCTGTCTCCATGCCTACACTTTGCTGGCTTGCTCTCTTTTTCAACCACCAAACCAAGCCACCTTTACTTTACTGAGCTGCTTGGCTGGACAGCTTCCCGCTCAAACAAGGATTGGGTATATGATAAATATTCGGAGCCTTGTGGGCCGGCCATTATTGATGAAGAATTTCATTAAGAATCCCCCAATCATTCATAAAAAACACATTACCCTTAAAAAATACAGCTCTCTTCACTGTCTGTTAAATATTCAGTAAAGCAACACTTGGAAACAACAAGGAAAAGAGCTGTGTGGTTGCTAGATACCCAACCATCAGCATGCTACACCCAGCAAACCCACTGGGTAAGATTCACCGGTTCCTCCGTCACTTTACGGCATATGTAGAAGTCAGATCTCTAGAAAGAGAAAGAAGTGTCATGAAGATTCCATTTCTTTGCTCTGAAAACACATGGACACACCCGTCCCAAAGAACAGCCCTTAGCACAAAGTCGAGTTTTATGTTGCTGCTATTTATGCCAAAGTGACCCAACACGGGGGTGACGGTCGCGATATCCAGTAGGGTTTCTGTGTTGCTGAGTTTCTTCCGCCCTTTCAGCTGGAAACTGAATTTATTTCCCCTCGTCAGTTCTCTGGGGGAACCTGGTAGAATGATTCTATCAGGATAACCACAAAGATTATTTCAAGAAAAAGATTCTACATCATAATGCTTAGCATTTATATAGGTTCTTTTGATTTCAAAACAAGTTATAAATATTTCCTACCGTAACAACATCTTCGCGAGGTAGGTGAGTATTTCCTGTCCCTACATTACCAACAGAAGCCCGAGGCCAAGGAGAAAGTCAGGAGCAACATTAAGACTGGGCATCCTGAGGCCCCCTGGGCTCCGGAGAGGCCACGCCTCGCTCTGGTGTAGCAACAGTCCATTCATCTAGGGTTATACATTGTATAGATAGATATAAAACACACACAAGGACATTATAGAATAATAGTCCAATATTTCTGTCTCTTAGTAAAATATGTTAAGCAGAGTATTTAAATTGCATTTGGTATATTAAATAGCAGAAGGTATATTAAATAGCTCTATAAACATTTGCTGGCATACTCTTAATAGCGTCATGATTCTAAAGAAATTCAAATCCACTAACGCATAGAGATCTTTCTTTTCTACCATAAACTATACAAAAATGTAAAAAAACTACTTTATTTTCTATGATGCAGACTTAATAGCTAGCTGGATATGAGCGGTGGCTATATAATTTTTTCTGAGCTTGGGAGAAAGGATACATATTGCTGGCTGTGATTTTAAAATATCAACTTGGTAGAGAAAAAAAATGCAGTTGAAAGGTGGAACTTAAAGGCTGTTATTTCTGATTGGTCTCCATCCTGAGGAATTCATACACTTTCAAAAAACATTGACACACTTGGAGACCTCGTGTTGAGGTGAATTAACACACTGTTTCATAAGGACATTTTGTACAAAGAGAAAATGATATGGAGGAGATTTATGGTACCAGGAGAAAATGAACAAGGAGGCCAAAAAAAAAAAGGTCTTTTTCAAGAATACTAAAGGGTGGCGTGAGAACTTCATGCTAAGATGACTATCCAGGTCTTAGACATAGTTGACCGGGGGGAACACTTGGTTTGGTTTCTTGTTTAAGGTGAATTCCTCATTCTTCTCTAAGTCGGTAGTTCTCAGAATAGTGAAGAGCTTACCTCATGCTAAACTTCCTAAGAACTGACCATGTGAGTCAGCAGAAGTTTTAAAACTAGAAAGAGGTGTCCAAGTCTTAAAATTGGTATGCAAACATAAAAACTGACTTCCACGCCGGAATGACATTCTCTGTCAGAAGTAACAAATACAAAAGTTTTACATCGCGTGTACACGCCACTAAGATATGGGTGGCTATCACATGGCATATCAGAGATTATTTCTCGTAAGTGTGCTTTTCCCCTAAAAAAGACATATTAAATTGTTTTTCTCTCTTCGAGTCCTTTATATGTAAATATGAAACACCAGCAGGCCTGCCAGTGTGTTCATTCACGTGTTACACGCTCTCAGGGTCCTTCCCACTCGCGTTGTGAGTGGCGGTTTTGTCTGGGGCGGGGTTGAGTCTGAACAGGCTGGAGCAGTTTGGCTGTTTGGTTGGTTGCAAGCTTCGGGCGTAGGGCGAGTACCAGTCCCTCTCGAACACATCCTTCAGCTGCTTAATGATGCTTGTGTTATTTGTCACGTCTGCTTGGTTGATGACGAGGCCCGTGCCCGCATTCTGGGTAAAATCATTCCCCACCCAGTCAAAATTCCCTGCAAACAAACAAAGGAAGTAATGGTGAGGATCCACTGGGGACTATTCCCCACGTTGTGAAATACACAGATTTGTTAAAAAACAAACAAACACAGGAAACACCTGGGAATAACGTCAGGGAGGCTAAATTGTGTTGACAACTCCGAAAAAAAATTCCAAGAAGCCTTACATATGGCAGATTAATATTTGCATGTTATTTTGGCATTTTCTTCAGCTTCGCTCATCTTGAAACCGAAAACAAGGAATCTGCTGTTCTTTTCTGTAAATGTTATTTCTTATTGACATTCACAAGGCACAGTAAATACACAGCAACATTTCAAATACCAAGGGATCCACCGAAAACTGTGAACGGCTACTACCTTTGCAGAGACAACATCTCGATCCATACAGACAAATGAGGGGCTGTAACTATCATGATCAGATGCTTTCGCATCAGAGAAAAAGCCACAGAAGGAGCAGCAGTGCCCATCTGAATATGCAAACACTCCTTGCTGGGGCTTCGGTCAGTCCCATTTCTGGTTCCGTCTCCTCCGACCAGGAGCTCCCTCTCCGAGAGCCTGGTGTCAGAAAGTGAATCGGTCTGTTGAGGCAGCTGTCAGGAGGCACCGCAGACGAGGTGGCTGGAACAACGGAAATGGGCCGTCTCGCAGTTCTGGAGGCGGAAAGTCCAAAATCGAGGTGTGGGCAGGGCTGGTTCCCTTGGAGGGCTGTGCGGGAAGGGTCTGTCCAGGCCTCTCTCCTTGGCTTGTAGATGGCCGGCGCTTCACACGGCCCTCCCTCTGGGCATGTCTGTGTCCAAATGTCCCCTTTTGGTTGAGGATGCCAGTCAACTTGGATTGGGGCCCTCCTGAATGTCCTCACGTTAACTTGGTTACCTCCGTGTGGACCCTGTCTCCAAATAAGGTCCTATTGTGAGGGACTGGGGATTAAAACTTCAACACATGGATTCCGGGAGATGCAGTTGGGCCTGTCACAGATACTAAGGCTGGGATGTGTCCCAGAAGGGGCTGATCATGCCCGAGCGGCTCCCATGTGGTCGGTCTCCAGGGCGGGAGTAGAGCAAAGGGCTGAGCTTCCCAGGACTCGCACTCAAATCTCGCGTCTGGTATCCCACCAGGAGAGGTTCCAGCAGGACACGGTCCTCATCAGGAGGCAAGAGCTCCATTTCTGTCTTTGTTCCTTGCCCTTTGTTTAACGTTCCTGTCCTGAGTGTCTAGTTAATGTCGACCAGGCACTGTGTTAGGGGCCATGATACAGACCCGAAAATGACGGTCCCTGCCTTGGAGGAATGCAGGATGGAAACACAATAATCATGATGCAAGGTGCACAAGATAACACACCAGATGTGCACAGACGATGCCATGAGAACAAGGGAAAGAAATTTCTTCCCACCCGTAGGAAGGAGATATTTCATTTATGAAAACTACCAAAATTCTAATAGAAATTTTTCTGTTAATTTACAATACAGTGAATCTTATAAAAATCAGTTCTATAAATCTTTTCGGGAATGCCTCCTATAATTAAAAATAAGGTTTTGACATCAAACTGAATGTATTAAAGACTTCTTTCTTCCCATATTTCGGAGTTGAATGGTGAAAGAAATATCTAATCCAGCTAGACAAGTCAAGAAAGGGGCATTTTATGGAGCAATGAGAGAGTCATAGACATTTATTAATTAGGAAATAAGGGAGCCACACCCCCAAAAGGAGCTGATAAAAATATGATTCAGATCTTGGAGCATGGCGGGGAGGGGTTAGGGATGAGGATGGGATAAGGGACCTGGAGGCCCGTCATTTATTAAGTGCCTCTTATGAGGCGAGCACTGGGCTCCTTATTTACAGTCCTCACATGGTGGTAGGATTCAAGTCCCCTTTACAGATGAGGAGTGTGAGACGCAAAGAGGTGAATAAAGTTGCCCATCTCGTGGCTAATCCAGGGTGGACCCCATCTGTCAGTTCCATAAACCATCCACAATGCCATACATGAAGTGTTATTCTCCCTGAAAAAGATTTAGCTGTGTCCAGACTAACAAGGTTGTTTCATAAACCACCACCAATCTGGGCCTGGTCTAAGCTCCCAGCTGCGCTCCCCTCTTTGGTCCTGGGCTGGTTCCATATGAGAGTGGAAGGCGTGTAAAGTGTGAACTTGACTTTCCATTACCGCAGCAGCGTCTCAGGCACCACTGTGGGAGCGTGTGCAGGATAAAATGACCTCACGCCCATCAACTCCCCTTTCCATACGGCGCCCCCGGGATACGGGAAGGAGATTCCCTTGTCTCTGTCATCTGACTCAAGTTTATCCCTCCAGGCCTATTGCCAGGTGCCTAAATCAAACGTCATCGGCAGAGAGAAGGAGCTCTTCTCCTTACCCTTCTCCTCCACCTCACCCCTACCCCACCCCCCAAAACACTACAAGACACTGTGCATAGCTTCATGATAGACATGATTCTGGATGAACTTTATTCCTGTACATGGGTGAGGCGTCTACTACATGGTTCATAATACCATGTTGGGGTCCCTTTGCACAGACCCCCTCTGCTGGTGCTGTGTTCCCGACAATGTGCTCCCAGACGCACGGCCACACTCAGAGGCTGCAGCTCTGTGCGGGTGCCCAGTGCCAGGCGAACAAGGGCTGGGACCTCTCCCGGGGGAGTAGCTACCGCAGACTGAGTTACTCTGGAGCCTGCTCCCAGGTGGCCATGTCCATTCATGACAGAAACCAAAGGCTCCCATCTTTCAAGAACTAAAATCCATCCCTATGGCAAAGTGCCAGGCGTAGGAGCTAAGGCAGTACATTTTTTTTCCCGTCAACATTATCTCATTCAATTTTCACTGCAGCCCTCCGAGGTGATTATACGAACTCCATTACACCAGTGAGGACAATGAGGCCCAGAAAGACGAAGCCGTTTGTCCAAGGCGGGAGTGGAAAAGTGTCCAGGCGACGTGCAAAGTCAGATCTGACTCCAGGGTCCGTGTTCAACTTCTGTTCCATGTGCCCTCTGATCCTAAAGACATATCTTGTGCTAACTGTGCATGTCACCATGGACTCGAACTTCAGCCTCCAGGGCTGGTGCTTCAGGCCATTCCAGGAGCTCTGCTCCATTCACTTGCTGACCACACTGTCTGAAGGAAAAACCCATAGAAATGTGCTTTGGGGTAGCATGACGGGGGCAGAGGAAGGGACACAACGGATGAGATTTTGAAGCCTTTGTGTCTGTGTGAGATTTAGCTTTTCCCTTCAATACAATAGATCAAAATTGTATTGAAGGAAATACAAGTCAAAATCCTGTGTATCTATTGCTTCTCAAAAGATTTAAGCAGGTCTTCTCAGGAATTACAGCTGCCATTTTCAAAGTCCCACGGAGGCACTCCTGTACCCAGGGTTTTCTTCCCTTCCTGAGGGCTTGGCCCCGCCTCCAAACCACAGTATACGCTTCAGTGTTTTTTTCCAGTTGGGAGGGCTTCACCGGCTCTTTTTGGGACGGCCATTTCAGCTTCCAGAGCGCAGGTGTAGGCCCCGCCTGCCAGAACCGTGGTGCCCCCCCAGGGAGGCCGTGCTGACGGTGCAGGTGAACTCACTGGGAAGGTTCATGGGCCCCGATGAGCCCCCTCGGTGCCGTCAATCAACCATCACGCCCTTGTCAGTCCTTTCGTAACTCAAACCCTCTTCCAGATGAGTTTGCCAACCTGAACTCAAATATACTCTGGGGAATTAAAAAAGCAGAGTAATGACACTGTTTGGGGATTCTTCTGTAAGTCTTGTGAAAACTTAATAGAGCTATAATTCTAGGCAAGGTCTAGGGTGAAGGTTTTTTCATTCGGAATTCTCAGCCGGTATCTCAGTGTTGCCTTAACAGCTCTCCAGAACATGCTGCTGATTATTTAAATTATCAATGAATTTCTCCTCTTGATGCCTTTCGATATTTTTCTACTAGACCCAAGTGTCACTCTGGGGAATTGATGTTTTGCTAAAATGCTACGTGTCAAATAAACTCAATTAAAAATGCATTAAAACACAGAGCCCAGAAATAGACCCACGGAAATATTGTGAATTGATGTTGACAGGGTAGCAAAGGCAACACAATGGAGCGAAGACAGTCTTTGTAATGATCATTGGTGCTGGGACAACAGGTACCTACATGCAAAAATGAGTCTAGACACACACCTCTCACCCTTCACAAAAATTAGGACCATGGACCGAAATGTGGAATGCAAGAGTGTAAGACTCCTAGGAGAAAATTTAGGTGAAGTGGGGTTGATGAAGAATTTTTAGACACAGCACCAAAGCACAGTCCATGAAAGAAATAATCGATCAGGCTAAACTTCATTAAAATTAAAAATTCCTGCTCTGTGAAAAACACGGCCAAGAAAAGGACATGATAAGCCACACATTGGAAGAAAATATTTGCAAAATGCATGTCTGATGAAGGGCTGTTATCCAAGATTACCAAGAACACTTAAAACTGAACAATAAAAACAATAAGAAGAACCCGGTTACAAAAGGGGCCAGAGACCTGGACAGACTCCTCACCAAAGCAGATAGACAGTTGTCAAATGGGCTTATGAAAAGATGCTGCACACCGTACGTCCTCATGGAAACGCAAGATAAAACCGTTCTGGACACCACTACACACCTATCAGAATGGCCAAAGTCCAGCGCCCTGACAACACCACACCGGCGAAGGTGCGGAGCACCAGAAATTCTCCTTCACTGCTGGTGGAAATGCAAAACGGTGCAGCCACTTGGAAGACAGCTTGGTGGTGCATTTCAAAACTAAACCCACTCTTACTATACGATTCGGCAATCGTGCCCCTGGGTATAAAACCCACACATGATGGTTATGGCAGTTTAGTCATAACGGCCAAAACTTGAAAGCAAACAAGATGTCCCTTCAGTGGGTAAAACTTGGTACATGCAGACAATAGAATGGTATTTGGCACCAACGAGAAATGAGCTTTTAGGCCATTGAACCATGTGGAGGAAACTTAAGTGCATATTACTAAGTGGAAGAAGCCAACCTGACAAGGCTGCATACTATACGATTCCAAATATTTGATACTTTGGAAAAGGCAGAACCATGGAGACAGTGAAAAGGTCAGTAGGTACCAGGAGCTGCGGGGGAGGGAGGGATGAATAGGTGGAATGCAGAGGGTGGTGAGGTCAGCGAAAACACTCTGCATGATGCTATAATGAGGAATGATGTCACAGTCATCATAGAACGCTGTTATCGTACCGTGGCCCAAACCCAGACAATGTACAGCATGGAGAGAGAGCCCTAGTGCAAGCTGTGGGCTTCGGGTGATTATGACGCGTCCCTGTAGGCTCATCAACTGGAACCAATGTGCCCCCTGCTGGAGGAGGCTGGGGGAGGCGGTGCGTGTCTGGGGGCAGAGGGCGTATGGGAAGTCTCTGTACTCTGGGCTCGGTTTTGCTGCAAACCTAAAATGTCTCTAAAAAAACAGTCCGTTTGAAAAGTCTGCATTATAAGGGAAGAAGGAATCAGCCAGGAATGCATAGTTACTAAGGATCTACATAAACAGAGCTGAGACGGTGTTAGGGGCTTTTCATATATTATCTCATTTATTCCTCACGTCACCGTCACAGGGTGGGAGTGGGGTCAAACCATCCCAGTTTACAAATAAGGAGTCAGCAGAGAGAAGACACCTGACTCCCCACCGTCTTCTGGCTTCTAAGTGTCCGTGTTTAAATTCAAAATAGGTTTTTCTGACTCCAAAACACTGATTCCATTCATTAAAGAAACTTTTGGACGCAGGCACAAGTCACGGCTGAACACACACACACACAACACCTTACTCTTAGTAAACCCTGCAGGCAAAATGCCCAGACCGGAGTTCCCACATCCAGCTGTTCCCCAATACTTGAGCCAGAGGTTCTCACTTTCGATTAAACAATTTGGGTTTGTTTTTTTTCAGTTGCTTGCCAAACACTGACCTCATGCTACGCTCCATAAGTTGATGAACATGAGCAGCTTCAAACGACCACATCTTGGGCCACTGAGAGGGGCAACGTGTAAATAAAGGAATATGCTCATATTCTAGAAGAACCCACACGATGCACATTTAAAAATATTCCAGTACTCGGCTCTACAGATGCAGGTCGTGACTAGTCCAAATGGAGAACGGCAGGACATCCCGCTGAGCCGGGAGGTGGCCACTCTCCAATGCCCAGCGACAGTTTCTTTGTTTTCAATTATTTTACAATTCTGTAATGCATCATCTGTACGTTGTTTTGTGTGTTCACCACCCCAAGTTCGGTCTCCTTCGGCCACCGCTTCTCCCCCCTTTACTCTCCTCTGTCTCCCCCGCTCCCTTTCCCTCTGGTCATCGCCATACTGTTGCCTGTCCATGAGGTTTTTATTTCTGTTTTTGATTTTCCAGAGTCCTCTGAAGGGCCGCAGAGGGGGAGGGGTCTGGGTGCCCTGATTCCAGACCCAGCTCCTCGCCCCTTACATCGGCTCACGGGAGTCCTTTCATACCTTATGGCTCACGTCTCCTCGTTCCTACACTGCACGTAAGAAAAACGGCCTATCAGCAATGTTGCCGAGAGAATAAAATGAGACAAAGCACTTTACAAAGTTAAAAAGGCATATTTTTCCTCACTCACTGAATTTGGAAAACAAATGCAGTTTCCACAGTCCTTCCTACTATCCGTGTGTTTTTCCTCTCTGCTTAACACTGCCATATCATCTGCTCAACGTCATAACCACGTTGCTGCTTTGAGATGTACGCACCCTGGTTTTGCAGATAATTTCTATTCTGCCTGAGATGGTACCAGCTGAAGGGGTTGCCCTGGACACACGCACACAGTGGCAAAGTAGAGCAGAGTTGATACGTTGGTAAGCGGTTCCTCCAGGAGGTGGGGTTTCTGCATCTGGAGCTTTCCTACCTCAATAAAAAAGAGCTAAAAGGAATCAGGATGATCCATGTGCAGGGTGATTTGCATATATATTTGCATAATCCTCACCCAGTGAGGCAGAAGCTACCATCAGCCCACCTTACAGATGAGAACACTGAGGTTTAGGGAGCTTCCGTAGAACCTCTGAAGTCAGACTATTAAAAACAGGCAGAGGTGGGATAACAGCTCAGGCCACAGCTCCGAGGACCTCCGAGGTCACTCACGGCAGGGTGGCTGGGGCCCTGTGAGTGGCGAAGGGGCACTGTCCTCACCCAAGTGCCGGGACTCACCTCTGATGGGTCAGTCACCTCCTCACCTATAAAACGAGGCAAAGGGGCCACAGCGTTTCCCTCCAGAGTCTCGGCTTCTTCACCGTGGGGTGCGGAGCACAGCTACCCCACCACGAACCTGCATGATCCCCCAAGAAGCCTTGCGGCCCGACACTTACCAATGTAAGCGGCTCCATCTGTCACCATGTACTTGTTACGATTTAATTTAGGGAAGGTGTGATCCCTCTGTTCTTTGGCCGTGCAGGCATTCTCTCTTTCCAGATCAAAAAATCTCTGTAAGACGAACGTAAATAAAGAAGTGACGCAGGTGAACGGAGTACAAAAATGTTGTATTATCCAAATATCAACAACAGACCTCATATTGGGTCATTAAAACCACAATCTTGTCACTTTGTATAAATGAAGCTATTTTTGTTCTCAAATCTCTATAGGCAGCAAGAGAGAAAATGAGCACGCTTGACCATAATGAACACTTTTAAGCTACAAAATGAACACAAACTTCATTCCTTCAATAGGGCAAGGGCCAGAAGGTGTTAAGTCCTTCTTGTCTCACTCATCGGGGTGCACCGGCATTTGAGGTGGACCTTGGGGTGCTTTCTGCCAAGCATGCCAATGAACTGAATGCACATTCTCCCCCACCATAGCCAGGAGACGCAGTCTAATCAGGCTCCTGTCGGTGACTAGCTGATTAAACTGGGTGTTTGCAAAGGTCAAAAGAGATTTTGCCAAAGGAGCAAATACTCTGCATTGAAACACCTGGGTCTAAAGCTCTTTTAATAGGCAAATAGAAAGAAAATCAGAACTGCAAATCGTGAATCCTGAATTTCAACGATGTGACCCAGAACGCGGCGTTTTGGATCACCTCCTGCCAGGGATGTGGAAGTTCTGGGTGGTGGTGGGGGGACTGACGGCAGGAGGGGGTAGGCTGGTGCCTCGGGAATCTCTCGGAAATAGAAATGCTTAGATGAGCCTTCAGTGGTGGCTGTGCGCACAGGGCAAGTCCACCACAGACGAGGGCTCAAGTCTCTACGACACCTGAAAATGTTGCACCTTCTCAGAACCACATGGAACCTTCCTGGAATGTCTCCCAGTGGTGGCGGGATCATGTGTGTTTGAGAGAAAAACAGAATGATACCTAGGAATGGAAACATCACGTCCAGCTTTAAAATTTAGGGGTTCACATTGGGTGTGAGGAAATGATGACCTCGTCTTCCCCGTCCCTGGGGTGAAAAAGGGGCTGATGAACTAGATGATCACTAGGGTCTTCTCTCCAGCCCTGCTAATTTTATTCTGATTTTTTATAGAATCTTAAAATCATGGAGCACAGGCAAAATCTACCACCTGAGAACGAGGTATTGCCCCTCCTTGGGGAACCTTCTTCCAGGTGACATGTTGCCATGGTCGAGGCTGCCGGGGCACCTTACTTGGTTAGCGCCTGTCTTCTGCAAAGTCCGCATCATTGGAGGGTTCGAGTACGGCCCTGGGCCTGGTTTACTGCCCTGTGAACGCGCTCGATCAAAGGTGGGGCCACGTCAGCAATGGGGCTTCCCGCCACTCAGTGACAGCCAGCAGTGACCTTGCTCGCAAACCCTGCCTGCACACACGACTTTTCCCCTTCGAGGAAGCTATTGTAGAATTGGGACGGATTCAAGAGAACAAAATATGCATCCTAATTTAAGTCAGGGACGGCATCACAGCTTGTGGCTTTACCGAGAACCCCTTTGCTCTAGAAAGTCAAACATGGTCCGGAAGAGGAAAAACAGCTTCATCTGGGAGACAAACATGACAGTCGAAATTATACTGTATTCGCAGGCAAAATGTCAGACACTGCAAATGCTGTGACAGCAAAGAGATTTTAAAAGTGATGTGTGAGTGGATTGAAGAATGAAAACCCAGCCCACTTGGACAGCTTTGCGAGCTGCAGTGTCTTCCCACGAGCCCCCTCGTGAATGAATGAGACCTCCTAAACGAGGGGTGGGTGCCCGCTTCTCGAAGGACGTGGGTGTTCTGCCCTGATTGCAGCCCACCTGCTTCGTCAGTGCCCCCTGACTCCTGAAGCCACGCTTCATGCAAAGTTCCGACACCCACTCTTAGAAAAGCTCCGCACCCGTCTGTGTCCTGGACGTTGGGCCCATAAGCTCCTTTTCTACCTCATCTTTTCGGGATGCTTAGAAAGGCATGGCCTGGCCTCAGTGGGGCTTGGGGTCCCTGCTTTGTAAAATGTCCAACAGTGAGCTACAAACATTCGGTTTGCTCCAATGATATGGCCGTCAGCGCTGGATGGATGAAGCTGGCTAAGTTCTGTGGAGGTTAAAATGGTGGACCCCACTTTGCTGGTCGTTTGTTACGAGTGTCGTAAGAGTGCACTTGACATTTCACACCAGAGGTTCTAGCGCACAGGGCCTCCGTGGCAGGCAGGGGTCAGGAAGTGGGAGTTTCTACTGTCCCTGTCCTGGTTGTGTGGGAAGAAAGTAGCCTTAATCTGGGCTTGAAGGTTTAGGGGTTGTTGCTGTCATTTTTAGTTTCCGTGTCACTGGGACAGCAGGTGTGACACCCAGACTGGCTGTCAAGGAGGCCACATCCCTGGGGAACTATGCAGGGACCATGAGGGGCTGATGGGCTTCCACGCGGGAAAAGTGTAAAATGGGCACTGGGTGCCCCGAATTTCAGACCATGACCATCCACAGTGCTGTCCCTTTGCCTCCTTGGGAACCTAGCTGCCTTTCTGACCACACTCCCAGGCCTCCCTCGAGGTCTCGTGTGGCTGGCTGGGTCATTCATACCTGTGCAGAGGAACGAAGTCTCTGGGCACGCTCACTGCCCAATGTATACAGGCCTCCCATATAGTCCTCCAATCTCTCTCTCCTGCCAGTTAGCTCTGTGACATTGAGGCTCAGGAATCTTGGAAGCCATGTGTCAGAGTCGATGGCGGAGCTCCCGTCATCTTGGGTCCCTAAGGGGAGGCCCCGGCACAGTAGGGGCTCAATGCATACACTTGCTGAATGGCTGCAGTGGAGTTTGGGCTGAACGGTTAGTGGGCGTGGGTCGGGTGGAACATGGAGAAGAAGGTGTTGCAGGAAGAGGGAACAGCATGGGGGGAGGAAGGGAGTGCACACGGGAGGACCAGAGGAGGGTCCAAGTTGGGCCAGAGACTCAGCACATCCAGGGTATGACACTTTCCAGTCTTGCCTCCTTCAAGGAAGAGCATGTGGCCCAAGAGACCTGGAGGGAGGGCAGGAAGCCAGGCTTGGGGGACTTCAAGGTTGGGTGAACGGTCCAATGCTCTGTTGCTCACGTCGTACAGAGAAGACTAGTAGCAGGTGAAGGAGGCCATTCAAAGGAAATGAAAAAGGTACAACAGGAAGTGTGCGCAAGGAGGGCTAGATGCTTGAGGGCGCCAGGAAAGTTGGGTTCTGGTCTCTTTTTGGGGGACTGTGATGGTTTTGAGAAATTGCCTACCCTGCCTTTTACAGTGTTTTTCCACTATCAAAGACTGTTATTCTAGTTCTTATCGGAAGTTTAAATGTATGTGTGTGCTTATAGCTTTCACAGGTGTGCAAAGGGAAGAAACTCGTTTTCATTAACAACCAAGTCAACATAGTACTTACAACTTTCAGACTGCAGTTGGCTATTTCAGTGCAAATAGCTTTAAGAGATGAAATAAAGTTAAATGTAAGGGGGTCGGTTTCCTTCCAGAAGCTTATGAGGAGTCGAACTTTAACGCTTCGCAAAACTAATGCTTCTCTTATTTTCCCATCCAAGTCTGGCCAGTAAGTCCTATGGAAATAATATTCATACAGATAAAAATAAAGAGAGCAAGTTAGTTGTGGAAAATAAATTAACTGGACTTCCGAGAACATTGATGTGAATCTGGTCATTACTTTCTCCTGTGACATACACATGACCTTGTAGCATATGTTGAAGAAAATGCAAGCTTCCTGGGTTTGGGCACCGAGGGGTGATGTGGACCTGCCCCTGGCCAAAAGGAGGTCTCCCCACAAGGCTTCGGGCTATGTGGGCAGAGGGCACAGACTGACTGACCACTGTTGTGTGGTCAGTCACCACCCTCTCTGCACTCCCAATCCCACTTGTGTGCCAAGAATCAACTTCCCAATTGAACTGGTTAGGGACCTTGAGTGACTTCTCTCTCCCCAAATACTGCTTAAACCGCCCTTCTCTTGCTAACTGTTCCCAGCATGAACTTCTGTTCTATGTGTCTTGAGAGTTAAACTAAAAAATTTTTCCAGGATGATTTAAAGACAGGCAACCAGTCTGACTTTTAAAATAATTTTTGGTCATAGAATTTAATTATAACCTGGATGTTTGATCTACTTCTTTTTTTTTTTAAATATTTTCTTTCTTTATTTTTCGAGAGGAAGGGAGGAGAGGTGGGAGAATATTTTGAGGATGTTCCAGCAGGCTGATTTTTTTGGTGACTTTTCATTTTGAATGCTGAAGGCACTGGAAGTTTTGAAATATCAAAGTGTGATAAAAATGCTCATTGAATAAGAGCTGAAATGGTGGGTTAATAATGAAAATGCAAAATTTCAGGTAAGTTCCCGGCTCTTTAACATTCTTTCAGTTTCCCCTTTTATATTTCCGAGATGTTTTATAATCACTAATCCTTCTTCTTGGCCATGAAAAATCTTAATGTTGTTTGTGGAACTTTATGGAATGAAGATTTTGTCACTCATGAGAAATCATCATCCAACCCTAACCCAACCTTGACAATGTGCTCCTTCTAAATAACAAAATCAGGCAAAACCTATCCGCTATGTTTCAAAATCTTCCCAAAGTGAAGCTGAAGTATAGAACTAAATCTAAAACCAAATAAACAATAAATTAGAAATATTAAAACATTAAAAAGAGAGGTAAAAAAGATGTGGAAAAAAACCATGAGCATTCAAAAGATATCCAATATTTAAAAGTACAAGTGTTTTAATACTGTGCACCTTAAAATACTTTTCAACAGTCATTAGGAATAATCACTTTCTGGTGAAATGCGCCTTTTGTAATTCTGTAGTCATTATCATAAAGGGTACTCCAATCACTTAACCTCAGTAAATGGTTATTTTGAAATTGCAATTTTCCAAATTAAAAAGGTCTCAGGTTGTACTCCCAGAAATGCATACTTGGAACACTTTTCCTGGATTGAGTGTATTTTTCAAAACATTCCAAGGCACCCAAATCTCTGCATTCCTGGCAAGAAAGCAAAGGTGAGAAATATTGGGGGCGGAGCCACAAATTCCTGCACTAGGTGGTGTTGGGCACACACTCTGCCCCTAAATTTATTCCATGTATTTCCACACTGAAATGAGGAATCGTTGAAAACCTCTCCATTTTTAAGATGCTCCCTTCCTCAGACAGAGGGATGGACGGACAGACAACATGCATTTTAAGTTTCCTTGTCCTTTAGGTTGAAAGATAGGAGGACAATTTAGCATTTGAGTGAGACCAACATGCAAACAACACAGTGAGACACCCTTCAAGGAAACTTGCCAAACCTGCTCAGTTGCAGTAGGTCATTTAGACACATCCCAACTAATAGTTTTCAAAAAAATTTTTTTTAATGTTATTTTATTTCCGATTTATTTTAGTTTTCAAATAATACTCAAGTTGAAAACAACCCGCTCTTCATTCTGAAGCTGTTCTTATGCCTCTCATGTAAACTACTGAGGCACCTGTGTAGGGTGAGACCCTGAGTCCCCAAAATGGACTGAGGGAAGGGGTGCACCCTGGGTAAGTGGCATGTGCACACTGAGCCGATTTGAAGGATGAGCGACCTAACATCATCTGACAGCATCTTGGGGTCCCGGCTGGTTTCCCCAGTGGACCCCAGTTTAGTGCCTGGCCCTGGAGATGGGTTCTAAGTCAAGGTCGTGCACGCACTGACCTTTTGGTGCTTGTGCTGGAGATGGGCAGGTAGTCCGTGACGGCGATGTACACGTATTGCTTGGCGTCGTCTATCACGCTGTAGATGGCGTCGATGTCAAAGCTTCTGTTTTTAGGACAAAAGAGTTTGGGAGAATTCTGTGAAGACACAAAAACCCAACTTTTAGAGTACTAACTTCTGTCATCTGGGAGTTTCTCTTTTTTGTTGTTTGAATGGATCTTGGCTTTAACCAAATTTTTGTAAACCTACTTTCCAGTTCTCTATGAGAAAAGACACATATATTTTCAATCCTATCAGAGTTGAGGCCTGTAGAGGTTGGAGTGTGGTGGAATCAGTCTCAAATCTGTCCTTTAAGCCTATTTGGGGGGGTGGAATTCTTGCTTTCCATACACACATCTCTGATTTTGGAAGAAATGCTCCAACTCCACGCTTACGTGACCCTGGTGTTCATGTCTGTCACACATAGCTGTAAATTTCCTCGGGCCTTACCATGTAATACATGTGTACATATAGCAAGCACATGCTATCTGCTTCTAGCAATTTATCCTACAAGTTATTTCATTCAAACCATGATGTGGGTATAAAAACGTTCAATACAATCTAAAAAGCTTGTTTTCTTCCCCCTAATTTTTCATTAAGTCAGGAAGAAGAGTGTTGATGGTTAAGAAAGCACCATCAATAATTCCAGAGGGAAGCCTGAGTGATTAAGATGCCCATATTCATCAGGAGAGACAGGGGAAAAGAAGATATTCTGAAAGATTTAGCGAAATGAAACAGAGGCAAATTATACTTGAGGTATATTTTACTCTTGTTCAAAGTGGGTTTTCCACCTTTAAAAAAGGGAATGGTGTTTTTAGACCAAGTTGCTATAGAAAGGGAAAGATGTACTTTGATTTTCTCATTGTTTTTCCACTGAAAATGGTGTTTCTGTAGTTTGTGTCTTACTCGGACAAGCAATATGCTGTGGCAAGTACTGAGCACAAAAAGTGTCAGAGGTGCTTAACATCAAAAGGCCCAGTAAACAGTTTCCGGAACTGCCCAGAAAGCCTGTACCGGGCCCTTCATCAAATGCTCCCCCATAATGGTGGTTAGGGTTCCTCTTCAAATGCTGAGGGCCAACAAGCCACACGGTGCTGGCGGGGACCCCATCCCAGATCAGACACTGGGAAGATGGTGCTGTCGGCCTGATGTCCAGACAAGGAGGGCGGGGGTAAGAAAGGAGAGCGCTGAAGGTCCCCACACCCTCCCTGTGTCCTTGCTCAGTGAGTCCCCTTAACAGGTGAGTATCAGAATGGGTTTCTGATCATTGACAATATTTTTTTTGGAGTGAAGATGAGCTCCAAAGTTAAAAAAAACTAATAAAAAATAAACAAGCAAACCTCCCTCCTCCAAACAACAAGAAAATAAAAAATAAAAACCAACCAAACAGAAACCAATGCGAGGTCCATACTTCCCCAGCACACACATAGATACTGCATCTGTCACCAGGACAGAGAGCTGGTAGTCCCACAGCGTGTCCCCTGTTGTCCCCTGCTCCCAATGGCCAGCCCCCTCATTTGGGCACCAGTGCTCTTTGTGGGGACTCCTGCATGTCTCCCTAACTCACTTTCTCGTCTCCATGATGTGAACAAAGAAACACATGCTGCTGTCAGGACTCCTGGTCCCTGAGTCCAGTCTGGTCTCATTGGCGGGGACCTGTCTACAGCCTCCTCTCTTTCTCCGCCTCCCTCATTTGCCGGCTACTGCTCCACCTGCACCCCAAATGGAAAGAACCGCCACCCCGCAGCCATCTCCCCCCTCGTCTGCCTCTGCACCTCCGCACCGGTAGCCCCCTGGCTGATGCGCCTTGTAATTTTGCCTATGAGAGTCCTATACATTCTCCGAGTTTCTGTTCAAATTCTATCTCCTCCACGGACTCTCTTACATCCCCACCCAGGGGCTATGTCTCCCTCCACTGTCCTCCCATAATGTGATAATGTGATGTTCTTGTTAAATTGCTCAGCATATTCCAAATTATAAGCTTGCCCTTTGCCTCATCTCCCAGCCTAGACTGGTGCTAGCTTCATTTTAGGGATTGTATCTTACTCAGTTTTTAACTCTATTAATAAATTAAGTATTCAAGTTATTTTATTCCCTCAGCCTGTTGGCTCTGCTTTAAGTGCCCTTCAGGTTAGTGTGGGGAAGAAGAGGATGTGAGCTCTGGACGGAGTCCTAAGCATCCCTGAAAGGTGTCCAAATGCCCACGTTCGGTTTCAGTTAGGAATTTCCAGAACTCCTTGCACATCCCAGAAGCCGGATCTGTTCTCCAGGAAGAGCTCAGTTAGGTACAGAGTGGCTGGTCTCTGCATTTGCTGTTGCCTTGCCAAGGTAGCCACGTTCCATCATCACAGTTAGAAACCAAATGATGGCTTTGTGGTCCGGCCCCTTGAGAAAGAGCCTGGCGTTCGCTCCTCTCTTCAGCATTATTGATGCTCTTGAGAGCATCAGCCAGGGCGCACACGCGCACCATTATGTTGGCCCGGAAAGATGGTGAAAAATTGCGCTTTTATTGTAACAGGCTCAAAGGACACAGATCACTCTTCAGTGAAACGCTCTTCAGTGACGTAAAAGTCGCTGGCACAAAAGCACTGAGATCAACTAATGGAGAAAAAGCCAAATTAAATTGGGAGCGTGGTCAAGAGAAGTTTCTCTAAACATCAGATCTACTCAGGAGCCCGATGCAAATCAAAACTCCCAGGTCTCACCCCAGGTGCAGTGACTAGGTCCTGGGTGAGGGCGAGGAGGCTGTAAGTCTGTTTTAAATAAGCTCCCCAGATGGTTCTAGAGGACTTTAAAGTTTGATGACAGAGCTGTAGGCCATTCCAGGAGTACCGTGGAGACAGCTGTAGCATGTGGGTGGCAGGGTGGTGAGTGGGTGGAGGGGTGGCAGGGGAGGAGGGTGAAGGTGGGTGGGGTGGTGGCTTTTCAGGGAAGTCAGAGGCCTGAGAGCTTTCTAGGGGTCTTCCCCTCTGGGTGGGTCTCTTGCCCTTCATCTTGCATCAAGTATTGTATAACAGCTTCGCCTTCGTCTGCTTTACACACTGGGGCTCCCTCGGATTTGTTCCATCAAAGGGTCCAATGGCTAAAAACAAGTCTGTGCGTCAGTGATGCAGGGCATCAGGGAGAGGGTGTGGAATAGAAGCCCTGGGAGCTGGTGGCTCTCCATCCTGGGTCCACCTTAAGGGACAACGGTGAGGGTCAAATCAGTTAACACAACGTATCTGGAATTAAGAATGGTCGTTACTATGTATTATGGGCATCATCACAGAATGGTCATCATCATAGAGGTGGCATGTGACTGAGCATAAGAGTGGACACCTGGGAACTCTTCAAGCAGCACCACGGATTCGCCAAATTTATTTTTGCCCAGCTTAAGATCACACTTGAACATTCCCACTTACTACAGGGCCCATGGAGGGGGAGTGGGGGGGAAGAAGGAGGGCAACTCACCGACACGAACGCCTGAGATTTGGTTTCGTTCAACTGAAGCTGCAGTTTCTTCTCATTGTCATAGACTCCATAGAGCCTCTTGGACCAGGTCTGAGGTACTCTGCTCTTGAATTTCAATGAACTATACAAAGCGAATATCCTCTGTAAATCTAGGACCAGGCAGCTGCAGTTGTAGAAGATGACACCGAGTTCTTTCATCTGTGAAATTAAAATCGGAAGCATCAATGCCACGTGCATCTGGCAGCGTTAGATTCTGAGAAAAGTGCACGAGAATAAAGTACCAGTGAGGTATTTTTTCTTGTACTTTTATACAGAAGTATGTTGGTACAGTCACAATGTGGTATAAGAAAATGATGCCTCATAAAGACAGTTAAAATGTAAAGTTTTGCTTTTCTTTTGTATTTGGGCTCTTACAAATGATTTTCCCACAATCGCCTACACTGTTCACATCCGCTCTTCAGAGCTGTTTCCTTAACACCGATTTCTGGTATGAATACTTAAATCATGCAGCAATATAAAGGTTGACTGTTGACTGCAGCCCAACACTGTGGTTTAGATCATGGATGCTGGGATCAGATTGGCTGGGATTCAGTTCCAGCTCCACAACCTTCTGGCTGTGTGACTTTGGACAAGAGCCTTAAGTCTCTGGGCTTCAGTTGCTTCTCCCACCAGATGGATGAGATAGTATCTATTCCGAAGAGTTGCCATGGTTCTCCGGGTCTGCATGGAAAGGGCGGAGAAGAGTGACCATCTACGGTGTTCACTAAAAAGCATTGCAATTAATGTCCTTACCAATGCTGCCCACGCCTCAAGAGGAACAGACCGAGGACCATGCAACGAAGAGACCATAGAGCTTATCTTGCCCACCTCCTAAGACTCACAATCAAGGAAAGTAAAGGTCTCACAGATAAGAAAACTACCAGAGACCTAGTGAGCAGTAGATGATGAACTTGAGTGCAGGTTTTCTGACCTTGATCAATACACCCAGGATCACAGCAGCCCTGACTTCATTTGGGCCCGGCATTGCTGTGTATAAATAACACGTGACTTCTGATTCCATCAATGAAAGTGACAAAGTGGACTTTTGGTCACGAAAGAACAGTGCAAATACACATGGTTTATGATCCGAACACCCAGTGAGGGCTCTGTTAGGGATGCTTTCGCCCTTTAGGGATCCGGGGCCCACTCATGTCAAACTCCCCTCCTCTCTGTTCCTCCAGCCCCCTACTCGAGACTCTACTCAGGACTGCAGGCGAGGTCACCCACCGTGTGACCTCGGCCCCTAAGACTCCCCAGTACAGGGTGTCATGGAGATCTTCCACATTTATCTGTACCCGTCCGGTGTCCCGCTATCAGCTCCATACGGACAGGAGAATAGATGGGCACAGCCAGTTACCTAACCTGCCCATGGACTTGTACCTGTTTTTTTTCTAACACAAACATAAAGCAATGAGCATCCTTGTACATACGTCTTTGTGCACCTGGCAAGTAATTCCTTGCTCAGGATTCCTAGACCTGGGTGGACACACACACTCAGGACACTTAGAGGTTAAGGAGATGGGAGGAGGCAGAGTGTGGCAGGCACAGCAGGCATGCGCAAAGGCACTGAGGCGATGAGGATGCAGTTGCAGCCGCATAGGGCAGGGGAGCATGTGTGTGAGAATATGGAGGGGCTAGACCAAGGTCCCCCTTCCCTCTGCCTTCTGAGTATGTTTCTTACTACACCCTTGCCCTGAAGGGCTAAAGGGTCATTTAGATCAAGGAATAGCTGTGGCAAAAGTCTTTATCCATGAACAATTTTACTTCAACCACCAACAGATTCCAGATGCTCGGTCCCAAGTGTGAGGACACAAAATTCATTCTTTAGGAACCATCTGTAGCTAGTTGAGTGGTCACAGCAGCCAGGCTATTTCAGATGCATGATTCAGAACATTTCCGCTTGCTTCTCCAGGTCTGTTTTTACTGGTTATGAACTTGAGCCTTTAGCAGGTAATGGCAGGGGAGGTGTAAGCAGAGCACAGCAGCTGTGCACAAACAGTGATGCTCAAACAGTGAAGTGTCTACGCAGCCAGAGCGGTGCATATACATGTAGGCATTACAGGGAGAGAGTAGGTAGAGGTGAGATCACAGGACGCCTTAAATGGCTGGTGAGGGGTCCCCATGGGGCGGGAGAGTAACCAGAGGTTTGGGGCAGTTGGTATCAAGAGCAGAATGATTGTGCCACCTTTAAACTTCTCTGGATCTGCAGAGTGTTCATGAAAATACTCCATGCGAAGGGAGGCCCTGAGGAAGAAACAGCGACCTACCTCCTACCTTCTCTATGCTTCTGCAGACCCTTCTATCAAACGAGGCAGCTGGACCTGAAAGTCTGGACAGCGCTGACTAGAGGTGTTTGTGCCGTGAATGTAGACACTTGAACACAATCTGATTTCCGACAAAGGAGTGCATTGAGGAGCTCAAGAGGCTGTCCTTAAAATAGAGTGGGCTTAGGTCCCGTTAGGCTTGGGTTCTCACCGAAGTCAGGGGCCAATGTTGTTCTTAAGATTCAATGCAATTCTGCCCACAGAATACGCCAGGAAACTTGGTTGGATTTCCTTGAGAAATCCAGGAGGATGAAAACAGAGATTTCATGAAAGTGAAATGAGATCAAATCATTGTTAAGTGTTTGGGCTTAGAGACCAGATAGAGTTGAATTAACATTATGCATCTTCAGCCATGAGCTGTATGAATTTGGACAATTGCTTCACCTTATTTATGCCACCAAGAGAGAGAAAGGTGCCCCTGTGGCCCAGAAGCTGGCCTGTGACTGGCAGCTTGGCCTTGACATTTGCAGGAACCAGCCTGGCATCACGGCTGAGCCCAGGTGATCTGTTAAACATAAGCCACTTCCAGTATACCAGCATCAGACCGGGCCACCCGTGACCGTGCAGGATGGATCAAAACAGAAACGAGACCACTTCCTACAAGTCTAAACCCAGATAAAACATGCGCATCATCCAAGCCACGAGTGACCAGATAGCCCCATCATGGCTAATGTGAGTGCTGCTTTGTTACCAATTACAGCCTTAGCACCACTCCATTCCCCTCCCACATAGAACAGGCTTATGAAGACCCCTAGTCATAAAGCTGCTCCTCTGTCCTGATAGCATCCAACCCGGAGCAAAGCTCCGCCTCCGCAAACCCTCCATCACATTATCCAGCACAGCCGTTTTCATAGCAAGTTCTGTGTGAGTCCCGCCTACTCTGACTTGCTGGGATGGCGACCTTTACTTCTGCCTGCTTCCTGTGCTTTGCTGGGGGGACACCACCCGGTGTCCCCAGCACCTACATGGCAGTGTTGTGAGGACGACAAGCCAGTGCAGCAGAGAACAGTGACCCACACTCAATATGGTGTTGCTCTCTCCTAAGTCACACTGTAGGGGGCACTACTGGGTAGGTATTCAATACTGTAGTTGGGGCAGGGAGTTCCCAGGCAGCAGAGCAGGAGTGTGGAGGGGGAAGGAGCGAATGAAGGCAATGGGGCTGAAAGAAGGGCTGTGCTTTGGGAAGCAGCTTTGCCCATCAGAGTCTAGGCTGCAAGGATGCTCCCGGACAGTCAGCGTTGCTCTGTCATCCAGTCTCTGTTGTGTACCCTGTTTGGGAATGTCTACCATCACAGGTTTAATCTGGATATCTGGTGAACCAATTCCTTAAGAGCTAACAGAAAAACCGGAAGCGTAAAATAAAAAGTCCTATTTAACGGCACCACGATTACGAGTGATGTTTGTCCCTGATGCACAATCAGATCTTTGTCTGAAACATATTTATGAACGTTGCAGAATCTATCATCCCCGGGACCTTCCTTGGGCACCATTTATCATCATCAAGATGCCAGGGGTCACTGTCCATGCTGCCAGTATTGCTGACGATTCCATCCTGAACAAAGGCTTCGCCTTCCTTTCCCTCTGTTGTGTAAGCTGCTTTCTGCAGGTCTGGTGTCATTCTGTCCGGTGACTTCATTGCAGCGGAAGAAGCTGAAGGCAATGGAAGCAGCCACGCCTGGCCCTCTGGAGATGTAAGGACAGAGATACCGCCTACGAGCATCTTCCTCTCAACCTCAGAATGACTCATGCCCACTTCTAATTATTCCTGTTTGGTTCAGGCTGGTGTTGACCGAAGATGAGAAAAAGACACTGGCCTCATTTTGCAGGTTTTCCAGCCAGAACAAAAGAATTCAGGACGAGTATATGAACACACCTTCTTAAAATGCTGGTAGTGGGGAAAATGACACAGAGTAGGGATTCTGAAGGGCTTCTGTCTATATTTTCCAAGGAACAAAAAGCTAAATTGATTGATTGGTGCACTAGCTGAGTCACTGTGAGAGTTGCCTTATCAATAACCCAGGACTTACCTGCCGGGATCAGCCCTCTGCCTGCTGGTGGGTTGCTGAGCACAGCCCGGCCACACACCAGCCATATGCCAGCCACATGCCCACTGAGCATCCTGATGGGCTCTCTTGACTTTGAGGCTCAATCACACAGTTGATTGAATGGTTCAACTGTTTGAATAAAATAATCTTGAAAAGGCTGGAGTTCTGCCAGCTGATGATTCTCTGGAAGAGAATTATTCTTAGGAAAACGCTGATTGTCTTTTTGACAAAATGGATGTAGTATTACTGATCAACCATGACATTAAGAGGCTTAGGACCTCAAATACCTGGGTGCCCTGCCAAGAGGCTGTTCTAAGAGCAACGACTTTAATAAAACTCGAGTTACATCAATGGTTCCATTCTGTCCCCTGCACTTTAACATAAAGGAGGACCTTGCGGAACATGTGATTTTAATACGATCGTCTTATTGCACAGGGAGAAATAACAACAGGTACAGATTTATTA
The DNA here is from genome assembly GCF_021234435.1 of Artibeus jamaicensis. Lineage (NCBI taxonomy): Eukaryota > Metazoa > Chordata > Mammalia > Chiroptera > Phyllostomidae > Artibeus > Artibeus jamaicensis. Next base: position 5,724,499 of record NW_026522054.1, on the reverse strand, counting down.
TAGTGCTGACTGTGCACCAGGTACTGTTTTAAATGCTTCACACGTATGCATTTATTTGAGCCTCACGACAACCCATTTTACAGGGAAGGAAACCGAGGTGCAAAGAGATCAACAGACTTGCTCAAATGTACAGCCAGAAAGCAGGGAGGCTGGGAGTATGATACAGACTGGTTTAGTATTTCCTTTTCAGGAAGAATTATTTATAAAGTGGAGCACCCACAAAACTACAGCATCCTGTGGGCAAGAGGCAAGCCCTACTGCCTGTGTGTGTGTCCTATTTCATGCCGCCCTGGAATTTCTATTTATGTTACTGGTCCCCGGTTTCAAAGCAGAAGGAGAGGAGAGGCATCAGCACTGTTCTATGCTGTAATGCACAATGACTAATACTAATTAGCCTAACCACGGCTCAATTGATCATTTACAAATGGTTTGTTGTTTTCATGATTTTATAAAAATGCGAACAAGTATGTCTTTGATTTTCTTGACAGAGACAAAAGATCCTGCAACTGGGATCAACTAACATGGCCCCGGTTGGCTGCTGATTTATATTCTGAGTTACTGCAGGAAATGTAATTACTAGGAGCTGTAACTTGATTTTGTTTCTGCCCTCTAGGTGAATTTTTTGTTCCTGGGAATAGAAAGAAAGGATTGAATCTTAGCTCAAAGGTTGCCTGCAGCTCAGAGATGTCCTCTCTGACCCTTTTCCTGCCACCGTGGGTGGTCTATACCACTTAACTTCTTGATGTCTTTGGGAAATGGGAATAATAATGCGTGCCAGAAGGAATAAAAGAGAGAAGAACATAAGAACCTTGGAGAACAGCTAGTTCAACTTTATTTCAAAAGTAAGGAAACTGAGGACCCCAAAGGGAAAGCGACTTGCAAAATCACAGAATAATGTCCTTGATTTCAGGTCCTGGTCTCCTTTGCCCAATAAAGCTTTATTGACAAAGTCAGTCCACACAGGGGGTTCATTTGCAGGATGAAAGAGGGGTATTGTTTTTTTCCCTCCTTCCAGTACCAATTCATGATGGGGACCTGTTCTGAGAAATGTTTTGTTAAGTAATTCTACTGCTCAGAACATCAGAGAGTGTGTAGCTCAGGCGGCCTAGCCTACCACACACCAAAGCTCAAAGGATAGTCTATTGCTCCGAGGCTACAAGCCCATAAGGCATGTTACTGCACAAAACAACATGAAAATAAATCAAGCACAAGACAAAATGAAGCAACCAAGAGGGGGGTTAACACGAGATGTGTGAGGCTGCTGCTTTAGAGCAAACTTTTTTTATAAGTAGAAAGAATATACTCTAACGATAAAAAGTACAGTCAATGCATAAACCAGAAACAGAGTCGTTTATTGTCATTGTCAGGTATTATGTACTGGACGTAACTGTAGGTGCTGTGCTTCTGCAAATCAGCAGCGTATTAGGTTGGTTTACACCAGCATCAGCACAAACGTGAGGAATGTGTTGCATTACTGCCTTACAAATGGCTACGATATCACTAGGCGGTGGGAAACTTCCAGCTCCAGAGATCTCAAGACAGGAGAGACTGTACATTTCTAGCAAGGGCTAGCAGAAATGTATTTGGAGGCCTTGATAATTTCTCAATCCAGGTGAAGAACACTCAGGTACAACCACGGGGCAAGTCAGAGCTGCCACCCACGGGGATAGAGAGAGTCCCACTCAGGCTCATGCTCTGGACTTGCAAACAGAACATCTCAAGGCAGGACACACAGAGCAAACACTACCATCTCCTGCATCTTTCTTTCGAAGGCTGTTTCTCCCCTAGTTGGCAAGAAATAATTATTTGGCATCATTTAAAAAAATACATAAGATGAATTCAATCAAAGAGACAGGGGCAACGTTAATTCCACTAACAAGTTGGGATTGGAAGTTCAATTCTCCTCTGAGTCTTACTCCAAATTAAATTTCCAACTAAAATCCCCAAAGGCTGACATCACTGATGAGAGAGCAGGGAACACAGAAGCGTGGCCCTTTAGTCTTCCTATTAGTCTTCCACTAACAGGAAGAAGCGTTTCTCTCTCCTCTGAATGTACTGGAGGCTTTGGGCTGAGTGTCGTCACTGCTGAAGTGTGTTTTCATTGTTTTACTCCCTCAATTGTTTCCCCTGGGCAGGGTGCTCATTTATTAGTTTAAACACTGCTGTGCAATGACTTCGGCCATGACCTAGGAAGCAGGTCAACACAATCACCGTCGCTTTGTAACAGAGAGCTAGAGCTCAGAGAAGATTGTCTAGGGGTAAATTCTCAGGAATCTAATATGTGCTTATTTCTCAGGCTGATGTGTTTCTTTTCCTCAGTCCCATAGGCAACTTTGATGTAGTAATAGAATTGCCCAAAGAGGAGACCCCAGCGATTAATGGTAACGAATGTTCCTTCAAATATTTCTAACAAACACTTCATTTCTAGCTTCTGTTTCAGGGTCAAGGGTGCGGTACTAAGAAGCTATGAGGAGCCCTGCTCTGTCTCACTTAAAATAATAAACCTGTCAAAATAGGTTCTGCTAAATTAGAAAGGAGCTTCAGTCACACCTCAATCCTAAAGCACATGTCTTATCTTTAGGTTATAAATCTTTGCAGGGAGGAGATTTGAGCATGGCAGCAAAATGACCTTCCAACCTTGTAAGATGAAGAGGGGTATCAGAGTCTTCCATTTATGTTCTGACCACAAAAGAAGAAAGAGTAATACGTGAAAAAAATTGTTAGCACTAATCAACATCATCCTTCCGAAAAATAGTCATTAGACACCCTGCAGCTTTCTGATCTGGTCCATCCTAATCTTTGCATCTACTGATCTTCATCAGATGATTCTGGATGCCACAAATATCTTAGGGCTATAAAAATTATGAAAGAATCCATGGAATATAAACAAAGAATAGGAGAGAAGGAAGTATTTTTCTTCATTATTATCACTGAAATGGCAGAGATTCTGTGGAGATTTGTTAAAAAACTCAATCAGAACTCAAAGAACCAAAATATGGAAATTGAGGGGAAGGATGCTTGATCAACAAGTCAGAAAAGTAAGAAAATTCTTCCTCATAAATTTGAACTTGGGCAGTGACTTCACTTTCTCTTTCAGTGTATAATATGAAACCTGCTCCTATTCTTTCTTTTTTCCAAAATTGTTCCTGTCTTTTTGTGTCTCAATACTTGGTCTGGGTTAAATGCACATTCTCTATCACCCAGATGAAGGAGGAGAGGAAGGAAAAGGTGAAAGAAAATGAAGAAAAAAAGAGGGAGGGAAAAGAATTTGTAGAAGACAAGATGAGCAAAAAGGAGGAACAGGTAGACAGGAAGGACAGCAGAGAATAACTCCCTTCATCTCAGAAAATAAATAGAATCTTTTATTTTATTTCTTTGGGGAACCTGCTAAAGAATAATGCATATATGTGTGTGTATATGTGTGTGTGTGTGTGTGTGTATAATTTTCTAGTAGTTGTAAATAGGCCTCTAGGTGTCTATTGATAATTTCATCATTCAATTCCTGATGATGGCAAAGTTTTAGGCTTTTTAGGAAGTGAATTTAGAAAATTCTATACATGCAAGGGATAAATAGCTGTCTGTAAAAGCCATTACCTTTTTAAAAAGAGGTATTTGGGTAAAGGAGGTAAAACCCTCAATACCAGTATGTTGGTTATGTATTTAAAAGTAGCAAAACAAAATTCATGCAATTTGCATGCACTTTTAGAAAGTATAGAAAAATCACCTGCTCTTGGAAATCAAATTTCCTTCAACCCCAGTGATTTAAACAACCCAGCGAATGTGTGGGAAGTAGTGTTAAGTCTAATTTTGTATGTGAAAAAAATGTCCATAGTTTACTGCAAGCAAAACTGTATCTACCCCTGGAAAGTTCTATCAGGTCTATCCAGTGAGCTGCCCAATGTTTTAGAAAGTGAAAAAAGCTCTCCGGCATTGTGCTTGCGGCCCATCTACTCTACAGATTCACTGACATCTTGCAGAACTTGAGTCGTGTCAATGACCCTATTTCTGTTGCAAATGAAACTCAAGGCAAGAAAAAGACACTAGAAGCTGAGGGAGTTTTAGAAATGGCTTTCTTGAGAACCCAGATCCATCTTCAGTTGTCTGCTTTGTACTGAAGTAATATCGAGCATTCAGCGAGCTAGTTAATCTACTTGCCGGATGTGATGGGTTTACGTGGATGTGGCGGAAATGGTACCGCCTTGTACATTCCTTCTGTCTCCTCTTTCCCGGCCTTCACGTCACTTCTGGGAAGCCCTGCCCACGTTACCTCTGGTCTCCAGTTTCTCCTGCAACTTATCATACAGCTGCTTAGTGCTTCTATACTTGGGTTTACCTGATTAAATTGAAGTGCTTGGATGCTGACTTGCAAATCTTTGAAGGCACTTTTCTGTTATGGATTTCATGCTGTTCTGACTAAAATGCAAATTGTGTTCTTCCACATACCAAATGCCTGTTCTGTTTTCTTTTTGAAAATATTTTACTTATTTATTTTTTAGAGGGGAAAAAAGAAAGTGAGAGAAGCATCAATATATAATTGCCTCTCGCACACCCCTCCAATGGGGACCTGGTCTGCAACTCAGGCATGTGCCCTGACTGGGAATTGAACCGGCAACCTTTGGTTCACAGGCCAGCACTCAATCCACTGAGCCACGTCAGCCAGGGCCCAACACCTGTTTTCTCACCTCCTGGTATCAACCTGCAGGGGGCTTTTCCCCAGGGAGGAGGAGAAACCCAGGGGGACGTATACTCGGGGTTGGAGGATTTTCCCAGTAGAAATAGCTCCTCATTGCCTCCTCTTTTGATTCTTTAATTTTTTTAAATACGTTTTAATTTGAGAGAGAGAAAGAGAGATTTGTTGTCCCACTGGCTGCCTCTTGTATGAGCCCTGATCAGGGATCCAACCCACAGCCTTGGCGTACCAGGACAATGCCTTAACGCTGAGCGACCCTGCCAGGGCCCCCTTTCTGCTCCATTCTTCTCTTTACTTATATGCCTTTCACACAACCAAAATGTTTGGTGTTGAGATGGAACAAGACCAGGCCTCGATATTTTACTTAAACAATGGAAAGCAAAGTGACCGCAGTCTGAACCAGAGTTTATTCCTGCAGCAGTGTCTCTAGGACAAGCGGCTTTTGCTGTCCTGAGGTTCCAGTGCCCGTTCGTAAGAGCTGTGTTCTCCAGGACAAGTAGGAACTTTTATTTATGGAAAATTAAAGCCCTTTCATGTCCTTAGTCTGATACGAAGGTGTGTGTGGCCTTAAGGAAAGCAAATGCCCAGCAACCAGCTGGAAATGAAATACGGACTAAGCCAAAAAAGTGTTTTCATCTTTACCATGGTAAACACTTGGACGCCATGAGAAGCCCTTACATCCTTACCTGAGTGATGTGTGTAATTAAGGAAAAACCATATGCTCAAGCTATTCTAAAGCACACTTGCCTCTATTCACACACATGTGCACAGGCTCCCACACACAGGCGCTGATGGGGAACTGAACACCACCAGGCTTTTATCCTTGGCACAGAGCAGCATTAAACTCACGCTTCTCCAAAGAGGACGTGCAGATGGCCAACGGACATATGAGAAGATGCTTAAGGGCACTAATCATCAGAGACATTCAACTTTAAACCACAGTGAGAGGTCACCTCACACCTGTCAGAATGGCCATCATTAATAAACCAACAAACAACAAGCGCTGGCAAAGATGTGGACAAAAGGGGACTCTTGTGCACTGTTGGTGGGAACGCAGATGGGTGCAGTCGCTATGGAAAACATTATGGAGACACCTCAAAAAATAAAAGATGGAACCACCTTATCACCTACCGATTCCACTTCTTGGTATACATCCGAAGAAATCCAAAACACTAATTCGAAAAGACATACGCACCCCTGTGTTCACTGCAGCATCTCTGACAATATCCGAGATCTGAAAGCAAACCAAGTGCCAACCAACAGACGAGTGGATAAAAATTTACCTTGCTGGTACATTTATGCAAGTGCCAACCAACAGATGAGTGGGTAAAAATGTACCTTGCTGGTACATTTATGCAATGGAATATTACCTGCCCCCCAAAAAAGAACAACAGGAATGGACCTAGAGGGTATCATGCTGAGTGAAATAAGTCAGACAGAAAAGGAAAACTACTCTATGATTTCATTTACATGTAGAATCTAAAGAGCAAAATAAATGACCCCCCCCCCCAATATTAACAGACTCTGAGGTACAGAGAACAAACTGAGGGCTGCCAGATGGGAGGGGGGTTGAGGAGCTTCGGGGAAAAGGTGAAGGGATTGAGAAGTACAAATGCGTAGGTACGGAGTAGTCACAGGGATATAAACTATAGCACAGGGAATATGTCAGTGATATTGTAAAGCTATGTGTGGTGCCAGATGGGTTCTAGACCTACTGGGGGGATCGCTCTGTAATTATATAAAGGCACTAAGTGTCTAACCACTATGCATATATACCTTAAAATAATATAAAATAACACTGAATGACAACTGTAATTGAAAAAAGAACAAACCTACCCCCTTTACCTCCATAAATTCCAAGATCTATTAAAACTGGAGGGCACGCCAGGAGAGACACTGATTTTACTCAGCAAATGATCTTCCACCTCTTCAGCTACTAAAAGTTTCTGGGAATCCTCCCCCATTTTGTCCTCCAACGGAGAGAGGAAATTTAAGAAGTTCTCCTGAAGGAACTGACGAAATGTCGTCTGAAATCGCTGACTAAACAGGTGCTGGCTGAGAGCAGCGACTCAGGAAGGAAGCCAACTGGGGAAACATGGAAGCTGGCTTCACAACTCGCAGGCTGAGGACACATTTCGCAGGCTGCTGTGGCCAAGGTTGGGATGTGCTTACCTGCCTCGCTGAGCTGTGAGTTGTGCATGAAACTCTGTTACTGAGCAAAGAACCAAACACTGAAGCCGATTTTGGCCTAATAGAGTGGATTTCACACTGTCCTTATTGTAAAGTCCCTGGCACTCACTTGCTTTTTGGTAGCCTTTTTGGAGTGGGATGCAAAAGAAGGTGTCATTTCAGGATCTGGTACAGCGGCGCAGTGACAGCGGCACTCACAGTGACCACGGTAACACCACTGACACAATCTCTCGCTTCCCGAGAAACTTCTCAGTTTAATCGCATTAAATCTCACAGCGACACTCTGAGGTCGGCGCTGTGTTTTTAATTCCCATTTTACAGACGAGTGACCCAAGGCAAAAAGCTGCAGGGACTGGCACTGTGGGCATGTGTGGCCGAGTGAAAGCAGACTGTGAAGCACACCGTGGCCGAGATGAAAGCAAACAAAACCATCTGGCACACGTGGGACACCCATTTGCGCCAAGACTCAGGGTGGCAATGGGCTTGTGCTGCTGGCTGATCTGCAGTTTGCCTTTAAAACATTTCAATAACTGTGTACTCGATCGCCGCTGAGGATAAAGAGGTGGAAGTCACACCAGTGTGTGTTGCTACATATAAACATCGGGAAGTGTTTCCTGGAGAAGGTGCTTCCTCACCAAGTTTCATGACAGAATATACTGGAAAAGCATTTTCAGAATGCTCATGCTAGGGCAATACCACAAACCTAGGGGATGGAACATCTAGTGTTTACAAAACAATCAAACCAACAAACCAAAATCAAGTGGTAAAGATACAACCCTTCATTAAGATCAGCAGATCTTGTAATAAGCTTATCGATATTTATTCATTCTTATATCATGGATAACTGAAAAAGAGCCTTAAAGAAAGCCCTTTGTGTGAGCCTTGGCTGAACACAAAGAATATATTAATTGGGCGAACAAATAAAATATGCAAGTCTTTTGTAATACCAGAGTAATATAAACATGTCAATTAAAAATTTTTTCGGATTTTTTCATTTTGACTTAATGGGTTTTTTTTTTTTTCTTGCTGAGAGTATAGTCTGGAAACTGTCAATGTATCACAGATAATAGAAAAAGATGCACTTTGAGGCTGTAACAACCCCACTGCTGTTTGGTCAGAACGGAGGTGGTCAAAACAGCCTTTTCTCAAGTCCAAGTTTATATGAGAAGTAGAATATATACAGTAATTCCTTATTAACTTAAACAAGTTTAGGATGATAATCGGACTGAAGGCACAGTACACTTTTGCCTTATTTCTGAGATGACCGGAACCTGGCAGTTTTTAGGAGCGCATCTTTAACCTGTTTAAGAGGACCAGCTTATTTTGAGTACCCGAGAGAACTATGCTAATTAAAATGAACTCATCTGCTCATTAAAGCAACAACTGCTGCTTAACTTCTAGTTGGAAACTGCAGCTCTAGCTGGTTTGGTGGGTTAAATTATATATGCACTTAAAAGTCATAGAATAACATTCTTTAAATGAGACTTCACTCATTCGCACTTTCCATCTGTAATCATTTTGACTTAATGAGGTTTTCTAGAATGAACTTTGGGGTCTGTACCACTTATTGTAAAGCCAAAGGAAAGAGAGTAGTGAAAAGGTTCTAATCCGTTGAGGCCACTGTGTCAGTAACGAAGAATAACAGCCCAGCCCAGAGGCTGCGGGAGCCTTGGTTTTCTCATAGACAATTCAGGTTAATACTGGAAGGACTCTGCTAACACCCGTGATGGATCTCCTCCCTGTTCCAACCATCAGCTCCAAAACCACAGGAGATAATTCCAACTAAGTGGTTTTAAACTACAGCAGGGTCAGCCTTGTTGGTTTCTTTTCAGTTGGAGAATTGTTGAGAGCCTCAGCATTTTCCATGAAATCTCTGAATAAAAGTATCCATCTTTCAAGAATAGGCCACACCCCCACTGCTGGGCTCAAGGTGCCAGTGGCTAAAAAGCCCTTGAGACAGAGGACTCCAATGAAAGACTGATAGATAGATTTCCGTTCACACCTTTGCACCACTGAGCCAGGAAATGCTTGGACCGTGGGTTACCACACAACCTTGCAAAGGTTCTACCTTCGGAAGACATGACAGGGATGAACAGGGAATGTCTGGTTCAAATGAACATTCGGGCTCTGGCCCTGAGGACCCAGATGGGGTCTAACCAACTAGCCCTCTACCACCAGGCCTGTGCTCACGTTAGAATAGGTGTTCCCTGGGATCTGCCTCTAGATGAAACCGTTAACTGAGGGCAAATGTAGCCCTGCGCTGTCCTTGGTGCCGAGCAATGCTTTGACCCAGCTTTCCTGGTTAAAGTACACCCAGCTTCTAGAACCAACTCTTTGACCAGTGTCTACGTACTATAAATGCTACTGGGATTGCCTGCTTCACAGACCTTCCATATGTATTCATTACAAACCCCAGCTACTCTGCTTTTGGCTAAATATTATTGGTGCCCTAGCCTACCCTGTGGCCAACTTCCAATGCCCACCACTGGTCAGAGAGAACCCCTCCTCCATTCATTGTAACTCTAGGAGTTATAATGCAATGCAAGCAAGGAATTTAGTTAAAAATAAACACCCCACTTGCCTTTTTCTTATCTACAAGGTCTGTCACTCTGTCCTGGAGAAAAATGAACCTAGTAAAATGGGAATTTTTCTTCATGAGTCCATTTTAGGACTACTTTTTTTTTTCTTACTAGATACTTTCCTAGCTCATGCTGAATTTCCCAGGTGGTTTACAAGTGTAGGCTTTTGAGCAAGACAAGATGCCAATTCAATTATTCTCTCTACTTATAGAGCAGGAAGTTCAAAATATGCTGCCAGCTATGAACGCATTAATTAACACTCAAATCACAATGTAATCTCCACAGAATTACAAGCTGCTGCCATGTTGCAGGGTCTGTATTATAGATTGAAACAAAAATGATGATTGACTAGAAAATAAGTTCTAAGACTAACCTTACCCAGAAGCCACTGACCTTGCCATATGTGCAGAAAGGACATATACTTTTCATAATTCGGGAAAATACTGTGATTTCTTAGTGGGACCACTACACACAGAAGAAACTAAAACAAACTCTTGCAGACAAACCAAGAAATCAGTTTAATAGTCTAATCTGAAAATAAGAAAGAGAATCCTGATGATGAGATATCTGGAGGATTTTATTTACAGATAACTCAAAGTTGCAAAATAAAGGAAATTAAAAAAACAGTGTACTTCGGGTCTATCACATTCTACTACAATATGAAGAGACTTTGCTGCAGGACTGAGAACTTGAGGCTAATTGTTAGTGTCCTCAGAGAAAGAGGTTCTATAGTACAGTGGTTCTCAGACTCAAATGCATATCAGAATCATATGCAGAGCTTGGGAGAACTCAGATTCCTGGCCACAGTTTACTTCAATAGGTCTGTGTTGGTGCCCCAAGTTTCCCAGGTGATGTTGATACTGCTGGTTCTGGCCCCACAAGTCACGTGTTGAGAAGCATTGTTCTAGAAGACAGTGATTCTCAACTTTAACAAGCACACCAATCACATAGGTCCTCCTATGGACATTTAGATTTTGATTCAGTACGTTGGGGGTGGAACATGAGAACTGTGCAGAAACACTGCAACACGAGAACGTGGCAGAAATTGCCGCGCTCCAATGATGTCAATATTGTGGGTCTGTAGACCACGAGTGGAAGAGCAAGGCCCTCAGGCCACTTTGTCCAATCAAGTAGCTGATGACCATGTGAGGCTCCTGAGCAGTTAAAAATGTGACTAGTCTGAATTGAGAAGTGCTTAGAAGTGCAAATTACACACTGAATTTAAAAGATTTAGCATGAAACAATGTAAAATATCTCCATTTATCATACTGATTACATATTGAAATGCTAATATTTTAGATGTATTGGGTTAAATAAAATTTTGATTATTTTGACCTTAAAATTTTTTTAATGTTTAGAAAATTTAAAATAACATGTGTGTAGCTCTTTCCAATTTTACTGGGGTCCTGCTATAGAGAAGATTCAACTCTTCCGCCTCCTGAGCCCAACATTGGAGGACTTTAGAGGACTAACTGCTATAAAAATGTCTTCTTCCTGCTGTTTTTATTTACATCTCTCTAAAATGCTTCTTTGACGAGATCAAGGTCAAATATCATCAATGGCTGTTTACTCTTTAAAAGATACACCTCCAATGTTTAAATGTAGCGTTCCAGGCCATCCACAGTCTATCTAATCTCCTTTTCCAAATTGTATATAATTGCTTTCCTAAGAACAAGGCTCAGAAGTATTTGCCAAATGTTTGATTAATGATGATTTTTGTCAGTATCAAAAAAGTGGATTTCTAAATTGGCCCTTTCGTGCCAATTCTCTCCTATCTACTTAGTGTTAAAAGAGTGATAATTTCTACCTTCAAGGGCAGACATACTTGAGACAACCTTTAATGAGATTATACAGGCCTAGTGAGTTTCTATCCCCTCCCTGTGACATCAATGAAAATGAATACAGGACAAATATTTATACATAAGATGCTCTCCTTGAAGTGCCACCTGGCCGGACTTGCTTCCCCAAAGGTCAGAAAACCCTACAGTTCAGGGAACTCAGGAAGCCTCCCTGGTGGCCTAGGGCTCACAGCTGCCCTGTCGTGCGGGTTAAAGTGGGAAGGCTGTGCTTTGACATTGAGCATGGGGTGTCCCCAAGGCTCCAGGAGGCTTACAGAGGTTCTTCAAGGGCACCAACATGGATGTGAGTTTTGAGTGTTTCTGTACAATCACTCACTTTTATAATATGCTGTATCTATATCTCTCTTCATCTCCATGACTTGTCCCTACATCTCTTCACACCATTGATTACATGTCATTTCACTTTGTAATGGTCTTTGTTCCTAAATTCCGACATGCAGTCAGTGTTATCAGAAAGTCACCACAGCATCAGCTAATAAACGGGAGAGGTAATACAGGTTTTATTTCACTCTGTCTTAACTTAGATAAGAAAATGTTGAACACTGATACTATGTCAATGAACTCCGTTGCTCACGTGAGTATTTATTATTGAACATAACTTGTAATTTCCTTTAATGATAGCAGCTCATTATAAACTATGACGTTTTGCTTTTTTATAATTTAAATATTTGATTAAAATATCCCTTATTAAACATTTTGATGCCATCAAATAGGTATCTGGATTAAGCTGGACTAGCTGAACTTTAAGGCAGAGGTTCCTGAACTTCCTCAGAACACAAGACCTTTAATGTCTCATTAATTGTTGTGCAGGATTTTTAAGTAAAAAAAAAACACCTAAGAGTGTGATTTATTAAGTAGTTAGAACCAAATGGCTTCATTTTTATTGAGGTACTAACAGTTTAATAGTTGCTTGAAAAACAGTACCAATAAATTTTAAAAATATTTTTCACACCCAAATACCCACAACTATTTACTGATGGATGTGACCATCTGCCTGGCACTGCTGAGAACTTGGAATGACAGTGGGTCCCGCCGCATGTCCTGCTCCTCAAAGACCTCTCTCCAGTACTGCTTTTTATCAGAGCCGCTGCCAAACACCTGACTTCACAAAGAAGGTTGACATTATGAACTCCTTGGAGCCAGTAACTTTTGTGGTGACCAGACTGAAAGATTTGCTGTTCTTTCCTTGAAAATGCAAACCCAGGTGCCTCCATGATCAGTTTGGGAACCACAGCTCTGAGTTATCTTCTGACTCTGAGAAGGTATGATTCAAAAGGTTTTCAAGTTTAAGTTTGAAACTACTTACTCTCTACTGTTGGAACTCAAGTCCCATTGCACTGTCAAAAAAAAAAAAAAAAAAAAAAAAAAAAAAAGGCCAGCATGACCGAGAAGAGCGAGCTGTGTGCACAGGAGGTCAGGAAGTATTCAAGTCTGTGAACAAAAGAGAGGCCATGCGGTAACTCTGCCGAGTCCCCGGGCCCCACAACAGGCCCGACAGGCTCAGTGACCACAAGTAACCTCACGGGGTGATCTGATCATATTCCTAAGTGGGCAGGTCACGGTGGGTAGTCACAGCCCAGCCTAAAACTATCTTAGTAAAAGGTTAACTTTTGCCCTACGCCTGCCCTGCCCGTAGTTCTTGTGCATTTGTGAAATGCCAGGATAACCCTCTTTCCCACACCTCTTGGAGGCATAACCACCCTCGAGAGAACACATGGCCTTATAGCCTGGATCCCACCCGTATTTACTATAAATGTTAAATATGAACTCCCCTGCACCCACCGCCAGTGTAAAGGGCCTATGCCCCTCTCCACTTTACGTTTTACCCAATCGTACAGATTTTTCTGCCTTGCTTTGGCTAGCTCCCTTCACCTAGCACCAATAGATTTCATGTAACCTTCCCTACATACCCTACTTTGATTCCAAATGCATAGAAAGAACTGCCAAACTATTACCCTCTGGGGTATTTTATCATTTGTTAGATCATGCGTCTGGGCACATCCTCAGTTTGACTCAAATCAATTCTAATAAACTCATACAATTGTTTTCATAGGTTTGGATGTTTTTACATCAATAGGTACTTTGCTGTTTTTCATAGGGGATAGCAGAAGTGGATTCTTGGGATGAAAGGCAATCATCAATAGATGTGATTCAAAATTTACAGCCTGGAATGGATGCAAGAACTTCCCTTCCAAGCCCCAGGACTCCCTCTCTTGACTCTGACTTCTTCTTCTCTGACTTGTAAGCAGGCTTCTGAAGCAAAGGAGCGTAACTGACTGACTCAAGGCCACACTGCATGAAACAATGGTAATTTGTGCAGACAGCTGGCTGCCTGTGTTTATGTTATTTGGAATCCACCTGGGGAACATGCACATTCATCACAGTGTGTTCCCGAAATGAATGAACTGGCCCCATAAAGTCAGTGCAGCCCAGCACCACACCGCCATCAAAAACAATAATCCTTCATTTGTCAAAGGTGAGGGACCTACCGCATGCTGGGCACGTCTGAAAAATGAACTAAAGAGGAAAAGGGAAAAAGGCCGGGTCAAAGCAACCATCAGTACATCAGCCAGGAAACTTCTAAAAAGAGATAATTAGATATATGTATTATTTAGGAGAATTCTGATCAAGAACATTGAAAACATAAATAGTGACTTCCTCAAGTTCTTTTTATAATTTCGATGTGGGGGTAGGAGGGCAAAAATATCCCTGCAAGCTCCTTTCTAGGTGGTCGTAAACATGAGTTTGCTTTCTTTTCAGGTAAAGCAGAACCATGGTAAGGCTGCTCCACGTGGCTTGCTTGGGGCATAGAGACAGCATGGAAGGGAAACTGTGTATTTGTTAGAAACTCATTTTCACGGGCTCCTTAAGGGTCTCTCAACTCCCTTAATTAGAACTCTCATGGCTATACCACTGAAATGAATTGGAAAGAAAAAGCTCTCTGCCTTTTATGTCTTTTAAGGATGGCTTTTTAAACTTGAGATTCTTTTACTCCCTCATCTTTCTTGGAAAGAATAGAATACCTTCACAGCTTGGGGTGCTGACGGGATTCCAGAAGTTTCTAGATCCCTGCGGCTTCTTGATGACAACTGTGGAGCCAGCATCTGTCAGCACAACTCAGGTGATCACTCATAAATAGATGCCTGGCGACAGTTCCAATTCATTAGTCACATCAGAACCCGCCGTGTGGAGGGAAAGGCAGTACGATCAACTTTGGTGGGGGGCGGGGGCGGTTACCCTGTGATGTATAACTCAAGTGGTTTTTAAACCCTCACCTGAGGATATATTTATTGATTTCAGAGAGAAAGGAAGGGAGGGAAGGGGGGAGAAAGAGAGAAAGATCGATGGTTGCTTTCTGCATGCGCCCTGACAGTGGATCGAACCCACAACCTAGGTATGTGCCCCAACTGGGAATCAAACCAGGAACCTTTCTGGCCCACAGGACAATGTTCCAACCAACCGAGCCACCTGGCCAGGGCTCAGGTATTTTCAATAAAATATGAATTCAATTTTAATATGTGGGGTGGTGAGATGTTAAATACTAGGTACTATTCTATATTCTGCATGGAATGAAACAAAAATAAGTGATAGGCACTGTGCGTCATAAAGAAAAGCTGAGAAATGTAAAACGAACAGCTAAAACAGGAGGCAAAATTGGGCAACATGAGAAAGATAAGGCATTTTATGGATTTTCAGAGGGAGACAGATCATTAGTCATTGAAAAGCTACTTAGTCATTCCTCTATTTTCTCATCTAATTTCATGCAACCTTAGCAAAACCCCCACAAAGTATGTAATCACCATTTTACAGATGAGAAAATGGAGGCTTTTAAAAAATGACAGTTTTATCCTGGACACATGAGCTATTCGAACTCCTGACCTGCCAACTCACTGTACCTTCCTTCAGGGAAGAAAACAAACACACAAGCACATCCTCTACTTATTAAAACAAAGGCTTAACGGAGGAGGTGACATTTGGGATGAAACATGAGGGTTAGTTTCTTAGTAAAATTTTCAAATTTTCACTAATGTCCAAGTAACATGTATTATTCTAGTCAAAGGAGGATAGAGACAACATCTATGTTAATCCCCCACCAGATCCACTATGGCCAGCACCATCTGTTGGTTGACTTAGTACCCAGCACCCAGCAGCCAGCACCCAGCGTCAGCCCCTCCTCCACAGCTAGTGATGGCCACGTGGCAACCAAGGAGATGCAGAAGTGCCTGGGGCATCTCCCTTCCCAAAGGAAGAGCCTGTCCCCAGTGGGAGAAGCCCCTCTGTCCTCTGCCTGAAGTGCCATTGTCCTTCCCACTTGTTTCCAGGAACACGGAGGAGGGAACTACAGGTTGTCATCTGCCCTTCGACCCTGATACAGGTGACAGGAGGACAGAGGCGGAAAGACAGACTCAGGGTCCTCGGTGGCACCAACGTGCTGCCAGGTCATTTTGCTGTGCAGGACCACCCAACTCTGATCTATGTAAGCCAGTGTGGGTTTTGTCATTGTCACTGGCATCTGGACATATTCACAACCGACAAATACACTAGTAACACCAGGTACATGTATATGTGCACACACCGTACTTTGCCGTGTATAACGTGTTCCTGTGTGTAATGCGCATCCATGCTCTGGGGCCAAACTTTCAGGGGAAAAAATCTTTGGTTTAAATTTGTTCATTCAGTTATTTATTTATTTATTTTTAGACATTTGTTTTTTGTTTTATAAAGGAATTGTAGCATTGATTTTTGAACATATTACGGTACAAGAAATTTTATGTCACAAATCATTACAAAACATGAGAACAAATACAAGGTGTTTCAGGCATGACCCATGTATGACGGGCATCTTTCCTTTTCCCTCAAAAATTTGGGCAAACAGGTGCACATTATACACAGCAAAATACGGTATATATCCACATATAGAATTTTGAAACGCTTTTTTCATTAACTATTTTCTGTTTTTAAAACTTAAAAGAAGGCTTTATTTATTTTTAGAGAGGGAGGAGGGAGGAAGAAAAAGAGGGAAACATCTGTGTAAGAGAGACAGAGACATATCAGTTGATTGGCCCCCATAGGTCCCCAAACAGGGACCCAGCCTGCAACCTAGGCATGTGCCCTGACCGGGAATTGAACTGGTGACCTTTCAGTCCAAAATTTGCATATATCTATTTTTTGGTTCTTGGTTGTACTCTAGTTAGAGAAGCCTCTCAAATATCCAGTTTCTAGATCTCTGGGATATTACCGTAAGTGTGGGATATTGCTATATACAAAATGGGGCAAAAGTTTACAGTTGTTTGTATAGAAAGCATACAATGACTAATAAATAATACGAGAATGAACTCTGTGTATTGTGTACTCACAATAGTAAATCCACTTTGCCCCACCCTGTATCTGGACCACTGATTCAGCCCAAAACATACATTTAATCCTCACCTGAGGACATGTTCACCGAGTTTAGAGAGAGAGGAAGGAAGGGAGAGAGAAACATTGATGTGAGAGAGACCCATCCACAGGTCGCCTTCCGTACGCACCCCAACCAGAGACCAAACCTGCCCCCTTAGATGTACAGGATGATGCTCCAACCAACGAGCCACCGGGCCAGGGCAAAGCAGATTGTTGGGAGAAAGCATGTAACACAGGCCAAGGACTGTTAAACAGACCAGAAGTTTGGGCCCTGGTCCTGACTCTGACACTGATGGGATAATTCGGGGACATGCTTGCACCGGTCTCTTTGACACCACTGCCTGATCTGTAAGATGCAGTCTCTGGCCTGTCCTGGGTATCACAGGGCTGCCGTGAGGACCAAACAAATCAATGTTCACAGGAAATTCCCAAAAAGTCTAGAGCTCTCACTCAAAACTATGAATCTATGAACATTTGGACCTATGTGTTTGTCTGTCTGCATCTTGCTTTACCATGAAGTACAGCCTCTCCCACAGGATTCTGAGAATGAAATTCAGACCCGAGGTTTCTAGAACAAACAGCCAGCCACGCAGGCAATTCAGAACCGAGTCTTTTTCCCAGTTTGTGGGTGTGGGGGAGGATGGCCGTGTCACTGTGGTGCCAAGCCATGGAGCTAATTCTCCCTCCACACAAGGTTGCTGAGGGAATTAAATTCCAGAAAATGTCTTAAAATACGACAGCTATGTTTTGGTGAGGTCAACAGTAAGGGGCTGAAGTGACAGCTAATTATAACAGATGCTTGAGCTGTAACACTTGAAGTATGCAGAATGATTTATGGGTGTAACAGTAGTATTTCTGCAAGTCATTATATCAAGATAATACGTTCCAGTTCTTTCCAATTAAAACATGAAAGCCATAGAGAAAAACGGGGCAGTAAAAATCACCTAAGTGAATCTTTTTAAATAAAGTGGTTAAAATGAATGCATTTCTTAGTTTGACTAAACTCTCAGAGAAATCCAATGAAACATTTTTAATAAACTTGTGTTGAAGGAAATAAAATCTGTATGTATGTTTTTTTTTTAAATTTTTATTATTTATTTATCTTTAGAGGGGAAGGGGGGAAGGAGAGAGGGAGAGAAACATCAATGTATGGTTGCCTTTTTTGTGCGTCCCCTGCTGGGAACTGGCCTGCAGGGAACCGGCCTGCAACCCAGGCATGTGCCCTGACTGGGAATCGAACCGCGATCGTGTGGTTCGCAGGCCCGCGCTCAATCCACTGAGCTACACCAGCCAGGGCCTGTATGTATGTTTTAAATGAGCTTCACCACTTCAATAGTGAGTTCTCCTTCAATATTAAAACCAAACCAAACTAAAACTCCATGAGTTGAAGTGGTATTTTTCTGTATATAAAAATTTACTTTTATGATGAATAATATATTCTCAACCAGCATGAGGCCAGTGTCAGAAATGTTACTAAACTGGTGCGGACCAGATTTGGGGATAGGTCCCTTCTCTCTCATCAAGCCCAACATACACAGTGGGTGTGGCCAGCCCCTCGGGCATAAACACACCTGTAATTTGGTCCCTAAGGCAAGGATGGGAGGCAGAGGTGTCCCGCCTCTTCCCTGATGTGGGTAGCAAGTTGTGTAAAATAATAATAATAATAATAAGGATGATGACGATGATGGTGTTAGCTCACATTTATTGAGCTCCGTATGTTTAAGCTTCGATGAAGAAATCAGAGCTCCGTGCCCTCTCTTCCTGGTCCTGTCACCAAAATATTTCTTCCTCTGCATCCCAGAGAAGTTTTCACTCTTCTGCCTGTGACAGGGCGCTGGCTCTCACAGGTTGGCCTGTCCATTGCTGGAAGACTTTAGAGTTAGAAAATTCTTGTTTACACTGATACGAATCCTTCCTTCTGCAATTTCCAAGGTCAAATTCCATTTGTCATAGACAGTTTTAAGACTGACGTGTTTAGCCCTGGCCAGTGTGGCTCAGTTGGTTGAAACATCATCTTGTCAATCAAAGGTGGCAGGTTTGATTCCCAGGCAGGGTACGTGCTGCGTAGGTTGTGAACTCAGTCCCTGGCCGGGATCATGGCTATTTCTCTTGCACACGGCTGTCTCTCTCCCTTGCCCCCTGTCTAGAATCAGTGATTTTGCTCATTCTTGTTTAGATGGACATTATTTATTTCATACTCTCGCTCAATTTCTTCTTGTTGGCATTGGTCTGAGTCACTTGCTAAAATCTCATTAAGTCATGTTTCTGAAAACTGAGTTTTAAGTGCTGACCCGCAGAGTTTGTAAATTTGGTCAGTTGTTTTCTATGTATTAGTGATGATGATAACTTTGAACAGCAAGCACCTGATGTAGATGGTAGCTCAATGGCAAAAGACATTAGAGACCTCCTTTCAGAGGGACACAGCCTGTGGTCCATGCCCCTTGGGTGTCACTTTGCACCTTACTCTGCGGTTAACTAGGCCACATGATTTTGGATCAACCTAGGGAGGAGATTTAATCTTCAGCCAGAACAATAAATAAACGCTGGGTTCTCTGGCATTCCCCTGATCCATTCATCTTGGTAACTGATCAAGGAAGGAAAAAAACAGTTTTCTAGTCATCAACTCCAAGGCTACAAGTTATTGAGCAGTAACCATGCTGCAGGCCCAGGGCTAGGGTTTGCCAGAACACCCCATTTCATCCTGCCAATTGTAGGAGTTCGATATTGTAAGTTCAATTGTAGATTCAAGTCCACAGAAATGAACAAACTTGCCCAAAGTCATATAATTATTAAAGGCAAAAAAAAAAATTCAGGCTCAGTCCTCCTGAACTCCAACCACTATACCTTATACTGTCAAGCAGTGAGCTTAGTAACAACCAACGAAAATAATGAGGGGGGCCAAACGGTGGCTCCACACTTAGCCTATGTTTCCAGAAATAAAGTGTTCACGTGACCAGCCAAAGTCCATGTGAGGAGGCTACTTCTGAACTACTGTATTGAATTTTAAGCATCGTATTTTTAAGAGGGACATTAACCAAATGATTACATCTAGAAAAAAGGAAGTGGCCGAGATAAGAGATCTCAAGACATGCCATCTAAGGAGCTTTAATGGACATCTCAGATGATCATGCCGTTTATAATAAGGGTTGGAGGTACCCAGGGGGGAAGACTTGGGAAATAAGTGGGACTTACTGACTGAATCTCATCGTAGGAAAGGCAAGCAGAAGAAGACTAATGATGCTCTTATTTCTTCACTTAATTGCACCAATTGAGACTATTTTATAACAGACATAAACTAGCTTTGCGAGAATGTCCCCCATGGGAGACCAGGAGAGAGGATTTCCTACACAGGCTCTTTGAGACAATATTATCTACCAAGCTGTTCCTTTAGACATGGTAGAAAAGAGGCAGAACTTTGCTGTTGAAGACGCAGTCTGCTAATACATCTCTTCTGTAAGAAACAGCATCTCCCATTTCCTCATCTACTTTGAAACCCATGTGCCTTCCATCACCATCTAGCATCCGTTACCCTCTCCTATTTTCTCTGCCCTGAAAAATTTTATGAACCAATGCCATCCCAATAAATCCCGTTTAAAAAGAACTTTATTCAACTGAGAAGATAAATAAAGTAAAATGCATATGCCAACAAAAATAACCTTTCTATGCAGCCTGGCTAATCTTTTAAATCAATATTGGGGGAATTCTCCCTCTGTTTTCCTTCATTACACGTTGCCTAAGAAATGTCCATCATTCTCTGCCGTATTTGCGGTTGAATTGCCTTTCACTGTGGTCCATCTTCATGCTGGTTCCGGTATCCAGTTACCTGCACTAGCAGTGCACCACCTTCCTAAGAGCTAAGACCTGCTGTTAAAAGCTCATAAATTCTGATTAAAATGTCAACGCAGAGCTAGCAGATGTGTGGTGAAAACAGTGACCTCCTCCTGCCCACACGCTCGCCCACTGGGTCTTCAAAAACTACTCTTCGGTCCTTTGTTCTCTTTATTGAAATTTTTAAAAAAGACAAGAGGGAATCAGACTCCTCAAGTCCTAGCATCCTTTCTCATCGCTGATGTGAGGCTCTGGCTGCAACCCCCAGGGAGGCTTGAAAGACATCCGGGCTGGGTGAGGCAGAAGGGGTGTAGCTCTGCTCAATACCCCCCCAGAGGGTCATCATCAGAAACAGCAGCTACCAGGAAATGGACAGCTTTAGGGTCAGTCAGGAACCATTACTCTTCGGGTGCTCAAGCTGTTACACAAAAAGCACAGCATCAGCCAATCTCTACGCTGCTTTGTCAGCTGCCCGCTGGACATCAGGACGGCCCCTCCCCCACACTCTCCATTTCTGTGGACAAGATGGTCCTTCTCTCAGTGGGCCCAGCTCCAGAGGCTGGAAATAATGGCCACAGCCTCACGTGGCTCATTCCTCAGCTAGTCTGTCACTATGAGGCAGCTTTGCCATGTTTGTCCTGTGTCATTTCCTTCCAGGTCTCATCGTCACTCTGTATTAATCAGGATTCTCCAGAGAAACAGAATCAGGTGTGTATATATATGGAGAGAGAGAGAGAGAGAGAGAGAGAGAGAGAGAGAGAGAGAGATTTATTTCTTTTTCTTTTTCTTTTTCTTTTTCTTTTGGTACACGGTTCCCAGAAGTACTGCAACACCGGGCTGATGCATGGAGCAAGCTCCTATTCCATCTCCCAGCTCCAAAACTCCATTTAATATAATGTCCTTCGACAGAGGACATATCAGATATTAAACTGATAAGGATAGATACTACATGTGATCTTAGCTGAAAGGCCAAGAAGCAATGAGAGGGATGTATTTTAAGGAACCAGCCCGCATGATCGTGAGGGACGGCAAGTCTGAAACTCAAAGGGCGGGCTGGCAGGCTGCAAACTCAGGTGGGGTTTTCACTCTGTGGTCTCAAGGCCAAATTCCTTATTTTAGAAACCTTCATCTTTGCACTTAAGACCTTCAACTGATTACACAGGGTAAAATCATCTGCGTTCCTCAAGTCTACTAGTTTAAACGTTAATCACATCTGAAAAATACCTTCGCAGCATCTTCTAGACTGGTGTTTGACTACACAGTTGGGCAGCTTGCCTAGCCAAGTGGACACATACCATTCATTTTCACGGCATCATCATTGAGACGATGTCCTGTCACTGCCCTCTTCAATCACAGCCATTGGCTGAACTCTCTCCATGTCCCCCTCGTTCCTCAACGTGTGCACCCCGGATCTGTTCCCGTGTTGTCAGGTCCTGGCTCTGACCACAGAGGGTCAGTGGGTCTGTGGCAGCCTGCACGTCTGAATCCACATTCTGCGCTTGGTGGCCGCTCACAGTCCTTCCCAAGCCTGCACCTGTCCTTCCCAGCCTTCCCTTCCCAGATTCCCCACCTGGGACACTCTGATCGTGCAGGAAAGTGCTCGTGCATCTTCTAACATGCCATACTCATTGCCAACCCTGCGTCTTCACTCACTCTTCGAATCCCTTTCTTCAGTCTCAGCTCAAAACCCACCTCCTTGCTGTGGCCCTTCACTGTTTAGTCTGCAGGGATTTTCCTCTCCCCAAGTCTCCAAAACACTGACGGGTGGCTTTGCTCATGCGGCACCATGGCTCACACACATGTGACCTGAGGCACTCAGAGCCCCAAACTCAGACGGGCCGTGGCGTAGAAGGACCCCATGCTTGGCTTAAGACTCTGCTCTTGCCTTCTTGAAATTCTTGATAATATTTTTACAAGCAGCCTCAAATTTTCATTTTGTACTGGTCCCATGGATTATGTTGCTGGCTCTGTTTGGCAAATCTCCTGGGTGGTCATATTTAAAGAGTGCTTAAATATGTTGTTTTTCAAAGAGAATTTTAAATGTTTTGTGTGTTTATGTTGTTGGGTTTTTTTCAAACTCTCTAGTGCAGCTGTCTGAGTACACTAAACATGCAATGACTATCTGTTGGTTATCTTTAACACGTAAGCAGTAGCTTGCCAGTGGTCCAGTTCTTTTGTTGCTAAGGAGACAGACCCTACCTACAGTTCACAGCTTTGGAATCACAAATTTTTCTTAAGGTAGTACACTGTAGTAAAAAGACTATTTGCCTGAGAGCCCTCAAACTTGCCAAGAAGCTACGTCACTGACCTGGTAATCCACCCCCCTCCCCCCTCCAGACCTGTGCCTTAGTGTCCTCATCCGTAAAAGGGGAAGATGAGCTCAGACCGCCATTGGTGGAAATAGGTAGGTTTCAAGGAATATTTGGTCCAGAAAGTTAACGAGGAAAACGAACTCCCGGTCAAACAGGTTTAATGAATGCTGGAGACCCAACCCCCTTAGGGAGTCACAAAGCTTATTAGCATTATGAACAGCTCAAAGGAATCCGACAGTGAAGGAACATATTTAAATTAAATCCAGAGTTTTTCAGTCTTAGGGTGCAGAAAGCCCTTTTCTCAGGTATGACCGAGCAAGTCCCTGAAATAGCATTTCATAGAGCGCGCCTTGGCAAACGCTATGTTGATTGTTCTCGGAGGTCACCTCCAAGATGAAAAGTTTTGGTGAGACTAGATACCAAGTCGAATCAGAGCTGGTTAGTTTGCCCTCCCCATCCAGGCTACAGGACAAGGTCTGGGCAGCTGGCTAAGCCTCTGTGATGTCCCATCCTGGGGGCTGTGAGGTCCCATCACCAGCTCAGGGACGGGCAGTCACCGGAATAAACCCCTCCTGCTTCTCTGGAGCTTGTGCACCCCAAGAGCCATTCAGGTCTTTTCAGACAAAAGGGACTAAGATATAAATACACATGAACAGAGTTTAAACGGCTCGTTCCTGCTTGTTCCATTATTTTTAAAAACATGACTCATTAAAAAATCTCCCCTACTTCAGAATTGCCAGATTCCTGTGATCAGTGAAACTATTTAACCCCACCTTCAATTCCAGGCTAGTAGTTCGTTGAAGAGGGGATGTTAAAATAATTACAAAAGCAAATTTTTCTCAAAACACAGATTTTCACATTCTCTTCCTTAGCTTCTCCTTTTTGAGAATTGCGTCTCCAAAGTCCTGTGGTTGTAGGACCGCTGTGGCCTTTTCTTCCCGCTTCACACACTAGCCTGTCTTTTGGTTGCTTTGTTAGTGCTATATATCTATTTTTTTTTCTTGTTTTCTCGATGGTACTTTTAGGGGCTCCTGAGATTCACAAATCCAGTCCCCTACTTGGAAGAACCTGGGGAGGTTGTTTTTCCTCCCTCAGGACTCCCTGTGGCCATGAGTCTGGGAGGTGACCCTGAACCCCTGGAGGGTGGGGAGGGAGAAGCTCAGACACAAACGTACTGACGTCCTAGTCTTTGAAATTCACCCCAGAGGCATCACTTCATGTTCTGGCTGTCATGTCATCCTGGGTTTGGAATCTGAAAGATGTGAATGAGTGAAGGGTCCTTTTGATGAATAGTGTTAGCTTTTCTTTTCCTTTTTTTAAAAAAGATTTTATTTATGTATCTTTAGAGGGGAAGGGAAGGAGAGAGGGAGAGAAACATCAATGTATGGTTGCCTCTGGTGAGCCCCCTGCTGGGAACTGGCCTGCAACCCAGGCATGTGCCCTGACTGGGAATTGAACCGTGATCGTGTGGTTCACAGGCCCACACTCAATCCACTGAGCTACACCAGCCAGGGCAGAGTTGGCTTTTTTTAAAGAAAAGTATGGGAGAGGAAATCTATAGCTTAGTGTACAGTAACATCATGGAAGAAAATGATTTTTTTAAATGTAACTAATTAAAAAAATTATTGGCAGTGACGTAAGAGGGAGGGGTTTGGAGCTAGATTTACTGAGTATGAATTTAGCTTTGCCTTTCCTTGGAAGGTGACCTTGGGTAAGTTGCTTATTTGTGTCTTAGCTTCTGTCTTTTGTAAAATAAAGGGATGATAGTATTTACAATGAAGGCTTATTATGCAAATGAAATGAGTTCATACTCTTTAATTGCTTAGAAGAATGCCTAATATAAAGCGATCCCCCTTGATCCCCTGAAGCTGTTAGTGATATTTTATTATTTCTTCTATCTGCCATAGACTGAAGGCAAGAACCTGATTTCACTAGAAAATGTCACCAAATATATAAGGCTGATGATTTAGGTTGAATTTGACCCTTGGGGAATGTATTATAATGCTTCATGTAATTGTTAGCTTCACACACAACTTTGCTCAAATTAAAATCTGTTCCAATGCAAGGTTCCCACTGTGCAATATTTTCTCATACTGAGGTCGACCAAGAAAAATCCCACAGAGTCCAGCATTGTTGAATGGGAGGCTGATTTAAGGGAAATGACTAAGCATAATGACACGATCCCAACTGTGGAGAACTACGGGAAAGGGGTGGGCAAGGTAGGAGATGGCATTTGTGCTCAGCGTGGTGAGGAGGAGAAGGGGTGGGTGTTGATGGAAGAGGTCTCCAGTGGGTTGCAGCTGACTCACAGACCCAGGGGAGCTAATGGCATGTTCAATGATCGTGCACAAGCGTCTCCTTCCCTTCGCCACAGCAGATGTGACTGAGTGCTTTATGGATGTGGGAGTTTCGATGCCGACAGAACTTTTGAGTTAATATAATGCAGAAAGATTACCTGTCCCAGAGAGCGCCAGTCCAAGCCAGCACTGCCGATGTAAACGTGCTGTTTGTCCACAATCCAGAAGGAGGACTGCAGCCGGCCCTTGTTGTAGGCGGTCATGTTCATGTAGGTCACCTCGGCTCCTAGGAGTTCAAGGACATCCCGTCAAGGCCCTGAGCTAGCAATCCGTCACCGACCAGCCCCAATACTCATGGTTTGCATTGATCACAGTTCAGGAAAGGCAAATATTTACATTAGTTTGGTGCGCAGAAGACCCTTGAGGAGTTATTTGTTCTCAGAAAGAAGAATACAAAGGGAAAAAAAGAATAAGAAGCATTTTCCTGCAGGTAGGAGAGAGGGCTCTGCTTAGCGACAAGGGTCGGATCTGACTCACATCCAGATGAGAATTGAGTGTACCATGCTCTTTCTTTGTTTTTCAGAACAATTTTCATAGAGTTTTGCAATCAACAAAATTATCAGTCCTGTTTGGTGTTACGGCTCTCCTCCACATGAAAATGACCACCTTATACCTTCTATACATTTTCACCTTTTACTTGTCTTCATGTTTCCTCTTCATTATTTAATTTTGATACAGCCTCTTCCTCACTTTTCTTTACTGGATAGTTCTTAATTTAAGCAGTAACAACTCAAGTCTTAACATACAACCTAAAATGGTTAACTAGGTCACTCAGACTATTATACAATTCTTTTTAAAAAGCCTTTTAAGAGCTGACTATAACCAACTATTCCAAGTGCAATGTGTCATAATCATTTGTCAAGCCTCAGGGCTACATACTTACAACTTCTGTCCTCTTTTCTCTTTAAACATTTTTCAAACTTACATTTATTGGGGTGACATTTTGATTATATAGGTTTCAAGTGTACAAGTCTATGGTCCATTGAGTACAAAACCATTTAAATACACATTTCTGCTAAAGGCCCATTTCTTTAAAACTAGAGACCCACATTTGATGAACCAAGCTTACACATTCTGTCCTGGACACTCGACACTGATGAAGAGGGTGTACGCAGGTGGCCCACTTACTGCCGGAATCTTCATGACCAGACGAAGACACTGTACGCATAAGGGTACACTCTGGGATACCGGAAAGGACTGATTTACACTGGACACTTGACCCGGGACTCCTGAGAAAATGTGAAGTGCGCTTCTGCACTCCTGTGGCAGGAACCCAAAGAGCCTATGGCGTTGGGAGAGGACCGAGGGCCAGCCTGCGAGCATCTGGGCAGATTTTCTCATGGGTAGAGCAAGTTCTTTTTTTTTTTTTTAATCAAGTCTTTATTTTATTTTATTTATTTCTCTTTAGAGGGGAAGGGAAAGAGAGAGGGAGAGAAATATCAATGTATGGCTGCATCTCGTGCATCCTCTGCTAAGAACTGGCCTGCAACCCAGGCATGTGCCCTCACCAGGAATTGAACCATGATCCTCTGGTTCTCAGGCCTGCACCCAGTCCACTGAGCTACACCAGCTAGGGCTGGATTCAGTTCTTTATTCTAGAAGTGAAGGGGCATGTCGCTCAGCCTCCAGCCATCCTAGATAGTAACACCCAAAGAACAGGTGCGGACCCCAGGTACCTCCCATTACTGAACATCTCTGTGTGTTCCATGCCAAGGTATCTAGGTAACAGTAACCCCCACGGTACGTTTTATATTCCCATCTTAGCCCCTAACGAACTACTGGATGCGGTAAAATAATCAGCTGAAAATATCTGATGGTACATCTGGAAAACTATTTTTCTGCCGATGGTTTGTATAATATCACTTCCCAATTAAGAATGATCTATTTTTTAATTTATTCTCCAGCTATCTCTAAAGACATATGCTTTTATCTTAATTTATACCTGGACAGATATGCATTTAGTCATATTCAACATGTCCCTCTGGTTATTACGAGATATTATTCAATATTTTACTTAAAATAATTTATTTTAAAATATCTTTGTTGGTTAGTGACAGACGCTATCCTGATTCTACTGTTTTTTTTAAAATGGTTTATAAAGACATGGTTAAATCTAAAATCTAATGTTTCTGACTATACAACGTAACTACGAAAAGCCTTTAATATTCCTCTTTTTTTAAATGCACTTCTTACTGCAGTAGTAGTATTATCCGCACAAACTAAATTTCAGTTTACTTCCTAGTATTATGCTAGAATGCTAATCAGCAGAGTCCCACATATTTTTATGTGAATATTAAATATTATAGACTTATACAATTACAAAATATCTTTAAAAAAGAGCTTAATTCAAAATGAATACATTTTTTCAACAGCTTTGAAAATGTGTTTAGTTAAGTTTGATTAACCAGTTTTCATTTTCCTAGATTTCATTTTTTCACAGAAAAGAATCTTGTGCCAGCCTCTCTGTTTGCAGCCTGGAACCCAGGGTGCAGACGCCCCCAGATGCTGGGGGCAGGGGCGAGGAGGCACAAATCACAGCAACGAGGGCTCATGGGGACCCCTGGCGGGTGGCTGCCCAGGACTGGAGGTGGTAGGAGGTCTGGTCCCTGCAGATGCTCCTGTTTCAGCCCGATCATCTGTTTGATTAGCTGATGGTTAATAGGACTATTACCAATTCAAACTAATGTTTTCAGGTGCCAAAAGGGAAAAATCTGAGTGTGGACTTGTCTCTATGATTGCTTTATAAAACACACTCATGATGTCTAGGAAGCTCTGATTAAATCTTCTGGAAAGCTAACAGATGTGCTGCCGTGGTGGTGGGTAGTCGGGTCTCAGTTGGTTGCTAATCAAGATGAAGTGCTTCCCAGATAAGGTCAAGTTAAAGGAGTTCATCATCACCAAGCCCTTATTATATGAAATATTAAAGGGGCTTATGTAAGAAAAAGAAGATAAAAAATATAAACAGTAGAATGACAACAAACTCACAACTATCACCACTGAACCTAAAAACAAAAAGTAAAACAAAAACTGAGTGAACTAAAACAGAAAGAGAATCACAGAAATGGAGATCACATGGAGGGTTATCAGCAGGGAGAGGGAGTGGGGAGAATGGCGGAAAAGGTACAGGGAATAAGTAGCATAACTGGTAGGTACAAAACAGAGGGGAAGGTTAAGAATAGTATGGGAAATGGGGAAGTAAAAGAACTTACATGCATGGCATATGGACATGAACTAAGTGGGGGAATGCTTGTGGGGGGGTGCAGGGTGGAGAGGAATAAACGAGAGGGAAAAAATGGAATAACTGTAACAGCACACTCAATAACATACACTTAAAAAAAGATAGAGCATGTGTGGGCAATCCCCACGTTTTACATCCTTCTTGGGGAGTAAAGCATTACAAATCAGGAACTCCCAATCACTGTGACGACTCCCTTGAATTCTAACAGAGATGCTCTGTTGAAATTTAATGGAAAATGCTCCCGGTTTCAGAGACATTATTTTTCTTTTCCAAGTTACTCTTATGGTATTAACCAGATAACATTGTGACTTTGTTCCGTACTTACGTGATTTCAACAAAAAGACTACCCCATTGCAATTTCATAGGGAAAATGAAAATGGTAACGAAAAAGTTATTTATGAATTAAAAATTATTTTTAAAAAATGTGTACTTGAGACACATGGTCATAAACTAAAGGTGGACAATGGTAGGGGTGGGGGTGGAGGGGAATGAAGGGGGGAATAGAACAACTGTAATGGCATAATCAATAAAATATAAATTAAAAAACAAACAAACAAAAAAATGTGTACCCTGACAATGAATTGGAAATTCATGTTACGACGTTGGAGAAACAAGTCACCCGTATATTCATTCTGTGGAGCTGTCCTCTAGGAAGAATTGCCGGCATCAAGCCAGCGTATCATCTGTCTCAGGTCCCATTTGGTGGAATTAATAACCGTCTCACCTTTAGCTATACTTTTTGCAGGAACACTGATATTTGCTTTCTAGGCCGATTTCAGGGTTGCTCCTCATGCGTGATGCAGATAGAGATGATAGGATATGGGTGGAGCTCCAAGCCACACCCACTTTCCTACAACGCGGCAGCCCCAGGGACCGTCCTTCCATCATCTGTGCCTACCGTGCTAATTTTAGGATGTGATTATGTTTGTGATTCTTTTTCTTTATCATCAACTTAAGCACACAAAGCTAATAAAAAATAAAAAGAGTGGGCCCTGGCTGGTGTAGCTCAGTGGATTGAGTGCAGGCCTGAAAATCAGACAATTGCGGTTTGATTCCCAGTCAGGGCACATACAGGGGTTGCAGGCCGGTTCCCTGCAGGCCAGTTCCCTGCAGGCCAGTTCCCTGCAGGCCAGTTCCCAGCAGGGGATGCATGAAAGGCAACCATACATTGATGTTTCTCTCCCTCTCTCCTTCCCTTCCCCTCTAAAGATAAATAAATAAAATCTTAAAAAAAAAGAAAAGTGAATAATGTTTAAAAAAAATAAAATAAATAAAAAATGAAAAGAATGGTAGTTACTTTATTATTTATCATTTCCACTGTGAGGCTCCAGAAATGGTGACCTCCCTAGATTAATATGAAAACACTGTTGGCAACTGGAGTGAATGGTGGAGATTCTGAAGATTAACATTGGGATGTTCACAGACCCTTGCCCACCAGGAGGCTAACTCAGGGGGAAATGAGCAACTCAGGAGACATTTGGTTAAAGAATTTAATTTTAATTCCAATGTAGATAAGAAGAGCTTAATTCTACCTATGTAATCCAGATATATTTACAGTTCTCGTTCCTTCTGTCTCTGCCAGGAGAGTAACAAAAGCTTCAGAGGGTATTTTTGTTAGCTAATGTTATATATAGTTTAGGTGTTCACCATTTCTCCCTGGTCAACACCCTCTTCTCAGAGTGCAAGGTGCACCCACCTGAGCCACGGGGGACCATCTAGGTATAAAGTTAATCTATTTAGTCTCTATTTGGCCACAGCTGATGAACTAAATGTAGACACCTGACCTAAGCTAAACCAATGAAGTTTCCCCTTTGGGGGATTTAGATATTGGGGCACCAGGTAAGTTTGTTAACAGAGGCTGTGCTGAAGAGTCACGCTGTGTATGAATACGACTGCCCCGGTCCGGAGGAGTGAAGGGTTAAAGGGGTTCTGAGGACCCTCCCTGTTCATGCCAGAGCTGTGACCTTCACTGGGAAAGCCAAATACAGCACCATCCCCCGGGAGAACTGGCCCTGCTTCCGGGGAGATGAGTACCTTTTGATCTTTAGCTGTGCCCTTGGGAGAATCGATTCAAAATCACACTAGACCCTTGGCATGTAGCCACTTTTGTCTGAAACATATTTAATCATAGCCCCCAAAGTGAGACTTTGGGGTCCCACCTGAGGGAAGGACGCTCCCCTTGGAACTGTTCCCAGACGAACCCTGACCATTGCTGCCTCTTGGGATTCCCCAGTGTCTGTGTTGAGGTGATTTCCCGTCTGGTGATGAATACTCTTGATTCTTGCTTTTCTTTTTGCTCTCCCTTAATAGAGTGCTTAACTATTCGCCTTTGACTTGGGGTCTTTATTGTCTGCGAATCCAAACTTCCAAATTAAGTGGCCACCATCTCATACATGCCCCTTAACAGCACAAGGAGAAGGCAAGCTTGAGAGAAAGAGCAAGAGCAAGTGAGAGAGAAGCAGGTGTATGAAGAGAAGAGACAGAAGACATCGTCCTCCCAAGAGGGTGGATGGAGAATGAGGCAGTGGTGGGGTGGGGTCCATGGCTGTCCATCCCCTTAGACCAATTCACTGGGGACCTTGACCTCCTCTAAAGCTTTACAATGACTTTCTTGTTACTTAAGCTGCTTTCAGAGGGGGTTCTTCACTGTTACTTTTATGGTACTAATCAGCTAATTTTGTACTTTATTTTGTGCACACATAATTCTAGAAGTTCCACGATCTTTATATATATACACATATATTTTCAATATTTGACTGAAAATATTCAGTTCTAGCCTGAAGAGCTCATGCAATTTTTAGCAAGTTGCACAAAGTACACAATTGAATGTTTCAAAATTTGAAGACTTCAAATAAACACCCTGTCAAAATACTCATTATAATGACACAAAAAGAAACACACCAGAACCTGGTAGTTAAAAAGTGAAAAATAAAGTCCCATCATCCCTGTGGACCATCATGATGAAAATCAAACAAATCCCACCCCCAAGTTTATTTTCAAAAGGTTACCTGCTGAAAGCATATTATCAGCAGCTTTAATATATTTTATGATCTAACATTTATAGATTCGAGAGAACATATGTTAATTACAAGTACATATGTAAATTACAAGTACATTCCATTAGGAAGCACCATCTACACACAGATGTCTGTGAGCCTTTGATCTTACTAAGAACTAGCACCTTCACCATCTCATTAAAGTGGCGCTTCCCAATCTGGCAGTTCTGCCCCCTCTCCCCAGGGGACACGGGGTCATATCTGGAGACGTTTTTTGGTTGACAGGAGTGCTATTCACATCCAGTGGGCGGAGTTCAAGGATGCTGCTAATACAACGGATGGCCCCCACAACAAAGACTAAGCCTGCCCAAACGCCGACAGTCCCAAGAGTTCGAAATCCTGTGTTCAAGTTTCTTGAGGGGCTCTGCTTCACCCCACACCCCACCACTTTGCTCCGATGCGACCATTGTCTTGTCTTAAATATTTTATCACATGTGCATGTGTTCCTAAGAGCATGATAAAAAAGAGTTTATCACCAGCTTCTAAACAGAGTATTAATGAGCCTCGAGTGTGTACAAAAATGCATCGGCATCAATAATTATAGATTTCTGAAAAGGCTTTCAGATGTTTCCTGAAAGCAAAGTTTGCAGCAGGAATCTGTCTCATCCATCAAAGGCTTCCTCTTCTGAATATATTGATTGGTGTAAGCAACGAAAAAGGTCATAGTTAACCCGTTTTTGGGAGCTTTAATAAAACCAGTATGGTTTCATCAACTTAATGAGCAACATTTTTGGAACCCATTGGCTTGAAGGTGAAAGGGAACAGCAGAGGGTGAAAATCACTCGTCATGACACAGCTCTGCTTTCAAACTGTCCCATGAGTGCTATTCAGAAAAACTTCAAGATAATCAATGACATGTTCCAGTTGTGGGCGGAAAAATGTGTCTTAGGGCACACGTCAGTTTTAGTTTTAACGTATCTATTCACACATTGTCAAAACTGCTGCAAATGTTTCACAGGTTGCCTTTGACACTCTGCTTTCAGTCTGGGTTCAGACTCACAAATGTAGTTGTGAGGAGCTGTCTCCTGTCTCCCACACATTTTTATTAGAATTAGAATATTCTGCTTCTCAGGAAATGCTATGCTTTGGTTTATTGCCTCAGAGTCCAGCGGTTCAGCTTTCTACAGGAATGGTTGCTTTAAGAAACCACTAGGCTTAAAAAAGAAAACTCCAAAATTTGCATCAATTATACTTCGTCGGTTACACCTAAAAAGACTAAATGACACACCGGAAACATGGAAGCAAACACATGACCTACAGCGGCTCATCAGTTGCACCAAAATGCAGGGTCTGGGAGGCTGACAGCCAGAGCACATGTTATGACCTCCTGTCTCCCGCTGTCCCTGCTGAGGTGTCACCGCTGTTCCTACAGGCACCAAGATAAGGAGTGGGGAATGAGGAGCTCTCTGGACGCTTTGGCTTTGGTTCCAGGGCTCAGTGGAAGGAGGCGACCTGTCGGAACCCAGTGCTGTGGCGGGGACACGGAGGAGGGGGACCCAGTATCTTTGGAGGAGTTTGCTTTCTTGTCAAAACCCACATTACTCTGTTTACCCTAAGCTCCCCCACCCCAGTCTCTCTTTCTCTCTGTGAATAACTACCCGGGGGTGTCCCACCCACGGCCCGTGGGCCATATGCAGCCCGGGATGGCTATGAATGCGGCCCAACACAAAATCTTAAGTTTGCTTAAAACATGAGATTTTTTGTGTGTGATTATGTGTCCCAATGTATTTAATGTGTGGCCCAAGGCAACTTCTTCCAGTGTGGCCCAGAGACACCAGAAGGTTGGACACCCCTGGATGATAGAACATTATAGTTGAAATACAATCGAAATGCTCCAGAAAAGCCCCCTGAATTTTTTGTATTTCAGTATTTCCTCCCTTTGTCAACTGATGAGTCAGAAATCACTAAAATAGCTCATAAAGTGAAACCAAGGATTATTTAGAAGTTAGAAGTTTGGAGTAAAAGAGAATATATTAAGAATTGAAAAAAATGCAATGGTTTAAGAAAACAAGGCGCCGTTTATCCCACGTTTACACCCCTGGAAGGAAGTCAGCGGAGTTTCCAGCATGAATTCCGAGCAGACACAATAGGTGACTGGAGGATCCAGCCACACAAAGGAAATAAACTAGAAGAAAAAATTCTCTAATTTATACGTGGGAGATAAGGTTATATAAAGCTGAAACTCTGGTTCCATTCCAAGCAGAAGTCACAACAAAGGGAAACTGGATACTTTGACAGGACTTAGCGACACGCCTTACCCCAAACGCCCAGCACCTCTGTTGTTTTGAGAACAGTTTCAACACTTATTCTTCCTCTTTGAGAAAAATATCACAATGTTGTCATTCATTCCAAATACGATAGTAATGAATTTCATTATATCTCAAATTATCACAGAAATCAGAGAGTTTCTTTTCACTGCTTTTTACAGTCAACCCTGTCTTCCACTAAGTCTCCTGAGTTCCCGTGAGTTCACCTGCTCGGCGTGCTGGCATCTGGGTTGATTTCTATGTTATGTCAGAGTCGAGGGACCTCATGAAACAGGTGCATACAGACATTTTCTGTGGTCGGCAGGGGAAAGAAGGCATCGGTGCGGGTTATCAGTTCGCTGCCTCACTTTCACACCCACCCTCAAATGCCTGCCCCGTGACTGCGGAGGGAGGCCCTGTAAGGCTTTCTCCTGCCCTGTGGGCGGAGCGGCTGGAGCCACAGGGCAGGAGGCAGGCAGGGGCCCGTCTGCTGTTTCCAGCTGCTGTGTGGCTGTGGGAACAGGTGCTTGGCCCCAGCTATACACCTAGGACATGAGGTCCCTGTGCGACCTTGCTGTCCTGCTTAGCCACGTGATGACCATCCCATGGTGCTCTCTCTATGTGGACTCAATGCCCCAGAATGCCTGAGGCAGCTGACCCAGTCTTTGAAGACTTTGCCCTCACTTACGGGGCCAGGGAAATGGTTGTAACACTTGTAACGACTCTGGTTATCATCATAATTTTACATAAGACCAAGTACAAAGTGTGGAGCAGAACCACAGTCTCACAACAGGCTACTGAAGCCGCCTGAATCAGCGGCAGGGGCTACTGAAATGCAGGGTCTTTTTTGGTCAGACAATCTGCACACCTACGCCTCACTAACTTGTCACCATGAACAGTCACTTCAACTCTTAGAGCCACATCTGCAAGATGTTAATGATAATAGTTTTCTTAAAGTTGTGGAAAAAAACAGCAGAGATAATAACTGGCACTTAATACTCCATAAATGCTCAGCATTGTTATTACTACTGGTGTCTGAGTTGGGGGATTATTAACAACCACCAACATCTTTAGGGTTTTCCCTGTTGGCTGTCAAGCTTTTATCTTACACTGCACATGGCAAGTGGCCAGAACTCTCGTGTCCTTGGAGATGTTTCCACTGCCCTAACTCCCAGATCCCTCCACTGGCCACCACATACTGGCAGTACACCCCGGACAAACCTTGGAACACCTGCCGTCTTCCCCGCATCAAGGCAGCCTCCACACCTCACCTCCTCCTGCTCGTCACTCTACTGCTGGATTCAATTCCCATCCCCACTGTTCCCCCAAACATTTTTAATGATTTCTAGTATTCAGCTGCTTCAACAGCTGCGCTTCAAAGCCACAGTCTGAGCAGTTAATGACCTGAGGATCATTTAAAAGTAAACGTAATGACCTTGGGATTGAATTGGTGCTTTGATATGTAATTTAGATGGTCTCTTTTTCGTTCAGGTAAGGGGGACTGGTGGGTGTTTTCTCCTCCCTAGCAGACACAGCTATTCAGAGGCTGAAGATGAATATACAGTGAAGGTTGGGGAGTTTTAGGTCCAAAGGCAGAGAGAATGGAACGTCTCTGGCTTAAGGAGAGCAAGAAAGTGTTCCCCAAGTAAACTAAAGAACTTCCAAAGTGAAGGTGAAGGTCATGGGGTGGAAAGGACTAGCTGATGAAACAGAAGAAGGTGGAAGAGAATTTGGGAAGAAGAGTAAGAATCATCTGTGGCAAAGAAAGAACATTAAGGAAAAATCTTTAATTTTCCTTCCTCATTATATCAATAGATGTTGACTTTCTGGAGCGGCTCACTACCTGTGTTAAGTTCGATCTCAGCTCGATCAGAGACACAAGGATCAGAGCTGGGAAGGGAACGTGTTATAATTATAAAAAGTATAATCATAACACGGTAAGGGCCATACAGAGGCAATTCAGGCAAGTATGGTTTGCACTGATATATTTTAGTAATGAATTTGCAGTCGATTTCATCAGAAAGGGGAAGAAAGAGGATGTACGAGGGCACTACTTTAGACCAAGGCAGGAATTAGAGGGTAGCCTCACAAAATGTAAACTTTACCAAATTTCACACAAAGGTTTGGGTTTTCTTCTGACGCTGCTGGGCAGACACGCCAATAGCGTTGGTGGCAGTTACATGATGTCAGGAAAGCAGCCCACAGAAACGCAGAAATCTGAGGTCACGTTTTTGTCATATTGAAAAATATTACATTTTAAACCCTGCTGATTTCCTCTTTAGAGTCCCAAAAGTTATAAGATCTTAAAGAGTCCCTAGACTTCTATTCAATCCAACAACCTAAAGATGAAAGACGACTAGCAAAATACCGGGACACAATGTTCTTTTCTTGTACCAACTGTCATCTCTAGCTGACAAAGGATCTTTCTCAAATCTTATTAGAGAGAAGCTCACAGGTAACTTCCTGAATTTGACAGCCTGGTTATTTGGGTGTGCCGAGATGACAATATGGTGACAGACTAGAAGCTGTCACTGTGTTGCCCACGGTGAGCAAACTGTGGAATTCAGCTCTGTGGGAAAAAGAATTCCAAGCAGGGCCCGGCTGTCCCAAGGGTGCACTTGGGTATAAGTACGCTCAGGGGCTTCAGGTGCCGGCTTCCCCAGCCCCTGCCAGTCCACTAACTCACTTACATACCTGTGTGGATACACAGGCCCCCAAATTATTTATTTCCGATGATGTATCTCTAGGCCTCTGCAAGTACTAGGAATATCAGGGAGGGCCCTGAAGAAGAAATCAGTTGCTGTACAAACATCACACACACACATACACCCATTACACCCTATTAAGTGTTTATCATCCTGTCTGTCCATCCAGCTCCCCGTTCTCTTTTTCTCTAGCCATAGATACATAGTATAAGTGAGGAAACAAAAGCCCAGAGGGGATACGTTGCCCCAAACCAAGTAAATCCACACCTGGCAGGTAAAGAATTGTGTCTGTTTGTCAGTTGAATGTGTACTTCTTTACATGTGATGGCAGTTGAGAATCCTGTTGTATATGTGCTTTACGTGGATATGTTATAACTATTTGTTCCTGGGAGTTTTCTCTCCACGTCCTGATCTCATTTTTTAAAAAGTTAATTGCTCCTCTTTTCTAGTGAGTAGGAGAAGGCCTTTGTATGTTAAGAACATAAGCCTTTCATACATCACATACTTTTTAAATTCAAGGGAAAGGTGCCCTTGAAACATCAGAAGAATATTTTTAAGCTGTGAGTGAAGGTAGCTATATTTCATAATTTCCAAAGTTATTATGAGAACAAATGAATAGGCTTTCATGTTAGAACTATAATATAAATGTCACACAAAGCCTTCCTTTATATTTATTCCATTCATCCCAAGACTGCTCCTGGTGTATTTTTCATGTCAGTGTGACATTCTTAACGCACAGAGAACATGATAAGTGCCCCTGCACTGTGACATTCTTACTTGTCACTGCTGGGCACCAACCCTGCAACCTCCTGCCCCCACTTCTACTCTGTGCAGGGGGCCTCTGTTTTGACCTCTAAGTCCCACATGGCTGTTTCTCACACCATCCCCCGGACACTCACAGAAGGAGGCCAGTGGTCTGTGACTCCAGTGAACTGTTAATCATTTCCTCACCGGATCCCGCAACCTTGTCCCTTCCATCTATGATTATTCTAATAGTAATAGTCATTCATCAAGAGCTGGATACATGTCAGGACCAGTGCTGAGGGCTTTGCATAAATTATCCTCTAATGCCTACAACTCCTCCATGAGAGAGCGCTCCGTTTTCCTGTACTTCCCGTGTCGGTTTATTAGGTAGTTTTCCAGGTGTTCGGCTATTTCATGTAAGTTTTCAAATTGATTGGGACACAGTTGCTTGTAACGTCCTCTTACGATGGCTCTGATGTCTCTAAAATCTGCAGGATGATTTTCTCATTCCCCACACTGCTGGGTTTTGTTTTCTCCCTTCTTCTCTTGACCACTTTCCTCAGTAATTTATAAAATTATTAATCTTCTCAAAAATCAACTTTTGGTTTTGTTGAGTTTCTCCGTGTTGTGTTTTTCATTTCATTAAGTGTTGCTCTTATGTTTCATAGCTTGTCCTTTTTACTTGCTTGGGGTTAAAAATTTTTAACACACCATGAAAAACTTCATGTTCACATGGTGTGAAAACTGCACACAAAGCCCCTCCCCTTCAAATTAATTACCTTTTTTAAAACAAAGCAATTGAATTTTATCAGAGACAGAAATGGAATTTACTCACATGCCATAAATGTTCTGGAACAACAGTCGTGAAACATGATTTCAGGGGCCCAGGCCCTACAAGGAGATTTTTTTCAAATGGAGGCTTAAGTGACTGCTTTTCAGCTTTTCCAAAACATGCACTTAAGACTATAATTTTCCTTCTATGCACTACTTATCTGCATTCTACATATTTTGATATATTATTGTGATAGAATTTTTCAGGTTGCTTATCTTCAATGTTTTTTGTTGTTGACCCATCATTACTTGGAATAAATCATAAAATGCTTCTTTCCCAGCCATAGAAATTTTCTACTTATTTTTTGTTACTCATTTCTAACTTAATTTCACTGTAGCCAAAGAACATAGTCCATAGGAATCAAATGTTCTGAGATGTGTTAAAAGATTTACTCTGTGACTCAGCATTCAGTCTCTTTAGACAAAAATCCCATTGCATTCCACTTGAAAAGAATGCGTATTCTGCACTTATAAGTTGTCGTGTTCTACATAGGCTATGCAGGTCGAGTTTATTAACTGTTCAAATCGCCCTATCTGTACTCATTTTTTTATATGGTTGTACAATTCGTTACTTAAGGGTTGTGTTCAAATCTTCAGGATTATAAACTCACCTCCTTTTCCTTGTGCCAGTTTTCTGTTTCTATCGCTTGGGGCTGTTTTTGGGTCTACATAAAAATTAGCAGAGTTATATCTTCCCATTGTATTGACTTCTTGATCGTTATGAAATAGCCATCTTTATCTGTGATAATTCTTCTTGTATGAAAAGTCCATTTTGTAGTTAGTGGAGTTTTATTAATTTTCCTTTGGTTAATATTACATGTAAGATATTTTCCATTCCTTTTGCTGTCATACTCTCTGTCT
Source organism: Artibeus jamaicensis (assembly GCF_021234435.1). Taxonomy (NCBI): domain Eukaryota; kingdom Metazoa; phylum Chordata; class Mammalia; order Chiroptera; family Phyllostomidae; genus Artibeus; species Artibeus jamaicensis. The sequence continues at coordinate 5,685,603 of NW_026522054.1, read as the reverse complement.
TAATATACAAAGTGGGTGTCTTATAAGCTATATATATATATATATATATATATATAATTTATATATAAATAATTGTATATAAATAATATATCCTGATGAGTTTTGTCTTTTAGTAGGAGAATTTAGACAATTTACATTTAGTATAATTATTAATCTATTTGGATTTAAAACATCATCTCGCAATTAGTTTTCAATTTATCCAACCTGCTCTGTAAACTGTTTCCTTAATACCCTGGAGATCACCTTAGACTGATAATTCTGCAACATCCTGGACCATGCAAAGACCCTGCATGTTTTAATTCCATTCATTCCCTCTTACTTTTTGTGTTGTTAATTCTACATGTACTTTAATCCCCAGAAGACATGACTATTGTTTTATATGGTCGACATCCACTTTCACTTGCCCACATATTTATCCTTACTGATGTTTTCATTCCTCCTTCTCCCTTCGCTGACATCTAGAATAATTTTCCTTTTAACTAAAAAATTACCCCTATTTAAAAAAAAAGTCTTCTGCAAATAACTTCTTTGAATTTCCACTTGTATAAAAATACCTCTACTCTGCCTTTGGTTTTGAAGGTCATGGTTGCTGGGTATAGAATTTGAGGGTAGCAATTCTTTTCTTCCAGCATTTCCCAGGTGTCACCATGGTGTCTTCAGGGCCCATAAGTTCTGTTGGAAAGACACCTACCAGTTTTGTTGTTTTTTCTTTGGCTGTCATATGTCCTTTCTCACCCAGTGTTTTGAAAAGCTTTTGCCCTTCATCATTGGCTTCCATTGGTTTTCCCATAACATGGTTAGGTATATTGACCTCTGTACTTATCGTTCTTGGTATTTGTAGAATGCCTTGGTGTCTTTTGTTAGTTTTGAAAGTTCTGGGTAGTACCTCTTCAAATATTCATTTCATTCTCCCTTTCCTCTACTCCTTGCATGCCCGCGATCCGGTGGTAGACGCCTTAACCATGTTCCATATCTTCCTTTTGCTCTTTTCTGTATTTTTCATTTTTCCCCCTCTGTGATACACCTCTGTGGGTATGTCCCACTGGCCGACCACTCACCAACCTTCTCTTCCATCATGTCTAATTTGCAGTAAACCTTACTAGGAAATTTTACACTGTGGCCTTCATGTGTCTCAGTCCCAGGTCTTCCATTTGATTTCTTAAGACTCTAGTTCTCTGGAGAGATTCTCCATCCCATCAATCTGTTCCCCCGAACACACTAACTACAGTGACATCACAGTCCCCTCCGGTATCTGGATCCCTGTTGATTTGCTTCTTACATCCACTCTTTCTGCTTGGATCTCAGTTAGTTGTCGCTAGGCCTGTGCATGCCTGGTCATTTCTGATTGAATGATAGACTTTGCATTTAAAAAAATTCCCATTTTTGTCTCCTCGGTCCAGTGACTCTTAGGCAGAGGACAGGAGTCTGCTCTCTGTTTGACCTCTATTCCCTGGGTGTTATGGACAAATGCCTCACAAGGAAAGTTGGTAGTGAATACGGGCTCAAACGAATGAATTTTCCTTCTATCAGATCTCGGCCCCACAAGGACCTGATGGCTTAATTGCTCCTGATACATTCAAATAGCTCTTTTTCATGTGACTGTATTTTCTCCGCAGGACAATTAGTCTGAAACAAGGTATTCTATGAGAGTCCTTCTCAGTGATTCTAAAGTCACTAATTCATTTGCAATCCCCTTATCAGGAGGCTGTTTTATGTCTTACACTTCCAGTACCTCGGGGCTAGAAGTAGAGGAAGAGTTCACTCTAATCTCTTTTGTCACTTCCAAACTATGTTTCCTTCATCTTTCACAATCCCAAGCTACATTAAAATTCATGCCTTCTGGCTGTATTCCCCATCACTACCCCTTGCTCGACCTTCTGCTTCTCTATCATTCAAGGCTCTAGTTAATTGCTTTCTCTATGGCTCACCACCACCCCTGTAATATCATCACTGATTAAATCAACCACATGGGTAACTCAACACTCCAGCTACTTAGCTACTTTGTCTTTACACCTCAACTGATCATTTTCTCCTTTTTTCCTTTGTAGTCCATTCCCATAGCATCCTGGACTTTGTTATTACCAGTAAATGTACATTTAAACTTGATTTTAAGGCTCGCAGTTTCTCTTTTATTTTATTTTATTTTTTTAGAGGGAAGGCAAGGGAGGGAGAGAGGGAGGAAGAGAAATATCAATGTGTGGTTGCCTCTCGTGCTTCCCCTACTGGGGACCTGGCCCTGCAACCCAGGCATATGCCCTGTCAGGGAATCAAACCAGTGATCCCTTGGTTTGCAGGCTGGCGCTCAATCCACTGAACCACACCAGCCAGGGCTGAGGCTCACAGTTTCTGACCTCTGCCTTCTCTCCTCCCAGCTTGCTTGCATTAGGGTCCCACTGGGACCTTGCTAAGGTTTGCAAATCGCTGACCTGACCACTTCTTCAATGTCCATCACAGGACTCTTTCGGCTCCTTCCCTCCTGATCAAGTTTGCATTCCACAGTCAGGGCTCTGTAACATTTTCCTAGGAAAATCTTAAACTCTGGTGAATTCAAACTTTCGCTTTCCCTATACTTTCAGAATAGCTCAAGGTGGCTGGAGAAAAATCTCGCAATTGTGGTGCTGCATTTCAATTTAAAATTATGATCACAAGCCTCTAATGGACAATCAACGTGGTGAGACAATTGTTTTCGTTTCCCTACTAAGTTTGATTTCTCTCTCCCACTATTGCTACCTCTCCATTGCTTTGTTTCCCTTCAGAGCAAAACGTCTGTGATGAGTCATCCATACGGGTCTCTAACTGTTCGCCTGACCAATCATTTTTCAATCCCCCGTCAACCTGGCTGATGAGGCCCTTGTTCAGTTCACCAAAGAACACTATGCCGCCAAGTCCAACGGCCCCTCCTCTGCTCTTAGCTGACTTCACTTCTCAGGAAAGTAAGACAAACCTCTTCTCCTTTTGCCTCAATGTTCCTCCTCTGTCTCTCTGGCCAGTTCCTCCATTTCTATAAAGCCTTTAAATGTTAGAGAGCCCCTGGGCTTGGTCCTGGGCCTCTTTCTACAGCTTCACTCCCTCCTGTGAGAATCTCATTCGGCTCAGTGGCTATAAATCCCAGCTCTATACTGACAGTTCCCCAAATCATACCTTCTTTGAGCTTGACTCATAGGAGGGGGTCAGACCTAGATTAATCTCTCTACCTGTATCATTAATAAGCACAAATCAGAGTTTCCTATGCTCAAAATAAAGCTCTTTATTTCCCCCAAATGCCAGCCCATTTATCCTATTATCTTTCTGGACTCAGTAAATGATAGCATCTTCTAATCAATCAACTGCTCAGTCAAAAACCCTGGGGTAATCCTTGATTTCTTTCTTTCTCTTAACCCCATCCCCCACAGCCAATACCTTATCAAAGACTGCCAGCTCTCTCTCTAAAATATACTTATATTTTCTACCTTCATTTTCCCAGGTCACCTTTATCTCCTGCCTGGGGGATAACTCAACAGGCCACTAACTGGTTTCCCTACCTCAATTCCACTCCAATCCATTCTCCACACAATAACCAAAAAAATCTTTTGAAAGTCCAAATCAGATCAAGTTATTTCCATCAGTGCCTCATCAGTGGTATATTGTAAGGACACAATAAATATTTGTTAAAAGACAGAATGAATGAATAGATGGATGATTGAAAATGATACATGGAGATCTGCTCATGATTCAGAGCTTGAATTGAAACCTGAGTCTCTTACTCCATCATGATGGACACCTTTCCCTAGGGCCAGGCGAGATGTCAGCCCTTACTCCTCTCATCTGTTGCTGAGAACAAACATCCATGCTTCGCCAAATTTCAAAACAGGTCTTATAAAATAGCTATATTTTGTGCATAGTGGTACCACAATCAAATTTCTTACTATTTTTTTTTCATTTCATTTAATTTTGAAGGCAAGGGAGCTAAAGTGAAGAGGGTGAATGTTTTTTACAATTTTCTAAGTTCTCTGCTAAATGCATAATTTACAAAGATCCAATAATATTGACCAAAATTATATGCATGGGGCATGGTGCCAAGAATTAGCATAACAGACAGCTTTTATCACCCACTAACCATGGGGCCTTCATTCAGCACATGATTTTACCTTTTTATGACTCAGTTAATCTGGAAAGTGGAAATAATAACAGCATTTATCTCCTAGAAATGATAGAAGGTTAAAAGTGAATACAGGTAAAGTATATACAACAACACCTACTAGTTGCAACTATTATTAACCACAATTATATTGCAAATGTACATGGATTATCTTTGTTTCATAGGGAATGTTTTGATTTAGAAAAAAAGAGATTTTTAGTGAACCCTATTATTACCCTTAAACTAGAGGTTTTCTAGCGAGTCACAGCTGAATGTATATCTCACTCTTTGGTGATTATAGGAAGAGTCTCGGCCTCACTGCTCTCTTTAACCACTTGAAAAACTTGCACCTTGCAAGGGGTCAACATACATGTGATTTTTAAAGAAATGGCTTCTCAGGCAATTTCATCTCAGTGACTAAACAGACTCCCAACACAGTGAAAACGAGAAAAGGAGGCATCTGGGGCTGCCAAACAGACAGCTTGCTGAGCCACAGTGGTGGGTTGGCACATACTGAACACATATGCCCGGTGCCTGCTGGGGACTTACTCGGCCATAAGGACTGGGCTGGAATGGGGAGCAGGCTCAGGCGGGAAAAGGTGGTTTAAGGAGAGTCTGTAACCAAAGAGGTTAGAGAAGCAGGGACTTAGAGTCTGCAGGACTTCTACCTGGAATCTGGAAATGAATGACATCCGCAGTTTCTCCTGAAGTGCCAATAAAATGAGGTGGCTGTTACTTGCTGCCATGGGGACAGAGGGGACATACACACTGGGAGTTAAACCAGAGGACAAAGAAATGCAGGATTCAGGAAGAGGTATTTATCATCGCAGGAACCCACTCTTGGTTTTGGAGAGCCAAATTTCCATCTGGTCTGGAGATTCAAGTCAGCAAATATATACTGAGCCCTGGTGGTTGTCCGTACACAGCAGGAATTCAATTCAATGCAGCCAACCACGTGCCTTCTAGTTCAGGGTGCTGTGGGATGGAGAGGAGAGACCGGGAGTCCTGGGAACTCCTGCTAAGTCAGCTCCTGTCTGTTCTAGATCCTCTGCAGACGGCGGCCTCTCTGTGCCCACAACATCAGAAGTCAGGGTCACGTAGGGCTTCTTTCTTTGCTTGAAGTTACATAAATGATTTTAGCCTATCTCACCACTATTCTGTTAATGACTCAATAGAGCTTTTGCTTTTTAATCTGAAACACCGCGATATCACACATCTTCACATCCCAGCTACTTCTTGGGTGGTGTTTGTGAACAGCGACTGGTATTTCCATTTCCTGGGTTGAATGTGGTGGAGGGAGCATAGGAGCAGCTCTTCCATGTTCCTCAAAACTCCCAAATTTTCCAGACTACTTTCCAAGTCTGACAATGCAGAGAGAATGGATGTGTTCGCCACTGGGGGTGAAATATATGCGTATCTGACCTGCAATGGAGTGTCAGCCGATGTCAGCCAATGGGCACAGAAGGACTCGGGACAGAGGAAATGCTCACCAAAGCCATTCTGCCCGACATTGAGGGAAATCAGGGGCTGCGCTCCTCTAGCCTGTAGTTTAATGTGATGGAGGGGTCTTCGGCCGGCACTAGAGCTGCCCCCGGAGGACTTACAATGTGGCAGAGGTGACCCCTGATCGTGGGGACAGGAGACAGGCATGGAGACAACTAGGAGGCAAAACGAAGTTAGCATCTAATGGATGCTAGTGGATGTGATGTGAATTAGATACTGATAGGAATTCATACGTAGGAAAAACTCGCTGTGGACTTAGGCTAAGAACAGATTCACCCACCCAAAGGCAGCTGTGAATGAGTGCAGCTGCAGTTAAGCCTCCTACAGAATTGGGGGGTTAGAGACCACTGAGGGGGGTGAGAATAACCGGGGTGTGATTTCCACCTGCTACTAGGAAGAAAGGTATGGAAAGGGACTGCCATCTCTTTTTGGAGAATCGGCTCCTGAAAACTCAGCATAGTTCACCATTTTTGTGAGATTTCAAAGGTCAAGACCCTAGGTTCTCAATGAGGCCTTAGTAGGTGGTCCCCCACTGTCTGTTGAATTCATAGAAACTTCTTAGGCATGAGCAGTAGCTGCCAAAACATCTTTTCTCAGGGGTGGTCTCAGTAACAGCCAATGAGAATATAAACTGAGAGCCGAATTTCCAAATCAGAATGAGGCGACTACCAAACTCAGATATTCAAATGGGACTTCAGAACTTTAATTAAACTTCCAAATGTTATTGAGTTATTTTACAAACATAAGTTAATCATGTAAAATTACTCAGCTTATGAATGTTTTATCATTACTGATTATACTAGAAGCCTCAAAAATTGTTCCAAGTAAATTTCCATGTTTAAAAAAAATATGTTTATAAATTTTAGAGATAGAGGAAGGGAGGGAGAGAGAAACATCAGTTGGTTGCCTCTCGTATGCACCCTGACTAAGGATCAAACCTGCAGCCTCGGTGTGTGCCCTGGCCGGGAATTGAACCCCCCAACTTTTGGTGTATGGGATGTCACTCCAACCAACTGAGCTGCTCAGCCAGGGCTCCATGTGGTTGCTTTTTAATAGCACATAGGACATTCCTGCTTTTCAAACTTGAACCACTATAACACTGACTTGTGTCAATTAAGAAAAGAAAAAAATAAGAAGCCTTATGGAGAAGGGTAATTTCAAATATAAGCCTAATTTGCATTTGGCGATAAATAAAAGCAGAGTAAAGGTGAATCAGAAACTCTCTCAGTAGTGTCTTCCCAAACTGAGTACGAACAGTCTTGACTTAGGCATTGTTATAGAAAATTCGCTGAAGGGGTGCACAGTGGGGTACAGACTTGTCAGTTTGCAGGTTGGCAGATTGGTGGTTGCCTTTCATCAGTTTTGCTTTGTGAATATTAAATTCACGAATGGACTGGCCTCAGATCAAGGGCTGCCTGGTCAGCAGAGTAGGTGTGTGTGTGGGGGCTGAGTGGTGCCCGTTCCCGGGGGAAAGCGGGAGTTTGGCTTCACAGGGAAGCGCAGACCTGTCCTCAGGCTGCTGGGGATGAGTGACGAACTCCTGCCTCTGCCCCCTCCGACTCAGAACCACAGGGAGGGTATAGCTCCCACCGGTAGATTGAACTCATCATCAAGTATTTGTAAGTGTTAGCATTTTCAGCGGAGAAGCCCCTTAAATGAGAATTTCCCTGGGAGACTAGGGGTAGAGATGGGGGTAGTTTTTAGGACACATGCCCCAAGTAGAAACTTGCTGAGCAGGGCAAGCTGTTCCAGCCTAGTCAGGCCTAGCACTGCACTGTGGCTTCCCATCCCATCAGCCCTGCTCTGGCTTGTACCCTCACGCAGCATCTCCGGAGTGAGCCCTCTCCCTGCACCCCGTCTCCTTCCCCTCTTTCCATTCCTTTCCTGACAGCACGCTCCCATTCATAAAATATACTTATTTTTGAAAAAAATGTTTAAAATTCTTACCATGTGCCAGGCACTGCGTTACATACTTTATATGGATTATCTCATTTGTGTTTAGGACAACACCACACAGTAGCTACTATTACTGCCCCCCCTGCAGAAATCAGGAAGGAGATGGAGACTGTGAGAGATCAGTGACTCACAGAAGTCACCCAAGAGGCAGAGCCAGGAACACACTCTTGCCCTAAACTCCGCTTTTGGCCTCCACCCTATGCTTACGTCGAAAAGAGAACACACGCTCGCACAACACACAAATCGCCTGTCATCTCGTCACTTAAAGGTAACCCCTATTAAAACTCAGAGTAGATCTTTTCTCATACATAAACTAGACTACCCCTGAACAACAGGGAAATACCCCAGCAGTTCTCTGCGGCCCTTCACTTAGCCACGTCACCCGAGTGCTTCTTCCACGTCAGTGACTGTTCCCCCTGAACTTGATTTCTGGAGGGTGAATGGTGTTCCATCATGAAGATGTCCCGCTGTTTACACACCCAAGCTGTCTCTATGCTGAGGAAGTGTGCTGTGTGTACAGGTGTGTACACAATCTTTGCCAACCTGACTCTGAGCGGCCACAGGGGAAAAAGGCCTGAGGATTAGGGGTTGGCTGCAGCAGGACCTCACCCCATCCTGTCTCAGCAGAGACTAGGGCCACCCAACGGCACGAATCTCATGGCGGCACACAGCACCTCTGGCCTTACCGCCTCTTATCCACAGGCGATAGCTGTGAATAAAGTACTTACTGAACTCTGACAGTCTTGGCTTCTATATAGTTGTGTTTACTATACGGTTACTTTACATTTATTTGTTATTTTACATTTTGCTATATTTTGCATGTAGCTTTTCCACAGGAGGAAATGTACAGAGTTTATGAGCTTCCTTAATAATTCTATAAAAGCATGTACTGCTGCACTGCCTCAAACCCTTATCCAAGGAGAGCTGAAAAACAGCCAAAACGATGATCGGGGTGGTCAAACAGGAGTACCTAACTTGCGGTGGAGAAGGGATCAGTTAGTGCCTTTGCCTAAGTCTGGGCTAATTACCCTTCAGAATGAATGGAGCGGCTGGAGCACCTCGGCAAACCACAGGCACTCTTCTCAGTTCCGGTCCAGACTCCATCCTCCAACAGGGCAAATGGCCACAGGAGAAAGGACATTCAAAATAATGCCCCATCTCCAATATCCATGGGAGCTTATTAAAGAAACAGATGTGCAAACCAGAGTTGTTTAAATCATGTCAACCCTTCAAAGGCCATTTTTACTATTCTCTGTCGGAAGAAAGGTGGCATGTAAATTTCCATGACAACCAGCATTTACATATTTACATTTTCAAAGGCCTGTAGCATCATTTCCTGATTAGCATACCATTGGAGAACCTTCATAACCTTTAAGCAAGGGCAATTCCTCTCTAGTATAGTTTCTTGGTACAGAGAAAGTTACTTCTCATTACCATCCAGGACTTAATCATGTCGGACCAAACTCTTTAGCCCTTCTAAATCTTCTGATTCTAAATTTAGCAACTTGCCACCTGCCTATGGAATGCCCAGGGTTATAAAAATGAAGATTCACGCTAAGATGGGAAAATCTGAGAGCTGTTCTCTGCGATTCCTCACACACCCAAAGCACTCAGGCTGTGTATTCAACAGACATTAATTTACTGCCTGTGTGAGCCAGACTTTAAGTCTCCGTCTTGCCCTCACTGAGGTCAAAGCCTAGAAGTCGAGATGTGCACTCAGGGCAGATGCTGTGAAGGAGGGAAGCCCCGGGGGCTGATGGGAGGGACGTGGGAGAGGCTTCCTGGGAAACCCTGATCAGGGGTGTGGAATATCTCTCTTTCCTCACAAGTTGCCAACAGCACTTTATTTTCTTCTTAATTTCATTATTGCTCTAAAAAAATCAACGTGTCTGCACAGTGGCCATTATACCCCAGAGTTACTTCAAGATTTCATCTTTCTGCTGCTTTCTTAGTAAAAGCCTTGGTATCAATTATGAGTGATGGACCTATGAATCGCTACATACAACACAGTGATTGCAATTTTGTGAGCACTGAAAATATTTAACACAAAACTTCTTACTTCCAAGTTTTTGCACTCCTCCAAAATGAAGGGTCAAAATACTTAGATTTTTTAAAAAAGGATTTTTATTTATTCACTTTCAGAGTGAGGGGAAGGGAGGGAGAAATGGAGGGACAGAAACATCGATTGGTTGCTTCTCATAAGCACCGTAACTGGAAATGGAACCTGCCAACTGAGGACACCCAACTGAGCCACGCAAGTCAGGGTAAAATACTTAGATTCCATAATTAGAAAAAAAATCTGTCTTCCCAAGCTGAGGGTTTTCATTTCAGTTTCAGCCAGGAAAGAGACTTTGCTCCTATTACAAACCCTGGAAGGGCTTGCTCTAGAAACACGGGAAGACCCTCCATCACAAACGTGCTGGCTGGCGCCACTATAATTCACAACCTGCTATTACTTCATGGCTTATCCTAAAGAGGTGATCCATGCTCATTTTTTTTCCTTTAAAACATACTCTTTGGAAACCATTATCACTCCTGTAGACACATACTCTAGTCACATCTCTTCCTGGAAAAATTACGTATAATCACAATTATCTCTATTTCTTTGCTAAATTCAACTCCCAATATACATTAGCCTCATCAGTTTACCAGCTAACACTTGACCTTGCAGAATTATACTGTCCAGGGTCAATTCTCAGTAAAGAGAAGTAGGAGCAAGTCTCACAAGTAAGAACAGTCATGTAGGCAGCATGTCAATATCATCTTGAATGTGTTCATCACACATGACATCTGAAATACTACAATTTACTTCCAGAACAAAGGTGAAGGTAAAACTTGCCAAGCTAAAGGCTGAGTCTTGGTTTTGGTAACATAAAGCCTACTTCTGTCGTGTAGATTATGAACCTACTCAGTGATTGCCCATCAAGGCTTAAAATTAGTCCAAGGGAGTAAGTAACAAGGGGAAGCAAAGCCATTTCTTGTTTGCTTCTTTCAAATCCATCAGATAATATTTATCAGGGGCACACATCACTCCCCTGATACTCCTGTCCATAACGACAGCACTTTCTAGAACTCCAAACTGCCTCATGTATCTGCCCCAACCAGATTTCAACTACCTGTGAAACATAAACTATTAGTCATGTATTCTAAGTGCAAACATTCAAAGTCACATTTTTAAAGTAAATTGGAAAGTAAGGAAACCTAAAAAAATACATTCTGTTATCACTCTCTCACATAAACATTCTAAGTGTGTTGGGGGTATAGAGAGAGAGAAGAGATAATCAAAATTTAAACAAGGAGGTAAAAAAATCAGGAAATGTGGATTTTTACCAAAGAAACTACAACAACAGCCCTCAGTACAACTATAAACAGGTTCACTGATAATGATAATTTGTCTCAGTTTAGAAAAAAACAACCAAAACAAAATAAACCCACAATAAAACTTGCCAAAACCTAGAGTATGCGGAAATCATTAATATATTTCTACAGAAATTATGTCACGCCTTATAATCTCCTGGACTATCTTTTCTAAGCTGTCATTTAAGTCCCAGATTACCTTTTATTTGTTTTAAAAACCAAGTCTGTCTCTCATTTGCACTATTATTTACTTAAATTATATTTAAATCATATTTTAATTGAGTGATTGATTTTCTTTTTACTTAGCTTTGCCCTAAGTATTACTATGCATAACATAGTGGGTCTGATATCTAACACATATTAATAAAATACATTAAAAAAATTCAGGAAGACCCAAAATCATCTAACACACCATCATTGATATGGGAGCCCTATGTGGGAACATATTACCAAAGGTTGTGGAAAGTCACTGGCTAATGTTGTGTCAAGGAAGGGGCAGGGGAAATTTGCTGATTTTAGGGAGCATTCTTTTAAATGAATTAAACAAGGTGGCTATAGACTGAAATGGCTCTAATGCTCTGGTGGCCTAGTGAGCAAACACAAGGGCATCTTTCTGACTTCTCAGTCCGGACTAGAGGTCTGGAAAGGGCAGCAGGAGGAACCACGAAGGGCCTGGGGTCTCACCCCACCCGAGGAGGGTGCTGTGGCTTTGGGAGGAGGGGCTGCCCCACCTTGCCAGCCTGCCTGGCCCTCCCCGGGCCCACACCTGTGCTCAGTTTCGCCATTTCCAGGGAAGCCTCGTTCTTATTTTCCCCCAGCATATCTGACTAGCTTCAGGCGCAGTAACTTGCTCATGGCTGCAGCTGCTCGTGGCTGCCTGGTGCACATCTGTCTTTTGTGGACTGTTTCTGGACAAACCTTCCTGGAACTTCACCAAAAGACTGGGACCTCTCTCTAAAAATATCAAAAGGTAACCTTAAAGCAAGGTCCTCAAATACAGATTTAAAATTATTTCATGAAAATTATTTCTAAAATCACTGTTATTATTTAATACATCGCTGTCAGAGGATGATGTAGAGAAATGCAACTGTATTTATATATACACACACATATGTACATTAATAAAAGCCAGACAGACCTATCATCACTACCTGGGAAAGAGCTGAGAAATTAGGGCCCTGTTTATCACTCCATGATTATAAAGGAAATCATTGTCTTCTTGTTTTGATAAGAACTTGAGCCTCAGTTGTAGTAATAGATACATAAGCCTGTGGTAGTCTAACGCTTTCTATTTGTGAGAAGCAATAACCGTAATGAAGTTTTAATTCATAGTTCACAACAGAAATGTAAACTATGCCTTTGCCATAAATTCATGAATAGTCATTTTCTATCTACAGCAGCTGAATCTTTAGCAGCACCTGAGAAAGGTGGTTATGGTGTCTCATGTTCCCTTAACTCAACTCTGGTTGAGTTAAGAAGCTTGAGGATGTGTTATGGCAAAGAGGCATATTTGCGATGGACAGTCAGGAAGTCACAGAATGCTTCTGCCCCCCCCCACCGCCGCCTTCCTAACTCCTGTGTCCCAGATAATCGGACCCAAAGGGCATGCAGACAGTTCCCAGAAGAACACTCATCTGCAAATTCCAGCATTCGGAGTTACCCGAAAGGAATCCATTTTTGGAAACATGTCAGATAGCAGAGTTTCAGATAGTGGGAACCCCATTTCATATTTTTTAAACAGGAAAAGTAATAACACATTTCAGATCCAGGTGAATTGTATCTGTTAATGCACTAAACTGGATGTTTTCTAGTTTTTCAAAAATAGCCCGCTGAGCTCCAGTACTGGAGGGAAGCTTTTCAGATGTAGCCATTTCTCGTAAATTTTCTTTATTGTCCTATGCATAGAAAAATAAGATGCCTGGCAATAAGTACATGTGCCTATAATAATATAATATTGACATTTTATAATATAACATGTAGGGAAAATGATGAGCAAAATGCTCAGCATGTTTAAACTGCACCAAGATGAGACGTAAGGACTTCAGATGAGAGGTCACTACTGAGGCTAGTGTGTTGTCCTACCCTGGGGACGCCCAGCCACTTGAACATTTTTCATTGGCTCATACATGCCAATTCCTTTTCGATTGTAAATTCTGGGTAAAAATTTTTATAAATCAGTAAAAATATTTGGAAATGAGAGTTCCATTAGTGAAGATCACAGCAAAATCAAGACAGTCCTTTTAGAATTACTCTCCTTCTTCTCAGGATTGTGAGCCATACTGCAAAGTGTGCCTGATAAATGATGCTCTCTTGTGAAATTATGTTGAAAATAGTGAATCAGGAAGTTTCCCAGACTCAAACCTTTTTGAATTCTATACAGCAAGGGGACAATTTCCATTTGATGAGCAAGAGAGAAACAGAATTCCAACATCTGTTCTGACCAGTAAAGTCTCTTCGCTCTAATTACATCATTGAAGTACTCAGAGAGGGCAAGGTTCCTCTGTCTACTTACTTACTGTTCAATGGCCGGGATATTATTTCATGTAAACTAATATGCAACACTATTAAAAATCCTAGTAGTTTTAATTGATTAGTTCTTCCATCTACGGGTTTTACTCAGACCATTTTCCAAAGGAGAAATAAGAAGTATACTAAGTGAAATGTATTAATTATCAAGAAATTATATATTAAATGAATTAAAGGTGTCCTAACAGAATACCCGGTTTTAGAGTAGCATATCAACCTTGGCCTTACCCTTTAATTTCAAGGCTTCTAATACCTTTGAATCAGCTGTTACATCACTCACTAGCTTGATTTCGATGTTTTGTGAAGTCAGTTGGAGCAACTTTTCGAAAAGACGTTGACCCTAGAAAAAATAGAGACAGAGAAAGTCAGAAAACCAAAACGATGCTACTTTACATGGGCATGCATAAACGTACTCAAAATTAGAACTATTCATTCCAATTTTAAAAGGAAAGCACTTCAGCAATTGGTATGCTTGCAAATTCTACCAGAGAGTTTACATGGAATAGTAACAGGAACACAGATTACGGTCTGTTATCTTTTTTTGAGTACTGCATGGTGCAATTCAATAATTACTGTAATAATAATTTCAATGCTGCAGTGCAAACTCCCCCTTGTTTTACTGGTTCAAGAACTTGCAGGTTTTCTACACAAGAAGAGATAGCAGAGAATATTAAACAGTTGAGTTTGGGCCCCAAGACACTGGATTCCAGCCAGTTTTCCAGTTTACAAATGGTTTTCTTAATCGCACTAATCTCCAGGTTCTTCCCTAAGTAAAATGTAGGCATTTGTACTTACTATAAAAGGTCTTTGTGAGAATTAAAGGTGTTAGTAGTAGGTAAGTATCCTTTAAGTGTGAGCTCTCAGGGGAGAATCACCGCTACTTAGCAGGGATTTGCCTGCACTTACCGGCTTGTTTAAAACTTGTTTTATTGAATTCAATTAATGGTCTGCCTAGCAATCTATAATTATTAGCACAGCCTAAAAATAACTGAAATAAAGCAAAGTAAAAACGATTTTGGAAAGAGCATTTTAACAAGCATATACATATCATGGTTAAGTTTTACTCTCAGGGAGAACCTGGGCAGTGATAGTGCCTGGTCATTACCTGACCTCAGCTGGGTGGACTGCAGCATCGTCCCGTTCATCTTCCTTTGTATGTCTATATGGACTCCCTCTCCTGATCATGAGAGGGAACTGGTTTTCTTTCATTGATTTCTCAGTATTTTTGTTATTCAGCCGTAACCTCAAATACCTTCGGGGTTAGACCGGCAAAGAAGGCTTTGGTCTTAATGGTCCCCAAGTGACCAAGTGTTATCTCACTTGGTAAGAATGGACTGTTGATAGGGATTATGTAGAAAGGAGTGGGAGACTGAGAAGAAGGAATGGAGGGGAGAGGAGGAAGAGCAGTGATTCCTGCAATTCAGTCTCAGCAAGGAGAGAAGCCCGAGATGAAAGCCCTCGAGCCGTGGAGTGTGCAGGAAAACATAAGGGTGGTAAAGGCGTTAGGATGACAGATGACTGGAAGAGCTACAACATGTGACTAACAGACGCATTGGAAGAGAAGAAGAGGCAAAAGGAGTAAGTATGCAAATAACAGAAGAGTAATTGTTTCACTTGAGGAAAGACCTGCGTCTACGTGCTGCAAAGATAACTGAAGAGGGAGGCAAATGGAATGTGGAAAGGCACAGTTAGGCACATTCTGTAAAATGACTCCGCAGCAAGGAGGAAAAGAGATTCTTACAAACTTCTGGCCCAAAACAAAACAAAACAAAACAAAACAAAACAAAACAAAACAAAACAAAACAGCTACCTATCGAAGCAAGGGGAGCAGACGGGCACAGAGCCCACCGTCTGTCACACTAAGTCGATTCAGGCTACGGCAGAAGAAGACTGGAGCTCAGTCCAGAATTTTACTTGCCAGCATGAAAGAAACACTTGCAGATCTGCACAGATTGAGAGACTATATGGCCTCCATAACCTGTATGAGGAATATTTTCAAGGACGAGCTGTAACCAAACAGTAATATAAAACCGAGCACCATCAAGGAGTATGAAGGGGAGAAGACACAAGTGATGAGCAATACGGTATGGAAATGTGATGGACGTACCTGCTAAGTAAAGATTCTGGAAATGGAAGAGACACATTACAGGGGGAAGTCTGCTGGGACTCTGGCACGTGTATTCTCTGTGGGGCTGCTCTTGTCCAGACAAAGCTGAGAACTGGTTCTTGTGTGTGTATATGGTTTGCATGTATGTGTGAATTACCACTTTTATGACCAAAACACACATATACATCCAGTAAATGTACAATATATCTGCAGAATTAAAATTTCAGAGGGAGCAAGTTTAGGGGAAAAAATTCTAATAAAACTTCTTTACAAGGTGATAATGAAAAGAAAGTCGAGAAACACTCTTCTATAGCCAGTGGGATGAAGAATCTCAGTAAACATTAGGATAAGACTCGGGGAGGACTTGAACATACTAGGTGGGGAAAAGCAGGCCATCATTGCACAATGGCACAACTTAGAGCCACGACAGTTACGAATCAGTGTGCAGCAGACAGCACGCCAGCTAAACACATAAAGCAACAGTTAACAGGAATGCAATTCAAACACTAACACAGTATAATCATTTTAAATATGTCTCTCAAATTTGGGCCAATCTAATAGAATATAAATGGGTGTATCTGAAAATTAAACAATACTATCAATAAACTTGATTTTAATGTATATATTTACATGGGTTCTATAGATCAAACCCCTCAAAACGATCTTTAGCTGTCTGTGGAATATGTACAAAAATTCTTTAATGCCATTCAGAAGTTAAAATGAGGTGTTCCAAGGCACCGTTGTCTGCCATAAGCTAAAAAATGAGAAGCAGACCATTAATATGTAACTCACGAAACAAAGCTTATCTACTTGAGGAATGAAGAACTCACTCTTGTATTATCCTCAAATCAAAGGGAAAAAAGTGAATTTTTGTATTCTCTAGAAACCTATGAATAAGTGAACACTTCACTGCAAAGCCATGAAATGAAGCAATATCTTGTGTCAGAGAGAAGTTTACAACTGTAAATGTTTCCAGTATTTTTTTTTAAAAATACCGTAAGGTCACAGTTACCACATGAATCTGTCAGAGGCATAGGAATGGAGAAATAAAAATAGGACTTAACGGAGAATCCAGAAATGGTGCAGATGTGATGTTTATCAACAACAAGAGTGCCGTTTTAATTTAGTCCGGAGGAATATAAAGTGGTTGAGTGGGGCCCACGTGGAAGGACCCTGTATCACACCACATAAAAAAATACATGTTCTCTGCAGAATGAGGCTATACCAATACCTTAGAAGAATCTAGGCAGCTACATGGAGAGCCCTAGGGTGGGGAAAACCTTATAACCTGTAGGAGGTTAAATGATGACCCCCCCAACGATGCAGGACCTAACCTGAAGCAGGTAAATGACACCTTATTGGAACAGGATCCTTGCAGATGTGGTTAAAGAGTTTGAGATGAGGGGAGTAAGCTGGATACCCTACCCGGGCAGACCCTAAAGGCAATCACCGTGCACTTGTAGGAGAGGCAGAGGCAATGCGACAGAGAGCAGAGAGGCGAGGGTGGTGGCCTTGAAGACTGGAGTGACACAGCCACAAGCCAGGGGTGCCAGCAGCCCCCGGAGGTGGGAAGGAGCAAGAGCTGCACCCTCCCCTGAACCCTCTGGAGGGAACGGAGGGAATGCAGCCTGAGTCAGTGAACCTGACCTCAGACTCCTGCCCCTAGGGCTGCAAGAGAACGAACTTCTGTGTTGTAAGCCGCAGTCTGTATGAACTTGTTACAGTGGCCATAGGAAGTAAATACACAAGCTAGCTATGTCGTAGCGATCAAAGATAATACAGAAATATAGAATTACAAAACTTTAAAGAAATATATAGCAAAAACACCACAAGTGAATGAAAACCAGTCAAATTTGGAATATTTACTGTGCAAGTGAGAAATGGGTTAATAACTGGACTCTGTAAAAACACATTAGAAATGAATAAGAAAAGGTCAATAACCCAATCCAATATGTGAGACTAGGGATGCCAAAGAAAAGCAAGCCTTCGTGGCTGAGACACAAAGAGGTGCCGTATGTAGTGAAGTGAAGCTCAGAGCAAAGCGATAAAAAGGTCTCTTTTGTACCCGGAGAGACTGGAAAAAACTGATGAGTGGCAACATTTATTCTTGTGGGTAGTTTGGGAAAAGGTCACTCTGCCATATCCCACTCAGGAACCCATGCCTAGAAATCAGTCCTGAAGAAACACAGGCGCCCAAACGTGTGTGTGTTTATGATTATATGATCACGGAAAAATGCAGAATCTATCTCGGGTGTACTGTTGTTCTGCATATAGGTCCTTACATGTATTCGTATGTGTATGTGTAAAATTTCAGTGATAAAAAGGAGACATGGCTGATTAGTCATTTTAGATTTTTAATGATACAGTCACAAGAAAACATGGATTTGTTTTAAGCCACTGGGTCCTTTTGAAGCAGTACATTTGCCATGACTTTTGTTTTTAAATTTATCACTCAAGAGGCAAGACCAGACATGCATAAATCACCTCTTGACTTCATTTACTAGTTTATTTATTTAACAAACTAGTTGAATTACTTATAAGATTGATTTCTTACCGACATTGACTAAAATTTCTGTTCATAGGATACACAGAATTTCCCAGGGATATGGACATCTATGTATTATTTCCTTGTGTATCTGTCTCTGTCAACTTTTATTCATACACACAGGACAGTGTCTTTTCAGCAAATTCATTCAAGACATTTGCTTTTTAAGCCGATTCACTCAACACACTCACTGGATGCCTGCTGTGTGCTGCAGATAAATGACAATTTAGCAAGTACAGCCCAGTATGTCAGGTGCCGGGGTGGAGGGGGAAGTACATGGAGGGAGATGTGATGGGGGCCCCAAGTCCAAGTCCAAGTCCAAGGCACTTAGGGCAAGTTCCCCGGAGGGAGGGTGGAAAGAGAGGATGGTCCAGGTGGAGACCTGTGACGGAGAGGGGAGTAGGCTCTCGTAAGCCAGGGTGAAGAGTTTGGACCTCATCTGGAAAGCAGCGTGCACTTCCTCAGGGTGTTGGACAGGGGAGGACACAATCGAATTTCTGCTCTAGAAAGGAAAAGAAACCCTCTGACTGCAGATTGGAGAAGACATGATACAGAGCAAGACTGGAGGCTGAATTAGAAGTTTGGTGCGTAGTTTGGTGAGAGATGGGGCCTGAGAGTAGTGTCAATGGCCATCCAAACATTGGAAGGATCTTGGGTGTTTATGAGATGGCACAGTGATGAACTTGATGGGTAGACTTGGGCTTGAGATAGGAGGTGGAGTTGGGGATGGTGGCCAGAGTCCCAGCAGCTCTTGGGGACATGCCTATGGAATATGGGATTTCTCATCTGAAGCCAGAGGTCGGTGGCCGTTACACCAGTGCACGAATGTCCTGAGCTCATGGACCAGCTGCAGCTCAGGAACCTGGCAGGGCACACCCACTTTGGGAGCATGAGCAGCAAGCACTGCCTGCTGCATCCCAGCAGGGACTACCTGCTCTGTGGGGCAGGCTGCCAGATCCCATCCCATGAAGGGATTTAATTATTCTGAACAGGTAATCATCGAGGTCTTGCCTAATGATGGTTACCACAATTATGCACCCCGTGGGTATGAACATATCCATCCCTGGCAGGGGCAGATGAAGAGGAATGAGGAAGCTCATCATGGCAATAATGACCCAGGAAATAGCAAGGAGTTCCTGTCAGGAACAGCGTGTCTGTACAATACCAGGGCCCTCAGCAGCTGGTTTCCTACAGTAGCTTGAAAGTAGCTCTTGGTCTGCTCCAGAACTTCCCCTAGCTGCAAAGGGCAGGCCAGCAACTTGGTCTTGGCGGGGCCACTCAGCAGTGTCTGGAGGCACGTGGATGGCACAGCCAATCAGCACTCTTGCTGCAGATCAAGGGGATGTGACTGGGCAAGGGAGGGACGCCAGCATGTGCCAGACACTCAGCTCTTCCATGGTCAGTGTTTCAAAAGGGCAGAGGGCCCCACACAGAGCAGAGGCAGAATTCCTTCACACCCTGTCTCCCCGTGAGGACCCAGCTTCCCTACGGAGCAACCATGAGGGCACTTCCCATTCTCCCTGGAAGTCCCACTGTCTTAAGAAAGCAGCTCAGACTCCTTAGCCATCTACTTCTGAGAATTAACTCTGGGCAAATGAGCCACAAGAAAACAATGCTTTGCACAGAGATATTTCATGCAGAGGAGTTTACTGAGAAACAGAAAAAGATGAAATTGCATTAATGTTTAATAGTAGAGAAATTTAATGTAGTGCATCCACTATTTTGTACATTATGCAGCCACGTTAAATAATGGACCAGAGTTTCCAAAAACGCGGAAAGGTGCTTATGGTGTAGCGTTATGTTCAAAATTAAGATACACCTTTCCTTATTGAATATAAGCATATGTATGTAATTCTACATAAAATATCAAACTATTAAGACATTTTGTTGGTCGTCATATAGATGATCGTTTCTGTTTTTCATTTCTCTGTAGTTTCCAAATTTTCTATAGTAAGAAACTATTACTATTTTAATGAGAAAAGAAATCCGACCTATTCTTTTAAAAAGTTCCAAAGACATAAATTGACCTTAGAGAAAAAGAAGATACAGAGAGGAAGACCTAGAGGGGCAACACTCAACCATATAGGCAAACAACTTTGAAGAAAAGTCATTATTCAGTCCAAATGACTGGGAAGACTGTCTGGGTTCATAATTCATTCATGTCTGTGATTGGATTTTAGAGAATTAAAGAGGTTAAACTCCTGCTAATCATAGTGCTTATGAGTTTATATCAGAGTGATGATTTCC
The DNA here is from genome assembly GCF_021234435.1 of Artibeus jamaicensis. Lineage (NCBI taxonomy): Eukaryota > Metazoa > Chordata > Mammalia > Chiroptera > Phyllostomidae > Artibeus > Artibeus jamaicensis. Next base: position 5,665,245 of record NW_026522054.1, on the reverse strand, counting down.
CCTGGAAATATACTGGGAAGTGAGCAAGAACATGATTAGAGCTACTCAACAGATGGGGAAAGGGAAGCGTGGAGATTCGGCAGCGATGTACCGAGAAAGAACAGCGTGGAGGGAGGGCTGGAGTTTAAGGGAGCAGAGTTCGCTGAGCAGCAGAGCCAGAGGAGGCTACCCGAGGCCCACCCCCCCCATCCGCAGGCTCCGCCTCCCGCTGTGCTCTCACCAGGGCCTTCTGTGCTCTCCCCCACTACACTCTGGGCAGAGGAGGGGAGGGACCACGCTTATTTGATTTTGTCTCCCCAGCCACAGCCCAGTACCTTCATAAATATTTATTCAATGAAGATGCATTCAAAATGACTCCGTAGCCACATTTCAAAAGGGAGAATGCTAATTTATAAGCATTTGCTGAGTGTTGATTTTGCAGAACAGGGGGAAAAGAGGCTATTTTAAAAGAAGGGGACACTCTTTCCATGAGGTTATGTACTTTTCATGCTGATACTGCACCAGTTTTACTGAAATAATATTTAGCCTGGAGGAGAAGACCGAAGAGAAATCTGTTTCAAATACGTAAGCCGTCCCTTCTCTTCCTGGCCATGGGCCAGACAATAAACTAAGAATTAATAGGACACAGGCCCCGGAGTCCAGGAATCTGCAGAACATCCAAATCCCAGCTGCTCCCCTTTCACACCATCGCTGAGAGAACAGTGGGAATAAACAGGATTAAACTGAAACAGGTAAAATTAGGTTGACAAACTGGATGGGGAAGAGCGTTAACTTGGCCCTTTGTCTTGAAATGTATAAAAATCAAACAACGTTTATTAGACTGGAGTGGTTTAGGTCAGTGAGCCTCAATCATCGCTGCTCCATGGATTCCCCAAGCCCTCTTTTAAAAAGTATCAAAGCCTGAGCCCTTCTCCAAATATTCTGATTTAACTGTTCTGGGGTGGGGCCAGAACTGGTGCATTTCAACAGCACCCAAGAGGCTGGCCAGCCATGGTCAAAAACTGCCCAACCGAGAGAGGAAGGTAAGACTCCACCTAAACAATATGCCCATTTTTCTCTCTCCTTTCTTTTAAACCTAAACCCTGTAAAAGAACTTGAATTAATACTCTGCATAGAATTATCTTAACCTCCTGTAATAGAAGTTGCGATCCTATGGACAGCTGAAAGTTATTCCCACTCTGAGTGCCTAGAAAAACAGAATGAAGACAGCAGCTTTCTGTTATGAGCTCCATGATTTGTTGTTTGATAAACATTAACCGATCAAGTTTACAAAGCAGTCAAACAAAACAAGCATTGGCACGCCCGCTTTCTAGATGAGAAAACTGAGGATCAGCAGGGTTGTGACATTTGCCTGAAGCGGCCACGACTGCTAACCTGTCGGTCACGGCAAAGGTGCAGCCCGACGCGCTGCATGGAAACGCATGCCTCCTGAATAATGCTGCACATGTGCTTCTCTGCAAAACCGAGCTCTGTGCCCTGGAAATAACAGAACGACTCATTCTAAACTGATTCAAACCACAACAGGGCATGAGTATGTATCCTAATTATGTTTTCATTCATTTCCTCTTCTCCGTGCCCTGTTAAAAATGTAAAATATCCTGCTTCCCTACAACCCACTAATTATAATAGGACCAATAAATGTCAATTATTGAAAAGATCCAGTTTCTGTCAACTCTATTCATCGTTTCATTTTGCCTGGCAAAATGAAAAGCAGAACTGCTGTAATTTTATTTTTTCTGGATTACAAAAAAACCAATAACAAAAGTCATTCTAATGAAATAGTTCACGATCAGGCTGCAGATGGATTTTTCTGGATTCCAGAGATGCCCCTGTGTTACAAAGTAGATACCGATTGTTTGCCTGAAGCTCCTCTTTCAGGAGCATGGACAGGGAATAAATAGAGACCCTCTGTTCCCATCTTTGGACGGCAGGAGTGGGAAAGAAAGGAGCAGTGGGCTCAGGGGACATTGAAGGCAGAGAACTAACAAAATGATGGAGACAGGAAGTGAGAGGTGCCAACTGTGTGGATTTGTAGCCAATTCCAGACTGTGGGCTCCCTGAGGATAGGTAAGAGGCATGACTGCTCGAAATATGAAGTGATCAGAATAGAAACTGTTAATACTATCATTTATGAACACATCATAAAGATGGCTATGAACCAAACACAACAAAGAAAAGGTTTATAATTTAGGTGACGCATAAGTTCTTGTCTGTGGGTTAACCTGCAGTGAAAGGGTCAGGTAGGAAGAACATGGCCAGTTGGGAATGAGTGGGCTGCCAGACAGAGTCTGGACACCGGGGTCACACGTGGAGAAAGGGCGTATCTCACCAACATCAAGGTGAGATCGCTGAATGTTGCCTGTCAGAGGGATCGTCAGTGAAAAAAACCAACCAACCAGCCAACCAACCGCCAAAGTCAGTAGTGGCTGCAGGTTCAAGAACACCGTGTTGCTTCTTATTTAGTCAAGTTTCAAGATGTCGGTTGTTTAGAGGGGTCTTCATCTCATGGACATCAAATTCAAATCCTCATCAAATACACACTGGTGTTGTAGGTTTTTTTTTAAAATTGCCCTGTTCTAAGAGCAAACATGTCATAATCTTGCCGGATAACAAATCTGATGGTCAACTGTGTGTGTCAATCTGACTGGGCTGAGATGCCCACACAGCTGGTCACACGTCTCTGGGTGTGTCTGTGAGGGTGTCTGCTGGAGAGACTGGCATTGAGTCTGCAGGCCAAGTACAGGAGACGCCCTCACCAATGCAGGCAGGCATCACCCAGCCCCGAGAGACGGAACATAACGAAAGGCGGAGGAAGGGCGAATTTGCTCTCTGCTTAAACTAGGTCATCCATCTTCTCCTGCCCTTGGATTAGTGAGTGCTCCTGGTTCCTGGCACTCAGGCTCAAACCTGGGCTTACAGCGTCAGCTCTCAGGTCCTCAGGCCTTTGGGCCAGGCTGAAACTACAGCACGGGCTTTCCCAGATCCCCAGCTTACGGATGGCTGGCTGCTCGTGGGAATTCTCAGCCTCCATAAGTAAACCAGTTCTCATAATCAATTTCCACATACCCCATATCTTTACCCATGTCTGTATTTATCTGACTGGCAAGCGTGGCTCACTGTAGTCCAATAACTAACTGACTTAGTGTGAATACATCTCTTTAGGTTTCAGTCGTTGCAGCTCATTTGTCATTTTATTTTTGGTTCCCACAGTGAACTCAGGAAGAGAATGGGGCTTTTTATTTACCCAACAAATTAGGTAACTTCACTAATAAGTCTTCATCAAGTGGCACTTTCTGGCTTTTTCCTGAACAGTCCTGACTTTATAAATTTCCGTCATTTTATCCCATAAATTAACAATCAAGTTGTACTAGAAACTTCAGTATTTCAGGGTCTAAAAACTCATCACCAGACAGAAAGAAACCAAAGTGGTTGCCCGACCGTGGGGTTTGATGAAACCTGAGAATGTGGTTTCTGTGGAACGGTCCGCCTCACCAGTCCTTAACATGGCTGTGATACAGAGGTAAACTCCTGCCCACGTTCTCTCTGCACAGCCAGAAACACACACACGGAGATTACCCGGCGTGAGGCAGGGAAGACAGAGGAGGTTTTCGGGGTGGGACTTACAATGGTAACTTTTGCCCTGGCCAGTGTGGCTCGGTTGGTTGGAGCATCATCCCGTAAATCAGGAGGTCATGGGTTTGATTCCCAATCAGGGCACATGCCCAGGTTGCGGGTTTAGGCCCTTGTTGCGGCGGTTAGAGCGAGTACAAGAGGCAACTGACCAATGTTTCTCCCCCTCTCTCTTTCTCCCTCGCCCTCTCTCTAAAATCAGTTAAACATGTCCTCGGGTGATAAAAAAATGCCCAGTATCACTTTGGAAACACAGCTTAAAAATGCATTTTAATATATGTGTCTGTTTCCCTGAAAATGAAAAAAGAAAAAGCAGGCATTCATCATTCTGTTCATGGCCATCGCTCACTCTGACGAAATCATTTCTTGTCTAGAGAAGACAGAGATGCCATGTTTATTTGTATTTTTTTTTCTGCTGAGCTGGGGCCTGCCTGTAACTAGCTACACTGTTCCTTGGTGCATTTTGCTTATAGTGGCATTATAATAAGTGGAAGGGCTCTTTTTCAGTTACAGCTCCTATTTATTTATGTGCCACGTATGGTTTCCATTTAGGACTTTTCAGGTTCTGCTGATTTAGAAGTAAATGCCATGTTTGGCTGTTCTGGTGTCCCAGATAAAAACATTTTCTTTAAAAATACCCATGAAACTGAGCCAATTTTCATGACATCAGAACATCTTAAAGGAAATGTAAATTAGCTCACTTGAATAATGAGGGTGTGAATTTTTTTCCTGGCATTTTTTTTTTTTTGAGTCCCACAAGCCAGCCCACGACTGTCTGCCAATATTTACAAGTGGCAATAACAATGTGCTCAGAGGTCCAAATATCGGGTACCCCAAATTTAGCCTTTTGAGTCGTGTCTTGAGTTTCCTATTCCGGTCGAAGGATAATATCAGGAAAAATTTAGATTAAATAGGCTTTCAGCAAGTAGCTTCTTTTTTAGAAATGGTAAAACTGGGGGGCTTGAAGAGTACAGGATGTGGGGTTCTCGAGCTGCACCCACAGAGAAAAGGTGGGCACCAGGGGCCTGCTTTCCTTTCTCCACATTTGCATGACTATCCCCCCCCACCCCCGCCATCCGTCATGGTGAGAGGGGAGGAGGGAGGGGGAGGAGTCAGACTCTTTCGAAGCAAGATTTAAAAACACAAGACATGTGGAATTTATACAGGTGCCCCCTGAGCCCTTTAAATTCCAAGCCCCGTTTTGAATACTGCTCTCGGGTCACAGGTGAGGGGAGGTGCACGATGGAGCAAACCAGGCACTAAGTATCCTCTAGGCCACGTGTTTGCTCTCTCTTTAAGGACCATGGTCATGCCTGGGGAGGCATTTGGACCCGTGAGGACCAAATGGCTGGGCTTCCTCAGTAACAGTCACTTGGCTCTCAAAGGACCAGAGAAAGAAGAGGACATTCACTATCTTGCTGAGCTCCAAACCCTCCACACACTGCCGTAAACCTCATTCCTTCTTATTGTTTGCCATTCCCGTGGGCCATGGTAGCAGGGACCAAGAACAGGTGGGGGCAGGGCCTCACGGCCCACTTGAATCCATTTAATTTCCACAGCAGGTAGAGAGCCCCTCTATTCTCATGTCTGCAAATGCAGCTCTCTCCTTGCAAAGAGTGAAGAGAAATTAGGCTCAAGACCCTACAGAAAACCCACTGGACTTAAATAGTGCAGGAGTCAAGTCTAGAAGCATTCCCTGTTTCCAGAGTTTGGAAGAACTAATTTGTGCTGGGCTGGATTAGAAAACTGCTATGAGCTCACGACTGACGTCTGCTCTCCATTTCTCCTCTTTGGAACAGGCGTATCTAGTGTAGTTATGTTACCCTGGTCCACCGTTGGATGGTGGCAGTATGTGACTCATCTGACATAGGTTCACAGGTTTCCAAACCCAGGAAACCCACAGGAGGAGCCTCCTCCAGAGCCAAACCTGGTACAGACAAAGAGATGCTGGACCTCGAGACTTTGCTGCCATTGGAGGAAAGCTTGGGGGGAGATGAGCACTGTTGTGGACTAGTTACAATTGCTATGGCCACAGTGCGCTGCGGTACCTAATTTCTAAGGATTCCTGCCAACAATCCTCATTCCCATCTTGGACTTGTGACTTGCTGTGATGAAAAGAATAGGGTAGAAGTAATAGGATTCCAGGGTCTAGGTCTTAAGGATCCCCAGAGTTTCTGCTTTTGCCCTTTTAAGGTACAACTATTGTATAAAGAATTGCGGACTAGTTTACTGAATGATGAGAAATGACGGGCAGAGAAAGGTCCAACCAGCCACCGGACATTCCAGCCACCCTAGGTGAGATGCTGGATAAGTGAAGAGAGCGACCTTGGATCCTCCAGCCCCAGGCGAGCCACTTCTGCCATCACACGGTGGTTCAGAGACAAGTTCTGTCTGCCAAATCCTGCCCAGAATCATGAGCAAATACGTGACTGTTACTTTTTAAATCACTAAGTTTGGGGGATAATATATGCAGCAATAAGTACCCAAAACACTTGCTTAAACAGAAGAGGTAGAAAAGTGCAGAAAACAATTACAGACTATTCCCAACCAATGACGGGTGGACTTCATAATTTTTTGACTTTACGGCAGTGGAAAAATAATTCCTGTACAACCATTCTGTTTTTCACTTTCAGTATAGTATATAACAAATTGCATGCGATATCCAATACTTTATTATAAAATAGGCTCTGGGTTAGGATAATCTCGCCCAACTGTAGGCTAAAGTAAGTGTTCTTCCCTTGCTTAGGGTAGGCTAGGCTGAGCTATGATGTCTGGTAGGTTAGGTATGTTATGTGAGTTTTCAACGGACAATATTTTCAATTTATAATGAGTTTTTTGGAATGTAACTTCATCCTAAGTCAAGGAACATCTGTAGTAAATTTATTCAGTTCTCTAGTATAGCTTTTGTGGGTGTTTGCCTCTTTTCTAATATAGTTTTACTTTAAAATAGCATAGTTGAATAACAGATTCCAAAGCACCAATGAGATCACTATTACAGAAATACCTTGGAGATCCTGCAACCTTGGTGCCAGACCATGCTGTTGGCGAGTATCACAATAAAGCAAGTTCTGATCTTTTTGCTGGTGGAGGGTCTTGACTTTAATTTGTAAAAAAATGCAATATCTGTAAAGTGCAACAAAGCGAAGTGCAATAAAAATGAGGTGTGCCTATATGGGCTTAAAGACATCACGTTTTGTGTACAAAGAGATAAAACATTTCATCCTTGGCCTGTAGAGGACACTGATTGTAGGTCCTCTGCCTGGACAGAATGGTCTGGAGAGCTCAGGGCTATCACAGTCACACCAATATAAAGGGAAAAAACACCCTCAGGAGGCCCAGAAGAATTTTCTTATCTCCAGGACACTTCAGTTAGAAAGTATTTAGATCATCTACTCAGTTTCCTAAAGGCTGTTCTTGTGATTAGAACTAACACCTTTCTTTTTCCCATTCACCAAGTATGACCGAGTCAAGAATATGCAACTAATTAAAAAGCATACATGGCCAGTTATAAAAATAGTCACAGGGACATACAGTACAGCAGAGGGAATACAGTCAGTAATAATGTAATAGCTGTGTGTGGTGTCAGAGGGGAAACTAGACCTGAAGGTGTGACCGCTTTAGAAGTTATGTAAAAGTCTAATTACTACACTGTTCACGTGAAACTGGTATAATGTTGCATGTCAACAGAAATGGAAAACTAAAAAATTAAAGAGAAAGAATATGCAGCTATTCTGGAAAGTTTGACTGTACTATTAAAAAAAGCTGGCTCCGGATCCGAATGGCAAATTACAGCACCAATTAACCAACCAAATGCCTCAGCAAGCAGTTAACGGAATTAGAACTGTCAACGCACATGTGCATAGAGAAATCCCGGGGCATGCCATCGACAGGTACCACGAGGTAAATGGCGTCCCCCAAAGCTGCCCAACGCAGCAATGTGGTGTAAAGAGTCTGTGGTATGCAAAGGTGAGACATGGTTTTGCCCTTGAAAGCCAAGCATTCTAGCAGGAGCTTAGCAACGCGAGATTAACAACAACACATACATATAAATGTAATGACATACATGTACTACCGGTGATGGCAGACTAAAGAAATGAGCTTGAACTTGAGAAGTGGAGGCAAGAATACTAAGGAGTGTGACAGGCACGTCAGTAAACCCATCGCACACACAGAGGATGCAGCTTACCTGGCAGGCGGACGGGTGACTGTGGTTGAGGTCCCAGTGGGAAGACACAATGTCAACAGACTTCTGGGCCATGTTGAGTAAATTCATCCAGCCTTGGAAAAGTGACAAGTGAAACGGTGCATTTTCTGAGTAGTTAAGGCCTTCAGGGATATTCTCCACCAGGGCAATTCTTAGAAAAGATTTTGAAAAACAAACAAACAACGTCTAGTCAGATTGGAAGCCACGGACCTCTATACATGCATACAGAGACAGCTGAAAGATATTCTTTATTCCTTCTGGGTGTATGCATTTCTTATCATTTAGTGTTTCCACCAAAGTCTTTTTAAGCATTTCCCCTATACTAATCTATTGTGTTCTCAGAGCTTACGCTGTGTTTTTCCCACTTAGCATTTGTAGTTCATAAAATCACAGTACTTGTCTCTAATGTCCAGTTTTCAGTTAGCCTTGAAAAAATTCAGAGCTTCCTACACAAGCATCTTCCTCTAATAACATATTTCTCATAATACATTATTAGAAGAATATGTTATTTCCCTAATAATAATATTTCTTTTTTCCCTATAGTAATGCACCTCTTATGCAAGATACTACTTCTCTGAGCTACTTGAGACCATAAAGTAAGTTATGCATTTCCAGTTTCTAACACAATGTTGGGCATATATTAGTCACAAGCTAAAATATTGTTTGTTTCATTACTATTAGAAAATACAAACAGACTTCCGCCAAGATGGAGGCATAGGTGGATGTGCCGTGCCTTCTCACACAACCAAGTTTAGAGACAACTAAATATTAGCAACAGAAAACACAGCCAGAACACAGAAAACTGAACTTTTCGGAAGTCCGTTAACAACAAATTCTTCAGCCTGACCGGTAAGGGGCGAAACCAGCGGCTGGTGAAGCGGGATTGCACAGGAAAACTCGGTCAGACGGACTCAGGCGCAGAATCCAGACGCGCAGAATCCAGACGCGCGGAATCCAGGCGCAGGGTTGGACCTAGTGAGCGACCGAGCGAGCCACCAGGCAAGTGACCGCGGGGGAGACAGCGGGGGAGCGGTGCTGCGTGTTGACTGTGGTCGTGCATTTGTGCGCGGGCGGACAGGCGAGGGAATGGGCGGTTGGACCGGGGCCCGGTGGGTCCCTGCGGCAAGCGGCAGTGGAGGGCGCAGCCATTTCCCTGCTCTGACCCCACCTCAACATACAGCGTCATAACCCAGCGACTCTGAGTGGCCCGGCCCTCGTGAACCACCTAAGACGCTAATCCTCACCCAGCTGTGAGAAACAGCAGAGGGGGTCGCCATTTCCCCGCTCTGACCACGCCCCCACATACAGCGTCACAACCCAGCGACCTGGGAGTCCAAGGCGCCGCTTCTCACACTTAAAGGGCCAGAACAGACCAAAAATGTAGCAAGATCTCAAAGCCCCAGAGCCCATAGATCTAAGCGATGAAGAAATAGCAAAACTCTCAGACACACAGTTTAAAACACTGGTGATCAGGATCCTCACAGAACTGGTTGATTATAGCCACAAATTAGACAAATATATGAAGGCGAAACTAATTGAAATGAATGGAATTGCACAGGACACTAATAGCAATGAAAAGGAAACTGGGATTCAAATCAATGGAGTGGACCAGAAGAAAGCAAATAATGGCCAAACAGAAAAGAGTCAAGAAGCAAGAATTCAAAGAAATGAGGAGAGTCTTAGGAACCTCCAGGACATCTTTAAACACTCCAACATCCGAATTATAGGGGTACCAGAAGGGGGGAAAGGCACAGCCACCAGTGGAAAACTTATTTGAACAAATAATAAAGGAGAATTTCCCCAATCTGGCAAAGGAAATAGACTTCCAAGAAATCCAGGAAGCTCAGAGAGTCCCAAAGAAGTTGGACCCAAGAAGGAACACACCAAGGCACATCATAATTATATTAGCCAAAATTAAAATGAAGGAGAGAATCCTAGAAGTGGCAAGAGCTAAGGGGACAGTCACCTACAAAGGAGTCCCCATCAGACTGTCAGCAGATTTCTCAAAAGAGACCTTACAGGCAAGAAGGGGCTGGAAAGAGGTATTCCAAGTCATGAAATCCAAAGACCTACAACCAAGATTGCTCTATCCAGCAAAACTTTCATTTAGAATGGAAGGACAGATAAGGTGCTTCTCAGATAAGATCAAATTCAAGGAGTTCATCATCACCAAGCCCTTATTATATGAAATGTTAAAGGGACTTATCGAAGAAAAAGAAGTTAAAGAAACATGAACAGTGAAAGGACAACAAACTCACAGTTATTAAGAACCACACCTAAAACAAAAGCAAACTAAAAGGACAGCTAGATCAGGAGTGGAAACATAGAAATGAAGATCTCAAGGAGGGTTAGCAAAGGGGAGTGGGAGGAGGAGAAGGGGGGAGAAGGTACAGAAAATAAGTAGCATAGACAGTAGATAGAAAATAGACGGGGGGGGGGCAAGAATAGCATGGGAAATATAGAATCTAAAGGAATTGAGACACATGGTCATAAACTAAAGGGGGGGTAATGGTGAGGATGGGGAGGTAGGGTGGAGGGGAATGAAGGGGGGAATAGAACAACTGTAACAGCATAATCAATAAAAAAATTTAAAAAAAAAGAAAATACAAACAATAAATGGTATGCTTACTGCTTAATGTCTCTATTGAGGTTTCCCAGCCTAAGGCACACAACGATGCTGAGAAGGAAATTTTAAAACCTACCTGTTGCAGGACTTTATTAAAGATGGAGGTAAGGAATATGGACAATCATGGCAATAATCAAGCCCTAAATAAACCACAATCAGCAATACCCTAATAAACGTGCATTCGCTTTTTCCATGTCCCTTTATATAAACAACGTATCACTCTGCCTGGCTGTCCTTGGTGTTGCACCTAAGGCTGTATGGTTTTTACTTCTGACTTAGCTGGGTGACATCTATAACATTTTAATAAAGAAATGAACAATATTTTTTCAAGATTAAGAGATGTAAATTCTCTCAAACTCACAGGAAGAACTCCCATCTTTCAGAAAGACACCTGTGAGTACTCCCAGAACAGAGACCTGCTTTACGCATAGCTCTGAATCCTCAGTGCCAGGTATATAATGAGAGCTCAAGAAATACAGAATGGATTTTAGGTTCCAATGTGGAATCTAGTGCTTCTCAGTAAACCTGTTTCTGGCTTCTAAATAACTGTTTCTCTTGATGAGACATGTTCCATTCTGCCAGTTTCAGAAACAAAATCAATGCTCTTGGTAAAATGTCCTTGTGTGTGTCACAGCCAGAATGGGTTTGGGGCACGTGACCCAGACGCAGTCATGATTTTCGGGGGCCAGTCAACCCTTTCCCCCACTACCGCCACCACCAGCAGTTGAATTTATCACTGGTTGAGCCCTTACAAGCACAGAACGGGCAAACCATTGTACGGAACACAGAGATGACAATGACAAATCTCCTAGTCGTCTGGAATTTACGGTCTAGTGAAACAGCCCGCTTCAGACACAGAGATTCACATTGGAGGCAGACTCCGGGAAATGGAGCGACAAAAGCAGGAACTCTAATTAGATGGGTACCGCATCATCTAAAGCATCACCGGCAGGCACGGGCACACAGGAAAATTAATTCTGGTTGGGACATCGAGAGTTGGAGGAAGCAGGGCTTGAAATGAGTCTTCAGGGATGTAATTTTTAGGCTGAGCGGGAAGAGAAAGGTATTCCAGGGAGAGGGGACTGCTTGCAGTATACAGCACATTTGGATATTTATGAATTGGTGAGCCCAGGGGAGCGTGAACTTGGAGTTACAGCAGGAGCTCACAACGGCCAAGAACACTGGCATGCCACAGGACCGTGCTGTAGAGGTTGGGAACCGGGAAGAGGGGTCTGGGCTTCGTTTTGATGCCTTTGAGAGCATCTCAGTACATTTTGGGTGCCTAAGGCTGACAGCACCCCCGGGCAGTTAGTGGAAAGATAAAGGAGACGAGAGGACAGCAAGCCAGTGGAGAGTAGAGGCCGTAGCCAGAGCTCCGGAAATGAAAACGGAAGTTTCAATGAGATCAGCAGGAATGAAAAGAGGCATGCATGTCATGAAGATTTTAGAAGGCAAATCGTAAAAGATTGCATGTTTGGTGGGTAAGAGAAGCAGGTCAAGTAGAAGTAGATGAAAGTCAGCCATCACTGAGGTGTCCTTACAGGGCCACCGTGTTTGCTCATAACAGCGCATCTACAATCACCTCCAGCGTCTGCTCGCATGGATTCTTGCCCCTCCAAACTGTTTTCCTTACTATGGTTGGGTTAATCAGGCATTCTGCTGCCTGATTAAAATTTCCTATGGAATTCTCTGCTGTTCTTAGGGTAATACCCCTACTACTCCCAACGTGGCTGACAGCATTTACCAGTCACGGCCTCCCTGGACTCAGTGACCCTCCTTGACTTTTATATCAAAGCCACACTAGACCTCTTTTTCTCCTTCCCTGCTATTTTCTCCAGACTTTGGCATTTCATGTGAATTTTCTAATCTCCATTTCTACACTGCTCATGGAGCTATCTCTCAATTAACTTTCAAAGTCCTAATTTAAACATCGTTTCCCATAGACTTCCCTATGCCCCCACACTAGGCCGGATCACCTTATTATCAACTCCCACCGTGCCCTGAGACTCCCTGTCATCCTACTCACCGCTGTTGAAATTACTTGGTTGTAATTACCCGACCACAGGGGCATGAAAGCAAGGAGCTGGTCCACCGCTTCAGCAGCATAGCCCCAGTGTCTAACACACGGCTCAGGGCCCAGTCAGTATCCAAAGGCTATCCGCTGAGTTTCATTAAACTCTGAACAACTGGGAAGACGGAGGCAGTGAGGCGCATTAAAGTTGGCGAGGAACATGGGAAAGGAAGCAGAGTGAGGACCGGGAGAGATTATTTAAAAAAACTATTCCAAAGTCTAATGTGAGGGGAAGGCCTATGCTTTTTGGGTTGGTGGAGAAATGAGAAGATTCAGATGAGTCGGTCTGGGAGGCAGGAAGAAGGGAGAGGTCGTGGAGAATGCAGTGTTTGGGGTGCCAAGGGGAGGCGGGGTCAACAACGTGGCAAGAGGGGATTTTTTAATCTGTTTTAAAACCTTTGAAGACAATAGACAGACGTTGACGTTGGATTTTTAATTCTACCCCATTTTAAGTCCAATTTTCTGTGTTAATAGAAGCTATACATAGAGTGAAGAAATGACCCCAGGTAACCAACAACATCAGCATCCCTACGACTAATGAATATGTAGAACCCAGTTAGACCAAACCGCAGGAAATAACGGACGCAGAGCAACTGTGTAATTGTAGAAAGATCCACACCATCCCCCTCCATGGCTTCAGATAGGCATGTAAATAAGGATTATCTCTCTTAGAAACCTTTAAACCAGGAGTCTTTAACCAGTGATCTAGAAGCTTGATCTTCATTTTCCCTCATCTCTAACTGAAATTTAACATCCCTTCAGTTATCAATGTAGGCCACAAAAATCACAGAATATTAGTCATACACATTCTTATTAAAAAATTCTCCCCCTTATCAAAGCCTTAGACGTGCGTAAGAAGATCACCAAGAGAGATTTTCAAAAGAAGAAAATTGGGTCAAAGCCAAGAGCAGGAAACATGTAATCCCTCCGGTTGGTAGAGAAAGTGGGACAGGTGAAGAAGACAAGAAGAAAGTACTGAAAAGACCGGAAACAGAGGAGAGTGAAATTCTCTGGGAGCCAAGGAAGGCCAAGTTTCTGACTGTTTGTTTCTTACTAAACGTCAATGTAAGTTATGCATTGTAATAAAAAATAAAAAGGGAAGCCCCACGCTGAGGAGCACAGTGAGGTTTGCGTAGTGAATGCTCAGAATGAAGACCCTGCTCCTCCCTCACTTTCCACCCTCCCTAAAGGCCTGAGGAGCTCGCCCGCCCTTCTGTGCCACGGAGCTTGTTCCCTAAGCCCCACTAGGAAAAGCCTCTGGGAATGAGCTTTGTAAAGACTGGGCAACACAGATTTCTGTAACCTATCATTTTACTTCCTTTAACAACCAGTAGCCCGCTTCTCTCCAGGGCAGATCTAATTAGCATCCACGTGGGGCTCATTCCCACATGACAGCAGCTAGTAAGGAAAGGAGTGGGCAGGGCTCATTAAAAGTCACCTTTGGGCAACCCCCCCCCCCCCAATGCTGGACACCGTCTCTAAGGGAACCGTGCCGGAAGGCTACAGCACTGTTTCTAATGCCTAATAACCTGGGGGAAAGCTGGACATAGAGAGAGACACAATAGAGCGAAACTACCTTCATGATTTTCATGGCACTTTGAGCAAAACTACAAATGATTTGAACTGTGAGTCCAGGGAGCTCAAGTGGAGTAAATAGAAGAAAAAGCATTTCACGTTGCTAGTGGATTTTAAAATAGAATTCTGTTTTTATGAATTATAGGTATCTCTTCTCCAAATTTAATGGGATCGTCAAAATGTCCCTTTTGATTCAGGAACTATATTTCACCGTTTTAAGGAAATATCTGCAGGCCTGACAGGGTGGCTCAGTTAGTGGGAGTGTCTTTCTCTCTACACCAGAAGGCTGTGGTCAGGGTGTGTGTAGAGGCAACCGATTGATGTTTCTCTCTCACACTGATGTCTGTCTCTCTCTCCACAACCACGGAAAAAGAAAAAAAACAAAACATATCCTCAGGTGAGGATTTAAAACAAAGATTTGAGAAATATCTGTACTTCCCCTTGAACCTGCGGCTAAATAGTGCAGTCCCAGCATTCGCTGGCTTTAAAACATGCGTGCGTGCGTTAAACATAAAAAGCTTTATCAAGTATTAGGTTTTCACAAGTCGTTTTGGTAATCTTGCAGAAAAGTGCTTAGGAGGAAAGGATTTGCAAGGACGGACACAAAACCCAGCTCTGCCAGTCAGTTATTAGCTGTGAAACCTTGGACATTTGACTAACCTCTTTAAATTGGTTTCTACTTCTGAGGAAAAAAAGAAGCTATTACAAAGATTAGAGGAAATAATCCATGTGAAGTTCTTTGCTCAGTTGTTTCACAGTGAGCACTGAAGACAGAATTCTTCAAAAGTAACTTCCAGTCTAAAAGCCTACAATAGAAAAATTTTCAAGTTCTCAAACTGATATAGCACAGTTACTAAAAAGAATCTACATACGTTGGCTAAAAGGAGTGTCCTATAAGCTGGACCTGCAGGGTATTTTCAGCATGGATACGAGCCTTTTGGAATCATTGCCCAGTACAATGGGTCCGTTATGGGGATGAGACGGCCTACCTGGGCTGCTAGGGAGGCAGTTCATCAACTTCCATCCCTGAGACCTTGGATCTGACGGCACTCATTGGCCCTTCGTCCATCAGTAGTTAGATTTGCACTCAGAGAAGAATGATGCGGGTTTGCAGCCTCACTGTGGGTCACTGGCTGCCACTGAAACTCAGCACTGACAAGGCACAAAGTTAACCTTCCCAAAGACTAACCGCAGTCTCTGACACTGAGGTGGACGATGACTCACGGCCCAGAGGGCAGATTCAGCTCTCGTGTGCGGAATCCGAGGGCCTGGGGAAACCTGGGAGCCGAACCCACTGGTCCCCCAGAGCTGAGCCTGCCGCTGACACATGGATGTAAGACATTCGTTGGGGAAGGGTTTCCCACAAAGCAGGAAGGAGGGAGCAGAGTCAGTAGAGGGAGAAAGCCCCGAATGAGCGGGTCACAGCCACGGGCCCCCAGAGGGACTGTGTGGAACCTTCCTTGGAAAACTCAGTCCACACAAGTTGAGAGCTGCCCCCAGGGTGCCTGACACCCCAGACTTCCAGGCTGTCCAGCAAAGGCCCAGTTAGCTCCCAGGGACCAGCGACAGCTTTTTACTGCGGGCACAGTGCGCCACAGCAACAGGGGAACTCAGAGGTGAGCCCGGGGGCTGGGTAGTTCCACAGCGTCTGCTTCAGGTCTAATGGGATCCTCTTCAGTGACACAAGGAGGCGTCAGTGTGTCCCTAAAGATGAACTGTTCTGGGGGAACTAGACCAAACCTCAACTTCTCTCCAGGCCTTAGTTACCCTGCCCCCAGACGGGGGTCTCCAATCCACGTTCCATGAAGCATCTCCGGGACTTCTGATGGAGGATGGAGGGTGGACCAGGTGCCCCTCAGTAGGTCTCCCTTGGTTCTGGGCATCAGCAAAGTCGTTTCTTGGAGGGGAGACTTCTTGCTATGTGATGGTAGGAACCTCTGGAAATGGTATTTGCCCTCCACTGGTCAGGCCCACAGACATCAATCATCTGCCCAGCAACTCTCCACGAACACAGACAGACACAGTCCGCCCTTTATTCCCCACCCATCGGCCCTATAGGCAGAGGTGACACCAAGCACTGCCATGGCCAGGCAGGGCCAGGGACAGCTCGGCCAACCTGCCCAATGACAATAAGACTGATGGTCATCCCAGAGCAACCAGAAACCCAGGACCTGCTGTTCAGTCTTCAGAACCTTAGATACTGGCAACTAATTTAGCTTTTAAAATGTCCTGCTTCTGAGGACCGTCAGAAAGTCCTTCCTGCCCTGGCTGGTGTGACTCAGTGGATTGAGTGCAGGCCTGAGAACCAAAAGGTCACTGGTTTGATTCCCAGTCAGGGCACATGCCTGGGCTTCAGGCCCGGTCCCCAGTAGGGGGTTCATGAGAGGCCACCACACATTGATGTTTCCCTCTTTCCTCCCCTCCCTTCCCCTCTCCCTAAAAGGAAATACATAAAAATCTTTCATAAATAATTAAAAAAAAGGAAGTCCTTCCAGAACATGCTGGTTCTCAGTTCCTCTAGGTGAAGATACTCAGAAACCAAGGTGCCCTAGTTTGGGGTTTTGTGTCCTAAATTCCATTGATGGCACAGTGCGTGTGTACACACCAACGAGGTTCACACTGCGTGTGATGGAAAGACAGGAAACCGACTGGGTAGGGCGGGACATGATCTGATTTGCCCTTACAGGGGTGTCCAACCTACGGCCCACGGGCCACATGCAGCCCAGGGTGGCTGTGAATTCATAAATTTACTTAAAACATGATGAGATTTTTTTTGTGTGATTATGTGTCACAATGCATTTAATGGGTGGCCCAAGACGACTCTTTTTGTAGTGTGGCCCAGAGACGCCCAAAGGTTGGACACCCCTGCTGAGTGTACATGGATGATTCTGACTTCTGTGGTTTTCCCACAAGACCACGGGGGCGCAGGAGGATAAGAGGCGACACAAGGGCAAACGGAAGACCACTGCCATTGTCAAGGGCCTGTCTGAAGATGGTGGTGGCTTCCATTAGGAGAGTCCTGGAGACGGAGAGAAGGAGAGATGTGGACCATATTTTGAAGGTAAAGCAGATAGGAATACAGGTACTATGGAGGGAAATTCTGCTCCATTCCTGACGCCACATCCAGGTTCAAGGTCGCTCTGGGGTGTGCTACAACTTGGCCTTTCTCCAGACCTGTACTCACCCTGCCCCAGAGCAGAGGAGTGAATTCCCAGATTGGGAGACTGAGTATTCAACTCCTCCTCCTGGAATGGACATGCCCACCCCAGCCCCACGAGCTGGACCCGGACAAGCCCCACAGTCCCAGCTGACCCTGGTCCAGCGCTGACTGTGGCTGGGCGCTGAGCCTGGAAAGTTCTGTGCTTTTGTTAGGAAGACCATGTGATCTCACGTTCAGGCGCTTCTCCCAGTGTAGCCTCCACCTTCTACTCTTGTCCGAATTGTCCATCTGCTCAGAGAAGGGTGACACCAACTGAGCCCCACCAGGGACTCTAAAATTGACAGGGGTTGGGAGCCTGAGAGAGTACATTCTCCTGGACATTTTGATGGAACGAGGAACCACCGGTCAGAATCTAGAATGAACAATTGCACTGGGGAGATTCGATTGAGAAAATGGTGACGGGAAAGGCACCGTTGCCCGATTTATTAGCTTAAGAATCCTAATTCTATTCCTGACTTGATAGAAAAATGATGGCTAGTAAGACAAACATGCCCTTCCCCCCCACTCTTAAGGCAACATAGGCCTGATATCAATCTTGATGTTCTCTCCTGAGCCTGACCTTGGCCTTCAAAGCTCTCCCAGGCTAAGGGCTCCAGGGAGCCTCTAACAACTGGGATCGCAGATATCACGGAACTGAAGCTAATGAACAGTTTCTGGTCAGCCCGAACTTGCGCAGAAAATCATTTCTGTCTCAAACTCTGTTAGAAATATTTCTAATACTACTTTGTAAAACTGAAGCAAACAATGAAATTTCTTTCTTAGAAATTCAGATTTTTTGCCTTAGGATTTCTGAACACTACTTGGTAGAAGTTATAGGAGGCTGGCCCAACTCAGTAGAGTTCAGGATTTATCATTGAATTTATTTTACAATAAGTTCTTGGCTCAAACACTTTTTTGATTCAAACTGTCTCTTTCCTTGAAAGCATAGTGAAATTTTTAGCCATTGAAGACTTGCCATCAATTATTTCTCATACTTGTTTTCAAAGTAAGGACAAAGACAAAGATAAAAGAGCCATGTGAGACCTTAATACTAGATCTTACTGTGGGCGCCACTAGCCCCCTTGGCAAAGCCAGGGGGTCAGGCCGGCATAGCTACTGCTCGTGGAGACGTGACCGTAAGCCCCCCTTGGCAAAGCCGGGGGGCCGGGGTTAGCTGGCAAGGCCGCTGCCCATGGCACAGTTTCTCTCCACCTTGCTTGGCTCCCTGCCTGGAACCTGCTGTGGCTAGACAATAGGTCTCCCAAGAAAGCTAGAGAGCCTGTTTCCCTAGTAGAAGGGTAGGTCATGCACCGTGCTTGATAAACAGGGAAGTTTTGATAGCACCCTGTGTTCCCCTGTTGTTCCGTGGAGTAGCTTTGCAGAAAGGACAAAGAGACTAGCTTGGGTGCAGCCCCCTCCTGCTTATTCCCCAAAATTGTAATAAAAGCCTTGAATAAACGGAGTTCGGGGCTCAGCGGGATGCTGAGACCTCTCCAACCTGACTCCCTGCGTCCTTGACTCATTTCCGCCCCCTCCCCTCTCCTAACGAGGCTAGTCCGCGGCAGGTGGCGCTCCCCCAAACGTGGGGCCCACGAGGTACGAGGGATTTGGTGAGAAACCCCCGGGGGGCCCGTAGCAAAAAGCGGGGGGATTTAATAGGAAGTGCCGTTATGGGTGCTTCAGAATCAAAGGAGCGGAACATGTACGTGCAATTGCTGAAAATATTGCTCCGTGGACGAGGGGCCAAGGTTGGAGAGAAACAGATGGAAAGGTTTTTCAAATTTGTAGAGGAGATATGTCCCTGGTTTCCAGAAGAGGGGACAATCTCCCTACATACCTGGGAGCGAATAGGAGAAAGGCTCCGCGACGCTTATCTAGCCCGTGGACCTGAGAGGATTCCCATTGATGCCTTTTCCCTTTGGAACTTGGTCCGTGACAGCCTTGACCCAGTACAAGAGATTGAGAGAATGACCCGTAGTCTAGCAATATCCACCAGAGAAGATCGGCTAGATACCCAGTCAGTGAAGTCTGAGCATTCTTATACCAAGCCCCCAGAGGATGCCACGTTGCTGGCCCCTCCAGGGCCCCCACCTCCTCTGAGCCCTTTTGCCTCTGCTCCTCCTATAGACGAGGAGATGTGTTATCCCCCTCTGATCAAGAAGACTTAGAGGAAGCAGCAACAGCATATGAAGTAGAAAGAGACCCTCAAATGTTCCCCGTCTTAGGTGACCAGGTGGAGGTTACTGCAGAAGAGGAGGAGGGGGATGATGAGGATGCTATCTTGGATCCTAGAGCTTTTGCTAGACTGGCGGATACTCTGCAGTTGCTGAGGCAGCTGGCAGGTACTAAAGAGTTAAGCCGCCAGCAAAGAATGAAAGAAAACTCAGTGCCAACTCCAGAAGTTAGGAGAAAGGTGTCGGCCAGCCGCGCCCGGCTGTGGGCGGCGGCGCTTACGAGCAGGTCCCCGGCCGGCTGTAAGCCCCCGTAATCGGGGAGCCCTTACCCCCTTGCAATTATCTTTGAGACAGGAGGGATTGTTTACAGGCACTTAATGATTTTCAAAAATTACTAGGTAATATCAACTGGCTCAGACCCTGCATTGGCCTCACCACGGAACAGCTGCTGCTCTTGTTCAACATTTTGCGTGGGAATCCTGACCCCACGTCCCCGCGTGTCCTCACGCCTGAAGCTGAGAACGCGCTCGCTTTAATAGATCAAGCCTTGAGCCAGCAACAAATTCTAAGAGTGTCTCCTAATCAACCTTTTTCTTTGTTAATTCTAGACACGCCTTGCCTGCTGACGGGCCTCCTCTGGCAGGAGGGGCCCCTAGAATGGCTGCATTTGCCCAGCCAGCGGCGTAAGGTGATTTATCCATACCATCAGGCTATAGCCACTGTAATCCAGAAAGGGCGCTCCCGGGCCCTGGAGCTTTTTGGCCGGGAGCCACTTCATATTGTCCTCCCCCTCCGAAAGGACCTAGTGCAACGATTGTTCCAGAATGATGAAGACTGGGGGACAGCTCTCGCAGGATTCCCCGGCCAACTCACATATCATCTCCCCAAACACCCCTTACTTAACTTTTGGACGGCTCATCCCTTTGTTTTCCCTAAGGTGTGCTCTCCACGCCCTCTCACCAATGCTTCACTGGCATTTATGGATGGCTCCAGCAATGGCACAGCCGCCTGGGTTATTAATAACATCCCTTATGTTTTGCAGACAGGAGAATCTTCTGCTCAACGCGTTGAACTCGCTGCAGTCATCAATGTCTTTGAACAACTATCTAACCGCCGCTTTAATTTATATTCTGACGCTCAATATATTGTATCTCTCTTTCCTCACCTGGAGACTGCTGTGTTGCCTGGACCGGAGGCTTCTCCCGTTATGCCTTCTCTTTTGCGCCTTCAACATTTGCTTCGCACACGCACTCAACCTTGCTTCATAGGGCACATTTGTGCCCACAGCAATTTGCCTGCAGTCCTTTTCTCTTCTTGGGCTGCCCCGCCAAATTAAAACTGATAATGCCCCTACTATACCGCGACAGCTTTCGCCGCTTCTGTGCTACTTTCACTATTGCCCATGTGACAGGCATTCCTTATAATCCGCAGGGGCAAGCGCTCGTCGAGCGTGCGCATCAATCACTTAAGCTTTTGCTTAAAAAACAAAAGGGGGGAGGCGGGGACATGTGTGTGTTTTCCCTAGGAACGCGCCAGCCCTCCCTTTGGATTCCCGAACGACTTGCTCGTCCCCAGAATGAAGAAGCAGAACAAAGAGGAGAGAAATCTTCCCTTCCGTTTGAAGAAGTTGTCGCTCCGGGGAGGAGGACCCCGAGCTCCTAGTCGGCCACCGTCTCTATCCTCTGCTTCAGATGCCTCCTGAGGCACAGGGCCCGCCTCCTTGCCCGAATAGAGGCCGCGTGCGACCCCCCTCCGCGGGCCACGCGAGAGTCGCTGCCTGTCACTTAGGGGCAGATCAAGCGCCTCACTGGAGAGGCGCAAGCCGCCGTGGCCCATGCCGGGCTTCCCAGCTGTCCCAGCACGCTGTTATTGGCCATGGTGGCTGTCCTCACTGCTCAGCACTGCATGCGCAGATTCAGCGGATGTCCAAGGCCCACCTGGACCTGAGTGCTGCAGACACAGCTCAGGACATTCTGAACAGCCTGCGGGATGCTTGGGGGAACGATGACTGATGGACTCGAGTGGTTGGAGGGGCGGCAATAGTTGGGTTGTTTATTTGCTTCCTTTTTTGTTTTCCAGCCCTTCTCCGATACTCCTGCAAACAGTGGCAATCCCTGCAGCTCCAACAGTTCAGATACCATCTAGAGGAGATGCGGGCGCCACAACCCCCCATTAGCAAAGCCAGGGAGCCGGGGACCAGCTGGCAAAGCCGCTGCCCGTGGTGACCTTTCAGCTTAGAAAACAAAAAGGGGGAGATGTGGGCGCCACTAGCCCCCTTGGCAAAGCCAGGGGGTCAGGCCGGCATAGCTACTGCTCGTGGAGACGTGACCGTAAGCCCCCCTTGGTAAAGCCGGGGGCCGGGGTTAGCTGGCAAGGCCGCTGCCCATGGCACAGTTTCTCTCCACCTTGCTTGGCTCCCTGCCTGGAACCTGCTGTGGCTAGACAATAGGTCTCCCAAGAAAGCTAGAGAGCCTGTTTCCCTGAAGAAGGGTAGGTCATGCACCGGTGCTTGATAAACAGGGAAGTTTTGATAGCACCCTGTGTTCCCCTGTTGTTCCGTGGAGTAGCTTTGCAGAAAGGACAAAGAGACTAGCTTGGGTGCAGCCCCCCTCCTGCTTATTTCCCCAAAATTGTAATAAAAGCCTTGAATAAACGGAGTTCGGGGCTCAGCGGGATGCTGAGACCTCTCCAACCTGACTCCCTGCGTCCTTGACTCATTTCCGCCCCCTCCCCTCTCCTGACGAGGCTGGTCCGCGGCATCTTACCTAGTAACTAACTAGCCAGCAACTAAGCTTTGCTCTATCATTGTCCAAGGCCGGGGGAAGGGTCACCCCCCCTTTCCTTCCTTCTCTATCTTGAATCTCAGCAATTCTCAGACTCTCAGATTGCATTAACAAATCCCATTATTTGACCAATTCTTTTTTGCTCACCGTGGGCCATATCACATTGACGCCAGCTAAATGACAAGCTGCCTGGTGGCCAATGAAGAGCACAACAGCTTGTTTTGGGTAAATTCTCTTTGCCTTCACGAGATCCCTCCAAACCTAGAAAGAAAGTAGACCGGGCGAAGGACCCGCTCAGAGGACATAGCAGCTTCTTATTTAGAAAAGTTGTATACAGCTGATGCTACTTCTAGAACCAAAGAAGGGCTTCTGAAAAGCAGGGAAGTGCCGGTGAAGTGGCCCCACGGGGTGTAGTCATCATGAATCACGATGTTAAACCAAGAGGTCTCTACAGGGGGCCCAGCTGGCTGGAGTGGAGCCACTTGGCACAGGGGACAATTTTGGCTGCTGTATTTCGAGTCCACCGAGGGCAGTTAGCCTCATCTGGCAGAACACGTGCCATTTCCAGAGACTTAAAATAGTTTTTCTAAATGTGTCTTTTCACAGTCCAAATATGCCTTAA
Organism: Artibeus jamaicensis; assembly: GCF_021234435.1. Taxonomy (NCBI): domain Eukaryota; kingdom Metazoa; phylum Chordata; class Mammalia; order Chiroptera; family Phyllostomidae; genus Artibeus; species Artibeus jamaicensis. The sequence goes on along the minus strand of NW_026522054.1, from coordinate 5,642,361 downwards.
GTTTCCTCTGAGCTGAGATGTTAGAGGGGATGGGACAATTTCATAGTGACTTCTGCAGGGAAAGGCCTGCAGGGGACAAGAGTCACCGAGAGAGACAGATCAGGAGACCATTGCAATAATAGCCTAGGACCTCACGGAAAGATGGTGACGTGACGCTATGGATCTCTCTCATAGACTCAAGGAAATGTCTGCATTTTTTAAAAAAGCATTACACGTACATATAAGATACATACATCAAACAATACAGGTGATCCCCAGTGTAAAAGTGAGACTCTGCCTCTATTCCTGGTCGCTCTTTTTCAGTTCTCAGCCCCAGGGGTCAACTATGGTCACCAGTTCCTATTTCTTTCAACTAAGATATTTCCTGCATATACATTCATTAACTTACCTACTTTCTATGTTTGGACCTCTCAAAGCATGCCGGGTAATTTATTCAGACATGCATTTCCTTCACTGATTCATCCGGAGGAAGTCAAGACCTTGGGAGAGGTTTAATTCAAGGCCAAGGGCAGAGGCTGCCCATAGGCTACTTCCCTTCCTCTACTATGTTGTCCATATTCCTGAGGTGCTGAAGAGATGACACTGTGTGTCCCTCAGTGGAAGCGACAGGGAGTGACTCTGAGAAGCACCAAGGCAGAGAGGAGACAGTCCCATGACTGGATAGGGTGGAGAGGTTTTGGGAGCAGCCCAGGACCTGGTCCCAGGCCTGCTGGGAAGGTGGCCAGCTCCCAGAGGTCCGAGTCCTGTGTTGCACTCAGGGACTCTGGCCCCTTGGCCCTGGGGCTCTACCTTTACAGCCCCCCAGGAATGGAGGGGACATCAGATGGATTATGCTGATGGCTGCTAGGTAACCAGCGAGGATACCGTGCGTTGCCACAGGCCTCCAGATGCTCTGCTGCTGGGAAAGACTCTGGGAGCTTGTACAGCCTCAGGCAGCCAGCGCTGAGACGGAATTCCTGCCAGCCACCAGCCTGGCAGTTCAGTGACAATGTGGAATCTGATGCAATGACATAAGTGGAATTTGTTTTAAATCTGAGGTTTGGGGATGAGATTTGTTCCCATCACACAAACGTCCTTTGGCCACAGCTGGCGGCAGGGACCAGAGGCCTCATTATGAACCATTCTGGCAAGCAAGAAGTGGTGGTCTCTAACCGGTGAGAGTCTGACCATAACCCACGTCTGTCTTCCTGCACAAATAAGCCTTTGTTCCTCTCTTAAGTCAGAGTTATAACATACAAAATTAAAATTCAAAAACCTTCCCAAAACAAACTCACCCACCATGAGACAAAGAGAAGACCCCAATCATACACTGAAGGAAGTATAAGTTTGTTACAACACACACACGCACTTATGCACACAAACACTTAGGTACAAACACTTAGGCTGAAAAATGGAAAGCTCTTGTAAAACTTAACCCATCCCATACAACCCTTTACAGGACATCCATGCAGTTCCCATTAATTTCCGACCCAGAAATCCCAGGGGGGGAGTGGGAGAGCTGAGAGATGTGGGTTCTGGGCTGAGCTGTCATTTGCTCTTTTCTTGTTACCAGTTTGGAGGGCAAAGTTGCGGTCAATGGCTTATTCGTTCCTGGCGAGGGACTGAAAATGTCACCGGAAAGGAAGCCCCAGCTGCTTGCGAAGCATGGGGTCTGCACACAGAACATCAAGCCAAATCCTCCTATGTTTTAACTAGTTAGCAACCTGCTGTACTATGTGAAGCTGGGGCTGCCTTTTCGATGACATTTTCAGTCCCTCGCTAGGAATAAGTTTGCAAGCAGAATGAACTTCTGGATTGGATCACTGATCACTATCTGTCAAAAGAACACTACTGGTCAATTTAGAAAAATGCACATTAATACCCATCTAGCCATTGGGAAATCATTGAAAAATTTATATTGCTCTTTGTCCTCGATGCCTGACACAGGGCTCCTGAAACTCCTGAACTTCCTGGGTGGGAGGAGTGTCTTTGTTCTAAGGAGGTGACTCCGAGTGGCCTCCTGGGTCAGGGCTGGTCACCAGAGAGACCAGGCCATGAGTGGAAGCTTAGAATTTGCAGCCCTGCCCCCACCACTGTCTTGAGAAGGAGAGCTAACAGTGGAGTCAGTGATCGGTCATGTCTATGTAATGAAGTCTCTATGGAAATAGTATGGGGTTTGGAGAGTTTCCAGGTGGCTGAACCCAAGTGTGACCCAACCCCACTCCACAGGGACAAAGGCGCCTGCATTCAGGATCCTCTCCGACACGCCAAGTCTTCATCTGGCTGTCCACGTACCTCTTTCATGGCCTTTACTAAACAGGTGGCCACAAGTGTTCCCTGAGTTCTGTAAGCTGCTCCCACAAGTAAATAACCTGGGGGGGGGGGTGGAAATGTCCCATTTATAGCTCAGTCAGGCAGAAGTCTTGGGTGACCTGAGGACCTAGTCCTTGTGATTGACATCTGAAGTGGGGGGCCGTTTCATGGGACTGAGGTGAAGGAAACTGTGGGGTCTGAAGCTCTATTTAGACAGAGTCAGAACTGAGTTAAACTGTAGGACACCCAGCTGGGTCCACATAGTTGCTTAGTATGGGAAATGCATGCCTTCCGTGCCCAGAAGTAAAGGAGCAGGGAAGGAGACATGCAGGAGAGAAAAACCGTTTCTTGTTCTCCAATACACCCATATCTTAAACAAAGATGATGTATGATGATGATATCACTTGGTAATAGCTGCCACTTACTGAGTGTGCCTATGTGCCAGGTGCTTTGCAGACGTGAACATATCGCCTTGTGACACAGGTGTTAGTGCTCCCATTTTTGAGAGGAAGACAGTGAGGTTTGGGGAAATGGTGGAATGTAGGAGACCCAGCATCACAGGTCAGCAGTATAATCCGTTTTCAAACCTTGCTCTGTCCGGCACCCAACCTGCCCTGCCCAACACGTTCCCTTCGGAAACCTCTCTCCCGAGCATGCATAGGACCGTGCCGGGGTGACCGTGACAAAGCCAGCCAGCTGCTGCCTGGGTGAGGATAACACTGTGAACACTGACACTAACAAAACGGCAGCGCCTGGGGCTTCTCCTTTGTTCGCTTTTTGTGATATAATAAAACACATTTATTCCCCTGCCCATAGGTGTCTGTAACCCACGCTACTGGGTTTCTAATCCTGAAAGGACCACGCTAATTAGCCAAATGTAGCTCCTGTTTTCTCCAGCAGCTGTTGTCTGTCCTTTAAAAGAGTGTTCCATGCTCCGAGGGCTGCAATTTCTCGCCTTGAACTCCTGATGGATGTAGGTGTATTTTAAAACTTACAAACCCTATTATGAAGTATAACAGTTATTAGGTATTACAGACAAGAAAAATGAACACTGAAGTGTTCTATGAAGTTTCTTAGAAATATGTAAATATTTTAAAGAATGAGCAATAAACCTTTCATTCGTATTCACATTATAATTAACTTTTTAATTTAAGCAGCATCCCAGAAGCTATAAATTCAGGCCCTAGATTCACTTCCAAATCACCTTCTAATTTATATTTGCTCTCATTACAACCAGTCTATGAAAAACTTCAATCTTGCAATTCTCTAATCTAGGAAGTTTAAAAATTCATACGATATAATTAGAATCTGCATGGGAGACATGAGGGCTTAGGAAGAGGAACGTTGAACTAGGTCGTCGGAACTTGGTTCTAGGCCAAAGTCTGTCTCCTGCTCAAGTTATTTCTTTGAAAACAACTTCACCTATAAAACAACGAGGGTCCCAGAGATACTTTTCAAGGTCCCTTCCGGAGTTAAGAATTCTAAGTTACAGATTTCTAAACTCAGAAAACTATTGAAAGTCATGAAAAATATTACTAGTTGTATATATATGTGTGTATATATAGATAGCATTATAAAGAATATCCACCCTCAAGCTTGAACATGCCATGAACCCTCTTCTGTATTTTATTATGGTGGGATCTTTTTTTTGGGGGGGAGGGTGAAAAGGAGGGAGGGGATGAGAAGATGGAAGGAAAGGGTAGGGATAAAATTAAACCCTGAGGCAAAAATAGAAAAGGGATAAAAACATATAAGCCATCAAGGGAACACTGGTGTCCTGGCATTGCCACCAGAAAGAAAGGTGACATTTAGCAAATGGAAACTTGAAGAGAGAGAAAGGATATACTCAAGAATTAGAGGCTATAAAGAACATGTAGACTGTTTTTCTATAATTCAAACTTTATTACAGGAAAATACTTCCCTAATTTTATTCCCTCCGTGATTCTCTAATTGGAATTCAATCAGTCACTTCTGATCAAGTTTAAGGATGAAAGTTTCCGAGGCTTTGATTATTGGTCAATATGGATATTTTGAGTTATATCCAATCAGAGTGGAATTGCTAACTTATTGGATTTTTTTTATTCTTAGAGTATGGAAGAATATTTTACCTGGAGAAGGTCACAGAGAACATCTTTTCATGATAAAAAGCAAAGGCACCATATGAATTTGAGTCAAGATACTGCAGTTCTTTTACTGTCCACATTTAAATGCCAGAACTTGCTTGGCTACAGGATTGATTGTTTTCAGCCAAAAAGTCACCCTCAGCAGGGGCTCTAAACTTTCTTGTGTTGCCTGCTGGACCTAAGTCAGCAACTCCGGTTGTAACAGGCTGTTATCAAGTATTAGAGATGGCAGCCCGGGCAGTTTCAGCCTGGTCTCATGTTCCCTAAACGCACATGCTGTGAGCTGACGGTACACAATTTGGGTACCTGTCTCATTCTCCTTCTTCCACAAGTGACGGGCAGACATATGTGACTCCTGTCTCTTGGATACGTTCCCAGAGACATCAATGAAATTCTTTCACTTCGGTTCCATCCGGCATACTTAATAGAACCAAATCCTCCTGAATTCAGCTCACTTCCCCTATAATACAAACACTACTGACTGGTCTATAGTTTCTTTGATTCAATTCATATGAGTAAATGTGGGCAGAACACTGAGCTTCTATGTACCGAGACAGGAGAGGCAGATAAATAGGATCTTAGTATCGAGTGAACTGTTATCTGCAACTGAAATACAAGGATCAAGAAAATACCCTAAATGTGTGCTCCAGGTATAGCCTGCATAGTCATTAGTGATGGAAGAGATTGTAAGATCTGCTGATTCAAATCCTTAGTTCAATGGGAAAGAAACCAAGGCAAAGAGATGGCTAATTGCTTTTCAAGGTAGCAGAACCAGCCAGTGGCAGAGCTGGGGCTGGTTTTAACTGAGGCTGCCAGAACTGCCGTCTAGTGGTCTTTATTCACCAAATGATCCATGGTCTTCATGTGAAACTCCTAGGGTCACGTGTGTTTATGATCCTTTACTGTAAACAAATCGCACTGCTAACTAAGTACATTTATGTCTCTTCACACTAAGCAAGAAAAAAAACCTAAGCAGCCAATTGTTATCTAGGTAAGATTTTGCTACCACAGACTGTTAGGGGAAATTTTATTTTGGTGTTTTGCTGTTTAGAGTTGTGTTTTTTTTTTTAAATTTTTAGAATTGCAGATAATGGATTGTAGCTCCCCTTGTAAGGATGACAGGAAAAAAACCCTCAAGCATTTAAAAGCAGTATATCCATTAAAGTAGAATGGTTAACAGCAGTTCAGACATCTAGAGGCCTAATTAAAAGATCAATTGCTTACCCCCCCACTGGCACAGTTTCTGATTCAGGAGGTCTGGAGGGAAGCCAGAAAATTTAAATTTCTGGCCAGTTTCTGAAGATTTATCTCGTCCCTCAGCCCTTTTCTGAGTGATGCCGATTCTCTTGGTCCAGGTCCACACTTTGAGCATAAATCTTACACTGATGAATCTGTGTTCAATCTATTTCTTTGCTGTTGTATTTTCAGGCAAATTATACAATTCCTGCTGAGCAATCCAGTGACAAGCTTATGGAGGATTCCTTGTACGTGACAAGTTACTTTTTGTTGTTGTTGCTTCAAGATTCTATCTATGGCCCTGGCAGGTGTGGTCAGTGGGTTGAGCACCAGCCTGCAAACCAAAAGATTACCGGTTCAATTCCCAGTCAGGGCACATGCCTGGGTTGTGGGCCAGGTCCCCAAGTGGGGGCATGAGAGAGGCAATCTGTTGATGTATTTCTCATGCATCAATATTTCTCTACTTCTCCTTTTCCCTCCCTTCTCCTCTCTCTAAAAAATAAATAAAGTCTTTTTAAAAAAGCTTCCATGTACGTGTTTGGCTGTCGACGTTTGAGTAAATGTGTCCTGGTGAGTCTCTGAGTTGCTCCAACACTGAGCATCTTGTATTTACATATCCACATCCACTTTCAAGTTTAGGATGTTTTCAGCCATCATTTCTCCAAATAAACACTCTTTCCCTTTCACTCTCTCTTCCTCTTCTGGGACTCCCATAATACACATATTGGTTCACTTTAGTGTCCTAGAAGCTCTTTGGATTTTTGTTTACTTTTCTTCATATTTTTGTTCCTCAGACTCTGGATAATTCCAGATGACCTGTCTTCTACTTCACTGATACTCTCTTCTGCCTGTTCAACTCTGATGTGCTGAATCCTTATAGTGGGTTTTTCAGATCAGTTATATTTTTCAGTTTCAGAATGTCTACATGTTTCTCTTTTTTAACTTTATACCTCTTTGTTGAAATACCATTTTACTGAAATATCATTTTTTTCTAGTTTCCTTTAGTTCTTTGAGAATATTTAAAAGAGTTGTTTTAAAGTCTTTGTCTAGTAAGTGTAATGCCTATGTCTCTGCAGGGAGTGTTTCCGCAGATTTGTTTTGATCCTTTGAATTGACCATGTTGTCCCGTTTGTTGGCATGCCTTGTGATATGTTGTTGAAAATTAGACATTTGAAAAAACAATCACCTCTCCCAGCCTTTGCAGACTGGCTCCAAGTAGGGGAAGACATACACTAATCGGTCCAGTGTAAAGACAACATTTTTCAGGGCTTTTCTGGACATGCATCTTCCCCAGACCTGTGCAGATGCTCTTATTCTGATTCCCCCGCATGCATGGTGGTTTTAAATGTCTCACATTCCCTAAGAGTCTCACTCCTGTTTCTTGCCGGGCCCTTAGCTGTTCTATTGTATTCCTCAATCAATAATCTCTTGCCTCAAGTGTCTTGTGGTTTTCACAAGCCATGCCTGCTGCTTTTTGTAGCTTCCTCTAGCCTGAGATCTGAGCTATACTGCTTTTGGCTGTCTGGGTATGTAGTTAGGCACCACGGGCAGGTTAGAACACTGCAGCTGCAGCCAACGCCGCTCTCTCTGGTTTGTGGACAAGAACTGGAAACTAGGCTACCACTTCCCTTGAACTTCACCATCCCATATCAAGGGGAAGTCAGAGAAAGGTGAGTTAAAAAAACACCCTACAATGTTCTACTGTTTTAAATGTAAACCATTCTTGATTGAGCATTCACTTGGTTGCTGTAGATCTTTGACTGAATAGAAGAGCTCCTAGAACATTATTTTAGCCAGTCTCTAATTGTTTATTTAAAATTCCCACAGGATTTTCCTATGGAAACTGAAAGGCCTAGAGTTCCCTTGTCTGCTATCTTGCTAACATCCTCATTACATAATTCCTCAAACATCAGTTCCTTACGGTACTTATTTACTTCATAGGGTTGTTGATATGATCAAATGAGAAAATATACTAAAATATTTAGAATAGAACAGTAAAAGCTCGATATATTTTGGTTACATCATTGTCATAAAAATAGTGCAACTATTTTTATGGCACCAGGAAACTTCAGTGTGAGGGCAGAGCGCTGGCTTAACTATACTTTACACAACACCTATCCTGCTCTGCCCCCATAAATCTCGGTGGTCTGGTCCATACCCATCTTCCACTATGGCGTTATTTTGGATCTATTATCCAGAAAATGGGTATTTAAAGCAGATTCACTCTCATGGTTGAGTAAGCCATTCTTATTCACAACTTTTAAGAGAAGTGTCCATTCTCATCACCTATCTGAAGGTCTAAGAAAGTTTTTCTAATAACAGTGTGAGAAAGTAGTACACAGACCTAGGTCTTATCTTTAATATGGGTCGGGTCATGCCTATTTCTAACATGTTTGTGTGTAATAGAACAGAAGCTTAAAGTCACCTTTTTCTTTTTGAAACTCTGTAGCTCATGCTTCTCTCAAATAACACATGTCCCTTGTTTGGCTCTCTCATTTCTCACGTTTTGGCAACAGACGGAGACTAGTCTACCCATTTTTTCCGACAGGTAGTTAATCTCCTTTTATTTTTGCCTATTTGCCATTTTGATGAACAGACAATGACTTCTTTGCAAAAGACACTAGGTGTCTTTCTAGAGGACACACCTCATGGGTCTTGTTCTGGGAAGACACCACTAAGCCAGTGACTTGCAGAGCTATCTTTTAAGACCACCTTGGATTAAAAACAACCTGGGGGCTGGAGATGACAGTGAAGGTAATAACTTAGAAAAACTGTCTGAGCCAGATGTCAAAAGCTTGTTTGATAGGATTAGTCTTCACCTGCTGTTCAAGAAGCAACCAGCAAGAGAACCAGGCCTAGGCTACTGCTATTGCGCAAAGAAACCTTCCGCCTCTGAGCAGGTCAACTAACCCTCCAAGCCTATCCCTGCCAGTGGCACAAGACTTGATGATTTCATCACCCCAGGGGCTGGTTTTTAGATTTGCACCCCAGAAACCTGACTTCATCAGAATACTGAAATTGGGGTACCTTCCATGACTGCATTAACTAAATTTGAAGAGATATAAGTCAAATGAATGACCTCATGTGACTCTCCCACAGCCTGGAACGAACAGGCGGTTCTGGCTAGCATATAGTCTCACCATTGACCACTGCGTGGAAGCTCAAAGAGCCAATGTCTTATGTAAGAAGGGAGTTAGAAAAAAGGAGAGATCATTAGTCTTTGCAAGTGTCTCTCATCTAGGGGAGCCAGAGTCACCCCACCCACCACATGAGCCAACTGGCCAAAGAGGCCTCTAGTTCCCCTGATAAAAACCCCAAACCAGGGCTCCTGTGCAGCCTTTTCTCTTGTTTCCACTAGAGATTCATCCCCTTTCTGTTCCTTCCCTTATTTTCTTCTCCAAAAAAAAAAGATGCAAGTCCTTATTTAAAATTTGAATCACAGAATGGCTCTGCTTCCCTGAAAATGCATGCAGATGCCGTTGACTGGATGTTTAGATGTTCGGTCTAAACTACTCAGTTACGTATCTACAAATAGATCTCTCAGGCCCCTCCCCCACATGGCTCCTGGTTTTGATTGTTTTCACTCATTTACCTCTGATCCTGAAGTTTTTTCGAGGTTGGCAGAGTGACTCTGTTAGCTCCTGTTGTGCACCAACAGATCCAAAACGACGTTTTTAGGTCTAATAATTTAAAAAATTGAAACACTTAAAAGTTCTCTGCAGGAATGCTTCATAGTGCTTTCTGTAAACTGAATGCAACCCCAAATGACCCAGAAGAGCTGCAGATGTTCTTCATCCCGTTGTGTGCAGGTGGGTCAGGCAGTTGCCCCCTTGAGGATTTGCATTTCCTAAGATGCAAGGTGCCTTTCAACCACTGTTGTGGGCGACAGAAACCCTGTTCTTCTGTTTACAGGAAGCCTTGCTGCCGAGGTTTTCTTACAAACAAAACAAAAGACTATGAGTTGAAACCAATGACTCAAAAATTGTATCAGAAAGGATGACACTTTAAACTCCTTTGGGAAACAAATGAAACCTGAGTCAATGCATAATATTGAAAAGAGAGTTGCCTAACTAATTCCAAATTCTTGGTAGGTAGATTTGGCGAGTCTATCAGCATTCATTGAGTCCCTACCGTGAACGAGTCAGGAACTATGTGAGATGTCTGGGAGCTGCAGATGCAAAATGACTTCCGCCCTTCAGGCCTATGTACTTATCTAGCACAGGAAGAGTTTTCGAAACCCTCTGAGGTTTAAATCATTGAAATAATATGGTTCTACTGGAAACCGAGACACTCATGTCGTCCACTCCAACTGCAGTGACAATTTATTGCCTATATCATCTAACTTTTTAATCCTCTCTGCTGATCTCCTATTGAATTACTCTGGCGTGAAGTGTAAACTATAGAATCGGAGAGATCAGCTTTAAGATTCCACGTATCCTGGGAAAATTATTTAGATAAGCGAGCATCAGTCCTTTATGCAAACAGGAATTCAACACATGCCTAACAGGGTTGAAGTGAGAAGTATTATGACCAATGGCTAAGAGTGTGGGTTCTTACGGCCCAAGAGCGTGGGTTTGAATTCTGTGTTAGTTCCTTTCCATCAAGGTTATCTTGGTAAGTAACTGAACTCTCTATGCCTATTTCCTTCTGTGTCAAAAGGGGAAGCAGTCAGTTTTCATAATATTGATGTGAGAAGTCAATGAGATCATGGATAGAAAGTGCTCAGCACAGTGTCTAACACATAGCAATCACACAGCAGAGATCAGTTATCACTATTATTTGATCACTGAATGATTTACTATATTTTAAGCATTTAGCACACTTAAAAGCAATTCCTGTTTTGGGGGCAGCAAGTTCCAAGGTCGCCCCTTTGTTTCCAGGACAGTTTCTAACAGTGACGTCCAGTAGTGGAGCCGCTGTCTCGGGGACCAGTGTGCTCTGTCCCTGGAGATGACCAAATAGACATTCTGGCTTTTTGTCACGACTGGGGACAAAGGCCTCCTGGACTGGGCAGACCTTGGGTGAGATGACTTTTTAAGCTTCTTCTCAAATTTAGCATTCTTCATTCTATGACATATTTCTCTACTTAGAAATGCTACTATTGTTAACACTTAGGTAATATACTTGAATTGATTTTTACAAAGAACCTATAATTGGGAAATAGTCCAGAATATGCGCAATCTTTTCCTCCAGAAAAATTGAAGTCCATCTTGCTTCTCTTATTCTAACAATCATAGAAAGAAGCTCAAAGTGAAGTCAGCTACCTCCTCTCAGAATGAACTGTGATTTTTTAAAAAATCTTTATGACTTGTCCACAAAGCAAGAACCAGGTTCTCCATTAGCTCTGCTTCTGGTGATATTATGAACTAGGTCAGAGGTAGTTTAAAAAAAAAAAAAAAAAGATAGGTCCATGGCTAAGAATCTCACTTCAAAAAAAACTTGGCCGTGTTCTGCGTTCAAAATAAACTCCTTTCTCTATTCTGGGGCAGTCATGCGACGCTTCTGAGAAAAGTTGCCCTCATGAATACTGGCCAAGGAAATGCGCCATGGACAGCAGTGAGGGCCGAGAGCCTGACCGCCGGCTATCATGCCATCTTTTTTGATGGAAGACCGATGACAAATCACTTTCCACTTGTTTCTCGATGCCTCTGAATAAGGATGCTCAGTGGGAATGAGGCCCTGGGCAGCTTGTCAAGAAAATATTTAAAAGCTTGCTTTTACTGGTGCTTTTTCTCTGCAGCTTGAACACGGGGGAAGGTTGGGATGGGATGTCAGAATATTGAAAAGGAGCTTGCCTAAGGAAAAAACATCAAAGGGGACAGCAGTGACAAGTGACACTAAGTAGGACAAAAGGAGGTGCCCTGGGCTGTAAAAGAAAATGCAGGCAAAGAAATGGTAGTGACCAGACACACTGTGTTTCTACACACTCCTCCCAAATGACAAAGAGGTCAGGGGAGGCCATTCCTAAGGAGTGAGTTCTCTATGAGGCTGGACCTGCGGGGCCATGGGGCTTCTTTGGAGGAGACTTCTCTGGAGCCTGCTTTTCCCAGACTCCTCTGCTGCCACACCTGGCAGGTGTGGCCGGTGAGCAGTGCCAGGACCTGGACCCGCTTGGGTCAGTTCCCAAACAAGTGTGCTGAGGGGCAGAAAGAAATAGAGCTCCGTGACCAGCTGGCTCTCTGCTTTGCTGGCAAGTTACCTTCGATCATTTTGGTCCACCTGGAGCTGCTCTTGTGCATCCATCCGGGCAGCCCAGGTGGGACTGGGGGAGGCCAGCCTTAGGCAGGTGAGGGGTGGCACAGAAAAGGGGGCCAGGTATTTATTTTAACAGTGGGAATTTAGAAAAACGGGCATCAAGGAAAGAGAAGGAAAGAAGAGAGAAAAGGAGTGTTTTCTAGCACAGAGTTAAAGGAGATTAAAAGGTGGAACTATACCGAGTCCTTGGACGGGGTGGAGCCGAGTCCCAGGGGTGGCTCTGAACTGAGGAGAGCCGGTGGGGCTCTGGGGAAACCCACCTGGACTATGGGAGTTTCCAGCCCTAACAAAGAGTGACCAAGTTTTGTAATATCATACACCAGCAAAATTAAATAAAAATCACCTTGAGATAATACTGACTTGCCCACTTTTATTTGACCAAGGAAAAGAATCCTTGGTAATCCTACAACTTAAATATATCCTCATTTAACATTCTCACCCCCCAATAAAAAGAACACAATTCCAGGAAAAAATAGTCTTTTTCAAGAAAGGTCAGCTGATCTTCAGATTATATATAAATCAGATAATATATAATCACTTTTTAACAGTGATTATATTAAGATATAATCACTATCTTAATATAATATATTAAGATAAAGAAACAGTGATACTTCTTTATATCAGTATTTAACATATATCAGTGTGTTAAATACTGATATAAAGAAATACATGTATAAGGGCTTGTGTATGTGTGTATTTATATGTATAAATCTATGCATACACACTGATGAATATGGTTATGTGTTAAAGTATAAATACAAAAAATTTGACATACCATTTATTTATGATACCACACCATGAATGATCATTATTTTAATTTAATTGAGTCAACTGGGGGTTCATGTTGAACAGTGTACCAAGAAGCAGAGCTCTAACATCTAACTTGTGAACAATTTTTCTAGCACATTTAAAACCTATACACACAGGCCTATTCACGAAAACAGAAGCACCACGGTTAATCGATGCGGAGAGAGTGGTGGAGGCAGCTGGACCCAGCTGGTAGACACTGCAGGAATGAGGGTACTGCCTAACCCGCCCCACTGCGGGAGCCCCTCACACTAACATCTGAAGGGTCACCGTCCAGTCTGAGCATCCGACAAGGACGCTGCAGACAGATGAGGGCTTGGTCATTGACCAGCTATGGCTCTGAACCTGAAGTCTGTGAACCAATCCAAATGAGGCTGGGATGAGAATCCCGAGAAGGGTAGCAGACAGAAAGTTTTCAAGGTCTCCTGACCCTGGAGGCGGGGAATATCAAGGGGCAGAAGCCAACGTATCGTAAGACAAAAATGAGCATCCTTGGTGCCGACCTATAGGGACCTGGTGATCATTTCAGGACAAATCACTTGAGCAGGAGTTCTTGCTCCTGGTGGCCCAGTAGAATCAGCTGGGTAGCTGACACGAAAAATCCCTGCGATTGAACTGGTGTAGAGTGCAGCCTGGATAGCATTATTTTCTTTCTTTTTTATGTTCTCCAGATGATTCTAATGCGTAGCTCAATTGAGAACCACTGCTTACAAGGCAGACAGAGGCAGCAGAAAAATCTCCTTTCCAGCACAGATGCCCAAACTGATTTATCTGCAGTCTATGTGGAGTAAGACAGACACTGCACAGTCAGCCATGAGGGAGTTCTCCTGTTTTGCTATAAAACCGTGCGGTGGTACAGGCAGAATGCCACTCTGCTCCCCCATGAAACAGACACCTGTCCGATGTGAAGTAGTAACGCGATCAGAGCCACAGAACACAGGTATCTGAATTACCTGAGAAAGTGTCCACGCTTACGCCAGCTGGCAGCAGTGAAACCTGACCGAAGGCAGACTGGAGTTTTTAGAGCTTTGGAACTGCAGCTCCGACTAGATGCCGGCCACTGCCTCACCTATGACCCCAGTGAGTGGACATGTGTGTTCACTCGGCATGGTCGCCCTGTCCTGCTGCTGGTCCCCAAACAGGCCACGCAGGTCCCGCCCTCTCCTTCCACCTGGAATGCTCTTCTGCAGGTACCCACTGCCTTCGCCTCTGACTCCCTCGCCTGCTTCCCTGTTGTTCTCACTCTGCTCCATCCTCTTTTTTTCTACAGCACCTGTCACTTTCTAATATCTATCTATCTATCTATCTATCTAGCTAGCTATCATCCATCTATCATCTGCCTATCTAGATAATATTCTGTTGTCTGTCTTCCCTCTAGAATCTAAGTTCCACAAGGTTGGGAATCATCCTTGATCTCTCCCCCCCACACACACACAAACCCAGTGAACAATGCCTAACTAGGTCTGACATTGAGTAGGTAGTCAATAAAAGTTTTAGAACTACTACAGTAAGCTATTATTGCCATTATTGTTATTTTGATTAACAAAATCTATTATAAAAAAAAGAAAGTTAAAAAATGCTTAATTTTTTAAGTACAAAAACAGGTAAAGGAAAAAATCATACAGTGGAAGAAAGAAAAAATATCTTAATTGGCTGTTAGTGACATTGCCCTGATGGGTGTTTTACTTGATGAGATATAAACATGAAGGTCCCCTACGCAGCCTGCAAAGCTGAGGCTGGTGGATTTAGGCCTTTGGGTACCTTCATTGCCCTCCCCTTAACTAAGTATTCTTTTGAAACTTTCCAAGGTGGCACCGAACAGTCCTCTCCCTCAGTGTACCCACAGGAGTCTGACAGCCAGAGGGGGATGGCATGTCCTTAAAACAGGAGCCCACCCCACACTTGCTGCGGCAGTGGGAACAGGGCAAGCCATGCACCTTCCTCACTGTCTCCACCAGTCACGGGGGTAAGAAAGGGGACACCCAGATGGCTCTAGTCCCTTGGCTAATGTTACCTAGAGCCTTTCTCTGACTCCCAGATGTGTTGGTGCCGCTGGCCCTTTCAGAATTCGGCCCTCGAGCCGGAAAACCCTAAATAAACCCTTCCTCAACAGGAAAGGGCAGGAAGATGTGCCTTTTGGCTGCCAGTGTAGGAGTAGGAAAAACAACTCCCAGTTTTATGTGTGCACTCTTGGAGCACTAAAATATTTCAGTGAACTCTGCGCAGAGGGTCAGAGGCCTCCCAGATGGTCACGGGTGGATTATGGCAGGCGAGGAGGAAGCAGAAAAGCCAGAGAGGGCTTAAAAAACCAGCAAAAAAGAAAGCTAACAAATGCAGTGTGTTGGAGGCTGGTACTGTGAAATCTTTGTACGTTCAACCAAGAGAGTAAGAAAATCCCTGCAGAGGCAGATCCTGGAGCATTCAAATCTTTATCTTCACCAGATGCGTACAATGAAAAACAAAATTTGACAGAGAGGAAGGAACGTGACCAGTTTCAATTCATTTCCACCCTCCCCTTTTCAAGCAAGCAGCCCTTTGAAGGTGCGTTTTCGGGGTGCCCTCAACACTACCATTAGGTAAATGAGAGCCAACTGCAAGACAGGGGATCCATGTAGATAATGTGGGATCGGGTATCAGGACGCTCTCATCAGAACAATCAGAGTCAGAGCCACATCTCCATTACAAAGCTCATTTGCATGCCAGGCAAAAGTGACTCAAATTACCCTTTGCTGAAAACAAAGTAAATTCGTGGAGTAAATTTGGTGGTGCTGAAACACAGAGCAGAAAGCTAGAAAACGCCCTGCAGGTCCAGAAGGTCCTAAATCCTCCATGAAACAAGCACATACTCTGTCATTTTCCAACCTTCTCTACGTTCTGAGTCAACTTCTGTTGCACCCACGTGCTCTACCGGGAAAGCAGGGGTCCAAGTTACGGCCTGTGGGCTGACTCCATTCAGGAGGATGGTTCAGCCTGCATGGGGTTAAAAAGCATCGTAATAATGCACCCGAATCCTTGCCTGTTGGCATCATGGATGCTGGTTCTCTGCAGAGTTATAACTTACTATAACTTACACGGGACCAACGGCTTGTGTGCCTTGGGGTAACAGAGAGGAATTGGCAGAATTCACACACACCCCTCCCCTTGGGGGGCTGCACCCCCTCCCTGGCAATGCTGCAGCTTCCAGAAGTTCCTGGGAACTCCCGAAAATCACCGAGGGAACCAAATGCATGCCAGGAGATCTTATGATGCCATAGTCACTTATTATTTCTGATCGGAGTCAGGTGACCCAATACTGCCCCTGTTTTTTCAAGTGCTTGCTGGGAAGGACTTTTACTGGTTTCTGAAGACCAACACAATTTGCTAAGTATTTGCAAACTGAAGATCAGTGTGTAGTGTGGCTCACCGTTGTTCTTCTCTGGGTGGAAACATGGGTTGAAGCTGGAATCCGGAGGCTGAGGGCTGGGTTCCAGCTTGGCAGCAATCCCATTTGGGGGTGTGTGTGTGTGTGTGTGTTATGTGACTTCTCTCAGCCTAATCGAATGTGAAAAGATGTCGTCTATTTACAGTTCCTGACATACACTGACGTTAGACTACTGTTAGACCCTTTTCTGTCCCTTCTCCTGGCTTGGAAAAGAAAAAACTAAGAAGTATAGTCCATCCTCTGCTTGAAATGCGGCATAATTTTTAAACAATGGCACTTGCTTATATTCTCTTTTGGTTATTAGATATCTGTTTCCATCTTCTATACAAGGTTGGTTTTCTTTAATTGACTGCATGTAGCTCATTTGGTGTATAAGTGTTTTTGAGTGGGTGTATCAAATAACCTCTGACAAGGAGTTACATCTCCCTAGTACCTATTGTTTCAAACTTGAAATACAGCGGGCTGCAACTGTTTGTAGAGGCACGTGGACAGCACAATGCTCTACCGCTCTCTCAGTATCTACTCATAGTTTTACACGGAGTTAACTTAGAATAATACAACAAGACGGGGCATTTCGAACGGGCTGCCTCCGTGAAAGATTCCATCACACGCACGCATTTTAAATGTAAGAAGAGGCAAAAGACCAACACTTTCCAGATTGCGAGGAGATGGGTTTAGCGTGCAGTATAATTGGTATCAGACGGAAAACAGAGTTCGGCGTCCTTGCAGTTTTAACTTTCCCGGCGTGAATTCTTTCACCCCTAAAAGTCCATTCGCCAGAGAAGAATGCTTTCCCTCATGTTAAAAACTCTATCGAGGAGTAAAGATGTAATTGGATGCAGTCAGTCATTAATAACTAACTACAGGAGAAACCATTAGGAGCTGTTGTTTCTGGAGCAAACACTATCATTTTGATTCTCCAGCGACATACTGTATTTTTCCGACTGTAAGACGCACCCCCCAAATGTGGGAGGACAATGGGGGTGCATCTTAGAGTCCAAATGCAGCGTACCTGGCTCACTGTGGGGGTTGTGGCGCTGGTGGAGCGGGTGAGGTCACGGGTTATTAAATATTTTACCACATTTTTTGCTTCAAAATTTTTTCCCCTATTTTCCTCCTCAAAAACCCAGGTGCACTTTATAGGCTGGTGCGTCTTATTGTCCAAAAAATACGGTACTTCTCTAGCTCACCCAGATTAACTCTGTGTATAAATCTCCAGAACAGGAGATGCTCGGAGGTATTCTTCCCACGTGAGGAGAAGTAGACCACCAGCTGGAGGCTTCATGGGGGTATTTCAGGTACTGGTATAAACTCAAAGAAACCAACGTTCCCACAAATTCAGTCCACACCAGGCCGCCAGCTCCTGTGGCTTGGGTGCCCAGCACTGGTAGGACAAGGGCCCTGCTTTACAGGAACGTTCAGTCTCCCTTAATGTCCCTGTGGCATCTGATAGTCATTCTTCGGGCTGCTTCTAAAATAAAAGTCCCTCCTCTTTGTCTTCTTACTGTTACTTATTTTCAACTTCGTTCCCTTGAGGGTTTTTTTTTTTTCCTGAAACCTTTAAAATCTGGTGTGAGCCCGGAGGTGAGTCATGAGGCCTCTTTTATCCTCCACCCCATCCCATGGGCCCTTTTAAGCCACCCCTGCCAGCTGCTCTTCTTGCCACCCCCAGGTTCCCCCACCCCGGCCCTGGTCCAGCAGTGAGCACTCACTTCTGGCCACTCCACTTGGATGACCCATTGACACCACCCTGCTGCGACGGAACTGCATTCTTCAGCTGTGTTTGGGCACCACCAGCCACCCAAATGAAAAACTTCACAATCATGTAGGCAATTCAAAACAGAGTCTCTTAAATGTATCCCTTTTTATATCTTCACTGTCACCGCTTAAGGGGAAGGAGAACTCACTTGTTCGTGATTCCACTGGTTCCTGACCAAAATCGTCTGGGAGTCTCTTGAAGCCTTTACACCCCCTGCCAGAATCTTAGGGGGCGCAGAGTTTGGATAACTTCTCTGGGTGACTCCAATATGCTCCCAAGCACGTTAGGTTCTTGACATATATCTCAGTTAATCCTGATCACATCTGTAGGAGGCCAGCACTGTTAAACCCACTTATAGGAGGAAAAGCCTCAGCCTCAGAGACACTCAGAAATCGAGCTGACATGAGACAGCTGATAAATGACAGATCCGAGGCTCAACGTTTATCTGACCCCTGTCAGTGCTCCTCTCACTTCCCTGCCCCTACCTTTCCGGCTACTTACCCAGGGGGTCCCCCACTTTAGGCTGATACATGGTAAGGTTTCTGTGTTTTCTTAAATGCAGGTTACTGCACCAAACCCACAGAAATTCTGATCCTGTGGGAGTAGACTTAACCCCCGCAGTGCGTACTGTAACAAGCACCCAGGCGATTCTGGAGTAGGCACGCACCCGGGGTCTGCCTCGGCTGCCTCGTCAGACATACCAACGTTTTCCCCTGAACTGCAAATAGGATGGTGTCGATTTTCTTGTCAGCCCTTAAACAGCTGCTACTCATTTTCACAGTACAGTCCGGAGTCCTAAGCACAGCGCACATGACCCCCACGTGGAGGTCACGGCCTTGTTCGCCTCATCAGCCTTCTGCACTCTGGTCACGAGGAACCGAATGCTCGCTCTTCAGCGACAAAGCCAAGCCTTTTTAAATCTCCAAGTCTCTGCACACGCTGTGGCCTGTATTTTAAAGTGTGAAATTGCTGAATGACCTGCTCTGTCATCCGGGCAGTTAGCTGCTCCTTCCCGTGGTTCCTTAAGACTAAGGGCATCCCTCCTGCACACCTGTTCTCACCTTGTCACCTGTCACCACACGGTGGGTGGTGACAACGGATCATTCCTCTCTGTATGTTCAGCATTAGCACAGTCTGTATCCAAAACAGGCCCTTGTTAAATACTGGGCCAACTGAAAATAAAATGAATCAATCACTTGAATTTGGGCAGATAAGCCTAAAAGCTTGAAACTTCCGTGGATATATGTGGGTACTTCATACATACCAATAAAATATATAATCAACTATCCCAATCCTTTGGCATTTCCAGGACTCACGTAATTACTGAAGGAGAGGATTTTGGTCATGTTAGGTGATCTCATTTTACAGATGGGAAAATAGAAGCCCAGAAGCATTAAGTGAGCTGCCCAAGTCTACTCTGCAGGTGCACAGGAAACCAAAAGCTTCCCTTTCCCTGGTCTAGCTTGCCTTTCTCTATCCCTTGCTGCTTGTTCTTTGTTCTTTTTCTCCCTTTGTTCTAAGGTACCAGGAATGACGCTGATTTGAGCACCACTCTGTCTGAAGCGCTGGCCCCCGTGTTACCCCAGCCTTGCATTTCCTCATTCCATCCGTCATCAGCATTTGGGCATGGGCACACATGGGCCCCGTGCCAGCTGCTGAAAATGGGAATGTTCTTATGACAGAGTCTCCCTACCCTACAGCACATAGTCCAGACCAGAAGACAGAAAAAGGTGCGGCGATGACAGCAAGGTGCCCCAAATGTGCTATCACCAGCCTGACCGACGGGCACTCCGTGACAGCCCTGGGGCCAACCATGGGATGGGAACTTGGTGACACCGTGTACAAAGGATGAATGTCACTCACTGCTCCCTTCTTCACCAAATCTGTGATGAGGACTCATCACAGGAAAAGGTCAATCAGGAAAAAATAATACAGCACACATTTGAAAAGTCTCATCCTAATTCATCCATCATGAAATTTCCGCCCCCCAAAACTGCCCGTTTGCTGAAGGGGGCCTGTCAATTATCCTGTGACCCCAAAAAGAGAATGAAATCTGAGCCCTTTAAGACATAATTATTCACACCTATATCTGAAAATGGACACAGCAACGAGGAAGCAACACAATCAATCTTCAATATCACATTTGCAGGCCAGACTGAATTACACATAAATCAAGAGAGTCTTAGATACTTAAAAATACCCCTTCACTGACCTTTCATTAATTCTCTGTCTTGAACCAAGACCAAACTCAATACTCATCCACCTCAGGAGATTTAGAGAGATACACAACATTTGGTGTTAACACTTTTGGGACTCCAGAAAGTCTCTCTCTCACCTATGGCTCCTAACCATTTAAAAATAATAATACAGAAGGAAAGACAAGGACTCCTCACAAAAGCTTTTATATACAGTAGCTCAGCCCAACATTACGGACTCGGTTAAACTGAGAAGTGTTTGCAGTGCACATATTTAATGGGGATTTTCAGTGACTCCAAGATGCTAATTTTGTAAAATCAGCCTCCTTGTGGTGATTGGTTACATGACTGAGAAAAACTACTTGTGTTCACAGCAGATGACAAGTTCCACAGGAGCGCTGGCTCTGAGCGCTGTTGTAGCGCCCAGAACGGTAATGTCAAAGGGACCCAGGGGACTGGAGCACCTCCCTGTGGGTTGCAAGGTGGTGGCCTCAGGTGAAGCCGAGAGATGGAGGGAAGAGGAAAAGCGGTGCCCGGGCAAGCAACAGGTAACAAAGCAAGGGGAGCCAGGCCAGCGTGGTGCTTCTAGGGCCCAGGGTGACCTTGGACCAACCAGAGCACAGCCTGAAATGTGGGAAAGGAGGGGCTGTCAGACACGGCAGGCAGGGCTCTTGACTTTCATGCGCATCAGAACTTCAAGCAGAAAAAAGCAAAGTCATTCTACTTCATGTGGAAAAGCAATCTCCGGACGCAAGCTTGTAGATGAATTTTAGGTTAAAAAATGCAGTGCAAGCATTTACATCTTAAGGCTTTGCAAAATGCAAAAACAGATGAATTATTCTGAGGAGTGAAATCAATAGGGGGGTGTCAACAGTCAGCAACTTGTCCTCCGGAAAGTGTCCCCTTCCTTTGGGAGATGCCCGTGCTGGGTCCTGGGGGGAAGCACACTGAGACCTCGGGACAAGGGTCTCCCAGAGGAAGGGGACGGGGTTGTGCCAGGGTCCAGTTAAGGGTTTAAGTCGGGGAAACCCAGAGAGAAGCCCAGAGCTCTGGACCAGGACGCAGCTCTATGTGAGCAACTTCTGGGAGGGGCTGCGGTGACTCAGAACGTGCATGTCTTCCAGGGCTGTGACTGGACAGAAGCTAGTCTACTGTGATCAGTTTTCATCTGCACCTTTCCGGCCCACCGCAGCAGGAGAGGAAGGGGGTCTGCACCGACAGCTGAAACCTAGCGATGGGAGATGCTCCTGTTTTGGATAAAACAGGGCAAAGCGAGGAGGCGGACGCTGACACAGGCTGAGCCCGGAGGAAATGGTGACGCAAGCTTCCCCGTCTTGTCGGCGGGGCACAGGGTGTTGGACAATGTGCAAATGTCACACGCTGCCCCCTCTTTCAGTGGGCAGCCCTCGTCACAGTGGCCCTGACGTGGCCCTCAGAGCATAAAAATAAGAAAAGAGTCGGTGAGATTTGGACTTGAACCCAGCTTCAGTTCTTAGTAGGTATGTAGATTACTTAGTAATTTTGAATGTA
Source organism: Artibeus jamaicensis (assembly GCF_021234435.1). NCBI lineage: Eukaryota > Metazoa > Chordata > Mammalia > Chiroptera > Phyllostomidae > Artibeus > Artibeus jamaicensis. Next base: position 5,620,743 of record NW_026522054.1, on the reverse strand, counting down.
TCCTTTCATCTGTAAAATAAAAATATCTGCTTTATTGTAAGAGGCAGTGGGATAACATTAGGTACCTCATATAGTAGCTGGCATATTATAGGTATATGCCAGGTGATAGATGTACTAATAAAACCAAATTAGATCTATAAATGTTCCCTTATGATGGGTCACAGTCACCACCATCTGGAAATCTAGTTCCAATCCCTTAAGTGATAAGAACTGGCTTCCAGGACACTGTGATAATGAAATGACAATAAACAGCTGACTTTTCTCTCAGTTACTAGTAAATAGCATCACAGAGAATTATACTAAAAACAAGAAAACATCTACATATAATAGTTGGATCACTAAATATCCCGGCTTGCAGTATTTCCAAAAGAGTGCTCAGAATCAGGTCCTTCACTTAGCCTATGGGACAAGCTTGGCTTATCTCACACAGTAAATGTTCCAATTATTGAAGCAAAGAGATCACAGTGGAGGTCCCCCTTAGAGATGAGCAAAACATCAACTGCCCACATTCTATAAAAGTAAAGCACATTAATAGCTGCTTGTGAATATCTCTACGAGCTGATATTTCTAATCTGGTGGACAAGAAAGGCTCAAAAAGCTCATTATACCTCTCTGATAAAACAGATTTGCTCTGTGTGATGTCATTTACTGTGCTACAATTACTATCATCGTAGTAATTATTTTATTGCTCTCAGATACACTGCAGTGTTTTCCTAGTCCTCTCTCAGGCCACACCTTTCCTGACTGTGTTATACGAAGGACCTAAACAGCCAAGTCACAGATGGAAGAGCGGGCATGGCTCACAAATATGGGTAAAGATTTTTCAACCTCACTCATAATTAAAACAAAATACCACCATTTTCCATGATCAGATTGGCAAAGATAAAGAACTTGATAATATACAATGTTGGCAAGAGTGGAGAAAATAAGTAACACGACATCTTGATGATACAGCTGCTTTGGAATACAATGTGTACTACCTACCCAAACTTAAAATGCATACGCCTTCTAACCTACTAATTCCATTTCTAGGAATCACAAACGCTTTCCATCTGTAGCCTGCAACACCGCCACCAAACCAGGCTGTCGCCTGCCCTTCAAAGCCTGAGACCTGGCACTGACTCGGCCTGTTTACGGATGAAAGTCCTCCCAGGAGTCCGCTCCCAGAACAGGGAGGATTCATCCACATTGAACGTTGTCTCTGGCGAGCAATGCTCCTCCCGGTTCGCACACCGGGAGTTTCTGAACGTCTTCAGCAGCCTTCACACCGCTCGCAGCCTCGAAGCTCACTCTCGCCTTAGGGAACGACTGTGGGTTCTTGAATCCTTCCCAGCGCCCAGGGCCGGCGGTCCAGTCAGGGTCACCTTCAGGGACAGCCTTTTCTTTCGGCATCACAAATTAACTTTCTGCTCTGACCATCACCTTCGCGGTGCTGAGAGGGACACACTTCCGCGTGGTCTTCAGGGTGCTCATCAGCAGCCTCCCCCGTCTGAGGCCGGCCCTCCCCAAATCTGAGTCGGCCCCGAGGCTGCAGTGGGCAGATGCTGCTGTTCTCCAGGACAGCAGCCGGGGCGGGAGGGGACCTGCCTGAGTGGCGACCACTGACCCCCACCGGTCTCCACCTTCGTGGTCCTTAGTCACCTTCCATTTCCTTTCTGGGTCAATCCCTCCATGTGGCCTCTAACCGCAACAATTAGCAGTGGATTTTGTGCATTTAGGGGCCATGAAGAACAAAACAATGTGAGATTAAATCAGCACAAGAGAAAATGACATGATCGAGAGACGTGGTAAACAGGAGCGGCATGAGGCTGCTGCCAGCAACAGTGTTCTGTTTGTAGCGAACTACTTTTTAGCAAGTAGAAAGAGTACGCTCTAAAGTAACAATTAAAAGCATAATATAGTTAATACATAAAGCAGTCACACAGTTGTGCACTATCATTATCAATTATAACGTCCTGCACCTAATCGTATGTGCTATACTTTTATAGGGCAGGCAGCCCAGTAGTTTATGGACACCTGCCTCACCTCAAACAGGTGAGCCATGCGTTGTCCGGCGACACTCGGGCATCACTAGGTGACAGGAACATCTCAGGCCTGTTACTCATCTGATGGGACCACCTCTGTCCAATGTGGTCTGGGGTTGACAGAAATGTCATGACGTGATATTCGACTGTATATTCATCTTATAGCAGCGTGGATGGGAGGACAATTATGACCAATTTTTAAATGGCAACACTGAGGCTTCATTTAGGTGATGAATTCAGCTTAAAGGGACAGAAGTGGGACCACGCCCAGGTCTCCTGAACCCAAGTTCAGGGCTCTACACACGCCTGCCCAACGTGGCAGTAACACCTGAAAACTAGACCTGGATTGGCACTTGAGGCTTTGTCGCAGAACATTTTATCACTTGCAGCCGTGGCTTTTAGACTCAAAGTTTTTTTCTCTGAAACACAATTGCGTCTTTAAATGGTGTGTGCCGAGTCAGCAGACTGCTCTAAACATCCTGGGTTCTCCATCTTCGGAAGCCGAGTTCCCCTGAATTCTGTACAAGGCTCTGTTTTCCTTGATATAGTCTTTGTAACGATGGCACCGACTTGAGCTGGAAGTTCTCATTACCAACTATAGGCCTATAAGCAAACTACGAGAATACCCACCAGGCTCATCCTCCTGGGTTTTGTTGTCCCTCCCTCGGTCAGTGACCTTCCTGCCTTAGGTTAAGGGCTGGCTCTTCCTCGTCCGGGTGAAAGGCCCTTCCTGCAAAGCCAGCTGAAATGCGCCATCACCAGGAAAAACGCCCCTGTTTTCTGTCCCCGACACTATCTCTGACGATCAGAAATGGCTGTGCCTATCAGGGGGTTCAGTGAACTTTTTGAAAAATATAAACCGCATTCAAATCACCTCCTCAGAGAACAAACCTGGCGACAGGAAATGTCAACATCGATAATCATAGAAATTTCATTGAAATTAATAGTTGGGAGTAATTAGCTTCTGCTGCTTCCTACGGCGCTAATGACAGACCATTAGGGAGTGTCACGAGCTCTCTAACATTTCCTCCTCTCAACATTCAGTGCTAAGGATAAAAGATTATTTTTAAAATAATCTCTGAAATCTTAGTGATGGGAATATAAACACTACTTTCAGGGCAGTGAGCTAATGATATCTCTCAAACTCGGGAAATTTAAATTTTACTTGAGTCACTGGTGAAATATGCTAACATGTTTCACATGAGAATAGAGCTCAGAAGAATAGACACACCCACATTTTAATGTCTGAGGGCTTCTTTTCCCCTTCATTTAAAATTAAACGTTAACCTCCCATTCCCAATTACTATTAAAAGTTAATCATTCCATGCTAGTTACAAAAAATCCCATGTTAGGTTATATTATTTCATTGTAGCAACTCCTCTGCAGGTTTGTTTTCTGACTAATTCCCCTATGATAGTCTTCATGTAAATAATCTATTGACTTTGGTCTCCCCTCTTGCAACCCCCAGTCGTTCCCCCAAACTGAATCCCCCAGGAAGGACTAGTACACTGATCTGGATTAATACATATCATCTCAATGAACAGCCTTACTGCTGTATTTGACACTTGTTTTTACATGGAAATTATTACCCATTAAAAAAGTAGCTGCTCGGCTCCCGTGTGTGAGCTACTCTGTAAGGTACAAAAGAGGAAGACAGGCCTCTCGTTCCCAGGGAGACTCTGATCTAGTTGCGGAGACAATGGGAAGTGGAAATGCTGATACAACCAACGGAAGGCCTAAGCTGCTGCTGCAGAAACAAAATGGCCTTGCGTTATGGGAAATGGGACTGAGGAGCGAGAAGTCAAAGCAGGTGGGTACCTGTGCCCTGGTCCCTGGGGGAAGGCGGGTGTCCGGACAAGGACTAGAAGCGCCGCACAGAGAGAAAGCAATGTGTCGTGAGCGCCTAACCGATGCTGAGCAGGGTTCTGAGACCTGCCCACTGACACCCCACTGGGAGAGAAAGCTAGACCTTGGTGCACAGGGGAGAAGGGGAGACAAGGGAGGGGTCTCAGCCTGAGCCGGGAACACGGCATCCCTTCACGGGAGGCAGAGGTGGGGGTCGTAGGAATGGCTTAGAAATTGCTGAAGCAGAGAGGGGGACAGGAGAAATAAGACCATCTGAATAACCAGTGTTCACCGTCTGTCTGTGGGAGTGGGCAGTGGGAGGGCTCAGAGAGACTGAATGACATGTGGACAATGGATATATACACACGTATCATATACATCATTCATGGATATGTATATCTGGTTGTTGTATATATCATGATATATGTGTCTATATCATGGATATGTATCTGATATCTATATCTATATCTATATAGATAGATCGATCAGACCCACAATCTGCAGCACCCTGCTCAGAACACCAGCCCGTCATCCTCAATAACCAGTCCAGAAAGCCCGTCTGCTGTAAGTCAGACTTGTGAGAAGACCTGTAACTCCCTCTAGTAACAATCCAGAAATCCAAACAACTTTTATAACCAAAATGGCCAGGACTCAGTTAATCACACCTAGCTTTCCTAATTTTTGCCCCTGCTTCCAACTTGAGACCAACCAGAGAGAGCGAAATATGCTTCTGAAGCCAGTCATACGAGGTGCCAGCATCCAGCTCCCCCAGCCCAGCGGCCCCCTAAGAGCACACGGGGTGCCTTCCTTCTTCCCGCCCTAAAGCAGTCCCGCCCCTCTGCCTGCCTTTGTGTCTCTCCTGCATGACGAGGGCTGCCCCATGGCCTTCGCTTTCTCCCTTGGTAGTCTTCATCTCTGCAGGGTCATGTGCACAGAGGCTGGCTTTGAGAAAGGTGGGCGAAACCTCTCCCTCTAAATAGCACGGGAGGAGGCAAGGGTGAGTGAGGACACCCGGGTTGCTAAGCTGGAAGGAAAGCTGAAGGAGCTGTTTCGGGTGGACGCCACCTTCTGAATTAATGTCACCTCCGAACAGAGACGCAGATGTAAAGGTGAGAGCTTTAGGAAAATGAAAGGAGTTTAGAAATGGAAAGACAAGGGGGAGCCAATAAGAAGTGCATTAAATGGCTCACGTCTGTGTAATATAGTGGGTGGAGCCTGAATGCTTATTGCTTCTCTTTCTTGAGATTCTAGAAGATTCTGTCAAAAAAAAAAGAAATGGTATAAAAGAAAAACGCACTAAGACAACTGTAAAGGAAACGAGTTCATTGTGCGTTCAGATGGAGATGTGGGCGAGGCTGTCAGACACAAGCTCTGGGCCTTTGTTCCCCCTTCATCACCAACACTGTGTCCTCCCTGGGGAATCAATCTACCAGCAGCGCCAGGTGCGCTGGGCCTTTCCGTTCTGCGGTGTCCCCTGGGGGTGCAGGGCAGATGAAAGCTTCCTTTGCCCTCTAGACGGTGCTCAAAGCACTCAGATGTCAAACCGGAAGCCGAAACCAAATGGAGTCTTCCAAACATGGGAGCACCACTTACAGATGTCACCGGGGTTAGCGACACAAAACGTGGCAGATCAAAGTTAATGTGGATAAAAGGAATCTCAAAAGGAAAAACCCATCGTTTTGGAAAGGGATGAAACATGCATTGTGAGCTCTTCCTCGTTTTTCCTTTTATCCATAAAGTAAGACGAAACTTAGAAGGGGACTGTGAACACCTGCAGTAAACTTTTGCCCCTTAACAAAAAAAAAAAAAACAAGAGCCAACGCAGCTGGATCATCTTCTGAAGGGACCAGCATTAATATATTCAGTCCTTACAGAAACCTTTCCAGTCAGGCACCACAACTGTCTCCATTCGGCAGAGTTAAAAGAGGTGGCGCAGAAAAGGAAGAAACTTGCCCAAGACCTTCGGTCTCCCACGTGGTGCAGCCAGAGTCAAACCCAGGTAATTGGGCCTCTCAGACCACGTTCTCCCGTCTATAATATGAAAAGAAGGAAGGGAACGTGGGTGGGTGGGGGCGTGGTGTTGCTCAGTCACAAATGGAATTAAAAGAGCTTCTGCTCTGGTGTCATTGTATTTTTTCCCAGTATCCTTGGGGGTAATGTAGGTTCCAAGGGGGCCGCCCTCGAAACTTAGGTTTTTAGTAGAATTCTCCATGAAAGGAATCAGGGAGTAGATAATACCATGTCTCAGAGCAAGAACAAAAAGAAAAAAAAATCAAAACGGGGCGAGACCAGCTTGTTGTAGCCAGAAAGCCAGGTTGATCTCCAACAGGGGGAACAGTGTCAAAGACGTACAGAAGACAGCCCTGTTGAGCCAAGTGAAAACAACCTAAGCATTAAAGGAAAAGATAGTGATCCAACTGTGCTGCAGCCGGTTGAGTCTGTTCAGGCAGCTCCAAGGTCGCGACACCGGATGAGAAAGTACAGGACACGAGGGACGACTGTCCGTGCGTACAGGGGTCTCAGGGCTGCCTTCTGCACGTTACCCTGAGGAGCCGAATCGTGCAGGTCCTACAGTGGAGGGACAGCCTGTTCTTAATGTAGATACGGACACAGATGAAGATCATTGTTTTCAGTGAGAAAACAATGGATCAGAGGAAGAAATTCAGAACACAAAGAATGTGCAAAGTAGAACATAGAGAAGTCAGCTTTTTTTTTCATTGCTTTTTAGAGAGGAAGGGAGATAGAAAGACAAAGAAGCATCAATTGGCTGTCTTCTCGTATGTACCCTGAACAGGGATCGAACCTGTAAACTGGGTATGTGCCCTGACCGGGCATTGAACGCGTGACCCCTCAGTCTATGGATGGTGCTCCAACCAACTGAGCCACACCAGCTGGGGCACAAAGTCAGGTTTTTATTGAGAAATTATACAAGTTAGAAAGCGTATGTAAGAAGTGTGTGTGTGTCTGGCGCTTGCTATACTTCCTGTGGCCAAACCCTGGCGTTCTAGGCCACCCCTTATTGGACAATCACTTGGTAACTTACACGCTGGGGCCCCAGACTAAGATACTCTGTGGGTCTCATGTCATAAAGACCCATATCCATTCACTTCAGGATGAAAAATGTTTCTTGGGTTCAGGAATAGCGGATATCATACATGCACACGGAGTTGGTCCATTCCCTTCCTGCTTCAGAACAAGTGGTGTATAAGTGAAAATAGGTACACAGATTTGTGGGCAAGAGTGAGCAGAAATAAGCCAGTGACCTCCCAGAGGCCTGGGGCTGATTCAGGAGGACAAGGGGCAAGTGTGAGGGGGCCCAGGAGCCGGGGCCTCCATGAACACCTAGACAGAAGAGGTGGCAAGCATCCGCCGAAGGAAGTGATAGCTCACTCCAAATTTTATGTTTACTCAGCCTGTCTAGCGAGTTTGCAGAAATGAACTCCCATGTGGTTATGGGAACTGGGCCTGGCGTGGGTGGGGGGAGCAGGGTGCAGATTAGTTCTGGGTGGATATAACAGGGAGATGCGGTCAGAAAAGGTCCTCTTCTCGTGAGTGTCTAGTCCGATAAGTGGGTGAGTCAAAACCTAACACAACTAAGGTAGGATCATTCCAGACGAGGTGAGACAGACGTGGGTGCAAAGTTCAAAGCAGAAGCCCGGCCTCTGAAAGAGTGGGCGTGCGGCCGAGAGCGGGTGTTCTGCCCCTGGGCAGCGCCGGGAGGTAAGTGCCGTGTTTCCGCGGGTCCCTGGGGGTGTGATGCGTGGGAACTTTTCAGGGCACAGTTAACTCTTACAAGAATGGATAAGGTGACGATTAGGGGCTCTGGCAAATCATAAAACAGCCCAGCCACAGCACATATGCAATTTAAACTGGAAGAATAAGCCACTCTTTTTTTAAAATCGCTTTGAGAAAGAAACATTGATGCGTTGCTCCGCCCATTCGTGCCTTCATTGGTTGATTCCAGCCCGTACCCTGACTGGGGATGGAACCTTGGCACATCCAGATGACACTCTAACCAACCGAGCCACTCGGTCAGGGCCAAATAAGCCTTCGTCATTCTCCAGTGAGGCTCCAGAGCCCACCGAGATGGAATTTCCTAGTCGAAACTAGAAATTGACACTTCACCCTGTTAAGTAGTCAAGGGACATGGAGGTGTATATTTAAAGGGACTGAATCAGCAATTAAAAACACCCTGGGAAATGATGAAAAGGGCACAGAAATTCAGTGCAAAGAAACAAAGAAATAGGTCAAAGTCATTTACTGAGCCAGAAGATCTTGTTTCTCAGTATAACACCTGAGCTTTTAACCAAAAGCACTTTGGAGGATAAGTTTAGTGCAGTTTTTATTTTATAGATTCATGTGGAAATTATGATCACTGAGGGCATCATTATTCTACTGGTGCAGCAGTAGAGTAATAACAGGGGAAGGAGAAATACATCAGACGGAAGAATTATAAATAGGATATTTTTTATAGGGAGAAATACTTTTTAGAAAGACATATACAAGTGAGCAGTGTAACTTGGAGTAGCAGAGATGAGAAGAATTAAATAACACATGTTGGAAAGAGTACACTGAGCGAAGAGAACTTGGGAAGAAGAGATCAGAACAGCGAGAAGCTGCTAACAGAGTTGATGATATTCTTTCGACTCTCAGGAGTGAGAAGAGGCACAAAGGTAAGGGGCGTTTGATTACAAAGGAAGAGAATCTCCACAAGGGCTGACCTGGGCAGGCAGCCCCTGTGTGACAATGATGCCCCACGAGAAAGGTATGAGAGACAACAGTGGGAGCTAAGCAAAAGGCACCTGGAGGCTGAGCAGCCTGTGCTCTCACTACCGCCACCTACAGGTTTGTTAGCCAGGCACCAAAGAAGGTGGGAGAGAGCCCTGGGCGTGAGAACATGAGGTTGTCTGCAATGATGAGGGAGTGGATGACGTCAGAAAATGCCACCAAATGAAAATGCAAATGATTGAGACAAGGTGGCGGGACAATGAACTGCGTCCCACCAGAGGGTGGAAGCAGATGGTACCAGGACTCACAGTTGCCTAACAAGCAGACAGTCCAAGGGACATAGATACAGAGCGTGCCTGTTATACGGCTGAGAGTATGGAACAGAAGCACCGGACACAGGGGAAGGGGCTGGCGAAAACCAGGAGACCTGGAGGGTTGCAGAGTCTAGAAAAGACCACCGCAGGTAGGGACGGTACACAGTACCCAGGCCGAGATTCCAACGGCCCAGGGGAGTGGTTGGTAATGGAAGACTATGTTCTGGAAGGAGGGGCAAGCTGTGTCGAGTCATCAGCTGAGTGGCTGATTAAGATGGAAGACGGAGCCAGATCCAAATCCCAATCGTATGAATTCAAGGTAAAAACTAGATGCAAGTATAGCTTCCCCCAAGTGAAACAGATATAATTCTAAGGTTCCTTTTTTTTTAGGTGTTGAAAATGACCTCCCATCAGTGGTAATGTGTGGTAAAAGGTACTGGGTGATTTGTCTTAAGGAAGTTGTTACAGTTGGACCTCTATAAAGTTGCTTTCTAGGTGCTGGGGTTTGCCCTTCAAAGCACCCAGCAGTCTTCATTATGGAGTGAGGCGAGCAAGGGGGCAGCCAGTCCCATGAGGAGTCCCTGGCCCCTTGTCCACAGAAGGCTGGGAGCTTTCAACGAGAAGCAGTGAACGATCGCTGTTGTTCTTTCGCCTTTCTTATGCTCACAATACAATCTTCCTCCCAAATTCAGTATGGGAAGTAAATATATTTAGAAACACCTTTTGAACATGAAGGAATAAATCTAAAATGTATACTAATTTCTCTCCTGCATCCTTTGTTCTGTATACAATGCAGTTGCCTGGTAACCAGACTCAAATGTGTCGTGGGCTAAAAAGAAAACAAACTCCAATTGCCCTTTTCAGACATTTGTTTTGTGTGCCATTCAATCCTCAAGGCAAAATATGCAGGATAAAGACTCACAACCACCTTACCAGGTGGTTGATTTTAAGCTGGAAAGGAGGACATTTAGACTAACGCTTCCCATGTGGGAGAATTACAATTAAACTGCATTAGAAGCGCTGACTCGTAGTAACTGTTGTGATTTTGCGGTCTGACTTCAGTTCTGCAGCAACACGTATGTAAAAATAGACCTCTTCTCTATCTGTCCCCCTCTTGGTACTTTGCCACACCCTCCCAGTGACCAGCATCCTCCTCCTCTCGGTGATGAGTAGGAAGAGGAGACCGATGGGGTAAAATCACACTTCGATGGCTTCACCATCATCAGGAACAGCCCCAGGGACACATTGGTTAATGTGACTATGGAGACATTGTTCAGAAACAAAGGCAAAGCTGCTGTCATTTCTACACTGATAAACTGGGCACCACATTGGGTCAGACGGAGGGGGTCTGTGCATCCTCAAAGACACATTCCTCTATTTAGCCCCTCATTTCAAGTTGGTGGGTTTTTTAACAACTACCCAGTGTCCTCTGTCCCTTTGCGGCCATCCTGTTTGGCCGTCCCCAAAAGAGGTGGAATCCTCACACTCAGAAGCCTCCGGAAGTGCAGACTTGTACAAAATGTCATTGGGTCCACCACCCCTCTGTACAGAATCTGCCTAAATTTCGAAGTAAGTTCAATTGCTACTCCTTTTTATTTTCCTGATCTGAGAGTAAGAGGATCAGTGGACCCAGAATTAGCCCTCTGCTTAAAACCCTAGGCGAGTGCGGATGAACATGCCTGGTTAGGGTGGCTTTCTCTCCCCTGTCCGGGGCCCTCTGGCTTTCTCGCCCTCCCCCTAAAAGAGAATTTTTGTTTGTTACCTCTTACCGACATTTATTTTGACAATTCTTTTCTGACAGCCCGTCCTCGTCCTCCCCCATGATGTCCACGGCCGAGAATATCAAGGCGACGAGAATGGCGAAGCAGCAGACCAGGGCGAAGATGACGATGCACTTCTGCTGGGACTGCGGGGGAGACAGGAGAGGAAGAGAGAAACGTCAGAGAGGCAGCTTCTGCTGAGGAAACTCAACATTCGGTAGCTTTTCACGATTCCGTGCGCATCCACTGGGTAAGAGTTTCCCGTCCTCGCAGCCAGGGAAGGGCGGCTCTCTGGGTAGACACGCCCGAGACCTTCAGTCTCGTTCCTCAACACAGACTTCACATCCCCACTATGTTAGAGCCTGTTCAGCGATCCAACTGCCATATCAAGACTTCCAGACGCGTTGGCTTTTCTCCTTTCTCATCAAAAGCACTCAAGTTCACTACATGAGCCATTACTGCAAATTAACAATGAAACAGAGTGGCTGGGTAATACCTTGCAACCCCGGTTGTGACCGTCACCTTCAAACTCTAGGTGACGGTCACACAAGACTCTATCACTCTCCTTTTCCCAAGGCTCAGGCGAAAGCCCACTACTAGCCACGTGTACAGCCATTTCCACATGCTGCTTTGTGCCCTGGTCGGGTGGCTCAGGTGGCTGGAGCACTGTCCCAAGCTTCCCATTGCAGGTTCGATCCTAGGTCAGAAAGTATACGGGAGGCAACTGATCAGCGTTTCTCTCTCCTATCAATGTTTCTCTCTCTTCCCCTTTCTCTCTCTCCAAAATCAATGAAAACATACCCTTGGGTGAGGATGAAATAGAAAATAAAAACAGAACACTGTTTGGGGAGCCGAGCGGAGTACAACATCTGCTCACAGCAGCACCCTGAGTCGAGATCAGCTGCCTTCCACAGGGACACAGCAGGTGGCTGTGCTCTTGGGCTGAACACAAGTAGAGCCGAGTCTCTGTCGGGCTGTTCATAAATCTTCCCCTGGCTTAGCCATTCATAGCGATCGCTCTTCAAGCCCTCGTACCTTCCTAGCAGGTATATTCATCACTCCCTTAAAAACCAAGAAAACTACTTCACAAACTATGAAGCCACGAAATAAATTGTTAGAAAATGGTCAAAGCAGGAAGAGAAAAAGAGTAAGCATGGATTCTTTAAAAAATTGAATTTACTGGGGTGACATTGGTAGACAAAATTACATAGGTTTCAGGGGTACAGTTCTATAACACATCATCTGTATATTACAGTGTGTGTTCACCACCCCAAGTCAAGTCACCTCTGTCACCATTTGTCCCCTATCTTCTCCTACCTCCCCCACCCCCCCTTTTTTCTTTGGTAAGTCACCATGCTCTTGTCTGTCTGTGAAGTTTTTATTTATGTATTTATTTTTGCCTAATCCCTTACAACAACAAGATTTTAACATGAGAAAACCCAATGACCGACAAGCACTGCTGAGTTTGGACTTGACTCATTTTTCCTCCCTACCCTGGTCTCTCCCTCCATAGTCCAAAGCCTTCCTCTTGGCCCTGGACTGCTCTCACCTCAGTCCTGGGTCTTCACACTTCAGAACTTTCCTTCCACATTCCCAGAAGTCAACGCGTGCTGATTCTAGGTGGCACTCTCTGCTTCTCCTGCCTGGCTCAGTGTGCCACACTCTAAACCTACCTTTGCCCACCCCTGAATTCTAAGAGAATACATGAGGCCACTGGGAATTTTTTTCACTTCCACTGAGTATACCCTTAAGCCCCTGGGAGTAATAAGTGCTTTTTTCTGCCTTTGGCGTATTTCCCTAGAAAGGCTTACTCTCTCCAGCAACACTGCATGGTCAATGCCATTCGTACAGGTTAGGGATTGACGAGATGAGGCATTAGCCAGGGACTGGCATCTGGTGAGTGGTAGACCTTGAATGTAAACTCACCGAACTATCACCAAGCTGCAATGTCCTCAGTTAACATTCCAAGGGCCCCAAAGACTCTCCTTCATCCTAAATTCTCTTCCTGGAAACCTCTCTCTTTCTTTGCTTTGTCCCAGCACCGCAGAGTCCCAGATCAGCCTCGGCATGTCTTCCTCCAAGTCCTAAATTGCTCATTAATACCCAGCTAACTTTGGAACAATTTTGATCTTCACTAATCATCTCCAAGCTTTATCACATCTGTATTCAAAATGCCTTGGGAACCATCCCCCGCGAAATCTTTTGAATCAATTCATTTCTGCCCTCTGCTAGCTGATATTCCACAACACTTTTCAGAGATTTCAATCCAGGCCTTTGTGAAAATCCACTTGCGTCATCACGTTTGTTCATTGCAGGGCCTGTGCTCCCGCTGCCCTGGAGGAGGTGCAACCCATACCTCTGTGGCTTTGTTTTATTTCTCGGCACAATTATGTGCCGTTATTGCCTTGTGATATGAGTCAAGCGCTTGTGTGTGTGCAAAGGACCACCTTCGCTGTTGAGCTCCAGATACATCAGAACGGAAGGATAAACATTTCTCTGGAGGTTACAGTACGACAAAATCCCACTCCAGCCAAGGCTCATGGCAATAGATGACAGCACGAAAAGATTGGGGAAAAAAAGAACTAAATAGAATGAGACAGAGAGAGCAAGTTTTTGTCTGCTACCAACGGCGTCAAACAATCAGATCAGATGTCCTTGGGAATTCTGAAGAGGAGACAGAAAGTATATTTTTTTCCCTGTGCTGTACAATTGTTTTAAAATGTACCCTGGATTTATTTTAATCAGATATGGTAGGCTGACAGACAAAGAGCCGACTGCCCTGAAAGAAGTCTATTACTTAGAGTTCTCAAGAGGAGGGGCTACATTGCACCACATGGGGCCTCAGGGGGAAGCACCAGAGTCCATCAGCAGGGACCGCCTGGGCCTGAGGCTTTGCTCTGGTTTCCTTGGGAAGGAAGAGATGAGGCAGGGTAGGCCAGGGTGAGCAAGGTCAGGGTTGGATCGCATGAATAATTTTGGTGGGTTCTGACTTATAGGGATGGTCTCCAGATGTCTGGTAACTTTAGGGCAGGAGAAAGTGGGCTTGGCGTGTGAAAATAAGAGGAGGTGGCTGGGAGTTTGGACTTTGGATCGACTGGTTTCCATACATAAGGCTGGCCCATAAGGAAGTGGTTTGCTATCTCCAGAAATTAGCCAGCCCTGGGAGGGATGGTCTCTCCACAATTATTAGCAAGGCCCCTAGTAGGTTGCAGCATCTTAAGATGTTGTAGACCGCTCTGTCTGGTTTCAGGAATTGTAACTCTACCCCCTGTGGCTAAGGACCTCTGGAACGCAAGCCACAGGAGACAAAGCCTGTCTCTGGTAGCAAATGCTGCCTCAGTTTCCTCTCCCTGCCCCCAAAGCATGGTCAGAAGTCAATGATGGGTAAGACCCCTCACAGAGAGGGGCAACCTAGGCTGGACACAATCACTTGGGAGGCCTTCATGGAAGGGGGGCTGCAACAAAGAGCAATGGACTCTCACCCCCCCTGCTTCAACATAGCTCAAGTCCCCATGTCCTCTGGGAGAAGTGCTTCCTGGCTCTAACCCCCTTAAGCATGAATATCTGATGGGGAGAGGTGCAGCTCCTTGCCTTGCTACAGCGTGTCCTGGGGAAAAATCTGGCATCACAAAGACTTGCTGATAAACCTGTGAAATCTGCTCTGCTAAGAGTGCTTTCATTCATATGATAAGGGTCCGAGAGGAAATGAGTATGTCTCCCCAAAGTTCCACAACCCCCTTTCCTGACAGACACTGACTCACACTAAGCCCTCAGATTTCTTTGAAATGTTATCTACTGTTTGATCCTTGCCACCTGTATTCCTGTGTACAACAACCCAATAAAAACCCTTGGAGGAAGGGGCTCATCGCCTTTTTCCCCTGAGAAACTGCCACTGCTCAAGGCCTTTTTCCTCTGGGAAACTGGCCACCTCACCTCCCCAAGCAGATCACATCATGTCTCTGTGATGTTTACTCTCATCCGTGATGGATGGGGTGACTTGGGAGGAAAGTTGCCCCCACAATAAGAAGCAGAAAAAAAAACATATAATTAACATTACAATGCAATAGCCTATCTACCAATCTTAACTCAGAAACAGTAAAAACCAAAAGAGAATCTGGAAGCTAATTAATTCCAGTGAACCCACACTCCCATTGTTTGTGGCCGGTGAACACACCCCCTGCAAAGGATGCTATGTCTTAATAAGCCAAATTTGTGTTACATTGACATACAAAACCACACTGGAGTTAGAATCCAATTGGCATAGAATGATGTAATTCTCTATGCCATTCTTATGATGAAATGGCCAAGCCAGAGGTGTGATGTATATTAAATAAGACTATATATATATAATCTCTTTATAAATATATAAAATCTTATTTAATGACAGAACATTCTATGTTATCTTATATCTATTTGTAACATCAAGTGATATACTCATCAATAAAAGGCAGGATTTTTCATAAAGATATGATATTGAAAAGTATTTAAATGAAAGGCTCATCTTAAGACATGCACACTATTCGTCTCTTTTTGGATGTGGAGACTGGCTGGCAGAACATACAGAGAGGCTCACTAAGGGGCAGGAACTTGCCCACAGCCAAGGTCCAGTGGAAGCTTCCAGCAGTGGAAGCCAGGGCTTTTAATGATGTTATCTCTCATTTCATAATAAAGCACAGAAGCCCTTAAAGAAGAACTTGTCTCAGCAGAAAGAAACAATAAAATTATAAACAAAATCTCATTCAGGTATACTTCAGTTCTCCGAGCCAAAAATGAATGAAGTCACACATAATGGGATAACTGACATAGATATATTGTGGCATGAAGGTCCTGCACCTGCCGACTGCCTAATGATTCAAATGCAGGGCTGAGCAAAAATTAATTCCGGAAGCCAATATTTGTTCAGAGCCTATCTCAACATTCTGCTGGAGCCTGGAGATTTCGCAGCAAACAAGACAGGCAGGGCTTCTCCCCTTGGAGCGTCCATTCCAACAGGAGAGGCAAGTAATAAAGGGGTAGACAAATAAGTGAGCACAGTAATGTCCAGGGTTGAAAAACGATGCATAGACAATAAGTTGGCTGACATGTTGGTGAGTGTCGGTGGCAGTCAGGTGAGGCCTCCTCGAAGAAGAGATACTGCTTTTTCTTTTTTTTTTAAGATTTTATTTATTTTTTCTAGAGAGAGGGAAATGGAGAAGAAAGAGAGACAGAAAAACATCGATGTAAGAGAGAAACATCAATAGGTTGCCTCCCGCATGCCGCCAACTGGGGACCTGACCTGCAGTCCAGGTATGTGTCCTGACTGGGAACCGAACCTGTCACCTTAGGTTTGCAAGCCCGACCCACTGAGCCACACCGGTCAGAGCAAAGAAGGGATATTTCGTCTGAGAACTGAAGATGCTAACCAAGTGAAGTCAGAGGGCGAGAGTGGAATCAAAAAGAACAGTTAGGAGGCCACCCATTCACCACTTCGGTCAAGAGACAAATGACTTTAAGAAGAAAAACGTAAGTGAAATAATAACTCCAAACCCTGTTTTGGAGTTAGAGCTGGAGAAGTGATTCTTGAGTTGGTGGAGTAGGTGGTGTGTGCGGGAAAAGGAGGAATGATGGGCGGTTCTGAGTGTTTGACCTCAGCAGCTGAGGGTGGGAAGGTTCACGGAGATAAGAAAACACAAGGTGCACAGTGAGGCGAAAGTTATCAAAAGCTGTACTTTGGAATTGTAATAGAAGATTCCTGTTCATACCCAAGGGGTCGTGCCAAACAAACAGCTGAGTATATGACTCTGAGCTCAGGGATGGGTCCAGATGGAAGATACACAGACTGACATCCATGTGAGCACTGGAGGTAGCGTTTAATATCACTGGAACTAAAAGTCACTGCCAAAGGAAGGAATAAAGACCACAATGAAAAGACAGGCAGAGGCCCAGCCCTAAAGTGCTGTACCACTGAGACAGGAAGAGGAGGATGGGTCAGCAAGGAAGAGGGACAGGGGAGCAGGGGGACAGGAATGGGGTCAGACCACGGTGCCCGGGGAGCTGGCCCTGAGGGCTTCGGGGAGGGGGGGACATTTGACCACATTGAGGGCTAGTGACATGCCTGTGCGTGAACAGAGAAGTCCTGTGGAAATCGCCGGTAGACTCGGATAAAAACACTTTTACTGCCATGGTAAGAATGCTTGGAGGAAAATGAAAAGTGAACGAATGAACATCTTTACAGCGGCATGGAGACCTAGTTACCTGGAGACACCTTCCTGATGGAAAATGTAAAATGAGTAATAAAATACTAATTGATTGATTGATTACATGCAAGTGTCTCTATATTAAAAATATAATCTGATATAATTCAGCCACAGGTAAACAGGATCTTTAATTATATGTGTTTCATCAGAATAAATGTTGACATTTACTAATTGCATTCAAATAGATGTTCCATCTCTTCCGTTACATTTCTTCAAGGACTGGTATGTTTTTAGCAAAAGAGTCACAGGAAAAATTATTTCTCTTCATGTGAAGTGAGAGCTTTCCAGGCAGAAAGAGCTCTTTCAGAGACACTGGGTTTTCCCTGGACACCAGCGTGAGCTGTGCACCGGCCTCTTCCCCTCTCTCACTCAGCGTGGTTGTTGAGGCCGACTCGCCCATTCTCCCTCCTCCTGCCCGTCCACACCTTTCACCTCGGATTTTCTTCTGTCACTTCTTAGCACGTTCATCTCAAATTCTTCCTTCACTACTTCTGTTTCTTTTTTAACTTCTAAGACTTTTGTATCTTTAAGAAGTTGTTCTATGTCCTGATCCCCTTTCATGTCTTTTCACCCCTTTCCTTGTTTTTCACTTATTTTTTCCCTTCAGCTTTTCCTTTTTGACGGGATGCTATTTTGACCAAGTTTCTTTTGTATGCATTTCTTTCTGCCTTTATTTTCTGTTTATTTTTTCTCTACTACTCCAGAAGCTTCTGATCCTCCTTTTGTTCAATTTTTATCTCTAAATGGAAACTGTCAATTTTCATGCACACAAAACCTGCTAATTACTTTCCTCTTCATTCTAGCATTTTGGGCATCATTAGGACAAAATTTCTCCAAGACCAGAAAGTCCAATACCGGTTCTTTCATAATTTTTTATGGCTGAGTAGTATTCCATTGCATGTAGGTACCACATCTTTATCCAATCATCTGTCGAAGGACACATAGGTCGTTTCCAAGTCTTGGCCATTGTGAATAACACTTTAATTTGAAGAGGAGGCTACATTCAAAAGTGGTTAAAATTGAAGTCTACATGTTGTCTGCAGTGTATTTTCAAATGTGTTCAGTTAAACTGATGTGTTATCACTGAAAGACATTGCCACACCAACTCCTTACTCTAAGCATCGGTAACTGAAGAGAGAAAATTAAGCATTTACCCGACTTCCCAGGAATGACAGTTATATTCACAGTAGATACAGCAGGACCTTAACAATTATTGAAGGTAGGCGGTGCATATGAGTGAAAATTTACTATTTTGGAACCATTTCACAATTTTTTTAATTAAAATTTTTTATTTTAATTTTTTTCAATTACGGTTGCCATTCAATATTATTTCATGTTAGTTTCAGGTGTCCAGTGTAGTGGTTTGACATTTACACAATTTACAAGGGGTCCCCCATAGGTCCAGTGCCCACCTGGCACCATACACAGTTATCACAGTATCACTGACTATAATATTCCCTATGCTGTACGTTACACCCCCGTGACTATTTTATAACTGCCAATGTGTACTTCTCAACCTCTTCTCTTTTTTCACCTAGACTCTCAATGCCCATTCCATCTGGCAACCATGAAGTTTATTTTCTGTGCCTTAGAGCCTGTCTCTGTTTTGTTTCTTTGTTTTATAGATTCCACAGAGAAGTGAAATCACGTGGTATTTGTCTTTCTCTGTCTGGCTTATTTCACTTAGTGTAATACCCCCTAGGTCCACCCGCATTATTGCAAATGATAAGACTTCATTCTTTTTTTAACGGTCAAGTAATATTTCCTTGTATATAAAAATGAAAGACCTAATTAAGCAGAGATGCACACATGCATGGACAAAAGGACCCACGTACTGTATACCATACAAACTCACGCACATGTGAGCTGAGAGCAGAGCAGATGCAATGTGGGGTATCAGCGGTGATGCTGTCTTGCGAGTAACTCCATCGAAGGTAGAATCACGACAGCAGATGAATGACGTGGAGGGCAAGAGATGGCAATGAAAAGTCACGGAGAAGCCGGGGCCTTGGGTGAGTCCTCCAAATGGATGTGGGAGGGCTGACGACCCTTGATGAGGATCAATGGGTCTGCCAAACACGCTCTTCAACCTGTAGTCATAACTAACATCCTCTCCTTGTAAGTTAATGAATACTTTTCTAAGTAGGAAAATACAATTCTTCTCAAATTTTAAACTCTTGGCCCCGGCATATACAGTCCTTGGAGACCCACTTTCTAATTAATAAAAAGAGCATTTGCATTTTAGTGTACAGCTTCTAATGGCTTGCACTCTCCACATGCTGGCTGTGATTACCCATGGCAACAGCCCTCATAAACCAGGTCATCGGTATGATGTCTGCTCCTCTCCTCCAAAGGACCCTCTTTAGATGATATTTATGATACTACTGGGATAATCTGTAGCATCTAAAACAATGTCTAATACGATCCTGTAAAAGTAATGACTACCTCACTGTGCTGGAATTTAAAAATCTCTCAAACACCCTTAGAGGGGGAATAATCTGTTTAAGATTTTCGGAGCAGTACACAAGCAGCAGACGGACAAACAGATATACCACTCAGACTTTTTACACCCTTCCTTTTAGTAATATAACAGACACAAGACTCCGGCCAAACTGGTTTGAATAATAGACATCCGCTCCAGCTCTCTCTCCACACAGTGGCCAGAGTCATGTTCCATGGGAGATGCAGATAATAAACAGGGGCCCCGTAATATCCATTGGCACCCCTTTCACAGCTCTGTGGATGGATGGGGGCCCAGTAAGTAACCCAGAATGTCAGCGACCCTTCTATTTTATGAGCTCAGAGAGCCTTAATCCTATCTGCGGTCCAAGTTTGGTGTTCTTCAGAACGCTCTTAGACCCTGCTCCATACCATTGCTAGAGCATTTAAAAGGTTTGATGTAGTTCACTAGGAAAACTAATACAAATTATTCAAGTTCCTGCTGAGAGTAACCCGCCCAGATAACATGACAGACCCTGGGCAACTAATGGAAAACCTTACAGTGAGAATACTTAAGCCGCAGTTGGAGAGAAACAAGGAGAGATATACTAAAATAAACTATCTCCTTCCTTGTTCTCTGCTCGAACTGTTTAACATTCACTCTTCTCTTAGATCCAACCTTTATATCCACTTCCCTCTGTTGGCAAAAAATACACACACACACAAACACACACACACACACACACACACTTTAAAAACATTTCCACGAGCAAAATCCTGCAAAGCATCGATTATCTGATGCCAAGGTCAGAATGAGCTTGGTGTGGCTGTTGATTCCAGTTACTGAAAGGATGAAAATAATAAGAGACGCTGTGTTCACAGTCAAGGGAGGAAGTGACAGATTGAAGTATCTGATTCCATGTGGGCAGCCTCACAGTGAAATATCAAAAGGCTCTACCTTGCAACGTGCCATCTGCCACCACCAGACCAGTCCTCGGTCAGAGTAGCTAGAATTATGCCCGACTCAGCCTGCAGGAAGATTACGTTCTTCCTAATAACAAGTGATCTCCACACTTCATGTAGAAGACCCAGAGAAATGGCAAGAAAATGGGGCAGTACCTCCGATGGGGAGCAAAGGATTAGGTTTCTACGGTGGTTATAAGTTACGGCTCTGGCTCTGTATTATTTGTGCCTGATTATAGGAATCACTTCAGAGAAAAAAGGTCTCAGCAGTTGGTATTTTTTTTTTTTTTACCGTTCAGTACCAGGGTTTGCTATAATAAAGCAATCATTATTTCAGTATTACAACAATGCAGTGAAGTAACAGAAATGGAAACCAAAACACAGGTGGGGAATTTTTTAAAATGATTTTGAAAAATAAGGCGTGGGAGATATTAAAGTTGGGGGCACAATAAGAGGAAAGTATTGTTTAGAGAGGGAGTTTGGGTTACAAGAGCAAGGTAGACATTGAGAAGCTAGTTGTATTCTTTTAATCCCATGAGTGAAGTTAACCAATAACCAAGAAGCAATCTGACCAAAAAAAAGGTTTCCACAGGGTTTTGCAGAACCTGCTCCACATTTGGTTGTCCTAGAAATCAGACATGCACCTTACAAAAAAGGGCAGATTAATGAGAATAAAGCAAACAGTCGTCAGAGGCAGGGCACACACCAAAAGAGGAAAGAGTCCAGAGTTTTGACTGCAAGTTTTAAGTTTCGTTACGCTGGCTGTGTGGTCTTGAGCTTGGTCACCCGACTCAAAGATCCATTTTCCTCGTCTGTGAAACGGGGGGCATAATGCCTTCCTCTCGTGATTACAGGGAGGAGAAACACAGCCGAAAGCCCTTTTCTTGCAAACTTCTAGTACAGCACAAATCCACGTTATTAAAATGCAAATCCCGTTAGAGAGCTTCAAATTTTTGTAGCCTTGGCATGTGGCAGAAAGATCACAGGGAAAGCACAGAGAAAATCCTTACACAATATCAGCATGTAATTTTAAAATTCCAGTAAAAAACCCAGGAAGGTGGTGAGCCCTTTCACTAATAGGGATCAATAGAGGCAGAGGACACCATGGGGCAGGGGGGAGCCATAGACGGGTCTTGTGCACTGAGCCACAGGGGAGGTGGCGGCATCCTGCGGCTCCTCCCGCTATTAAATTTCTAGCACTTTCCTTTTTCACAAAGCCAAACTTTCCCCCACAGTTAATTCCCAAGCTGGGGAACAAGACTGCACATGATTCTGATTTGCATTCCTCACATGCTTAGTGTTGTGTTCTACACATAGTAGGGGCTCAATAAATATTTGTGGCTTGATTGAAAGAAGTTATAATAAGTGTTGCTGTCCTGGAAGTTTTCTCAGCGTGAGCAGAGAGAATTAATGTGGAAAAGAAATAACTCAATTGCATGCGTCCAATGTAAACGTGATCAAATCCAATTTGTGTTTGAAAAAGAGGTCGGCCCTCGCTTTTGACATAGCTTGGGAATGCCTCCAAATTAAATGCATTATGGACAAAAACGCATGACTCAACCAAGAAAATGCTGGATATGTAAAATTAGCTCAGCCTATTCATTCTTTCCTAGAAGGAAAAACTAGATTACTAGAGGATAAAGCCATATTGTCTCAAAAAACATGTCTGAATAACCACAAAACACAAAACAATTCTTCTTAGTTTTAACTGTTGCCTCTGGGCCTGGTGGGTGGGGGTGGGCAATGGGGGGGCTACAATGTAAAAAACCAAAACCAAACCAAACCAAAACAAAACGCTAGTTGATAATCCTGGCTTGTTCAATATAACTAAACACCCAAATATTGAGGCTTAATGAATGAAAAAATAAAGAAATATAGGACTTGACTCTGACAAAAAAGCAAGCTTGTTTAAAGACCTCAGGTATAGGAAGAATAAATATGTAAGTTTCTGATCTTCGGGAACCTACACTTTACATAAGATTCAAATTCAGTTTAAACTACATTTATGAAGCACTTCCTATATCCAAATCTCTTGATATCTGTATGATTATATATACAAAGGCTCCTGGTATCACGTGAGTTGAAATCGATCACTACCCCTGTTTTTCAGAGAAGGAACTGGAAGCTCAAGACAAGAGTGGCTCATCATGGACCTATCGGCAACCTTCTCCGAAAGTCTCAGGATGCTTCTCCAGGATCAGGCTGACGTTGCAGCCTCTTGGAATCTCCTGTCAAACACGTTTCCAGGGGCATAAGCCCCTTCTGCATGTGGCCCTGGGAAGGAAAGGGGACCCAGCCAGAGAGGAAGGAAATCCTGAAGCTAGCAGAAGCCACAAAGGGGAAAGGGGACAGCACCAATCCTGTAGCCTTAACTATCGCCTACATGATGGTGCCGCCCACGTTTTTATCTCTACCCTGCCCCCTCCCCTGAGATCCACACTGTTACCTTTCGATGCACACCCATCCTTCTAGTAAGCAACTCAAATACAAGACCTGAGCAAAGCACAATTGCTGCTACTTCCACTGCCCCCAAAGCCTGCTCCTCTCCCCACAGTCCCCAACCCAGTGGATGGTGCCAAGCACCAAACACCTGGGTGTCATCCTCATTTCTTCTCTGTCTCTTGCACTCACGTGGATTGCCTTCATCGAACCTCATCAACCATACCTCCAAAATGTATCCCAAAACTTGGTCCCCGTCTCTGCCGCTCCCCCCCCCAGGATTGCCCCCTACAGTCCATTGTCCACCCAGAAGCCAGAGCGGTCTTCTGAAAGCAGAAACAGGACCATATTGAGGCCTCCCTCCTGCCACAGATTTCCCATTTCCCTCAGGACAAAGGCCAGACTCTGCTCTATGGCTTGTGAGGGCCCCCACTCCCCAGCCTCTGTAGGCTCTTCAACCCCACGTCCCTAAAGACTTTCCAGCCACGTGGGCCTTGACGTCACATTCCGTCCTCCGTCACCCACGCTTCCTGCTCTCTGCGTCTGCGAAGCCCTCCTTTGTTTGGATCCCTGCTCCAGCGTGGCCTCTCCAGAGAAGCCACAGCTGGCAGTCCTGTCCAGCAGGAGGAAGCCCTGCACTGTTTCCCTGACCCGGTTTACGTCCTCGAAACACAGTCACTGAGCTGAAAGCCTGTTACAGCCCCACGCCATGCACCCCTCTGCTCATTGGTCACTGGAGGGCAGGGCCCCTGTCCGTCCTGTTCGTCACTGTATACCCAGCGGATAGAGCAGTTCTAACCGTGTTTAGTGAACATTGGTTAAATGAATGATTTGCTTAATGAATAAGATTAGAGTCATGGACAAGGATGTATTTGTCCCCTCCCCTATTGATGGGCATGTGGGTTACTCCTATAGTCTGGTTATTGTAAATAACGCTGCAGTGAACATAGGGGTATGTACACTTTTTTGAATCAGTGTTTTAATTTTCTTTGGATGTATACCCGGAAGTGGAATTGCTGAGTCATAAGGCAGTCCCATTTTAATTTTTTTCAGGTAACTCCATGCTGTCTTCTGATTGGCTGCACCAATTTACATTCCCACCAATAGTGCATGAGGGTTCCCTTTTCTTCGCATCCTCCCCAGCACTTGTTGCTTGTTGATTTATTTTAAAAGATGAAGGGATTGAGAAACAGATTGATAGTTCCAAAATAGTCACAGGGATGTACAGTACAGCATAGGAAATATAGTCAATAATAATGTAATAACTGCGTGGTGCCTGGTGGGTACTAGAAATATTAGGAGAAATACCTTGTAAAGTATTGGTATTTGACTGTTTAACCACTGTGCTGTACACCTGAAACTAACACAAAGCCATATTCCATGTAAACTGCAACTGAAAATTAAAACTATATTTATAAAAGGGCACATTTGTTTTCCACATAGAATATTCCCTGACAGCCCTGGCTCATGTGGCTCAGTGGATCGAGTGCCAGCCTGTGAACTAAAGGTTCACTGGTTTGATTCCCAGTCTGGGCACAGGCCTGGGTTGTGGCTCAGGTCCCCAGTAGGGGGCGTGTGAGAGGTAACCACACATTGATGTTTTCCTCTCTCCCTCCTTTCCCCTCTCTAAAAATAAATGAATAAATCTTAAAAACAAAAGAATATCCTCTGACGACAGCTTCAGCCTGTGACATTTCTGTCCTTTTCCAATGGTTTGGTTTCTCTCTTCCTGCCATTGCCGGGCTGGGAAAATGACTGAGAGAGTTCAAGGTCATTCATGCTGAGAGTGCTATGGAATACATTTCAGGAGCAAGGTTAGTCAATTACATTTGTGACAGGATACCTGTAAGATATAATTTACATAAGCTTGAGAATAAATGGAACAGAATTATTCATAATTTTACAGTTACCGCCACAAAAATAGAATAATACAAATAAGAGTTTTTTTGCATAAATCTTCACCATGTTGACCTTCCCTGTATTAATCAAAAGTTTTCCAAAGAGCTGCTTTTTTAAAAAAAAAAAAAACTTAAGACGTCTTGTGCATTGTAGAAAGATGAGAAGTAAAGAGTGATGATGAAAATGATTATAGATGTCAAGGTCACTTTATCTATAGACAAGGAAAATAATTTGAAATGTAAATAATTAGACAAATTATATGGTCACCTATTTTATATAACACTCACTTATTGGAAACTTATAGTATTAGTTTATTATTTAGCTAGCTATAGAGAAAAAATTTTTATTGGTACTTTTCTAGAAAAATACAGATTTAACCAGGGATGTCCAACCTTGGTCCCTGGGTCCTGCACAGCCCAGGATGGCTGCGAATGAGGCCCAACACAAAATCGTTAATGTACTTGAAATACTATGAGATTTTTTTTTTGCCATTACATGTCACAGCGTACTTAACGTGTGGCCCAAGGCAACTCTTCTTCTTCCAGGGTGGCGCACAGATGCCAAAAGGTTGGAGACCCCAGATCTACTTTTATTTACTATGTCCACCATGAGAAAAATTTCCCCACAAACCAGTATATTTTGTTCTTAAATATTCAAGCTCATTTTTTCCTCTAAAATATGAACACCTACAAGAGGAAGCTTTTCTCAAAATTGACAAACAGCATTGCATGTAGTAATCAGCGACTACGGGAGGACTAAGAATTGTGGGGGGCGAATATAATTGCCAATATACAAACTAATAAAGTTATACTGTGCCTAGCAAGTGGGGGCGGAGTCCTGTAAGATCCAGGAACGATGGGAAGAGGTGCAAGCAAATTACGACAGTGATAAATTTGTACGCCGTGGTGAGTACCAGGTGCAGGAGAGGACAGCAAAGCTCCGTTTTCCCACCACCTCTGCAGCGGGGTCTGTTAGAAGCCCTCTCCTCTTACCTACCCAACGCTGCTTGCCCCAGACTCAGACACAGAACCCGTCCATGTGGAGCTAGGTTTCTCTTCCTCGAAGATGTCCAGTGGCCCCTTTAGGGAAACACAGCAGCACTTTTTGGCACAGCGCTCTGCCTGACAGCTCCCAGGTCAGAGGGCCATTTGCCAGCGCGGTAGAGGGTGGCTCCCCGCAGCCTCCAGAGCCCTGGCCTACCTGCTCATGGTCTCCTATTCTGGCTGTGGCTGTGGAGGCCAGGTGTGCGTGTGTTTTGAGTGCCTCCCACCCACAGCATCTGCTCTCAGGCACACCAGGTGTCTTGTACCTTCTGCCGTGGAGAATCTCCCTAAGGCTCACAGGCACAGGCCAGAAGTGAGGAGAATGCACACTGCAGGGACAGCTTTGTACCTGAGGGGGCAGGAGGCCATGGGCTCTCCTGGGGTCCTTGGGTGGGCAGGTCTGAGAAACGTGCTACGTTTGGAAGCCCGTGGGTGGGAATGAGATCTCAGTGACTTAGTCTTAGATGGGCTTCTCCTCCTCTCCGATTCTCTTACTCAGCGGGAGTTTGAGTCACAGGAAGGTGACGACTCCCAAACCAGAATGGGCGCTTTGCAGAAGGTCTGGGCACTGAGCTCGGTTGTTGGCTTTTGGTGTCAGTGGCTTCTTTTGTGTGGTTTGGGCCTACTTTTTGGCCCTTCAATGATATTTTCAAATTTCGCAAGTAATAGATCACACGTTTCTGTTTTCAGACTGAAATACAGTCTAGCATAGTTCACACCAACCCCACTTTTCCGACCCCCATCATTACTGCTCTGTCCAGAGACGATCGCAGTGGATGTTTTGCTGTATTTCCATGGTGTTCTCTGAGCAGTTTTATAAAGGAATGGTCCTATGTAAATATATAGTTTGGCTTGGTTTTGTTTTTTTATCAAACAAAACAGAATCGAGCAATACACAATTGTTTGGCTACTTGCTTTTCATATCACTAAGTCTTCGAGATTCTTTTACATCAGTACGCATGGCTCTTCTTTATTCTTTTCATAGCTGAACAGTGCTTTGGAGTGTAACAGATCTTCGCAGTTTCTTTTAAAAGGTTGACATTTAAAAATAAGCATGCTCCATGACCAACTCCTCTTGTAAATTTATTTCAAACCATAAATTGTGTGGAAACTAAACATCCCACTGTTCTTACTAGAGGAGGACTCCTGTGTCTTGGTGAAGGAGGATTAGAGTAGAACCGTGGACTGAAGGAAGGATTAGGTTCTAAAGTGAAGGGTTTCTTGACAGAGAAGGACTGATCACTGGAGACTAGTCAGGAGAACAGAGGCTGCTCTCCTTTCAAAAGCCGGAGTTACATGGAGGGAAGTTCTAGCCATGGGTTCTAGACCCAGCTTCGCCACGATTAGCATTTTGTCCTCGGGTAAACAACCTCTTAGGGCCTGTTCATTCACGTTACTTACTTACCTTAGCAGTTTTCTACCCATCAAGTGCATTAAACGCTTGGAAGAAATATGAGTCCTTATTCAAGTTTAAGAGTGGGGGAGGGGCAGGAGATTGAACTAGATGATTCCTGAGGTCCCTTTCATTTAAGGTGAGGGTGAATGCCAATGGTCGTGAGACAGGAAGACATGTCTCCTATTCTCAGTCATCACAGAAGGGGGAAAACACATCTCGCCGCAAGCAGAAGCTGCACCAGGCTGCAACCCACAGCACCACCAGCTCCTACCCGAGGAACCTGGTCAGGGCAGCAGGACGGGGCAGCTGAGGTTCACTGGAAATCATTGCTGTGTATGAACCATCTCGAACTCAGCACCCAAGGGGATCTGTGACTGCATGAAAAGGTCTGCTTGGATCGGCCCTGTAAAAAATAATTCACTTTCTGATATATATGATCTGTGACAGTATGTCTGCATCTCCAAATTTCTAGAGATATTGCTCTGTGCCTCACTCTATATTTCAAAGGGGGGGGGAGTAAGTGACATGCTGGAAGAAAAGGAGTTCAGAAAACTCCTACTTAGAGTTTTTCAATGTTATTTTAGAATAACTTTGTTTCGTTCAGGAACTAAGAGGAGCCAAATGAATCCCATTAAACCCCATGCATAGGTAAATTATGAAAACCTAATTCAGATGCCTGGCAGGTTGCGGACATTCGATGAGAGGCTGCATGCACGGACGAAGAACATCCTCTCCAGTGCTGAGATTCTATGGCCCGTGCTGTAAGTCTCTGGGACAAACATTGCATAAGAAGCTACATAAGAAGCAGCTTCTCCCGCCTGCCTACCTGAGCTGGGACATCGGTCCCTCCCTGTCTCTGGCCCTGAGATAAAGCAACTGCCACATCAGATCTTCCTGGGTCTGGAGCCTATGACTTCCTGGCAGGAAGTCACTCCGCCTTCTGCAGCCCTGAGCCTCCAGGTCGCCCACTTTAGGTCTTGGGACCCCCCTGGCCCAGCTCTCTAATTGCACAAACTAATTTCTTACAGCAAATCTCTTGTATTGATCCTGTGTCTCTGGAAAACCTTGACTAATCCGAATAGTAGGGATGTACCATAAGGTGTTTAACCATTCACCTGTTTTGGGCTGATTTCAACTAAAGCTGCTATAAATCCTTACCTCCAGGTTTCTGTATACACACCAGTCTTCATTTTTTTCTGGGATACATGCCCAATTGTGCAATTGCTGGTCATGTGGTAAAGACGTGTATCGTGTTATGAGAACCTGTTGAACTGTTTTCCCGAGGTGTACTGTCTTACATTCCCACCATTCCACCAGCAATGCGGGAGCGACCCAGTTTCCCTGCGTCCTCACCAGCATTTTGTGCTGCTGCTATTTCTTATTTTAGCCGTTCAGGTGGGTGTGTAGTGTGATTTCTCACTGGGGTTTTGGCCCAGTCTTTTCTGAAAGCCCCAGGGATAGCAGGCTTGTGAGTCCTCCCAGGAACCCCCCATTTACTGTACATGAAGTGGAGATGTGCTTCTTGCTTCTATGTCACTTCCCTGCTCTGACCCCAATTCCGCTCTTTGGACCCCCACAGCCTCTCTCTGGGCCCACCCCTGTCCTCCCTGTCTGGAAATGCTCTTTTTTCTGAGGTGGACGCTCTCAGTTACTTCTCCAAAGTGTCAAAGTTAACTTTCAACTACTTCTCCAAAATCATGTCTTAGAGGCCTTTGCCATCGTGATCTCCCTATTTCTTTTATCCCCAAACATGTATTTCTTGAGTTCCTAGTCCCTGTAATAGACTCTATCCTTGGCTTAGGAATATACGGACAAATAAGATAAGATTTCCTCTCTCAAGATGTTCGTCATCTGTAGGGGAACAAACACATGAGCAGCTATGTACACTACACAATACACTGAACGTTATTGTAGAGATGTGTGCCAAGAACAATGGAATATTTTCGCTATTGTGAATTGAAGGCCAATGTTACTATTCATGAAGCTTTAGTCCTCACTCCAAGACTCATGTTGAAACCAGAAAAATAGGGAATAAAATAGGGACTGCCTTGAAGAGACTTGGCCTGGAGGAACAAAGAACTTAGAGCAGAAACCACAAGGAAGTTAAGAAAGAACATAGGGAGTGGAGAAGGCGGAACTACGAAACCAATGAGGCTGAACAAGTAGAGGACCACCTGTTCAAGTGTCTAGGTTAAAATTTCTCCATTACTCAAAACCCAGAAAGCTTAGGTCATGCTCAGGCCACCCAAGTAGCCAATAGCTAACAGCCACATTTGCTTCTATACAATGCTTGCTTGCTCGCGTCTATAAAAAGCCTTAGCTGTAAGCGCTTAGCGCGGCTCTTGTTTGCAGCTCTTATGAGCATTGGGTCTCCGGACACTCTGAGGGTCCGCCCCTGCGTAGGTTAAAACTTTGGCCAATAAAATAACATTTCTGAATCCTGAAAGTTTCTGACAATTTGTCTCTCGCGTTGGTGGATGCAACGACTCACAGTAAAATGAAGGATAGAGGCATCAATATAATTTCAGTGCAGTGTGAGAGTCCGGGGACAGGGCTGGAGCTGGGGCAGGGAAGGCCCAGTGGCAGAAGTGATGCCTTGGACTGGAGATGCAGGAGAAGATGAGCATTCCAGGTCAGGACCAGCCTTAGCCCAGGAAGGAGGCTGGAAACCGTCTGCAGCATCTGGTGCATCCGATAACCTGCAAGCGGCGTGGGATTGCTGAAGCCTAATTACGTGAGACAGAAGGCAGGGGAGGAGGAAGGAGGGAGAGCAGGGAGGCCTGGAAGGACTTGTCGAGGAAACGGGACTCTGTCCTGCAGATAACGGGTATGAAATGAGGAAGAGTGGGTCAGGTGGCCGTCGGAAGTGGATCCCTTTGGCAGCTGGGGGAAGGTGCATCTGAGAGGGACAAACAGATGGGCCGGGTGAGAACCTGTTAACACTGTCCAAATGCGATGCGCCTAAGGTGGAAACTATATACAACACTGGAAATAAGAATGGAAAGAATAGGAACGCACAGAGAAATAATCAGGAGGCAAAAATTGCAATGGTGTGCTGTTTAAATGTGAGAAATTGAGGAAAAGCAGGTTAGGATTAACAAGAGAATATGACTGGGGGATGTAAGAGGATTAAAATTTCACTTGTTTGAGGTTTCGGCAAGAGAGGAGAGATTTGAGAAGGGAAGGTCACATGTTGAGATTATTAAATCTAAAGGGCAATTTGGCTGTGATCTTTACTCCTAGGGAACAATTTCAGCTTCAGAATTATAGCCACATCTCCCTCCACTTTCCCCAGAGGAAAGGGCTCATGTGGAATCATAAAAGCATAAGTCAAGTATGTGAATAATTTTTGAATTAATTAAGCATTGGAAAAAGACAACTAAATTATAAATGCAAATTTTGAAAGCAATAAAGGCTGCATCTCGGATCAGTTTGAGGACAAGAAAAGACTTTATAATTAGCTGTACTGGGAAACCAAGAGAGGTGTGTAGAAAAATTTAAAAACTGGTTCCTTTTCTTACTGGATGCACCAGGATAAATTCCAAATGGATCAAAGATGTTGATGTAAATAGCTTAAACCAAAGAACGAGAAGAAAGTAGGTGAGAATCCCTTTACAGTGGCGGAGTAGAAACAACTTTTCCAAATGTTATTCAAAATACAGAAGAAATAGGAAAACAATAAATGAATATAATTACATCAAAAATAATAAACTATGGTTGGCAAAAGTCATCATAAACCAAGTAAGCAAACAAATGACAAACTGGCGTATATTAATAATACCTCTAATAGTTAACTTCTGTGCTCATTTCTTATGATGCAAGTGAAATGAAACTTTGACGCTTTTTATAATCCCTCCTCCTGCCCGGATATAACAACTGTTTTGGCATCGGAAGGATATAGACACACGGATGCCTCCAACTCACGTCTCTCTTCTTCTGCTTTCCTGGCCTGTTCATTACCCCACCCTCATCTCGGACTTACTTACACCTCCAAGTCAATGCTTCCCAAATTTCCTACCGAAATGGTCAAGATGTGGCGTGTGTATCTCTGTCGCTTGTCAACTTGGTCCATCAGAACCGTAAATGTCCTTAGGATTCTAGTGTTTTATCATTTAAAAAAATACTCATCACTTCCACATTCTAGACTTTATTCACACTCCCTTTAGTATTAAAATGTTTTCTTATTATTGAATTTTAAGCTGAATGTGAATAAGGACCTTATTCTTTTGCTCCTCACTGTATCCCTAGTACTTAGGCATCTTCTCAAGATTTAATGACTAAATAAACAGGTAAGTGATTGGTGGTCAAGGATGCAGGGCAGGTTGGGGTCTCTTATAGCATCTTCTTTTTTTTGGAAATTAAGGTTGAAAGAGCAGCTCCTGTCTGGATAGACCAAGTCACATCAAAAACACAGGGTCACAGGATGCCAGCCTAAACTTTGCAATCACAGTAAATGTTTCTACTAAAAAGTGGTTTGAGATACACACCACTGAGATGCGATTTGCCAAAGCAAACCACATGCCACGCCTGAGCTTGGGGTGTAGGAGGTCATAGGTCAGGCAGTGAGGAAATGTGGACCACCATGGAGTCCCCTGCCTACTACAGAAGCACGAGCTGGGAGGACTTCAGGAAACTTCCAGGGAAGCTTCTAGAAGGCAATGGTCTGGAGGCTTTAGTGTCCCTCAATTGCACGTTTCCTCAAAGGTCATTTGTATATAATTTTGTTGATGAAATTGCTTTCTCTAAATCTAAGCATGTTTCGAATGTACTACAAAAGCTTAGCTTTAAAGAAATAAGATAAATCTAACGCAATAAGGAATCCTTATGAAATGCAAATATTTTCTTCAGCGTGTGTTCCAACAGTTTGGATTCGGGGGTGCCTCATCCTGCCTTCAAAAGCGCAGTAAAAATCAACCGAAGAGAAGAGAAGCAATGCGACAACCATCAATCGATTCTTGCACCGTATTCTAATTTAGGCTGGTTCTGGAAAGTCCTCATTTGCAGTCTGCTTCCTAAGAACTCTTATGGGAAGGTCTGCCCCTTTTCGCTAAGGCAGTTGGTTTCCAAGCAAAGCCCTGGTCTTGACCCAGGCAAACAGAAAGCACTCAATACATACGTCCTGCTCTCTACTATTTATCATAAGGAAGGAGAACAGGAGGGAAAGAGCATGCACGGAAAGAGAACACCTGCTACAGAGCAAACCGCCAAGTTCACGGCCAGAAGTGTTTGCTGGTGCATTCGTTTGTCAGAAAGCTGCCTCGCACACATGCTGGTTCCTCTTCCTGGGATACGACAGACAAAATGCAGCTTATGACTAGATAATTTAAAGAATATTTTTATGAAGTGAATGAGCACTGAAAATGATCATGAGGTAAGTTTCTCAGTATTGACAACACACTTCCCATATATACATATACGTGTGTGTGTATAATGCCTTTAAATTGCAACTACAGTACTTCATTAGGCAATAGTGGGATTTATTTAGGAACAATGGAGTTGAATTCCCCCCTTACCTTGCACTCCTATAAATGTTTCTGCAACAACACGTAACAGTAGACTCTGGACCCCCGGCATACGCAGAGCAGGACTGCAAACCCCATTTGGGGGTACAATGTTGGCTACAGAAAATCTAAACATTACAGACCACCCCAGTCTCTGCCTTCCCTTACTCACCACTGCGAGAACAAAAAGGCAGAAGCTGAAGTTTCTGTCCCCAACACGGGACAATCTAGGCAGGCAGATAAAGCATATTTCACAGTAATTAGAAACCAAGAGTATCTGTGAAAGGCTAAATTTTGCATCGACCACAAGTCAAACCTAAGACAGTAGAAAAATAAAGAGTGCTGTGCGTGGCAGACAACAAATGCGAATGCAGCAGAAAAATGGACCATAGAAGAGCTGTTCGCTCGAGGGGGAGCCCTGCACTGAGCTGGAAGGTGCGACAGGTGTGTAGCCAATGTGGGGTGGGGTGGGGTGGGGTGGGGTGGAAGGGAAGGACGCGGTACCTAGAAGGACGGGGTAGCAGGGCAAAACAGCTGAATGATTACATGTCCACGGCATCACTTTTATACTGAGACGCCAGCAGACACCAACGGGACACCTCCACCAAGTCATTCAGGCTATTTGGTCTTCCGTTTCACCATCCATTCCAGACGGGAATCAACCCATCAGCTGTCTCATAATACATAATTGTAAACCAGAGTTGTTATTGTCTAGCACGTAAAGTCATTCGTTTGGGGGATCAAAAGTCTCGAGGACACTATAGAAAGTTTCTAGGGTTTAACACCAGGGGATATTGTCAACATTGATAATAGTGTGGCTAATAATACAGTTACTGACATGACCAAGCAATACTGTCACCTGGGTGCCTTTCTTCCTGTCCTCTACACTGTTCCCACTATCACGTATCACAGGTATCAACATGGATAGAGATGAAAAGCTTCATTCTGCCACGATTAAGTAACAATTCATAGCACGTAACTTCAAGAGTAAAAGCACAGTAATGGCAGATGGGGACGCGAAAGGCTTTCTAGTTATTCTTCAAAATTTGGAATCCAGCAGGTCTTACGCTCCTGGAAATTTGACAAAGCAGAAACCCCATTATCCCATATGGAAAGCGAATTGCTTTCCTCTTTTAGATAATTGTTCTTAGACTGTCTGCACCTCACTTTGAGCATAGTGATGGTGAGCTACAAACTGGTCTCCCCTTGCGTGTTGGAACCCTAGACACGTGAGAGCCCCAGGAAGCCCACGCTAACACCCCTCCACCTCAGGAGCAGATGTGCACTTTAAAAAAACAGATGGTTTTTCCCTGACTGATATGGCTCAGTGGGTTGAGCATCATCTCACGAAGTAAAAGATCGCCAGTTCGATTCCTAGTCAGGGCACATGCCTGGGTTAGGGACCGGTCCCAGGTTGGGATGTGTGCGAGAGGCAAGTGATCAATGTTTCTCTCTCACATCAGTGTTTCTCTCTCTCTTCCTCCCTTCCTCTCTCTCTGAATAAATAAATAAATAAATAAATAAATAAATAAATAAATAAATAAATAAAATCTTTAAAAATAGTTGGTTTTCCCCCCATTCGTTCCCCCTATTTTAAGGAACAAATCTGATGAACAGATCTTCCTCAATGGTCTCAATAGTTTTTCCCTAGTCTAAATAACCAAAGTCAGAGCTGCATGGGCAGAGGGACGGGGAAGGAAATAACTGTGATCAGAATGAGACAGAGCCGAATCCCTCTTCATTCGGAGAAGGAGCTTCTCTAGAGCTCATGTGGTGGCTGTTTTGTCCTAGACGAATTTCTGAAACTTCCCGATACTTTTCTTCTTCCTGTCTCCATGTTCCGCAGACACACCAAATTCCAACAGGCTTTAGGGAAGAGGTGGTGCCCCCAAAAACCACTCAAAGAAACACCTATTTTGACGGACGCGGTGAGCGTTCACAATGAAACGGGGTCTGGTGGGTAACAGAGACAAAAGCCAAACTCGCTTCCTATTTCGTCCACTGCCTGGGCTGACCCATGAATTGCGGTCTCACAGTTTTGTTCTACACGAGGACGTCTTTACTCTGGCTAGTAAAACAGACTGACCACTCTTCCAACATTTATCCTCAAGCATTAGTTTGGTAGGTACAGTTACAAGCGAACCGTGGTAAGAAAAAGGGATGAGAGGGGTTTCTCAGTCCTTGTTTAGAAACTCCTTCAGATGGCTGACCAGGCAGGTCTCCTGTCTGTGCAAGACACCAGGTTATCATTAAAATCTGGGAGCATGCTGCCTGGCCTGTATTGGCTCAGCTCTTCATCTGCAGTTATTCGTTCATTGGATGTCACATTGAACCTAAGCAGCTGCCCCCATGACCCCAGCCGTCTGTCTTCTGTTCTCCCAGTACCTTATAATCTCACCTTGTAGCTCTACACTGGAAAACAAATTTGTGGGACAAACTTTCAGTTGTGCAGACTTTTAAATTGTACTAATTTTAATTAACTCATTTCTTTGTTTGAGAGAGAGGAAGAAAGAAAAATAGAGAGAACCATTGATTTGTTCTTCCACTCATCTACACATTCATTGGTTGATTCTTGTATGTGCCCTGACTGGGGATTGAACCCATGACTTTGGTGTATTGGGAACATGCTCTAAACAACTGAGCTACGTAGCCAGGGCCTAAGTGTAGAAGAAGAGGTAGAGGAAAGGATTAGAGAAGAAGGTCTGTTGATAAAAATATAAATGAGCAGCCCTGGCTGGTATAGTTCAGTGGATTGAGCACGGGCCTGTGAAGCAAAGGGTCGCTGGTTCAATTCCCTGTCAGAGCACACGCCTGGGTTGCAGGCTAAGTCACCAGTAGGGAACACATGAGAGGCAACCACGCATTGATGTTTCTCTCCCACTTTCTCCTTCCATTCTCCCGCTCTAAAAATAAATAAATAAAATATTTACAAAAAAGTAAGTGAGCAAAACAGGCAGAGGAATGTTGAAGTGTGACTCAAAAATGACGACAGTGTCCCTGGAGCTGGGGTCAGCAGTCACGCTCCTCTGTGACGGATTTGAAGGCACCCAGGCCACGGTTCTCACCAATCTGTCTCCAGCACAAGCAGCCAGCCTCCTCTGAAGATGGACGTGGTCCTGCCAGGCTGGGTGACGTTTCTCAGCCCCTTTACGCCTTGGCGCCGAGCCAGGGCTCTGTGAATAACACGCTACGGGTCAGAGGTGCATGACCACAAGAAAGTCATCCAATGAGAAACGAGATGTCACAAATGATATTAACACCAAAAGGGACACTTGATCTTGAGAAAGTTCAAATGATCCTTGAAGCCAAATAGAATTTCCTTTGAGGTAGATCCAACTTTGACGTCGGCCAAAAGCAGTTTAACTTCAGTTGGGCGGAAGACTTTTGCATTTAACTCAGGAGCGAGAAGACACCTTCTGGAAAGACTTAACCCTCAAAAAAGACAAATCAGCAGCCAAAGTTTAACTGTGGGTTCTGTAAACAAGAATATAAATATTCTCCCAATATTTATCAACAGAGTTCCAGGAATAACCCAGGAAAATTGAGTAATGTGTGTTTGCTGTTTTTCTGACTGATCGCCACTTTTGCTTTTTATCTCAGCAACATCTACATCACCGTTTTTTTTCTTTTTCTTTTTAGATCTGCCGATGTGCATTTAATCATCAAAGGACTGGAGATGTCGGGCTTTGATTTTGTAATGTTTCTAACACTGTGTCTGTTAAATATCAACAGAAAAGGAAAAAGTCTTGGCAGAACAGCAGAAGTGATGTACACTCGATGATCAGATGGATGGAAATATTATTCATGGCACATGGCCTGGCCCAGGCTCCAGCTGTTTCCACGGCTTGGGCTTCATTGGCCTCCCACTCCTCTGCTGCCTCACGTGCTGAAGGACCGTCTGGACTGGGAGCACTTCCCAAAGCCTGGCTGGAGGGCAGAACTGTGCGGATCTGCAGCGGCGGGGACCACTTACCTTTCAAAATATCTACACATATGCTTCCCACCTTGTCTCTAGTAGGATGATCCATTTCGGTCATGAAGTGCACTTTAGGCACTGCCATTGGGTATGTTTCTAGAAGAAATAGTTCAAGTTTAAAAGCCCCTCCCTCAAAGGGGGAATCCTGGGGGCCAGCAATGACCCCATGAAAATGACCAGCATTGCTCCCATCTGGTTCTGCTTTAATGCCAGGAACTGGTTCTGCCAGCAAACGCTGGGTTTCCTTGGTAATCCCATGGAGCAGCCTGGCCATCTTGGCAGATCCCAAATTCAGCCTCCAATCAAGTCCCTGGCTCCACTCAGCTCACCTGTTTCTTTTTTATGTTAAAGATTAATCACTACTGAGGCATGAACAGATCAAAACATGACTCAAGAACAACTCAGAGCCCCAGAGCCAATAAATGTAAGCAATCAAGAAATTGCCAAACTTTCAGATGCACAGTTCAAAACACTGGTGATCAGGATGCTCACAGAACTGGTTGATTTTAGTCACAAATTAGAGGAACATATGAAGGCTAAACTAATTGAAATGAATGGAAATGCACAGGAAACTGGGACTCAAATCAAAGGAGTGGACCAGAAGGAGAAAAAAAATGACCAAATAGAAAAAGATGAAGAAACAAGAATTCGAAAAAATGAGGAGAGGCTTAGGAACCTCCAGGACACCTTTAAACGTTCCAACATCAGAATTATAGGGGTACCAGAAGGGGAAGAGGAACAGCCACGAGTGGAAAACTTATTTGAACAAATAATAAAGGAGAATTTCCCCAGTCTGGCAAAGGAAATAGACTTCCAGGAAATCCAGAAAGCTCAAAGAGTCCCAAAGAAGTTGGACCCAAGAAGAAACACACCAAGGCACATCATCATTACATTAGCCAAGATTCAAATGAAAGAATTCTAGAAGCAGCAAGAGATAAGGGGACAGTCACCTACAAAGGAGTTCCCATCAGACTGTCAGCTGATTTCTCAAAAGAGACCTTACAGGCAAGAAGGGGCTGGAAAGAAGCATTCCAAGTCATGAAATCCAAAGACCTACATCCAAGATTGCTCTATCCAGCAAAGCTTTCATTTAGAATGGAAGGACAGATAAAGTGCTTCTCAGATAAGATCAAATTCAAGGAGTTCGTCATCACCAAGCCCTTATTATATGAAATGTTAAAGGGACTTACCTAAGAAAAAGAAGATAAAGAAGAAGATGAACAGTGAAAGGACAGCAAACTCACAGTTACTAAGAACCACACCTAAAACAAAAGCAAACTAAGAGGACAGCTAGATCAGGAGCAGAACCATAGAAATGAAGATCACATGCAGGGTTAGCAACAGGGGAGTGGGAGGAGAAGGGGGGAGAAGGTATAGAGAATAAGTAGCATAGACAGTAGGTAGAAAAGAGGTAGAGGGGAGGGGAAGAATAGTATGGGAAATATAGAATCTAAAGAACTTGAGACACATGGTCATAAACTCAAGGGGGAGAATGGCAGGGGAGGGGTATGCAGGGTGGAGGGGAATGAAGGGGGGAAATAGGACAACTGTAATGGCATTATCAATAAAATATATTTTAAAAAATAATTTAAAACTTTCGTAGAACAACAACAACAAAAAGATTAATCATTACTTCTGCACCTTTAAATCACCAAGAGGATTTCTTCATAAAATAAAATTAATTTTCTCATAATTCTGGGGGCTGAAAGTCTAAGGTCAAGGTGATGGCTAATTTGATTCCTAGTGAGGGTGCTCTTCCTGGCTTGCAGGTGGCCTGCTACTTGTCCTGTGTACTCCCATGGCAGAGAGAAAGAAGGGGCTCTAGTCTCTTCTTACAGGGACACCGACCGCATCCCGCATGCCCACCTTCACGAGTTCACCTAAATCTAATTACCTCCAAAACATCTCCCCTCCAAATCCAGCAGAGTGCTTCACGAGCACACTGGGGATGACTTCAATATGCAAATTTAGGGGAGACACAAACACTCAGTCCACCACCCCCAGAAATGACCTCAGTCATCCATGTGCTCAACATATACCTCCACTTGCGTCCTGCTCCTGGTGGCTGGCTGGTTTCTCCGTGTTAACTCTCCGTCCCTTGCTACAATGGGGTCCCTGTCCTAGACGGCCCAGGCCCCAAAAGTCTGGTGGTGGCAATCATATCTGACCTTCTTGGAGTCTGGTGCTGGGTGCCCATCCCTGTGTGCTAACCACTGTTGGTTCTGGGTGAGCACTGGAAAAAACATGGCGCCCCCCCCATCCCCCTACTTGCTCAGTTTATTTCTGAGCAAGCTTATTTCATGCAAATAACTCGCCCCAGAGGGTGCCTCTGATATCGGCCGCTGCGCTCTTTCCTCGTTCCTTGGCAGGTCATATCCGTGGACTCGGCATGCCCTCTGGCCCTGCCTTCCCCACATTCCCGCAAGCTGACCACAAGCCTCACATCCAAGCCCTGAGCAATTCAACGCATCTCCAAAGAAATGCGGGTTTGATTTAAGAATTGCTCCATAAAACAAGTCTGGGTCATCCCACAGACTTTGAAGAACACACATGCTTGGTAAAGGTTTGTGTGGTCATAATTTCTTTAAGATTTTATTTATTAATTTTAGAGAGAGGGGAAGGGAGGGAAAAAGAGAGGGAGCGAAACATCCATGTGTGAGAGAAACACCAATCAGCTGCCTCTTGCACACCCCTCACCAGGGACCTGGCCTGCAAACCAGGCTTGTGCCCTGACGGGATCAAATCGGTGACCTTTCCCTTTGCAGGACGATGCCCCACCCACCGAGCCACACCAGTCAGGGCAAGTATGGTCTCTTTCAAAGGAGGAAAGAGATGCCCTTGGATGACCCTTTCCAGAGAATGAAGAGGTATGTCAGCTCCACAGGGTGATTTAGTCTCTCATCCACATCACCCCCAAGTTCTTCGTGGTCCACTCTCACTAGGAACTCACACAACGGCACAAGTGGCCTGTGCCCATGGCGTGCCTGGTTCACAACCATGGCTTATTTTTATACATTTCCTTTGCTGTAGCTGTTTTAGGGGGAAACAAACACAAGAAGAAGAGCAGCAACACTGGCCAACACTGGCTGTCACTGGCCTGACAGATGGATTTAACTTTGATCACAGAGTGATAGAAATTTAGGCCACAAACATATAAATAGACAAGCATCCGATCAACTTGTGGATTTCCTTTATCCTCTCAGCTATAGTGACCTCGGTTCCAAGACCACTGGAGAGCCACAGGTCCCGGGTACTCCTTTGTCACCGAGTACCCGTGAAGATCAGACCCCTAACCACAACTCCGTGAGAAGCTAATCAAGGGAGGGGAGCGTCGAGTCAGAAGGCTCAGGGATGCTCTCTGCACCTCCGGTTGCTGAGAGTCACGTAAGTGCCCTAAACCCAACCTGGGAGCTGAGTCGGAGGCCTCGATGGCCAGAGGAACCCGCGAGCAGATCCCAGAAAGCGCCTGCTCTGCTCGCCATGAGCTAAAGTGACATGATCCGGGCTCACCAGTGATGCGAAGGGAGCAGGTGGGGGTGGGAAAGGGGAATTCATGGAGTGGTGAAGGCGATGAAATTCCACATGGTAATTACCACGGCATCACAACCGATAAACATGTACGGAGTGGCCACTCACCGGGGTAAGAAACTAGGATGGTTACTTTATTTCAGATTATTATTATCTTTCATTTAATGATTTTTCAAGTACAGTTTTCTGTCTTTTACTCCCATCCCAGCCCACCCCACCCTGTGCTCCCCACCTCCCTCCCATTTCCACCCCCTTAGCTGTTGTCCATGTGTCCTTTACACTAGTTCCTCTAAATCCCTCCCCTTTTTCCCCTGAAATCCCCTCCTCTCTCCCCTCTGGTTGCTGTCCCCCTGTTCTCTATTTCAGTGTCTTTGGTTATATTTTGCTTGCTCGTTCGTTTTGTTGTTTAGCTTCCTGTTAAGGTGAGATCATATGGTATTTGTCTTTCACCGCCTGACTTATTTCACTCAGCATAATGCTCTCCAGTTCCATCCATGTTGTTGCAAAGGGTAGGAGCTCCTTCTTTCTTGCCGCTGCATAGAATTCCATTGTGTATATGTACCATAATTTTTTTATCCATTCATTTACTGACAGGCCTTAAAAATATTTCTCTCAGTCCATCTACTATACAAGGTAGCCCAAAAGTAGGTTTACAGTTGTTCTTTTGAAAAATAATACAAGAATGAATAAATGATAATACAGAAATGAACTTGGCATTGCATGTACTCACAGCTGTGAATCTACTTTCGTCCCACCCTGTACACATGGGTCCAAAGACCGCAGAGACTCCTGGGCCAGTAGGACGAAGGAAACAGAGTAACATTAATGGGACATACTGACATTACCAAGGATGACTATTGGAAGTAAGTCACTGGTTCCTATTGGAAAATTCAAGGACCAAATTAGCTTCTTATAAGACCGGGTCACAGTGGAAGCCGCCAATTTAGGGGATTCCTCGTGAAGTCTAGGAGACCGTGGGATAATACAGGCAAAGCCTTCATCCCATCTTTGTGTGGCCGCTGCCCGTGCTCAGAAGCAGAGGGTCAGTCCTTATAAATCTGCCTTCCAAGGCTGAAGGTTAAGACCACCAACCTGTCTCTGAAACTTCACCAGCCAGTCATGAGGGTTTAAGTGCAACCACAGAAGAGCAAACGATATTCTCTGTTTTCCAACACGATCCTCGGACAACTCACCTGGCATAAAGACTAGCAGGCTGCTGAGTGTTCAAGGCTGGGCCCCAGGGAGGGGCCCCACAGGAGAGCCACTGCAAATGGGGGGGTGGTGCTTATGGAGGCCACGCTCCTGGGCTTCTTTGTCCACTTTTCCCAGTTAGATTTGAGGCGCAGAAAACCCAAATGGAAAAACCACAGGGGAAGAGCCACAGGGACTAAGGGGAAAAAAGCCAAAAAGACAAAAGGCAGAGTTTCCAGAAAAATGTGGCCGTTGAAAATGAGACTGAGATATGGACTTTGAATTTTTCAGATTTAAAAAACAATCATACTCTAAATGTTGCCAACTTGACACCGTGCCTGTACCGTCCCTGTGTCAAAGTCTTTGTGACAGATGGCAAAGAGTAAAATGACCCCAAAATGTCAATTCTTGTTCCCTCTAATGAACAGAAGCTTTCAAAAACATACAAAAGATACTGAGAACCCACATTCCATAGGAATCCAGCAACAGTACTTTCCACTTTCCCCGGAGTTCTAATTCTTCCATAAAATACAGAAGGTTTTAAGTAAGATATTCTCTTTTGCCTTTTGAGTTGTTTTTTGGGAGGAAAGAGGATGGGACAGGCAGCCTTGAGGGAGCTCTCTATCTCAGAAGCAACCCCTCTCCCCAGGTTTGGAGGGCCCCAGAATTTATATTTCAACCTAATATGGGGGTATATTCACGTTTGTGTTGCCCCCTTTTATGCAAATAGGGCAATCTAAACCCATGCTCTGCACCTTATACTGTCCCTTTAATATACTGAGTATATTGTTCTGTTTTTGTTGTTTCACTTATTCATCCCACAAATACCTATCGAACACCCACTATTTGCAAGCCACTGACCCAGGCCCTCCGTACATAACGCCCTTGCTCTGAGAGGGCCTATGTTTAGTGAAGAGAATCATATAAAAAAATCAATGTCTTTTTATACACCAATAATGAGTTATCAGAAAAGGAAATTAAGAAAAACAACCCCATTTACAATTACATTAAAAAAAAATAAAATGCCTGGCTGTGTGGCTCAGTTGGTTAGAGCACCATCCTGTACACCAACAGGTTGTGGGTTCAGTCCCCGGTCGGGGTGTGTGTGGGAGGCAACTGATCAATGTTTCTCTCTCTCTCTCACTCCCTCTCTCCCGCCTTTCTCTCCCCCTAAAATTGATAAACAAACCCTTGGCTGAGGATTAAAAAGTAATATTAAAGCACAATACAAATAAAATAAAATACCTAGGAATAAATTTAACCAAAGAAGTAAAAGGCCTGCATTTGGAAGATTGTAAGATACTGAAGAGAAACACTGAAAAAGATACAAATAAATGGAAGCATGTACCACGTTCAAGGAAAGGAAGAATTAGCGTTGCTAATGTGTCCATATTACCTAAAGCGATCTCTAGATTCAATGCAATTCCTATGAAGATATCAACGGTGTATTTCAGAGAACTAGAACAGATATTCCGAAAATTTATATGAAACCACAAAAGACCCCAAACAGCAACAGCAATTTCAAGAAAGAAGAACAAAGTTAGAAGAATCAGGCTAAAGTACACTACAAGGCCATAGTAATCAAAACAGCATGGTACTGGCTTCAAAACAGGTGTAGATCAATGGAATCGAATGGAGGGCCCAGAACTAAACCCGTGCCTTTATGGTCAACTAATGTTTGACAGAGGAGGCAAATACAATCAATGGCATAAAGAGAGTCTAGTCAGTAAATGGTGCTGGGAAAATGGAAGTGATAGATGCAAAAAACGAAACTAGACTACTTCTTATACCACGCCCGAGAATAAATACGAAATGCATTAAAGATTTAAATGTTAGACTTGACACCATAAAAACCCTAGAAGAAAACCGAGGCAGTAAAATCTTGGGCATTTCTCATAGTTAATATTTTTTCTGACATATCTCTCAGTCAAGGAAGCGAAAGAAGAGGTCAATAAATGGGACTTCATCAAACTAAAAACTATTTGCACAGCAAAGGAAACTATCAACAAAATGTAAAGACAACCCACTGAATGGGAAAATATATTTGCC
Organism: Artibeus jamaicensis; assembly: GCF_021234435.1. NCBI lineage: Eukaryota > Metazoa > Chordata > Mammalia > Chiroptera > Phyllostomidae > Artibeus > Artibeus jamaicensis. The sequence goes on along the minus strand of NW_026522054.1, from coordinate 5,577,412 downwards.
AATGATACATCTGATAAGGGATTAATATCCAAAATTTATTAAGAACTTATATAACTTAATACCAAAAAAATCCAACTGAAAAATGAGCAAAGGACCTGAATAAACCCTTCTCCAAAGTGTTATAAGAAACACAGAAATCAGATAGCTAGAGCACAACAGCTTGTAGAATAGTGAGATTTGTTTAATGGGTGTGATCCTCCCCTTTCTCTTTATCAGAGATTTTTATCTATTTCTTGAAACATTTCTATACGTGTTTTACTGTATTTTAATTTTGCTATTGAAACTAAAGTAAACACAGTAATTAAATAAATGAGGACATTAATCCAAGTTCTTTGGTGGGGAAAGCTTTAAATCCACAGCAAATTTCAAAATCCCAACACCAAAGTTCTTCAAATAAATACATACACTTGCCCTTCTAGAATGGGACCACAAGAGGGTTGCTTAGGGTGGGCGCTCTGGGGAGTCTGGGCCCCTCAGAGAGCCGATAGCAGATGCCCACAGCCAAGGATGTCTGGACAGAGTATCTACATACTGGATTGCTAAATGCACAAAGCAAGATGGGAAGAGCTGATGGGCAGAGACAAACACTAATAGGCACCTGAGAACACCACTGAATACGAAGTGCTGAAGCAGGAAAATGAAAGACAGAGGAGAGTGCATTTGGACTAGTACGAAGCTCAAGCAAAAGGACCTAAGGAGGTTTTGATGTTATTCCCATGTCCACCTTAGCAGGAGGGCATTTAAAGTTTCAGTTAGAGCTAACAACCTGAACTAGACCACTTCTCTCCAACCCCCCTCAGCATCTCTCCAGAGACCTCATCCATCTTGAACCTATTTCATTTCTGGGTTATCTGACTGATTAGTTTTTTATTCTAGGCCTTCCATCTGGCACATTGATTTTACAATCAACGTTATGCCTAATCAGCAGCAACGTCAGAGGATGCCCTCCATCCATCACCCCATATAGACTCGCTCTGGGTCTTCTCACCAAATGGGACCAGTCCAGCATCCATCATGAGTCACCTGTACCAGTGAGGCCGGCCAATGGTATGGAAACTTAAACCAAGTCTGTATTTGCTTATTTTCAGCTTTGTGCTTCCTTTAGCCCATCAATCCCAGTTCCTTCACAGGCGACCAAAGAAAAATGAATGAGAGAGACTATTCTTCTATGTTATGTTGTTATGAGCAAGTTATCATTGTAATGCTCTTGACACGATATTCAAGGAGAAACTCAAGGACACCAGCACATTCCATTCCCTAAAATTGTCACCACGATATCCCCTTTCTTGCCAATCAGAATTTCCCCACCCTAATTAATATAATTACTCACCCCCTTATTCTACATGGTGTTATTTTTGAGAAGAGCAGGTCTCCTATCTACCCACTGTCCTCCACGTCTTCCCATCCGTCTTATCCACGTGGCTACAGGTGATCAATTATTAAGAAAACTGCCCTGCAGCTACTAGTCACTTCCCAGCTGTAACCATTTGTCCTCTACACGTCACCTTCAAACTTATAAAACCCATGGACAAATGGCTACGTAGAATCTCCACCTTCTCAGGGGCATAATCAAAAAACCGCTTTTTACCTTAAGCCTCTACATCCTTCCCAGACACACCACGTCGCCACTCACGTCTAAATACCTTATTGGAGTTTGGGTAACAAGCTATAGAAGTCATCCGCTATACATTCCGACTGTCAGACTTTTCTTCCTTGACGTACGTCATTTTTTTACTCACTTTGGGACACACAGGTCCTGACCCATTTTGAGGCACAGGTAATGTAGGAGTTGCAGTCGGGACTTGCACCCACTTTTCTTGAGCTACTTGCTTCAAGGACCAGCGTCTTTCCTTTTCTTTTGCATGTTTCACATCAATTAGTGGCCATTGCAGATGAATTTCCCATCCACCTCGTCTCCTACTTTGATTTCTTTCCCATTTTTGACCCACTGTCCTGTCCTCCATGGTCACCAGCTTAGTCAGACATTTTAATTTAGATGCACATTAATGTGATTATCACAATGACCCAGTGGAGGCAAGAACACCGTAATTCATACCTTATGTTCCCACTCTGCAGCAGTTGTTAAAGAATTAGAACCAATACTGTCTAAAAATCCCATGATAACGTGGGTAACACAGTGATTTCACTCTTGTTCCATAACCTGAGAAAGTGGAGTTACCCAGAGTGGGAAGGTATGAATTACGGTGCGGGTATGTACATTGGGTTCCGATTTCCACATGAGGGTGGGGGTGGGGAGGGGCTTCCCCCCATACGTACACACAACACCAAGTAGCTCTCTGACGCTACCTGGGTGTCAAGAATTCAGCTCAGTTCTGACACTGTCTACCCGAGAGGGCGTCAGATGCCACAGGCTAAGGGTTCATCCTGCAAGCCGGCCCCACCCATGAGCTTCATATGCCAGTCACAAGCCCAGGTTGTCACCAGTACCCCTGACCAACTGGCTATAAGTCACAGGTGACTGCCCTCTCTGAGTTCAATTAAGTAGCCAGAATGGCTCACAGAACTCAGGGAAACAGGTCCCTTGCTCAGTGACTGATTTATTGTGAAAGGGTATTAGCTCAGGAGCAGCCAGAGGAAGAGATAAGGAGCGTGAGGGAGGTGGGAAGGGGCCAGGGGCTCTTGTGCCCTCTCCATGGGCACCACTGTCCTGCATCTCCACGTGGTCCCCATCCCCAAAGCTCTCTGACCCCATCTTCTTGGGCTTCTCACCGAGGCTTCATTACACAGGCACGATTGATTAGGTCATTGCCCACTGGTGATTGGGATGGGTCCAGCCCCCAGCCCCTCTCCCCTCCCCAGAGGTCAGGGGGTGGGACTGGCCGTTCCCGTCTTCTAATCATACAGATGGTTCTCTTGGCATTCGGTCCCCATCCTTAGGTGCGCTCCAAAAGTCACCTCACTAACAAAACAAAAGACACTCTACTGCTCTCACTGCTTAGGAAATTCCAAGGGTTTTAGGAGCTCTGTGCCAGGAATGGGACACAGACCAAACACATACATCCTGTTACAAATCACAGGACCACAGAACTGGTGATGTCAAAAAGAAGGACCAGACCTTGGGAGCAGGTCGAATGTGGGGAAGGGAGAGACTTGGTGAAGACTGGGAGTTTTAGAGACTGCATCATGGAAGGTTTGGCCTGGCTTCTCTTCAGGCTAAGATGGCTGTGTGATGAGGGGGTTTAAGGAGTTGGGGTTCTGCCTCTGCTCCCACCCTGGCGCTGCCTCTTACTAGCTGTGTGTCCTTAGGAAGTTACTTAACTTCTCTGAGCGGTACCTCAGTGCAATCGGGATAGTGGTGATGATGATACTAATGCCGTTATCTGTCTAAAAGGAGAGATGAAGATTACTAACATGTTTAAAACACTTGGTAAATAGCACATATATCCTACATATTTACAAAACATTATTTGAAAATATCTAGACATTTCATTTGCTTTGGAATAGAGTTGTGTGTCATAATGGAGTTTGGATTTCATTATTTGCATGCCTTTAAAATTTGTAATTAAGACCAAAAAAGCCACCAGAAGCTATTTGGTAGGACACCCAGCAAGTGCTGAGGGGCTCCGGACTTGAACGAGGTCAAGGAGAGGGCCGCAGGCACAGGGAATGTCTTCCCTCTGGGACGAGAAAACCCACCACATTGGGACGGGGCAGCTTCCTCTGAAGGAAACTCTGATCTGTAGACTCCCTCCCCTCACGACCAGAGACTGGCTTGTGAACCCACTGCTTTCTGGACAGAGTTCTCATGCAAAGGAAAGCTGGCTGGTCGGATGTCTTCCCTACAAAAGTGTTATCATTTCAGTGTTTGTAGTTGGAAGAACTCGTGTAGACCAAAGCTTCGGTACAACTGGGTCATTCCCCACCCTCCCCGCCCCCGGCCCATTCTCTAAATAGTAATTAATCAAAATAACCAGAGGATGGTGGGGGTGAAAGCAGCTTGCAGTCACACCCTCCCATTTTAGTCACCCTCTCAGCTCCCAGGGCCCCTGCCCCCGACTCGGAGGGAGAGTGGGCTCCTTGGAAGTCTGTGTACTTTCCCAGCAGGCTGTGCTGTTGCCCGTAAGCAATGTTATCCCCTGACCCTGACTGGCCCCTCGCAGTCTCCTGACCACCATGTGAGACTGTCACTGTGCTTCCACTGCTGGCAGGGACTCCATCTGCACTTCAGCCCCTCGCTTTTTAATCCTTCATGGAATGTTCTCAGGCTGCTCAAGAAGAGAATGATTACGCCCCAAGAAACCAGCCAAGACATTTCCAAGCACTGAGGAGCCCCATGTAATCTTCAGGATGGATGGGTCGGTTTTCACCCATCCTGCTGGTTCAGAAGTGCCTGTCGTGTGACTTCTGCGCAGGTCAGAGGGGCTTCTATGGTGGAAGGAGTGGCAAATGGTACTGGACTTCGGGGGGGGGGGATCTGACCCTCATCTTTCCAGCTTTATTCCTGGGGTCTGTTCGCTTATGACTGACAACCTCAGGTGGGTGACAAGGGCGGGGAGTGAACAGAAATGGTCTCATAAATCGGCTCTACTGCCCCCATTTTTGAGGCACGAGAAAGGCAGACCGACTTCTATAAATTCCCACGTGCCCCCCTCCCAGTGCTCCCTTCATTCATCCGGATTATGAACGGAATAATCATTTCCCACACATCAGCTGTGCAGTCAAATAAGTGTATTTCAGGCATTCTCTCTATATAGTAATAGGTTTTATTTTCTCCTAAATGTTATGTAATATTATTACCAATGTCCTTCATCCTGAATTTCTTAAAGAAAACATGTAGGGACTTTACAGTTAGACCAGGTCACCGCCACCTCCCTTTACCCTGAGTGATGAAAAGAAGTCACACAGGGAGCAGAGACGGTGAACTAAGCCCACAGTCATTTCCAAGGCCAAGTCCAACCTCCTGTCTCCATGGAGACAAGTGTTTACTTTGCCCCTTGCATCCAACAAACTTCCCCCCAACAAAGCCACACAACATGCTCTGGTGCAGTGTGGGCTCTTGTCATCCCTGCCTGCATAAAGGGGAAAAACCACTTGGAAGTTTGCTATAGTAACACTGAATGCCTCCAGTCAGCAGCGAGGCTCACAGACTGTTACAATTCACTCGTCAGAACAGAAAGTGGCTTCAGTACGAACGGGCTTGTACCCACACATGCAAATACCAAGAAAGCAGGCAAGCACTTCTCTGGAGAAGTCTCCCGAGAATGACAACGACATCCAGACAAAAGCATGCACTTCAGAGACAGCTCTCATCGGGGCTCACATCTGCGGTCACGGTCAGATGGTCCCTTCCCTGGCAGAGCCCAGCAAACAGGCCCTCTCAATTACAAGGTGGCATTACCCCTGACACAGAAGGGATCGTTTTTTCCAAATCAGTGTGCTGGTCCCAAGGGTGTTCCTGCCCTTCTAGTGCAAAGCTGACAGCGCCCCAGAGCTCAGGTGACTGCCAGTTTCATGCCACTCACAGCCACAGTCATCAGCGCCTGCTAAGTATTCAGTCTCCGGTAACAAAGTAGGTCTGGGGAAAGCCGGAGGTTCTTACCATTGTGCTGTGACCTTCTCTCCCCGTGGAGCCGGGCAGCGTGGGGCTGCTGCTGCTGGTCTCTGTTCCCAAAGCCACCGGAGTCTTTGGCGGCAGAGGTGGTTTCGCGTGGTGCAAAGGGATCACCACCGGTTGTATTTCCGTCCCTCAGTGGCTGGCCTGGATGCCTTGGCCGTCAGCCACGCCGAGCAGGAACGCTGCAGCTTGCCTTTCGGAATTTCCCCAGGGAACGTGCTCTTCAGAAGGTGGGCCCCTCACTGAGCGTTTTAGCGAGAACACGGAGGGCTGCTACGTTCAGTCACCTTTCTCCCTCTTTGCCTTTTCAACCGAGTTGGGCTTCGCTGCTCGTGGAATGAAATGACGGCCAGAGGTCCCGCTGACCCAGGAGATGCAGGCACCCCGCCGACCTCCAACCTGGCCAGACTTGGCTGCTATGCCACTCAGAGAAGAGAATCCTTTCTAGAAGGAGCGAAAGCAAGAGGGGAAAGCCGCGGAGAACTCCAGGTTGCGGCAGCTCGGTGATGGGTGGGAGTCTGCTGAGCGCTCTGGGGAACAAACATCAGACCTATATTTGAACCACGTGGAGTCAATGTCCAGCAGCAGTGAGCAAGGAGCTTCCTTGCTCATCCGAGGAGCCACTGGGGCACAGCCTGGTCTTGAAGAACAAACCAAGTTCAGGTGTGGCAACCCCACCTGCTGGGACTCTTTGAATCCAGCTGGGTTGTATCACACAGTTAATTAAACTATCACTGTTGCGCTCATTGTTTTCCCTATGCTTTGTCAACATTTTATTGCTTAAAAATTTTATCTCAGAGGATTCGCTCACACAACTTACACGTGGTCTAGTGGGGGCAACAAGCGAAGCTCAGGCCAGGACTCTTTGAAATAATGGCACACAGTCTGGGCTGGTGGCTTAGTTGGTTGGAGCGTCATCTCGTACACCAAACGATTGCAGGCTGGATCCCCGTCAGGGCACCTGCCTAGGTGGTGGGTTCAACCCCTGGTCGAGCCACATACAGGAGGGAACCAACTGATGTTTCTTTCTCTGCCCCACCCCCCACAAATCAATAAACATATCCTCAGGCGAGGACTAAAAACTAACAACAAAAAGCAAAGTCAAATGACAGTATACAAAAGCAAAGCATCTGTCAGTCGCCAGCTGTTCACCGGCCTTCGCTTCTCCACTTATTGAAAATTCCAGCAGGTCGTTCATGGCGTGTATTTCGGTCACTTCACGCCTAGCACAGCATCCGAGCCCCTGTAGGGTAGGGATTGGCTCAACTAATTATTTCCCCCAACAGCTGGAAATGGTGCCAGACCCTCCCCCTCAAACTAGCAGAATTCCTTTTCCTGCTGGGTTCCAAGCTTTGGGTGCATTTTTTCATTACTGCTTTTTCCCTTATGAAAAAGGGAAGGTTTGTGTCCCCCAAAACGGTGAGGCCCAAAAAGGCCAGGAAGAGCCTCCAGCGAAGGTAAATGCTGGTTCCCGAGCAAATGCAACCCAACGGTCAAAATTCGTGCTTGGGTAGCCGAGCAAGGGTTCTCCGCCCGACGTGCACAGAAGCCAGTATCGCAGCCCTGCCTTTTGAGAGAAGGAAAGGCTTTGATTTGAGAACGGACGGGAAAGTAGATGAGACAGGCTGCAGATCTGTCTCCCCGGCCCAGGGCTCCGGGCAGGCTGGGACGGGGTAGCGGTTAGGGGTGCCCAGGCTTGCTCACGAGCGGGGTTGCCCAAGTGTTACTCCCAAGTGGCGGATCCAAGGTTCCAACTTTGGTTCCTGGTCTTGTCAGAAGCAGGACGGGAGCAGTTTGAGCTGGCTGCGTGGTTATACTTATGGCCCAGATGTCTGGTTTCTAAGAAGAGTCTGGGGCATGGTTCAGGCCTGAGGGGATCAGGCAGTAGCTGTGAATCCACAGAGACCCAGAAACCACTCACGTTTTCCTCCCCGTAGGCCGTGGTCTTCCGGAGCAGAGAAGTAGAGCTGGCAGGCAAATCAGGTGCCCAGGTGAGGCAACAGAGGCTACGTTCATGGCCAAGAGGTAGCTCGGTGTCTGCACACAGTAGGTTCTCCATGCACATAGTAGGTTCTCCATACTGACTGAGTTCATATAAACCTTTATAGGACTGCCCACAACTCAGGAAGGTCAGACACTGGTCCTCAAGCTGGACAGAGCCCACACTGCCTGGCCCGGGGTCTCAGTGGATGACCCCATGTCTCCGACACTCGGCCATCTTGCTTCAGCTGTCCCCTCACTTGGACTCAAATGGAATGAGGTGGTGCCACTGACTCTGGGGTGACCAGGAAAAGAGTCTCGCCTCCCCACTTCCACCAGCCTTTGTCTTTGTCCGCCATGGGCCCCCCCGGCCGACGTCCCTTCTCTGCTGCTTGCCCTTCCAGGTGTGATGTCCTTTGTTCGTCCATTGAGGACACGCCCCCGGTGGCTACAACCCACAGCGACCTCTCTGCTCCGAGACTGGCCCACAGCTACTTCACATTCCATCACGTCCTGTCGTCCAACGCCCATCGGACATCCCTGCTTTTGTTTTCTTTTTCACTTTTAGGCATCTCTTACCTTCTAACCGAATGGTAGGCCTGTTATTCCTGCGTAAAATGTATGAATGGCATCCTGCTGACTCCAAGATGGAAAGTTAAGATGAAGCACTATAGGGTCCCTGACTCGGTAGCTCAGTTGGTTACAGCGTCATCCCGATATGCCAAAGTTACAGGTTCAATCCCCAGTCAGGACACATGCAAGAATCAACCAATGAGCGCATAAAAAAGTGGAATGACAAAATGATACCATGTCTCTCTCTCTTCTACCTTCCTCTCTCTCTCTAAAATCAATAAAAATTGCTTTTTTAAAAACGACTACTCATCATGGAAATTATGAGTGATCTCTTCAAGTTTCCCCTCCCTGCAAGCTCCTGCCAGGACCCCTGCTTTAGTGACAAGAAGACTGCAGTTCCCCCAAATCTCTGTGCTCCCGCCTGCTCCCTCAGGGGCGCCCCACTTCCTCCCACAGCCTCACTCTCTGGGCCGCTTGCCAGGTCCTCCCCAGGGACCCAGAGGCTGGGGGGCTCTCAACAGCGGTGCCAGGGCCCCGCACACAGACCTAGCGGGTTTTTCAGCTCAGTGCTTTTTCTGCTGGAGCAACACTCACCCAGGGTATTGGCCTTATTCTTCCCCAAGAAAAAACAGACTTTTCCTCAAATAAGTTACCATTGGGCACAACCCACAAGGGAATCTGAAGAAGGATTTCTGAATGCTCCTCTGTCTGTGGACTGAATCCGGATGCTACTGACTTCACGGATCGTTTGGACACTTGAATTCATCACAATTGTTACGTTTCTCAGCCTAATTTGGCCAGAACACACTGAATCACTGAATCACAGCCCCAGACCCACCAGCAAGAAAGCTAAACATTTGTGGAAAGTGAGAAGCAGAAAAAAAGGAAATATTCTATGCAACAGTAGATTGTATATTTTCATTAAAAGTGTGGACATCCAAAAAGCCAGTCCTTTCCTCTTGAATTGCCCAGGCCCCACCCCCCACACACCCTAATAGCTGGCGTGCTGGGTACCACGGGGAAGAATCTCAGACTCACAGGAAAAGGCCCAGTGGCGGTGCGCCCCCACTTTGAGCCCCGCCCCCACTTTGAACCTGGGGCGGTAGGAGGAAACTCTTTCACAAATGTGTACAGATAGCACCTATTTCATGTTTTCTTATAGAACAAATGCACTTGACCTTGTTAGTGAACTCTTCATCGCACCTTTAAATGACATTTAAAACGCATCCGGAAGGCCGACAGGATATGATTTCCTCCCTCCAAAGAGCGCTGATTATTCATCGACTTAGGATTTTACTTCTTGTTATTTAAATTTGTTTGGAATGTATTGGGGTGCCATTGGTTGATAAAATCTCACAGTGTGCAGTTCTATAATATGCTATCTATACATTATATTGTGGGTTCACCACCAAGTCATGTCTTCTTTTGTTCCTGCTTATTCCCCCTTTACTTACCCCCCCACCTCCTTTTCCTCTGGCAATCACCACACTGTTCTTCGTGTCTATGAAGTTTTTTTTCTTCTTAATCCCTTCCTTTTCCCACCCTACCCAGTATTTTAAAATGTTGGTCCTGCATTAATAAAATGCTTATCTGGCGTAGTCAATCTAGTTAATCGAGACTGGAAGCTCCGTGTGGCCACTGGGACACCCGGCCCTCCTGCCACCTCCCAGGGCCCCCCGTGGGCAAGAATCCAGAGGAGAGGAAGACTACAGACTCTTAAAATCCCATGGTGGCAGAATGACGCCCATCCGCCCCCTCAAAAGAGCAGTGACTCCTGCTGGGAACTGTGCCCCTGTCCCTGCTTCTCCGGGCTCCAGTGTTAACCCCCAACCCCACCTCCCATCCTGCCTGGATGCTTTGCTGTTACTGGTTGAGGGTAGCCTCACCCACTCACCCTCGAACGGCTCCATGGTTGCAGCCCCTTCAGGGGAAAGACTCAGAGAGCCCGGCATGGACCAGTGGTCACGGAATCCCTTAGAAGTAACCGCATAGGCCAGATGGTGCTTTCAAATTTAATCTCAAGCAAAGTCTCTCGGTCTAAGAATCACAGAGCATGTAGCAATGCCTTTCAATTCCTAATAACACTTCAAAAGTCTCTGTTTCAGTAGACGGACATTGATGTTGGCACAGGAGACATAAGGTCAAGGTACTGAGAAAAAGGAACCATCACATCCTAAAACCTCCCCCAGATGGCCAAACATTTATATAACGAACCCAGTCACGCAAGGGAAAGTGTGTTTCAGCAGTAAAATATTTACATTAACTTCCATCACGGCAGTACTTGTGAAATCATCCGAGATAGTTTCTAACCGTGAAAAGTGGGTACAGTAGGGAGAGAACTCAGGAGGAATGGAACTCAGGAGAACTCAAGAGGAAAGGTTCTCAGGACAGAACCCAGGGAGGGGCACCAGCAATCCCAGAAGAGAGTCCCTCTGCGGCGTCTAAACAGTTTTGCAGAAGACAGGCAACCTGTTCCAGACGGTCCTGAATTACAGGGACAGCTGACTAGCAGCCCGAGTCTTGGCAGACCACCTCCCTTTATCCTTCCCAGGTCTCTGCTGGACCACCTACTTCTCCATGTCCCCGCGGCGTTCCTGTTCTTCCTTTTCACCACAAGAGGGAGCTGCAGCACAATCAGGGTGGAGCTCTCCAGCCCTCAGAGTGGGAACGATGACCCCCCCCTCCCCAGTTAAAACCACGGGTGGAAGTGCCCCCAACCAAAAAACGATGGGATCCGTCCATTGCTTAAAATAAGCTTTGGAAGCTGCCCTTCAACTGAAACTGCTCCAGTACTACACATACATACCTACGAGCATTTCCTACAACTAATCTTTTCACCTTTTATCTACCTTAATGGCAGGTTTTGTAATAAATTATCTGGAAGACCTCATTGAGATGATAATCCGTTTACCCACCCCAAGCATTCAGACACTGGATTTTTTAATCACAGGAACCCAATGGATTGATTTACACGTGGATTAAAAGCAACGGGCAACTTATCTTCCACTCCCCAGTTCTTTCCACATAAATGATCGCCACAGACAATTTTGTGATGGTGAGTAAGCCATTTAACAAAGTGAACTGTCCTTGCTAACCTTTGGCCAAAGTCACACCTGTACCCATTCCTTGTCTCGGCTCTTAAACGTTCTTTAAAAGTAGGAGCCAAATTCAGTTCTAATTTGCCTCCGAAGAATTCAGCACAAGCCCATTTACAAAAGCAATTATCCCTCAATTTCCAGGTGGTGAGTAGGCGGGGACCCAAAAGGCATCAAACGAATGAGTGATGAGGCCACGGGGAGGCCCACGGTCCCTGCCAGATCGATACAGGAACTCATTTTATATGACGCGTCTGCAGACCTGCTGTGCGCAGTGTCTCAAAATCAAATGCAGCTACAGCCAGGAGTGGAGAAAAGGTGGTACATGTCATAGGAACAGGAGAGTTGTCCCAGAGATGGCCCTTGGGGTCCTGGAGTTCCCCTCTGTCCAGGGCGCTTGTGCCGCAGGATGGGGCTGGAGTGGGGACAACGGGCCCCACTCTCCCCAAGCATGTGCTCCAGAGCAGGAGCCCTAGGAGTCCAGGCATCTGAACTTGAACTTGGCCTTGCAGGTGGGAGGAAGAAACACACTAGGAGTGCGTCCGCTTGGTTTTCCAGCTCCATAGGTGTAGATGCATTAGATTTTGCCCTGGCCCCCACCAATATTGGGGTGGCTTTGCTTCCTTCTCTCCTTATTCCACCTCACGAATCAAAGGTGGGGAGTCTCGGTTTGGTCCGATTCAGTAGCTCCTGCTGGGGTTTCTATGTAAATGACAACGCTGGCAGCCACTGGTCACATGTGGCCATTTAAATTGAAGTTCAAACAAATTTGAAATGCAGTTCCTTACTCACGCTAGCCTGGTCCCCAGTGCTCAGTGGTCCCCTGAGGCTGGTGGCTACAGGATCCGACAACAGACACACGGAACATCTCCATCACTGCACAGTGTTCTAGAGGACAAATCCACAGGTAAGTCTGAAGGGACCCCGCCATTTACTAAACGTTATAAATGGCAGCCTTGCTTTGCTGATGACGGTCCGTATCAGAAACTGCAGACTGGCCACCTGTGGAACGAACGATTTGGGGGGTTTCTGTCACGTTGTAAGCATGGTAGGAATAGTTTCCAACATTTAAAAATCTAGTATTCTGATTTCTTTTTAAAAATAGAAGCTCTGGCCCTGCTGGGCCTGCGTTCCCCACCCCAGAGCACAGCCCCGGAGTCACGGGGCTGCTGTCCCTCCAAAGCACACGCCTGCACTCGGGGCTGAATTCCCACTGCTGCTGCATTGGGGGTGGGGGGGGAGGGGCATTTCCTCCAATTCCTGCTGCATGTGCCTCGGAACAGAATCAAAATAATATACCTAGCTCTGAAAAATGTGTAGCTACAATGCAATATCGTAAAAGATGCCTAGAATGCTCTTACTTATTCTTTCTGTATCTTTTTTTTTTAAGGGAATTCTTTTTTTTTTTTTTTTATTTTTTTTTTTAGGTGGGGAGGGGGAAATCTGATGCATTCTTTCTGTATCTTTAAATAGATAAATTCCATTCACTTATCCAAATGGTACTCTTTGACCTATAAAAATAGGATCAGTGAACTACAAAATATGCTTAAACGTCCTATTTTTCCAATAATTCTGCACTCAACGCTCTCGAGTTTCAAATATGATGAAAGGAAGGAAGCCAAGAGGGGGGAGGAGTGACGGAGAGGTGATCCTTTCCCCCACGTCTACTGCCCCCTGCTCTTCCACACACAACACACACCGCCCCCACTCACACACATGCGTGCACAGGGGAACCTGGGACCTCAGGGACAGCGGACCTGATGAAAGTCTAGTCACGCATAAATAAAAATGAGCCCGCTGTGATGGTAAATAATGGGAAAACATCTCAACCACACAAGACTCTTCATTCAAAAATCTAATCTCGTGCTCATGCCTTGCACCCGTCTAAACTTATCCCCGCTGACGCAGGGTCTTTCTGGGTCCTGTTCAAAGCCGGAACGTAGCAGGCGCTCAGTTCTCAGTAAGTCTGTGTGACATGGAACAATGAAACCTGCAGGAGGACAGAACATTTGCTTAGAAAGTCTAAGCCGCTGCCACATCCGCCTTGATGGTGGCCCATCGTAATGATGTTTATGTTAATTTACCCAGCAAAGCCTTCCACGTGCTGAGCTCTGCTGGAGAAACACGTGAGCACACGGCTCCAACGCTCGGATTCGTGAGTCAAAGGTTCAGGAAAGGAACTGCAGTCCTGCAAGGAGAATCTGATTTTGAATAACTCGTTGCCTCTTTGAAAATGCTGTATCCACACAAAACAATACTATAATTTGTGCATCATATTATCTTATATAACATAGCTATTACATGATCTATAATACTTAGGATATGACCTGTATCTATTATATTATTATTACATCACCTACTCCTCTACCTCCCCCTCCCTGCCTTGCCCCTGGAGGAACTTGGCTCACTCCTGGGCCCCTCTTCTCCCTGCAGCCCCCTCAGGGGAGGCTGCTCCTCCTCCCTCAGTCCTGGTACCCCTGGATGAGCAGGTGGGGGTGGGTGTCCTCTCTGCTCCTCGGGGCCACTTTGAGACCATTCATTCTCCCTCCCTGTTACCCCCAAAGCCCCACCTGGGGGGCTCATGCCATGGACTAGATCATCAGATACAAAGTGTCCTTGTTGCCACCATCATCTGCTGGTCCCTGGGTTGGTCTCGTCTGCTTATCTCTCACTGTGGCAGAATGTCTCCATCACTACTTGTGTCTTAATCCCGAGAACTTCTGTATGTTAATGAGCTTTCCAGCTCTCTGGCATCTCCATTGCCTTGAACCACCCCTTTCGTGAACCTCCACTCGGCCCCCGCCACGCTCACCCAGGTCACTACCCCTAGCTGAACACTCCACAGTCCCCACGCAATGCACCCCACTCTGCCCGCCAGCCTCTGTCGTCCCTTGCACCCTCTCTGCTGTGCTGACCATGGCAACTTTCGCCCCCACTGAGACTGGCAACCCACCGATCACAGCACACAGAGCTCTGTACCTCGGCCCTTGCAGTCCTCTCTTTCCCCCAGCCTAAACTCAAAACCGGCCAGGGAGACCACGACCAGCACGCGCCCTCCAATCCCTTGCACACCCCCTGCTCTGTTGTGCTTGTCTGTCCGTGCCCTCCCCTGCGCTCTGCTCCTGCACCTGCGCCGGCCAAGCGGCTGGAGAAAAGCTAAGTCACACTCACGCTGGCACAACAGGTGGGGCCCCGGCGGCACTGACCGGCCGTTCTCCTGAAGGGATAGTTCACATTTTCTTATCTCGGCCCAAACCCCCGATGCCTCCTTCTTCATCCTCACTTCCAGCTTCTGACCTTTGTTCTCACTTCACCTCCTGCCTCCTGGGAACCCGGGACCTGCCTTCCCACCCCTGAGCAAGAATGCTCCCACCCAAAGGCAGCCCCTCCGCTCTACAGTACACCCTACCCCTCGTGTCTACTCAAGGACACCTCTCCTTAGGCCCTTTTTTACAAAAAAAAATATTATTGTCATTATTTTGTTCTATACTGAATCATTCCTATCACTATGCCCATGCTATTATTTCTTCCACTTGCAACAATGTCTTTTATTGACAGAATATAGTCATTTCGATCTCTTATCACTGGAGAAAGAAATGATCAGTTATGATACAGAAATACGACCTTCATTCACTTGACCTCCACGCTGCTGGATGACACAGGGACAATTCAAGTTGCCACAGGAACTGCGTTCCTGTCACACCCACTGGCGTTACCTCCAGAGCCCACCAGGTGGCGCGCGTGTGTGGGCACCAGGACTACCTACAGCCCCGGCCTCTCAAGCATCCCCCAAACACCCTCGTCAAAAGTCCTGCCTTGTAGTTTTAAAGCCGTTCACAGCAGGCCTGGGGTTTAGGGGCTCAGGCTTAAAGCTGGAGCCCCGAGGGAGGCGCATCTCCCCGACCTGCTCTGCAAACTCCCTTCCAAGAGACACCATGATTCTGCAGCATATTTCAATCCCCTAGACAAAAATTTAAATGTATCTATTTTAGAAGATAAAATTCAGTATGTTTCACTTTTCAAACCTTTCACAGTACAACAAAGGTTGTATTGCCAAGAGTTATAAAATTAGAGAGGAAATGGAAATCTGTTATTTTCATAATAAACTCTTTTAATTTAGCCAAAGTATTTTGAGTTCCAAAACAACTCACATCCCCAAATGGTTGAGTTTTCATAGTCATTTACTGACTTGAGGCATTTGTAATGAAATGCCTCACTTAACAAAATTTTAACCAATGCGGTTTTGAAGCTGTGCCTGAAGTTCTAGTCTTTTTAATATTATAATCAGATCAAAATCCAATAAACAAGGGCAGAAAACTGTACTTGAAGAACAATTTTTTAAAAATCCAATTAACATACAAGCATATGTAATATGTTCATAATACACTCGCCAGAGAGGTATGATATTCTCATTTTTTCATTGTGAAAGTGATACAAGCTTACAGTAAATAAAAGTGAAGTACTTTAGAGACATATAAAATAAAGTGACCTCCATTTACCTTTGCCCACTCTTTGTCCCACTCCTCAAATTTTTAAAACTATTGTCAGCAGCTTTACACATGTATTTGCAGATTTTAAAAATCTGAATTTATGTTTTACTTTTGTAAATGGGATTTTACCACGTACATTGTTCCGAAACATTTTCCTGGTCACATACCATCTTTATGCTGGACTAGTCTAGGTCGGAAGCTTCGTTCTCTTAATGATCAAATAGCATCTCTCAGGAGAATAAAAACAACAGCAGAAACAGTTCTGTGCTGCACACCGCGTGTTGGATTCTAAGAGTTTCACATGATTAAACTCAGTTGCTAGTGACAACCCTGTGAGTTCGGTGCTGTTCATCATTGTCCTTACAGATGAGAGAGCTGAGTCACAGAAGTGACAAGTAACTCGCTGAAGGTCACAGAGCTGCTAAGAGGTGGCGCTGTGATTCAAACTCAGACAGTCTGGTCCTCAGGTTCATGGTTTCAAAGTTCACGCCAGCACGATGATGCTCTCCCCACAATCTTGCGGGCAGTAGGCGTTTAGACTGTTTACTGTTTTAAACAATGCCACAATAAATACCCTAAAAATGTGTATCGATAGTTCTCGAAGATTCATTTCTAGGAGTGAGATTGCTGGTACAGAAACTGACAATTTAGGTAGGTCATGCCTCACTGACCTCTAGGACAGCCTTGCCAAGTGACATTTCCTCCAAACGATGCTGTCTACCTGCCTCTTGCCGACCCTAGGTGTTACCAGGTGAGCTAGCAAACACAAAGCGGCACTGTGGTTTCGCTTTAATTCGCAGGCCCCTGCTTATTCAAAGGTGAGAGCAGCCTCTCAGGTATTTACTGTCCATCTGAACTGACTGGTCTTGGAACTGAGCCCTTTCGTATTTTGGCCCATCATTCTACTGAGCGGTCTTTTCTTGTGGATTTGTAAAGGCTCTTTACCCCACACATCTTGGCCCCAGTGAACACACTTGTGGGGCGGGGAGGGAAGCCCCAACCAGCTCTTGGAACAGCTGCTGTGTAAGGTCTCCGGGCAAAGAGCTGAGACCAGCACACGTGATGTTACAGTTGCTTCCTCCAGATCAAAATCACCCGCATAATGGGGCGATAAGGAAGTTGATGATGTTATAGCTCATGATCTGCCCACATAAAGTGATTTTCCTTCAGTAAATGTGATGTGTTAGCAAAAGCAAACAAAATGGCCACCAAGACCACGCAGGAGGGGCCAGAGGATGGAACCGGCCTGGGCTTGGATTCTGGAGCCTTTCCCTTATTTAGTTGGGTGGCTATGGGCCCATTGGTTAATTTCTTCGAGTGTTCAAGTCTCCATGGAACAAGAATCATAAAGTTTACCATGCAAAATTAGAAGAATTAAGGAAACAGGTCTGTAAGTCTGTCTCCATTACAGAATCTGGCCACACAATAGGTATCCAGCTGTTAATACTGAATAATCACATTTACTATTATTATGGTTAATAATACAGTTGACTCTTGAACAACACAGGTTTCAACTGCGCAGGTCCAATTATACTGGGACGTTTTCCCGTAAGTGTACATTAGCCCTCCCAGTCCCTGCGTTTTACACCTGTGAATTCAACCGGAGGCAAAGCCATGGGTGGGAACCCGCATAAAATGCAGAGGCCATTTTATATAAGTGACCACGGCATCCACAGATGTTGGTCCTGGAACCAACCCCGTGGATACAAAGGGACTATAGTAAGTCTGGGGGGAGTCAAAAGTTCGATGTGGATTTTCAACTGCGCAGGGGTCAGAGCCCCGCCCCCTGCGTGGCTCAAGGGCCAACTGTACTAATATTTTTTATGGTGATTAAGGAGAAACCAACATTCTGATTCACCAAATGTAATGGACAGGACCAGCTTTGCTAGCTGAGCAATGGATAAAACTAGGTGATGATCTTCACTTTTGAAATGAAAACTTGGCTCTAGCTCCATGAACCCAATGGGTAGGAGGTCTAACTTCCTCATCAGCCCTGCTCTTTGCTCTCCCTGTCCCGGAATCTGGCTATGCCCAGGACACCAGCCCTACTGGGTGACATGCTGGCTCCAGACTTGGACAGTCTCCTCTGAGGTCAGCGGGCTCCCCTGCCATCAGTCTTTGTCCAAGACGGTGTGGCCAGGCCTCTGGCACCGGCATGAGAGCAGATCCCCTTCCAAACCACAGTGGTTCTCAGGGCATCTGCTCGCCATCCTACACAAGATGAAGCATGTTCAAGGGCTCCCTGGGAGCTGGCCTGGGCTCTCAACTTTCCCCCTCCTTGGACTCACCCAGAGGCCCTTTTCCCAGACAGCTGCCCCGCCCTCCGGGAGCTGCCTGCCACCTCATCGTTCCAGCGGTAGTCACCTTCTGCACCTCCTAGTTCCTTCCCATACTCAGAAGTCCCCGCCCCCACCCATGTCCTGTAACTGATGCAGAATGCAAGGCACTATTTCAGTTAAAATGATGCTGGTCACTCAAGGATATCTTACTCTTACCACATGACAAGGGACCTTCCTCAGATGTAGGTAGTTCCTGCAGGTTCCAGCCCACTCTGGCTGCGTACAGGCAACAGGAAGTCAAGGTAAAGGCACATACCTGCTGTGGACCTCCGAGCTCATTCCTTCCGTAACAAAGTGGATACATCTACCCCCGCCCTGCTGGAACTGCAGGGTCAGCCATTCTCCTCTCCCTGGTACCGTAAGTGCTACCCCCACACGATAAGCAATGGCACTGGCTGTACTTCGGAAACAGAGCCTTATATGAGCTATGACTGTTTGGGTAGCACCATTAATTAGGGGAAATCAAATGTGTCCTTTCGTGAACTTTGAAGCCAATCAAGTTTGTTTCATAACGGGCTGGAGAAAAACCAAGATGATCATTTTTCTTCATGTTCCTGCCCTCAGCCACCCCAGTGTGTTTTGTGCTGTACTTGAAAGCAATTTGCTTTAATTAAGTCATTGAAGTGGTAGAAACTTGTTGAACTTGTTTACTGAATGGCTTTAGCGGATCCTGGATTTGAAATTAAAGGGCTCTGAAAGGCCCTTAAACTCATCGGGTTTCAACAACCCATGAGATCGGGTACTTTCCTTGGTGCTGCAAAAATATCTCAGCGTGTTGGACTTAAAAGTCATGAAAGAAGAAAGGAGAGTCCTGCTGATTCGCTCGGGGAAAGGCAGGTGTTCGCCCGCACATGGTGCGTGGTCACAGAGCAGAAGGTGGAAAACGGAGACTGTGTTCATCTCCCACCACTGAGTTGCTCGGGCTGAGTGGAATCGTGGAATTTGAAAAGCTAAAGATGCATGGGCTCCATGACCAGAGTTTCCAAAGATATGCCCAAAGGACTGACGCACACGGAGCCCACTTTGCTTGGACATGTCTAAGGGACCCGGCATCTGGTTCAATGTCAAGGTGGGCTGACCGAGCAGAAACTGACCCCTGTTCTTCATCCCTGTGAAGAGCTATCCTGCAAAGTCCAGCTCAGTGGCCAAATGCGGGGCAGGTCTGGGTACAGCTGGCTGTGCAAAAATGAACTGTGTTGTGGGGGAGGAGGGAAGGGATTTCGGGAACAGCTGTAACGGACATAACAAGAAGAGGTGGAATCAGGGAATGGACGTGGGAATGGCTGGGGTGGGCGGGCAGTGGGGGGGGGATGCAGACAACTGTACTTCAACAACAATAACATTTTTTAAAAAATCCAAATAAAAAAATGGGCAAAGGACCTGAACAGACACTTCTCCTAGGAGGACATACAGAGGGCCCAGAGACATATGAAAAGATGCTCAGCATCACTAGCCATCACAGAGCTACAAATTAAAACCACAACGAGATACAACCTGACACGGGTCAGAATGGCCATCATAAACAAATCAACAAACAACAAGTGCTGGCGAGGACGTGGAGAAAAGGGAACCCCAGTGCATTGTGGGTGGGAATGCAGACTGGTGCGGCCACTGTGGAAAACAGTATGGAGTTTCCTCAGAAAACTAAACATGGACCTGCCTTTTGACCCAGCAATTCCACTGCTGGGATTATACCCTAAGAATCCTGAAACACTAATTCAAAAAAACCAAAGCACCCCAATGTTCATAGCAGCACAATTTACAATAGCCGAGTGCTGGAAGCTACCAAGCTACCTACCGGTAAATGAGTGGATCGAAAAAACTGGTACATTTACACAATGAGATACTACGCAGTAGAAAGCAAGAAGGAGCTCCTACCCTTTGCAACAGCATGGATGGAAATGGAGACCATTATGCTAAGCGAAATAAGCCAGGCAGGAAAAGACAAACACCATGGGATCTCACCTATAAGTGAAACCGAATCAACAGAACAAACAAGCAAGCAAAACATAACCAGAGACATTAAACTAAAGAACAAACTGACAGTAACCAGAAGGGTGGGGGGAGGGAGATAACAGGGGAAAAAGGAGAAGGGCCGTCAAAGAACGTGTATAAAGGACACACGGACAAAGCCAAAGGTGGGGAGGACTGAGGGGGTGGGGTGGGGTGGGGGAAAGTGGCAGTGGGAAAATGGAGACAACTGTATTTGAACAACAATTAAAAAAGAAAAGAAAGAGAAAAAAATTAAAAAATAAGTTTTTGTTTTACTAAAAAAAAAGCCTGTGTTCACAAGGCTGTCGGGATATTAGAATGGAGCACTGGTTTCGGCCGTGGGGTCCCGGAGTCAAACTGTGATGCTACTTGGTCTTCTCAGTGAGAGGCTGGCTCAGTTCTGTTCAACGCAGCAGCCTCTGGCTTGAATAGAGCCTAACAGTGTTTTAATTTCACCAAATGACTAAACCTGGAACTACTGTTTTATAAAAAATAAAATTAAATAAACCATACATAGAATTTTATTTCATCAAGTGACTAAGCCTAGAACTATTTTGGACAAAAATAAAGTCAAATAAGCATATATGTAATTAATATATGTTTTTCATTAAAAGGCTCCACTCTGAATTTCACGTGTTACAAACACATATGGATTTCAGATTACAAAGCCTACAAAACAAATAATTTTAGATGCACCCCAAATAAAATTTCAGGCTCGACTACTTTTTAATCGAAACAGTAGAATTGTTTGAATTTTAAAAGACATTTTAAAAAAAGAAATTCAGAGAAAAGAGAATGTTTCCTTTTATATTCTTAATTCCCAAATACTTGAGATCTTATCTGAAAAGATATGGAAGAAAATGTAAAAAGAGAAAAGAGACATAAATATTTTTAAAATGAGTAAAAATGGTCAAGGATAAGCTCAAACACTGGCCTGAGACTACACGGCAACAGTCGGGCACCCGTGATGTTTAAGAAGGGTCCCCGAGGACATTTCTTTGGTGTGTGTGATTTTTCTCTCCCGTTTTCAGCTTTTAATATGTTACACCTTTATCAACATGTGCCAAACTGTAATACAATCCTCTTTGCTGGAATTCCAAAGTGGTTCTGTTTCACTACTGTGACGGTGTCCAAAGCATCAAGGATGGAGTGTGGACCACTGTTCATTCGATGCGCTGATAGGCCCTGTGAGCAGCACGTTCCTTTCATTTCATCCAGTCAGAGCGACTTCATGCCTATGAGCACTGGTTCTTCTTTACTTCTTAGAGAAATGTGTCATTGATTCTGAGCAAACGTGTGAACAGCTGATGCCTTCGTTCCTACACACACACACACACACACACACACACATCTGTGTGCTGGAACGACCACAGCTGCCTATGTACAGTAACGTATTCTCTTGGTCCGTATTCTCAATTCTCATACTTATGGTCTGTACTGTGCAGGAGAAGTCCCAACACTAGCAGTTAAATTAGCAAAGGCATCCAAAGGAACTTCAGTCTACAGTCAATACCCATGCTGTCAGAGTTCCCACGCCTAAAGTTAAAGAGCCAGTGAGACATCATTCTTTCAGTTTAAAAAAAAAAAGAGTGGAATTTAAAACAGGCAAATAGATGGAAACAGAGTTGGGAAGACAGAGAAACAGTATTCTGGGCTCTGTTTCAATACAAATTTGCGGTATGTCTTTGAATCACACACAACCGCTCCACGGTGGTTCGATTTCCAAACAGGAACGACGTTTACTCCCCTACCCAGGGCCAGTGTGATGATAAATAAGACAATACACAGTACGTGCAAAGAATGTGAAAGGCTGACGTCACCTGGCTAGCTGCAACACTAACGCTGTCAGAAAAATGAACAACTTGGCTTGTGTTTCCAGTATTATGAAAGGAGAGGATTAGTGTGTGCTATAACATAGCATGGGGTCTATTCAAAAAAAAGAAACAAAAATCACACAAAAGTCTTTCTCCCGAGAGGTAGAGCCATCGATTAGCTCTGGAACTAGATACAAGCAAAAACTTCTATCACCTCTCCGAGAACATTAAGGAAAGAAGACAGAAGGCTGCTCGTGCGCATTCAAAGAAATGACGGGGCTAAGCCGAGCTAGCGTTGCATCAAAGAGCTAAGAAACATCTCCGTAAAATAGTAGGAACTGGAAAGAGGCACCTGTACAAACCAATGAGCGTAGTTTGGTTTCTTTTCTTTTTTTTTTTAATGAGTTGCAACTACTGGGGAACATTCCGTTTCCCAAAACAGTAAGTTTGTGGAGTGTATGTACCTCTCAGTCTGTTGAGTTACAGGTACAAGAAAACCCAGTATCCGATGGACTGGTAACCCAGGTGATGGCAGTTTTATTAGTTAGGCACTACGGAATTAATTCCAAGGAGGCACTCAGGTAGAATTATCATCCTCTGGAAAGTAGGTGTGAGCTGAGAAATCAATGAGGGACAAGCCTCACACCCCCGTCAGCAGCCAGTGACCACGTCCGGATGGATTCCTACAGGGCTTCCAAGTCAACATGCACACGACAGAATCCATCACCATCCCCAAACTGCAGCTCTTCTATTTTCTACGATCAGCCGGAAGTACCACAAACTCCCGGGACTGGAGTCAGAAACGTGACTGCTCCCCATCCCGCCCCACACTCAGTGTTCACTGTATGTGAGCACACACAGTGCTCACAGGAGATAGGCTTCAACTGTGTCCCTTCCCTCCGATTTCCACCGCCAGGGCTGTGACTTAGCTTCTTGTTATACCTTATCTAAAATACCGCAATGGAGTCTAACTGGCCTTCTGGTGGTTTTCCTTCGTCTCACAGGCGTGGCCCACATCCCAATCTGCCTCGTTCCTTTCTCTGTGGTGTCACCACTTCTGCCACGCCTCACCTTTCTTTTATAGTCATAAACGCCGCTATTCTCAAAATGCACCATGGAGTTCCCACTTCATCCACCACACCAACCCTGATCATCATTCAAAACCCAGAAATGAAGTCAGCTTCTCCGTAAAGTCTTCTCTGCCTGCCCCAGGTTCGCTGTTACCTTCTCTCTGCTACCTCTGGAGTTTGCTCATAGCTCTAGGACCGCGCTTGCCACACTGCATTACAAATACACATGTATATATTCACTGTCCTATCATTTATGAGTACGCAGCAGGCAGAGCTCTTGCTTAGTCATCCCTACGTCTCTCGTGTCTAACGCGGCGCCTGGTGAAAACAGTGCTCCGGGGATGAATGCTGAGTTGAAAAGCTACAGCCCCTTCGCCATCTTCCCTGGGTGTCAAATAAGAGAGACCTACTGTTAAGCGCAAATAACAATGAGGAAGCACAAAGAGAGAAAGGGAAGGAAAAGATGGGGGAGAGAAACATCAGGAAAGCGATAAAAGGCTTCATTTACACTGAGAGCAAACGTAAGTAGCTAACAGCAATTTTTCAGATGAAACCTATAACCAAGTAACTATCCTTGTTCACCAAGGTGTTCAAGTTTACAGCAGTATCTTCAGTGGAGCAAACCAAAGCAGGAAAAACACTACAATACTCTTATGAGCGGAATTGTGTCCCCAAAATTCCTGTGCTGTAGTCCCAACCAAGTATCTCAGAGTGTGACCGTATTTGCAGATAAAGTCTTTGAAATGGTGATTAAGTTAAAATGAGGCCTTTAACATGGGCCCTGATCCAATGTGACTAGTGTCCTTACGGGAAGAGGGAGCAACACCGGGTCAAGTACGTGCATCACAGAGGGACGACATGTAAAGAGGCAGCAAGAGAGCAGTCGTCTGCAGGCCAAGGACAGAGGCCAGGGACAGACCCTCCCCTTATGGCCCTCCAAGAGAACTGACCCTGCCAGCACCTTGATCTGGGCTTCTAGGCTTCAGAACTGTGAGAAATTAAATTTTATTATTCAAGTGACTCAGACTATGGCATTTCACTATGGCAACCATAGAAAATTAATAGGTGCTGTCTATATGGGGGGGCAGTTAGCAAGGCAAAGAGCAAATGTGTGAGACGTGAGGAATGTCTTCCAGTATTTAAAAGGCTGGCAGGTAGAAAAAAATCCAGGTGGTTTTTTCGTAGAATTATTGTATTTCAGTTCAAAAGAAGGAAGGATTCATCTCAGAATTCATTAACTTTAAAGATACCTCCCAGTCTTGATATCAATGACCATTAAAAAAGATATTCCTCTTAAAAATGTTTCATTACAGACAGGACTAAGACTTGTCTTTTAGGAACTGGAAACACCTCCATAAGTGGATAGGATCATAGATGACACTGTATGTGAAATGGCATCGTGTGACAGAGAGAGACCAAGGTCAGACCCTGGAATTCAGGTCCTTCGGTTACACACCTCCCGGTCTCTGCCCGTCTACTTCCTTCTCCTCCACTGACTGGCATGCAGGTTGAAGGGCTTCCTAGGAAAAGAACTCACACCTGTCCACTGTTGGGGTTCACACACATACAGGCAAGGTGTGTGGGGGACAAGCGAGAGAAGACATGACTCTAAGAAGAGAAAGACACTGTAGTCAGGGCCAAAGCGAGACGGGAAATGCTGGTCCTGGTGGTGGTTGACCAACTGAAGCCACACAGTGCCACTCACTGACCACAGGCATGTCACGAGGAGAAGATGTGTCCACATCAGTAAAGCCGCCCTCCAGGACTCTGCACAACTTTGGACCCGGTGACGTGGTACTAGACCACTCTAAGAGAAGAAGGAGTACGGCAAAGGAAATACGTCACGCACCAAGGTCACCCCTGCGGTCCTGGGCTCCACCCACAGATGGGCAGCGGAGTGGAATGGCATCTGGAGAGGACCAGGAGCAGCTCAGAGGTGAGGTGAGGCCCCGCAGGGAGACATCATGCAACAGAGTGCGAAGGACGGTGCAGGCTAAGCGACCACACCATTAACTGGTGGGCGAGAGAATGGCAAGTGGCAGAGTGAGCCAATGCTTAAGGTCATTAGGCTCAGGACAAGGAAAGAATGGGGCTGGTGCAGCAGTGGCCCGAGTGGAACATGATGAACGGCTCGGAGCAAAGGGTCAGAGGCATGAATCCCACCTTCAGAGAATCCATAACAGCACAGGAGTGTACCTCAAGTGCACGGATGCACTCAAAGGTGTGGGGGATGGCCCTGGCCGGTACAGCTCAGTTGGTTGGAGTGTCATCCAAAAGGCTGCAGGTTCAAGCCCAGGTCAGGGCATATATGTAGGTTGTGGTCCGATTCCCAGTAGGGGCATGTGCCGGAGGCAACTGGTTGATATCGCTCTCTCCCCTACTGCTCTCTCCCAAATCAATAAACATATCCTCGGATGAGCATTAAAAAAAGGTATGGGGGACACTAAAATGTGCCCACACAAGTTTTAACACTGTGTAAAAGCACTTACACAAGAACACGTTCTCTAAAGCACGTTTCGCAGCACACACTTGTAAAGCAGTCCCACAGACTACCATTAAGTCTGGGCACACTGCCAAATGGAACAGGACAGAACAGTGGGTCAAGGTCAGCCAGAGCATCTCCGCTCATCACCACTGATGAGCTCTCAGGAAGGCTCTCACCCCGAACCCCAGATTCCCAGAGGAAAACTTGGTCTTAAAAGGCCTTCAGAAGCTCGCAGCACCAGCTGTTCTTGGGAGAAGAATATGCTTGGGAGAAGAATTTCGGGGGCCCAGAAATTCAGATGGCCTCTGGGAGGCTGGCTTGGCTCAGAGAATTCAGGGCAAACTGGGAGGAAAGGTACAGGCACAAGGGGGAGGGGGTTCAGACCCTGGTCTCCTTCCACCAGCAACTAACTCAGCGGCCTTACGCTCCACCCCCCTGTATCTCAGCTTCTTCATACCCGACTCACTGACTCCCAGTAATGCGAGGCACAGCTGACGGAATAGGTGTTTCCTGGAAAGGTACAAGCTTACAGAAATAAAAGGTGGTATTTCTCAGGTTTGACGATCGGGGCGCACCAAGTCCCATCTGTCCATGGGAAACTTACAGGGTGTTGATGCTCCATTGGGTGGCTGGGCACTGGGGCCGATGGAGAAACTGTAACCCTTTGTCAACGCCTCAGAGACCCTCATGAAAGAAACTGCAGGGCAGAGAGAGAGTTCCCGTACCGGAAATAAGTGTAATGGATGAGAAATGCAAAAAGGCGACATAAAAAGGTTTGCTGTAGCAACGTGGAAACCAGCATAAACAACGTAATAGTCCGATAATAAAGGGCTACTTGGATAAATTATAGAACATTTATATGATAGAAAAGTAAACAGCCATGGAATAAAAGTTTTTATGAAGATATTTTAATGATATGATGGTGTGTTAATGACAATGCTAAATGAAAACGTGGTCTATTAACAGGATATGTAGAATAAGATCAATTCTGCTAAAGTAAACCTCACAAAACTCCCTCTTCTGGGCCTGATAATGAGTGTACTGCACAAGGCTTGCCCTTGTTTATAATTAGGAAACCAAACAAGATACTTAAAAAAATTCAGATGCTGGCCTACAGACATTACAGGAAATGAGGCAGGAAATACAGAGTCCAATATAAAAAATGAATTGTATTTCCATACACAATTGACAATGAATCTTGATCTACATTGCATATATAGAACAATGAAAAATTGACAAATGCCATTAAAAATGGATGACTACCATTAAAAATAGAGCTCCCAGGGCCATAGAAGTGTGCATGACTTAGGATAAATCTAGCAAGCTGCGCACTAAACACGTATCCCGAGTGAACCATTGGGTGCCACGGTGCATACACTGGCGGGAATGCATCCAGCTGCGCCCTACAACTTAACTTCTGCACATGAAGGAGACAGAAAGGCGCTTCCTGAAGGCGGAACATGGACGTTGTCATTTAGAGGACAAGGCTTCTTTGTTCTCAGATTCTTGACTGAAATACAGAGAAAGGTCCGCTCCAGCCTGGGATTTCAGCACATCGGTAATGGAGGGACACCTGACTCAGAGCTTCCCGAAGGACTCCCGGCTGTGGCTGAGCTCACATTTGCACGTGGCCACCATCAGTCACGTGGGTGAGCTCCAAAGCCCGCCGTGGACCAATAGTTAATAGCCCTTTGCCAGCAGCCTGGCTCCAGCAACGGTCTCTGGTTGGGTGCTGGGTCTCACTGGGAATTCTACACCACCTGTTCTTCCAGAATCACGTCTTGCCTCTGGCTCTCATGCATTCATTTGTAATAAACACATGCAGTCAAAATCGGCAAGCTGTGTCCTGGCTCTTAGGGACCATGGCTTTGCGAAAATAAACCAAATACCCTTTTTGCTCATATTGCCATTGTCTGTATACGTAGAAATTTTCTTTCAGCCTTTCCTTTAAACATTTCAAGACTGGAACTCGAATATAAGATTTCTAATCTTTGACCCTCTTCCACTTTGTACAGTTACACATTTTCTTAATACTATGTGTGTGTGTGTGTGTGTTTAATAGCCCAGGTTCCTCACTGGCTGGCTCTAACAGCTCCTCTATTGTATTCACTTTATTCCTAAACCATGTAATATTCAGATGGCATGGCAACGCCCCGGTTTGCAGTAACCCTTGGCCTAGAACCTGCATCTACTTTATAAAATTGTCTCACTACTCATCTTTTTAATCCTAAGAAAGCCAAAATCCTCCCAAAACTCTCCACCAAACCTACTGTCATTTAGTCCCCATAAAAACAGTGCTTCTCAAACTGTAATGGGCTCTTGAATCACCCTGTGATCTGGGTAACCGATTCAGTGAATTGGAAGGGAGGCATCTCAGGTTCAAGAGCTCGAGAGATGCTCAGGCCGCCACTCTGGACCACATTTGGAGTAGCAAGGCTCAGCGAGAGCCTCCAGACTCGGGCTTCAGTCTTTCCTCACCTGTGTACCCTTGGGGCACAGCTGTCTCTTCCCTTTGGAAACATTTCATTCCCTTGACCTTCACTAAGAGACTCCTCAGGCTAAACTGATCTACATTATATTCTTCATTCTCACTAGTAAGCTGGCGTGCTTAAATCTTCTTTGCTCCTCCTTATCTCCTATAGTCTTTCCTTTTCCTATTCTTAATTTAGTGTGCTTTCCCACAGCACCTACTTTTTCTGTGTTAGAACCCCCCAGTCCACACCCATCCATCTAGTTAGGTCTTTTTTCAGTGCAAAATTTTCCTCTGAGTTATTAATTATGGTTCCAGAGGAGAAAATTCAATGACCCTCCTCTCTTCCCTATTATTTATAGATAGACAGATAAACAGATAGATTGAGAGATAGAGATGTATGGGTATATAGATATACATGTACACACATGAAGCAGCTTAAGAGAAATAAAACTCCAAAGGCTATCAAACCCTGAGAAGGCACACACGTTAGATACGGTTCTACTGAGGCAAAAACCCAATGGCACAACATAGTCGAAAAATTCAAAAGTAGCAATGGTGTTGTGTCTAAATGCTTCCAATATTTCAATTGCCCTGTGAACCGGGCTCTGTTCCACAAAGGAAACTTTCCGGAGGGCCCACCGTTTCACGTCACCCTCCACTCCTCTGCTCGGCTGCACCAGTTGTCTGCTGCCTCATTGTTTCCTCCTGAAGCCCTGCCCAGGGCTGTACAAGCCTCACCCTCGGGTACCCCGTTTTCTATTTTGGAAACTGACTCCAGGCCACGCCTGGCTTCCCTTGATATTATCAGACCTTGCCTCCGAGAGACAGTTGGAGTAAATTTCCACGTGCATTCCTAAACCTCGGCGTGTTTATCCCTTCCCTTTCCACTTCCATTCACGGGGAGCGGCAATCGCCGAAACGCTATGGACTTTGGAGCTTCGGATCTCTGCTCATCACGGGCTTGAAACTCACAACTCCTCTCTTCCCTGGTCACCATTGTTCTTATCTGTGTAAGCAACGTGTTAAGCCCCACCCATGTAATTATTTCTTATTATCTCACAATCCACCGATTTCCAATATG
Source organism: Artibeus jamaicensis (assembly GCF_021234435.1). Classification (NCBI taxonomy): domain Eukaryota; kingdom Metazoa; phylum Chordata; class Mammalia; order Chiroptera; family Phyllostomidae; genus Artibeus; species Artibeus jamaicensis. The sequence continues at coordinate 5,548,445 of NW_026522054.1, read as the reverse complement.
TCGAGTAACCTCTAATGGGGATGCCTACTATCAAGGTGTGCAGCCAAGAATTCTATGACTATCCCCCTCCTCTGACGCCTGGTCTCTCCTCCCCAGCCACCGATGCAAACACATGGTATAGATGGTCACAGTATGCACAGTGTTGCCACATATGCCGTGGTGTGGAAATCCCACCTATCTGATGAAATGGCCAAGCAACCTACATGACTACTCTGCGTCTTTGTCCGTTTGGGCTGCTTTACCAGAATACCAGCGATTGGGTCATCTCTCTCCTGTTTGTTCTTGTTAAGGGCACTAATCCCACTCACAAGGACTCCACCCTCATGACCTTAAAGGCCCCATCTCCTAACACGATCACACTGGGGGGTTAGCATTTCAACATATGAATTTGGGGAAGGAGACAAACATTCAGTCCATAACACTATGTTTTAAATACATGGCAAAAAAAAAAAAGAATAAGAAACAAACCTCGTAGATAGAGATATGTCTGCTTCAAGCCCACCAGAAAAGAAGGTAGAAATGCTTCAATTCATATTGCTTTAGAATATTTCATTATATCTTTAGGATTTAAAAAAATCAGCAATTTTCCTAAATGGTATTTAGAGCATCTTATGTAGCCAATCACTGTGACTGTCATGCGCGTCTTCACCCCGGTCACACCCTGCACTCTTCCTGAAATGAGACCAAACAGCAACCCCTGGACTTGACCAGGAAGAGGCTGGGAAACCCCACAGAGATAAAGGGGTTGGTGCCACCCTTTTCCTGAGAGCCAAGTCCAACGTCCCAAGTGCAGAGGCCACACAGCAAGCCCACGGTCGCTCAAACATCAATGCACGAGGGCCCGAGTAGAAGGAAGACAGAAGTGAGCAGAGGTGTACCGACTGCATTCTGGGCAGCGCCGGTTCGAAGGGTCAAAGGGAACTTTCCAGGCGGTGGGCTGAGCAGACCCAGAACCAGTGAGAAACCCCAGGGGCAGAAAGGACAGGTAGAAGCCAGGCAAGAGAAGCCAAACTCCCGTCCACCTCTGAAGCCCGAGGCTGGCACATGCAGAGAGAGAAGAGGCCTGTCTGAGCCGGTGCAGGGAGCCCCAGCTGGGCCACGGAGGGGCCCAGGAGCCCAGAGCTGCTGCTCTCACCCACCCCCCTCCCCGTGGGGCGCCAGCAGATGGCAGTGGCAAACTATTCACTCTCAGCCTGACGCATGGCAGACAGAGTGGCTGTGGCCTCCTTGGGACCTGTTCTGGGGCAGGACTCCAGGAGCAGGGACCTACATGGCTAAGCATTTTACATAATATTCCCCAGGGCGTCCTTCTCAGCATTCCTGACTGCAAGTTTTTTCTTATAGGTAAGCTCTGCCCAAAGGGACCACAAGTCCCTCTAACTTAAAATGTGGTCCTTACGAGTGAACCCACGTGTTACGGAAAACTCCTTTTTATCTCTCATTCCACCGGACAGATTTGCCCACGCGTAGGGGCACCTCCTGCTTCTCTCTCTGGTGGTTAAGGTTAGGTGTCCTTCACACTTGCCGGCCAAGGGCACTCACACACCCTTCTCACCGGTTATGCCCGAGGCCCATTTCTGCCCACGACCCCCAGAGCCCCTGTTCTGTATGCCAGGCCCACTCAGGCGTCGGACCGCCGAACCGAAGTGCTCCACAGACCTGCTGTGGGTCACACGGCCTCCCCACCACGTACGTTGGGGTCCCCTCTCCATGCCCAAGTCCGTCCGATCACCAGAGTCACACAACCCAAGTGCAGGCTGGCCACACAGGTGCCCGACTCTGCACTGGGTTAACACAAACAGAAAAGGCTGGGACTGAAGGGCCGTCTGCTGTGCATCACCCCAACCCCAAGCCACGGAGTATTTTATGTTCCAAAATGACCATAAACTCTCCCAAATTCATCCCTGGCTCTCTCACCCATGGAATCTCAATAACAGAAAGAGAACATCACTTCATCATCACCGATTATTTCTTTATGGGGGCGCTTACATAATAATCACAGTCTTTTTTTTTTTCCTGCAAACCTTCCTTTTATCAGACTATTAAAAACTCAGCTAACATTACCATCAATTTATGTAATGTTTTTTGCCTTTATGGGTAAATAAATCAGGAGGCCCACTGATTTTTTTTCCAGTCATAGAAAAGACATGTTTTGGTGGAGCTGAATTCCAACCAGTTCACAAATGAAAACAGCAGTGAAGATATAAGCTCTCGCCCTAACCAGGTAGCTCAGTTGGTTAGAGCGTTGTCCCAACATGCCAAGGTTGTGGGTTCGATCCCCAGTCAGGACACAAGAATCAACAAATGAACGCATGGATGAGCGGAACAACAAATTGATGTTTCTCTCTCTCTCTCCCCCTCCCTCCTTTCCTCTAGTCCTCTAAAGTGAATAAATAAACATTTTTAAGAAGGTATAAGCTCTAAGCAATGTCCCAGGCAGAAACACAGCAAAGCTGCAACAGGTCTTCTAAAATGAGAAGAGAAATAATATCTTTAATATTACCGAGAGGTCGTTTGCACTTTACAGACATATTAGTGCTGAATAAGGAAGCGAGTAAAGACGTCAAATGGGGAAAAAACGAAGGTGTCAGCAAGAGAGAAGCCTGGAAGGCAGCGTGCCATTAGCAAGATTTCCCAGCCTAATGAGCACTGGTTTAAAATCAAATACAACCTCATCTGGGGTTCAGACTTACGACGTAAAGAACACCGATGTAAATAAACAAAGTTTTGATTATTCGGGTGGTCGAAACTACCAAAGCAAACACACGTCATTTATGATCAGGCCCCATGGTAACTTATGAACTACAGATGCAATGTGAATCTCCCACGTTTTGCCGCGTTTCACACTTAATGACATCATCTCACTCCTCCCGTCAATGCTGGCCTCATATTGGTACAGTATAAATTGAAGAAAAAATCACTGCCAGCACCTACACCCACAAGTTCCTTTTTGTCTTTGCTGTTGACGCTGAAGGAAGAACGGGTGTTTCTTTGATGTCCTGTGGTGCAGGCAGGGAAATGCCTCAGGACATCTGAGAACACCGGGTTGCACTCCAACCAGAAAGGTTTTGCAATGGGCAAAAATAATCAGAGAGCCAAAATAAGTTTAATTCTTTTTAAAAAATGCATAAAGAAGATAAAGCTGGGGCGGGACAGAGCAACCCCCCCCCCCCCCTGCTTGAATTTTGCTCTTCTGAGGTAGATAGAAGGCAGCTCGGAAGAAAATAATACTCTTTACAAGGACTCTTGAAAAAGTCAAGTTAAACTGCTGTAGGCACAGATGGACACGCCTTTCAATAATTTTTCAATATGCAGGTCTTTGCTATTTAATGTTATGTAAGGTAAGGATTTGATGGCTTCTACTTCAGCTTTACTGAGCACCCCTGGATTATGTTCTTACTGGCAGGTTTTTAAGAAGCATTTCTAGATATGGTCACTCTCTTTCACTTCATCAGATGTTAAGAGATTGCTTCTACTAGAGGACTGAGTGAAACGGTGGTTTAAAAATCACCAACATTGCCCTGACTGGTGTGGCTCAGTGGGCTGGGCATCATCCTGCAAACTGAAAGGGCGCCAGTTCGATTTCTGCTCAGGGCCCACGCCTGGGTTCTCCTGAAGATTTGGGGGAGAGCATGGAACGCCCACGGCCTTCCCACGTGCCCTGTGGGTCTCTTCCAGAGTTACATCCTTTCATAAGAAACCGGTGATCTGGTAGGAGACACGTTTCTCTAAGTTATGGGAGCTACTGCAGCAAGTTTAATGGAACTCAGGGAGGGTGGAAAGCCCTGGTTACAGCCCCAGTGCCCCAGAAGCAGAGGTAACAGGCTGTACTTTCCATCGGTGCCTGAAGGGGGAGCCAGTCTTGCGGAACCGTGCCCTCAGGCTGCAGGACCTGAGGTTACCTCCAGGTAGACATCGTGGGGTCAGAGCTGAAATGCCCAACACCCAGCTCTGGTCCAAGAAGAGCTTGATGTGCCGAGAGAACCCCAACATCGAAATTGGTGTTAGAATCGTAACGCCAATAAATATTTATTTTTCTTTATTTTCTTTTGGCCAATAATTTTTTTGGACCAAATCAATGAAAGAATGAACGTTGTGATGAACACCCTTGAAGAAGGTTGGTGCACATACCCATCTCCTTCAAATAAATTTATGAGAGAAGACAAGTCTGGGTGAAAGGGTATTAACAGTATTAAGTCTTTTGACGTATGTTGCCAAATTATTAGAGAAAGGGGTTTTTACCATTTACCAGTTTTCCTCTTGATTTGCATCGATTCGACTGTTAGTTCAATGAGCCATTTATGTGTGTTTATTGCCCATTCATATCTCAGAAGAGATAATTAGGGAAAAGTTTGGACCACATTTGCTCCTTTTCTCAGGCCTTCATATGCTATAAGTAGGTTCCATTAAGAAACAAAAATTAGCAGAAAGGACACTAAATGTAGCAAAGGGCTTAATGAACTGAGTATACTGGGTATTACCAAGAATTTGGAAGCAAAGTCTAATAATAAACAGTGATGCTAATAACGTACCTGAGCTTTTAATCTATCTCTGTCTTTATAGTTAGCTACATCTATATCTGTTGTCTTTTCTACCTTTCTTTTCTTTTTTCTCCCATTCTTACTTTGTACTTTGGTTTGTTTATTTGTTCTACTGTAAAGCAATTGGCAGTAGGCTGAGCCACATAAGGATGAACTTATGAAGACTACAATCTCTTTTTCTAGGAAATGTTCCAATGACCTATAGCTGTGAAATCAACCATCCCTGAACTCAGCCGCATTAAGCAACAACCATTCTTGTACGCTCTGGGTTCTGTGGGTCAGAAACTGGGGCAGGGCAGAGCGAGGGTGGCTAACCATGACCATGTTGTTGAGCTGCTGAATTATCTAACCCTTCCAATTCTTCTCATGAGATAATACACTTCCTTACTAGTGAAGACATTCTGATTTGAGTACTCCGTTAAGGCTGAACCTATCATCAGTGGGCTACGAGTGTTTCCTAGTTTTGTGTTTTATTTTTGAAAATACTACATGCTTGACATTTCTTCTCTCAACAAAAGGACAGAAAGTAATATATGTAAGCCCTTCCCGATACAGAATAAACATGGATGGGAGGAAGAGTCAGTTAAAGAAAAAGTTCAAAAGGAATCACATGTTGAGGGTATGAGGGCACCAAGTTTTGATTCCCCAAATATGGTTTTGGGGATACAGATTATTTTAAACTGGTTATTAAAAAATCAAAGACTTAGGCCTGGCTGGTGTGGCTCAGTGGATTGAGCGCCGGCCTGCAAACCAAAGGGTCAGTGGTTTGATTCCCAGTCAGGGCACAAGCCTGGGTTGCAAGCCAGGTCTCCCATAGAGGGCACGCAAGAGGCAACCACACATTGATGTTTCTCTCTCTCTCCTTCTTCCTCCCTTCCTCTCTCTAAAAATAAACAAAATCTTAAAAAAAAAAAAGAGCTCTGGCTAGTGTAGCTCAGTGGGTTGAGCATGGGTCTGCGAACCAAAGGGTTGCCAGTTTGATTCCTAGTCAGGGCACATGCCTGGGTTGCAGACCAGGTCCCCAGTAGGGGGCGCATGAGAGACCACACGTTCTTCTCTCTTTCCATCTATTTCTCCCTCCCTTTCGCTCTCTCCAAAAATAAATCAATAAAATCTTTTTTAAAAAAGAAAGAAACTGAAGACTCAGAAAAAATCTTTGACCCTCTCCCTTTACCTGCCTAAGGAGGAAGCATCACCTTAGCATCCTAATACAAACTAAACACGACGGCCACCGAACAATCTAGCAAAGCCTGTTCACCAGCCTCCCCTCAGTGCCCCTGGTTTCTGAGTGGCCAGGAAAGAATTTGGTTCCCATGTGTTTTCTCCTTCTTGTCTACCTCTGGTGGCTCAGACCCCTTCTCCTTGGTCCAAAATGGCATAAACCTCCGCTGCCTCCTAAGTCTTTGGTTCTCGTATTCTTATGGCACCTCTGTGTCCATCCTGTGCTAATCTGACTATAAGCTCAGACAGAAGGACTTAGAAAGGTGGGAGGAAATGTTGTGTTTTGTGCCTCCATGGGTACCTCTCAGAATGTATTGTCAAATCACCAGTCTGTACGATAAAGCTCTGTCCAAAGCAACCCATTTCTCTCCAATAGATTTATCTGAGGAACTTATCTTGGTACAAAAATGGACACATAAGGGTGTCAACAAGTCTCCTTCAAGAGCCTGTTGAACGGCAGTGTGCATGAGAAGCCCCGTCTTGGACTCTGCAATTCACAGGCCCACTCAAGAGTCCTCACTCCAGAACATTCTTCAACACCCTTTCAGGGCAGACAGACAAACTCCCAGCATTTACAAGGCGGGGTTCTTGTCAAATTCCTGCCTCCATCTATGGAAGTGCTCCTTATACTGTGACATCTAAAAGGAAGTCCTAAGCTCTCCCCAAAGTGATCTCATAGCTTGAGTTCACTTTTAAGCATCTATGTTTATCAATCTCTGCTTTAGAAATTTACATCTCTAAAAAATACCATTTGAAGACTTGGGGAAAAGGTGGTTTAGGTTTCAATTTTTCACACAGACTTTTTAAAAAACAAGTTTTTCCAATTAGTCTGAATTTAAAATTTTTTCTTACTGCTGAAATGCAGAGTAACATGGAATTTAAAAATTGAAAAATTAACATTTAATATGAAATTAAACTGATATTTTAAAGCTATTTCCCCTAAAAAAACACTACAGAGTGAGTCTGTACTTTTTATTGTGTTCTAAGGAGGCCACAACAATGGGAAAATGGGTTTATTTGTAACGAGAGAATTTAATTAGACATCGGGGGGCCTTTCTAAATAAAGGTGTGATTCTAACAGAGGCTGCAAAGGGCACATTTTCTGAATACGTTTGCGATTTCATTGCACTCCACCGACACCATGGGAAGGTCCTGGGCATCATCTCTGGGTCCTATGACTTCACGTGATGGCCCAGAGAAAGAGAGACTCACCACCTGCGCTGGGAACTACAGGTGCCGTCGTCTGACCTGGGGATGACACACGAGGTGACGGCCACCGTCTCTCGGCTCTGCAGTTCGGGCACCTTCACGTCCAAACACTGATCGGTCTGCAGAGAAGCCACTGCCCTTCCGCCCTTGGGGCCCAGCGCATCCGAGCAGAGTGACGGCATCATAAGAGACCTGTAGACTCGACTGTAGGCGTCGAAAATGTAAGAGGCTTAAAAAAACACCCCACAGTAGTGAAGAAACAAGTACGTAGCACCTGCTTGAGACAGTACAAATGTTCTTGTTTTTCTTCTCAGGGACTCAAGGGAAGGGCTGTTACCACGCATTTGAGAGTCAAGTGCTGGTGGGCAGTGGGAAGCGGTGGCCTTGGCGAGTGGCCCGTCCCCAGAAGGAACAGCCTGCCCCTGAGAACATTACTTCTCCCCTGACAACTGAGCTCTGAGAAGAGCTGATGTCTAGAAATTCTTGTGACCCCTCCTCACGACAAATCTTAAAACTCAACATTTTGTTTCTGGTTTAGAAAAGCTGTCAGGACGGCGGACCATGGCCCTTTAGTGATTTCATAGATTTGCTCTAAATTTTGACAAGCAGCCCTGAAATTCAATCAAGTGTGACGGTTGTAAACTTTGAGACAGAAATCGGAATCACGGGGGCTGCGTGGGAGTGAGCGGGGCTAGCGGGCCAGCCAGCCTCTCTGCTCTAGGGTGACTTTGCTGTGACCCCCAACTCTTTGGAAAGTGCTGCACTAGAAAGATCCTTCCTTGTGACAATGACAGTCCTTTCCCTGTGGAGTTGGTGACAGTTAATCAAACACGAAATCAGCCATGTGGACTTCTATACCTTGTTGATCACTATCCCAAGCTACAGACATAAATATTTCTGTAATGATGAATCCATTTACCTAATATCCTACTCAGAATGGACAAGTAAACTTGGAATCACATTCAGGCAAAGATCATATTATGTGTCTTTTTCCTTCAAAGAAAACCCAATGGCTAAAACACATCTCAATGTAATCATAAATCTACTCTGCTCATACAAACAAGGAAATGTCTTTCTAGATTAATAGCCCAACAGTTTACCTAAAGTCCATTTATGTTCTTATGTTTAGTGTGAAATGGGGAAGCGAGAGATCCGGAATGGGTGTGGAGCGAGGTAGTGGCCTGTTTATTTTAGTGGGACTCAAAGTTAATGTATGGAAATAAGAAGTCACTATTCTCGATCCATGAAAGACATTGAACTTTCCTTTTAAGTAATTCTATCAATGAAAAACTGTTTCATCCATTTTTCATTGTTGACCAGCAGCTCTATTGAAATAGTTTGTCAACTTCCTAAGTAAAGGGAACACATGTTCATTCCCACCGGCCTTTTACTGTGAGAGCAAATAAAAATAACCAAGTGTATTATGTGTGAGGGTCTTAATCAGAAACCCAGAGACTCTTTAAAAGTTGCCACACTGGCAAGTTTCTCATCTTGCTCTGTGCACAAGAAACGCACGCTACCCTGCTGCCGTGAAAACACAGGAGATAAAAGACTAAACTCAAGTGAATACGGCCCCAGCCCCAGTAGTGTGTCTGGATCTCCTAACCTCATTGCCTGTCTGTCTCCTTAACACTTGTATTCCCCCACCTCTCAACTTCCTAACAAGAATAACTACTCTGAATGCAAACAGACTATATTCTCTAATCAATAGATACAGAGTGGTTGAAAGGGTTACAAAAAGAGATAGAGATGTGGTCTACCAGAGACTCACTGCAGATTCAAGGACACAGGGTGAAAGCAAAGGAATGGAAAAAGACACCCCATGCAAAAGGAAAGTGAAAGGAAGCAGGGGCAGCTATACTTACATCAAGCGATACAGACATTAAGTCCAAGGTTGCAGTAAGTGGCAAAGAAGATCATTGCACAATGATAAAGAGGTCAACACATGTGACCCCCTAATGATGAAGGAGGGCAGAACACATAGTGCCCCCAACTCAAGAGCACCTAAATATAGACAGCAAATATTAACAGACCTAGAGGAAGAAATATACAGCCATACAGCAATATTAGGGGACTTCCATATCCCATTTTCAACAACGACTCGATCATCCAGACAGAAAATCAATAAGGAATTCTTGAACTAAAACTACATGTAACACTAGATGGACTTAGATATTTACAGAACACTCAATGAATGGATTTGTAATATTATCGAATGATTTTTCTTCATTTTTTGAGATGATCATATGATTATTTGCCTTCATTCTGTTTATGAGCTGAAGCACGTTCATTGATTTGTGGAAGTTGAACCATCCTTGCATCCTGGAAAAAGTCCCACTTGATCACAGTCTGACTCTTTCAATGCATTGTTAAAATTGGTTTGCTGATACTTTGTTGAAGATTTTTGCATCTATGTTCATCAGTGATGTTGGTCTATAATTTTCTTTTCTTGTAGTATCCTTATTTGGGTTTTGGTAATGCTGGACTCAAGTTTGGAAGTGTTCCTTTGTGTTCTATTCTTTGAAAATTTGGGGAAGAATTGGTATCAGTTCTTCTTTAAATGTTTGGTACAATTTTCCAGTAAAGCCATTGGTCCTGAACTTTGGTTTGTTAGAAGGTTTGTAATAACCGATTCAATCTCCTTACTAGTAATTGGTCTGTTAAAATTTTCTATTGCCTCATGATCCTGCCTTGGTCTTCTGTGTTGTTCATTTGTGGTGTCTAATTGTTCATAGTGGTCTCGTGATCCTTTGTATTTGTTTGGTATCCATTGTAGTTATCTCCTCTTTTATTTCTAATGTTATTTGAATTATCTCCCATTTTCTTCTTGGAAGTCTATCTAAAGGTTTGCCTATTTTGTTTATCTTTAAACAAACAGCTTTTAATTTTTGTTGATCTTTTCATTTATTTCCACTCCAGTCTTTGTTTCACTTATTTCCATTCTGATCTTTGTTATCGTCTTCCTTCTGTTAACTTTCAGTTTAGTTTTTTCTTCATTTTCTTTTTTTTTTTAAAGATTTTATTTATTTATCTTTAGAGGGGAAGAGGGGAAGGAGAGAGGGAGAGAAACATCAATGTATGGTTGCCTTTTGTGTGTCCCCTGCTGGGAACTGGCCTGCAGGGAACTGACCTGCCACCCGGGCATGTGCCCTGACTGGGAATCGAACCACGATCGTGTGCTTCGCAGGCCCGCGCTTAATCCACTCAGCTACACCAGCCAGGGCTTCATTTTCTAGTGTCTCGAGGAATAAAGCAGGTTGCTTGCTTGAGCTTTTTCTCTTCCCTTCATGGAGGCATTTATGGCTCTGAACTTCCCTCCTAAAACTGCTTTTAGTGCCTCCCACTTGCTTTGATGTGCTGTATTTCCCTTTCATTGTCTTTCTGATTTCTTTTTTGACCCGTTTATTGTTTGGTACCTTTAAAAAATCCTCATGTGCGTTTTTGCTAAAAAGCGAAACTCCTGTAGACTGAAAACCATAAGACACCGATGAAAGAAGTTGAAGAAAACACAAATAAATGGGAAGCTATTCTATGTTCATGAGTCAAAAGAATTAATGGTTGTGCTACCCAAAGAAATCTACACATTTAATGCAATTTCCATTCAAATTCCAATGGCATCTTTCACACACACAGGACAAACAATTCTAAAATGTGTATAAAATCATAGCAGATTTCAAATACCCCATACAATCCTGGGAAAGAAAAATAAAGCTGGAGACATCATTTCCAACCATATAACAACACTGTGGCAATAAAGAGTGTGATATTGACATAGAAACAGACAGAGACCAACAGAACAGAAAAAAGAGTCCAAAATTAAATGCATGGATGATATGGTCCATTGACCATTGATCTGTAACAAAAGAGCCAAAAATATACAAAAGGAAAAGAACAGTCTCTTCAATAAATGATGCTGGGAAAACTGGACCGTCACATGCAAAAGATTAAAACTGGAACCCTGCCTTACACCAGACAGAAAAATTAACTCAAAATGGATTGAAGACTCGAATGTAAGGCCTGAAACCGTAACATTCCTAGAAGAAAACATAGGCAGTAAACTCCTAGATAATCAATCTTGGTGATGATTTTTTTTTGGATTTGACACCACAGCAGAGACAACAAAAACAAAAATAAAGAAGTAGGATTACATCAGACTAAAAAGCTTCTCTACAGCAAAAGAAACCATTATTAAAATGTTCCAAAAAGCAAGGGTGGGCTGGGATGAGAGTAAAAGACAGAAAAGTGTACTTGAACAACAATGAAAATAAGATAAAAAATTTTTTTCGGAAAGCAATGTACCAAATGGAAAAAAAAAAACTTGCAAGTCACATATATGATAAGGAATTGATATCCAAAATATAGAAATAACTCAGACAACTCTACAGCAAAATACAATCCAATAAATAAATAGGCAGAGAATCTGAATAGATATTTCTCCAGAGAAGACATACAGATGGCCAACAGGTACATGATAAGATGCTCAGCATCACTAATCATCAGGGAAATGCAAATCAAAACCACAATGAGCCCTGGCTGGTGTAGCTCAGTGGATTGAGCACGGACCTGCAAACCAAACAACCGTGGTTCAATTCCCAGTCAGGGCACATGCCTGGGTTGCAGGCCAGTTCCCAGCAGGGGACGCACAAGAGGCAACCATACATTGATATTTCTCTCCCCTCTCCTTCCCTTCCCCTCTAAAGATAAATAAATAAAATCCAAAAACAAATTTTTAAACTACAATAAGATACCACCTCACACCTGTCAGAATGCCATCATCCAAAATAACAACAAATATCTGTTGGCAAGGATGTGGAGAAAAGGGAACCCTCGTGCACTGTTCCTGGGAATGTAAGTTGGTGCCACCACTACGGGAAACAGTGTGCAGTGTACAGGTTCCTCGGACAATTAAAAATAGGACCACTCTGTGATGCAACCATTCTACTCTGGGTGTTGGTCCAAAGGACAGGAAGGCCCCACCATTCCCAACAGCCTAGACAGGAAAACAAGTGTCTATCAGCAGATGACTGAAGAGGGAGATAGAGAGACAGAGAGATGAAATCGTGTTCAGTCTCGAGAAAGAAGGAAATGCTGTCACCTGCAATAACATGGAGGAACTTGAGGCATCATGTAAGTGAAATAAGCCAAATGGAGAAGGACTGATACTATGTGGTATCACTAATATGTCAAATCTAAATTACAAAGTGTAACTCACAGGACTAGAGTAGAACCGTGGGGGGCGGGTGGCAGGAATGGGGAGAGTCTGGTAAAAGAGGACAAAGTTGCAGTTATAAGATGAAGAACTTCTGAGGATCTAATAGATCCATGGTGTTTATAGTTGATAACTCTGTTATATAATGGAAATTTACATCTCACATACCAAAAGAAAAAGATAAATATGTGAGATGATGGATATTTCGGTGCTGTGACGGTGGGACTCCTTTCACAATACATAATACATCAAACCACCCCATGTTCATTTCAAGTATCTTACAATTATATTAGTCAATTATACCTCAGTAAAGCTGGAAAAAAGCTGTCAAGGTCATGAAAGATGATAAATTGTCACAGACCAGAGGGTGGCTAGGGACACCCAACAACTAAGTGGAATGTGTTACCTGGATTGGATTGTGGTACAGAAAAGGACATTCATTTTAAAGCTGGTGAAATTCTAATAAAGCCTAGAGTTTGGAACTGAATATGAAAGGGACCTGGAATAGGTGAAGGATGTACAGGAAATGCCCTTACTATCTTTGCAGGTTTTCCATAAATCTAAATATATTCCAAAACAAAAGTTTATTTTTAAAAAGATAAATGAGGAACCTTACAGGGCACACGCCCTTGTCATGGATTAGAGTGAGAAGATCTTGGGGAATGGAAAAAGTTTGGAAACAGACAAGCCCGGAAATCTGAGCAGGAGATTCTTAAGGATTAAGCCTGGCGGGTCTTTAAGGGGATTTTGGCCACTTTGACGCCCTCCCAGCTGCAGTTGGTCTTACAATCTCACATCGAGTGCACTCAGCCAGAGTGGGGCGGATGCTAAATAATGAATGAGCAAGATTTAGCGATGACAACAAGCCATACCAAAGCATCCTTAGGAGAAGTTAAGAAGTTAATGTTCACCTCTTGACTCATAAAAATGAAGATATATAGCAATTAAAGCCAAAAAGTTCACTCTAAGTAATAGCATTAGGCATTAGAATAGGCCACTAAAGTGGCTAAGAATTGCCCACTTCCCGAGCCTTAAACAAACTTAATGAATCTCAACCCATGGATAGTTTAGATGCCGCCTGCTGCATCATTTTCTCCTGCTGACATTTAATCGTAACCCTTTTCAGTAGTTTCTCATGGAGCTTCTGGTGTTTTTTCCTACTCAATTTTTGTTGCATTTAATGTCTTTTCTTTGGCAAGCAGTACATGGCACTTGGTGCTTTTTCACTTATAAGTCCCGCCTCCCTAGGGACTTACTCATTCAATCATCCATTCACCCACTATGTCAATAAAAGTCAAGTCAATCAATGCTGGATGTCCACCAGACATCACTTTGGGCATTAAGACAGCATTGCTGTCTTCACACTTTCCACTGAAGGTAAAAGACAAACCGTGAATTAGGCAATTAAAAAAATACTGCATTAAGTGGCATAAAAGATGCCTGCCCTTGATGTTATGGGGATACACAGGAGGGACACCTAACCAGGCTTTAGGTCTAAAGGTGAAAACTAACTTGGGTTCTGAAGAGCTAGATCATACGCAACTGAGGCCAAAGGCCCAATCGTAGACATGGGAAGCTTCTGAAACCTGAAGCACAGTTCCTTGCCGAGAGCAGGAATCGGAATCTTCATTAATTAAAGTCATCATAATATTGGTATCATGGATCAGGAGAGTAACAGTGGCTTGGGTCCAAGACACCAAGATGAATAGGGCAGAATTCCAACCCTCAAGCGGTTTTTGCAATTTTCCCTGTTCATCCTTGTGTGTGTATCCATCCTGCCAGTTACAATGTCTGGGACACCCCGGCCCTCAGTAAATGTCTGCTGAATGGCTGAGTTTTCTCAGACTCCCACACCCAGCAAAGCACCAAGTCCCATGAACTCGTATTTCACAATATTTCTTGCATCTGTCCCCCCTCCACTTTTCTACTTCTGCCACACATTTCTGACTTCCCATCTCTACCCCTAAAAGAACCTGGACGGTGCACCCCAATTTCAGCTCTCATTCCTAGACACTTCATGCCACCAGCAGATTTTTTCTGAAGCCTGAACTCTCTAAATAAAGTGTCTATTTCTTTAAACATTTCTCCTTTGCTATAGAATAAAACCCAGCATCTTCAGCTTACCATTCAAAGTCTCGAACCTTCTAAGGTCTTGTCCTGATTTACCATGTGTTTTCACAGCCAACATCCCCTTAAGCAAACCCTGCCCTCTGGTCATACTAGTTAACTCTTCTTTCAAACATGCTTTTTGCTGCCAAGATTCCACTCAAAGGCCTTGGCTTATGGCAGCTCTCCACTTAGCAGTGCTTCTTCTTGGGCACCTAAGGTCTGATGCAAATTGTTGCCCAGGGCAAAGCCTCCTCTGACCACCTTCTCTGGACAGGAGTGATTCAAGGCTTCTCAGCCCCAGGAGTTACAATTCACTAAACAACTGCTCCTGGAGGGAGCTCATTAAGGATTTATTAAAGAATGAACGGTCCAGTGGAAAAGACAAACACACCATCAGAACACAGTGTGAAATATTTATCAGGGAGGCCATGGAAGGCCTCCGCAAGCAGCTGGTGGGGGAGAGAGAAGCAAGGATGCAGGATGGCACATCCGGGGAGGTGACAAGTAAGGGTCACCCACGTGAAAACAACAGTGACCGAAGGCATCAAGACCCAAGCTCTGTGCACTGGAGAGAGTAGGCTAAAGGCACAGAGTCTAAGGGGTATAGCCAGGGACAAGCAGGAAGCAAGGGAAGGACACCATCCACATTTCACTTATTTTTACTAAGCTATCATTGAAGGATGGCAGACATAGGCGCACAAACCTTCAGTGTACAGCTTGATAAATATTGCTTTGTAACCACTTCCTAAAAAAAAGAGATAAAACACTACTGGTCCTCCAGAAGCTTCCCTTGTACCGTTTTTCCCTCAAAGGTAGTCATTAATTCTGATTTTTATATCCTAATTTCCCCACACAGATTGAATCCCACAGTCTACTCATATATCTGTCTTCATTTCAATCAAGTCTGAAAGTCATCCACATTAATGCATATATATATAGAGAGAGATATGTATGGTTATAATTAAACTCTTTTCATTGCTTAATGTATTACATCGTATGAATGCATTAGAATTCATTATCCATTCAGCTATATTGCATATTAGATATTAGAAACTGAAATATTCAACTATACTGGATATTATAGATGTATCCTATTGGAAACTACTGAAATAAAGCTTCAAGAAACATTCAGGTACATGTCTTTGGTGCACATGAGCACATACTTGTTTGATACACACAGGCTTAAAACTGTTGAGTCATAGGTATACCTGTGTTCAAATGACCAGATACTGCTAACAGTGTTCTAAAGTGGCCCTATGAATTACAGTCCTACCAGAATTTATGAAAGCCAGAGATGTTCCTCATCTTCATCAAAACTTCTTACTGTCAATCATTTAAATGTATGCCATTTTGATGACTGTATAATGGTGTATAATTTTAACTATTTAGTTCCTTGGTGACTGATGACATCAAGCACCTTTTCTTGTTTAAACATCTTGCACACTTTTCTGTTGGGTTGTCTATGCTCTTTCCTATTGATTTGTAGGTGCTCTTTATATATTCTGGCTAAAACCCTCTGTCAGAATGTGTGTTAAATATATACATATATATTTAACACACACATAATATATACATATATATTTAACACACACATATATTAAATATATATTTAATATATTACAACATATTGTATTAATATATACAATATATTTATTATATTGCACACAACATAATATATTAATATATATTAATATAGTATATTAATATTATATATTAATATATTATATAATATATAATACATATTATACACAATATGTATTGATATATTTAATATTGTAATATACTGAATATACAAATATTTAATTATATCAAATATTGTATTAAATATTAAATATATATCCTGCTTTGTAGTATGCCTTTTTATTGTTTTAATGGATTCTTTTATAGACAGAATTACTTAAGTTTATTGTACTTCAGTTTACTAATCTCAATAAATTTGGATCAAACTTCTTATGAATATTTTCCTAGTCCAAGTTGATGAAGGTTTGTTATTATATTATTTTTTAGAATTTTCATTGTTTCACTTTCTAATTTAGCTCTACAACCCATATCTACCTGACTTTTGTGCATGGCAAAAAAAAAAATCAAGGTCCATTTTAAAAAATATATATTTTATTTATTTTTAGAGGGGGAAGGGAGAAAGAAAAGAGGGAGAGAAACATCAACATGTGGTTGCCTCTCACGTGCCCCCCACTGGGAACTGGCCCACAACCCAGGCATGTGCCCTGACTGGGAATTGAACGGGCGACCCTTTGGTTCACAGGCCAGCACCCAACCCACTGAGTCACACCAGCCAGCACTCAAGGTCCATTTTTAATGTAACTACATAATTGACTCCACATCATTCTTTAAAAGACCATCTCGTTCCCACAGCACTTCTGTGCCTGCCACTTTTGTCATTGATCGAGTACCTGTCAACAATAAAATATACACAGGTTTGTTCTGCACTCTCTGTTCTGTCGACTGATCTAAGTCCCTTATCCGGGCACCAAACCAACCTGCTCTAATTAACCTAGCTTTATAACAAGTTAATATAGTTTTATAATAAGTTTTGCTATCTGGAACAGTCATCTAACTGTTCTTCGTCAAGATTGTCTTGGCTATTCTTGGCCTTTTGCAACTTCATATAAATTTTATATCCACCCTGGCTGGTGTAGCTCAGTGGATTTGAGCACGGGCCTGTGAAGCAAAGGGTCACTGGTTCAATTTCCAGTCAGGGCACATGCCTGGGTTGCAGGCCAGGTTCCCAGTAGGGGACACATGAGAGGCAACCACACATTGATGTTTCTCTCCCTCTCTTTCTCCTTCCCCTCCCCTCTCTAAAATTAAATAAATAAAATATTTAAAACAATTTTATATCCATTTTTCAACACACACAAAGTTGTTGGGATTTTCATTGAAATTGTATTTACAGATCAATCTGGGAGAGAATTAAAGAGACCTTACCAGTCTCATTAAGTATTTGAAACTTTTATGCTAGATTTATTCCTAAGTGTTTGATATCTTCATGGTAGTGTAAACACTAATGGTGGAACTGATTTCTCCTAATTTAATTTTGTATATTGACTTCGTATCCAGTAGCTGTGATAAGCCCAAAGATATTATTATTAATTCATTAACTGTATCTGTAGTTTGGATTTTCAAATGTACATAATCATGTCATCTACTAATAATAACAATTTTATTACTTCCTTTTAATTCTTATGTTTTTATTTCTATTTCTTGCCTTATTGCATTGGCCATGACCTCCTGTACAATGCTGCACGGAAGTCATGAGAGTGGATGTTCCTGTCTAACGATCTACACAATTTTTCAATATTTTACCATTAACTCTGGTCTTTTTAAAGAAATCCTTTATCAGAAAATTTAAGTTTCTTTTTACTTCCAGGTCATTTAGAATTTTATCAATCACAGGTAGAGAATTGCATCAAATGCTTTTCATCTATTGGGATAATCATGTGGGTTTAGCTCCATTCTGTTACTGTGATAAATTACTTTAATTGACTTTCCAATTTTATGTCAACTTTGCATCATGGGATAAATACAACCTTCGTATATGTTATCATTACATGTGACAGGATTCATTACTTATTTTTTAGCTGTATATTATCCTTGTCTAAACAAAACCTTTGAAGGCAGGGTTTTATACAACTTTGCACTTTTCTGTATTATTCACAACCCTGTAATTCTATTATAACTGTATTTATAAAACTTAAACATACTGAGGGTGGCACCCTGCTCTATTGTTGCATGTTCTGGCCCACTTGGAACACTGCATGTCATGTAAATGCTTGTTCAAATGAAGTAGTCATGCTCTCCTCACGAAGTGTCTTTCACACACAAGATACTCTCAATCAATGCCTGATAATAATGAATTTGCCAGTTAGTGCTTTTTAAATTATTATTTCTATGAGGCCCATCTTCCCAGCTTACCTCCTCATGATATCAAAGCATCAGACCTAGGACTTACTGGCAGGGACACAATCAATAATGCCTCAATGCAGAGGAACCATATGTTGCACGAGACTTGCCGTCTACTTAGAGGGTAACGGACCGTATTTATCACCCAGTGGCCGTGACAGCCAGTCTCACGATAGCTGGTCAGGCAGCTCCACTTCGTGTGTAACACAGCAGTGAGGTTTTCCAATGCACATGAGTCAGTCTCCCTGGGAAGTTTGCCAAGCTTGAGGGCTTGACATGGGAGTTTAGAAACTGGGCCCATCTTTCTCTGTTTCCGAGAAAGCAGAAGTGCACTTTTTTGGCAAGAAAAGGTCTGTCTCTCAACAACCACAGTCCTGCATTTGCACGCTGCATTTGCACCGTGCTCAACATTTACGCCATCCTCTACACGCCCAGGGCACAACCTGTGCGGGTGTGGCTCTCAGGCAATTAATTCAGTGACTTCCAATGTCCTCAATACACACACTGAAAGCCAAGTTTCTGGGCTGAGAGCTCAGCACAAGGTCTACCTCTGCCCATCTACCTGCCATCAGCCACTTTAGTACGAAACATAACATAACGGCCTTAGTCCCACAAGTTCAAAAGATTCATCAGATTTCTCAATCTCTGGAGCTAAAAATACAAGAACTAAAAACTGTCATGTAGGTTTAAACCTGAGATAAATACAGACATCTATAAAGAGAAGTAAAAACTTTTCAGAGGCACTAGCCAGAAGTTGGTCTGTGGCTATTATACGTATGGAAGAAGGGAGGGAAGGAATCTTAAATACAATAACTTGAGTGTCTCAAGTTAAATATATTAAATACGATATCACAGACTATGATGTTGAAATAAATCATCAAGACACACCCAGCAGAGTTCAAAGAAGTCAAAGGTTCTTTAAAACAAACTGAAACGCCAGCCCACGGTGAGAGAAGCCCACGGATGGAGTTACTATGCTACCTACAAGAGTGACCAATATGACAATGAACACAACAAGGAGATCCATCAGAACACATTCAAGAGACAGTCCAACTTCTGTGTCTTAACCAAAGAGAGAGGCAGCGTGTCCTGCCTCGGCCTGAGCTTTGTCTGTCCTGTTTCTCTAAAACCACATAGCAAATCATCCCGGTAAATGTGAATGTTTGTACATGTTTCCCAGGCTGAAATGATCCAGTCAGGCTAATCACATATAGTTAGAAAAGGATATTTGCTGCTTGTTTGTTTGACTGATTTTTAATGGAACATTCGAAAGACTCATTCCCTTGGGTTGAACTTTATCTTCTGGTGTTTTACCGATCTGCTCCAGGGGGGTACAATACCTCCATGAATCTGCTCTGTGGGACATAAATAGCATTACGTAATGATCGGCGACCAAGTTTGCTCCAATCCATTTATTCTCTGCTCATTGTGTGAATAATTTATTCCAGGAGGCATGCGTGCACTTGGCATTTATTTACTATTCACTGGCAACATAAACTCTATTTAAGCAGGTGCAAATTCACACACAGAGGAGACAGTTCTTTTAAGTGAGGCACTTACTAAACCAAGCATGGTACTAAGGCTGCGTATGAATGTGAACATTTAAGATTCTATCGTCCACTCTTTACTCATTCCCTCTTCTGCTCTCTCTCTCTCTCTCTTAATTTTAAATAGGCTCTCTGAGTCACTGTGTGCAGAGCTGGAAAGGAAAGCAGGGGTTGGGGACCAAGCAGGGGGCTGGTCTCGGCTAGCAGAGCCTGCAGACAGTGAGAAGGAGAAGAGTTGGTGGCCACAGAATGGCCAGGCAGGGAGCCAGCAGGGGCCCACTGCCCCAGGGAGAGTCAGGCCCCCAGGGGACAGACTGGAGGCCAGGCAGGGGGGCAGCCTAACAGGTTCCAGGTGGTGCGTTGGCTTTGCTGGCTGAAGAACCCATACACCTCGGGTCCAGAACTATTATGCAGACAGACAGGCTGATCTCCCATTTGAAAAGTGGGAGGTCTTCAGTAGAGTGGGAGGGCTCGGCCAGCCAGACAGGCAGGCGATGTCTGAGAAGCAATCACACTTATGGGGACCATGTGGTGAGACCGAGCAGGGGCCGCTCACTGTGCTGGGTGCCGCGTGTGGTGTGCTCGTCCTAAGGAGCTAGTCCTGGATGTTCTCTTTCTCTTTCTGGGTGTTGGCTGAACCTGCCTTCCTCTCTTCCTCTCCCACCCTTGCAGGAAAGAATGCATACATTCCTCACTCGAGGGCATTTTTTCATTGCTTCTAGAGAGAGAGGAAGAGAAAGAGGGAGCGAGAGCAAAACACAGATGCCAGAGAGAGGCATCGACTGTCTGCCTCCCACACACATTTGTACCAGGGGGCATGTGCACCAGGACTGGGGATGGATTCTGCAACCTAGGCATGTGCCCCAACCAGGAATCGAACCCCCGACCTTTCAGCCAAAAGAATGTGATGTTCCAACTAACGGAGCCAAACCAGCCAGGGCCCTCACCCTCTTTGAAGAAGCCTTGGCCATGAGATTTTCTCTGGCCAATAAAAAGGGATCACAGGGTAGAGCACTTGTGGGTGGAAATAGTGAGAAGCAAGACATGATTCACCAGCATCCCTTTAACTGACCTTGACAATCATGAAAACAATAAACAGGAGGAAGCTTCCACCAGCTCACATAACTAAAATGAGGAAAATACCCTGTTGCTATAGACTGGATGTTTGTATTCCCCCAGAATCAGATACCTCTATTCCCCCCAGTTCAGAGGTTGAATCCTAATACCCAGTGCGCTGGGATTGGGGGGCGGGGCCTTTGGAAGGTGACTAGGTCAAGAGGGTGCAGCCCTTGTGAATAGGATTTGGGCCCTTCTCAAACAGTGTCCAGGGAGCTCCCTCACCGTTTCCGCCTTGTGAGGACTCAACAAAAAGAGAGCTGCCTATGAACCCAGAAGCAGGCTCTCTCCAAAACTGACTGCAAACAGACACCAAATCTGCCTGCACCTTGATCTTGAACTTCCCAGCCCCCAGAGCTGTAGGTTTGTGGTACATCAGCTACTCAGCCCAATGTACTCTGTTATAGTGGCCTGAATGAACCAAGTCACCTGTCAGCCTGCACAGATGGGAAGCACGAGGGGAACACACACTTTTGTCGTGTTGAGTCCCCAACATTAGGGGACTGCATGTCACTGCAGGATCTCCTTGGATCATCCCAGCAAACCTGCAAGTCCCTTAGAGAGGGCTGTGAATGTACATCCTGGTGACTGTGAGCACTTGGCCTAGGACCACAGAGCTGGTAAGAGGCAGAATCAGAGTCTAAGCCCAGGTCCGTCCACGCTGAGCCCGCTCTTATCCACGCTTCGGCAAAGCAAACGGAATCCACACGAGAGAAAACAAGGCATCTGGGAACTTCTACACACACACGACTGACACAAAACCAGGTGTCTAAGCAGAGTGGCCTCTCTCACTCTGCAGAAAAAGACCAAAAAAAAGAAGTTCAGACAGGCCACATACCACCAACAGAATGCGCGTCTAATGTCACACTGTTCTCTGGACAGTGAGACCACATGAAATGGTGACCTCAAGGGGACCCAGGCAGGGATGGCTGAGTGGGGGGGGAGGGGGGCTGGGGCACTGAAGAAGCATCCGTGTACTTCTCTGGCTTTGCTAGACCACATACTTCACTTTTACTTTGTATCTAAAGTAAATACAGATCCTCCAGGTAACAGACTTCTGTTGTTAACCCTTCTGAAGCCACAGGCAGCATGATGCAGACCCGGAAGGAAAATCATCAAAGAACCCAAAGTGCTGTTTGTAGCTAACACGACAACATTCTGCGTACGTCCAGCAATATTACCCGTCCCTGAAATTTCCAAGTGGAGTTCAATGTCCAGAATCCATGGTACAAACCTGTCTTCCTAGTAGCCTCTAATCCTGACTTAAGAACGGAAGAATTCCCTCACGCACGTTTATATCTGCGTGGGTGTTCATCTTAATTATCAACCGACCAATGACTGACAGGAATCAAATTTACTGATGGGCTGGAAGTAGTCTGACCCTGCACCAGATCATGTCACTTTTCTCTTGTCCAACCTGGGGACAGTCCTTACACCAGAACAGGAGAAAGAAGCTGCACATCCTGACTTTTAGCCAAGTGGGCGGAAATCTAGTCTTTAGTTGTCAGTTTTCCCTGTGCTATTTATTGACTTGCAGATGAAGCCATGCGTCTGAAGTCTGGGCAGAGCCAACACAGGGCCAAACGTTTCCTTTCAGGGAATCCTGGTACTGCAGTGACCGGCCTGTGTCATCCGAAGCCCTCATTTACTCTTGCCCTTAAGAGTAAATTGACTCTTAAAGCACCAGCAAAGTAACAGTGGGTTGTTTTCATGCAAATGATCTCCATAGCAACTATTCACTCACTTTTAACATCGTAAAAATCATTGATCATCCAGCTGATTAGACAGAATAAAGGGTGTTTTTTCCTAAACTACTGTCACCTTGGAACTTCATGTGACACTCTCATTCTAAATCTCCGCAACGTATGTCCAGAACGTCGTCTATAATAAAGTCAACATTACATTTTCGCCCTTTGTGTGGCCCTAATACACTAGGTATCATTCATTATGGGTTTCTACATTTCTACTGTCTAATTTGAAATTCACATCAAACTACCTGAAACACCCTAATATGTACCCAACATCTGATATATACTCTGAACACCCAGAAATTGAATTCAGAGAAATGTACATTTTTATGCTAATGTAATTTTTTTCATAGTGCTTTCATAAATATTATTTAAATATTTTAAAGTTTGTACATGTTTCAAAAGAGCAAAAGAACATCACAAAAATCTTCCTTTTAAGCAAAGCCCCCTTTTGAATTAAAAGCAAGTGTAGAGGAAAACAGAATATGTTTCAGGAAATGTATCTGAGAAAGCAAACAAACACACTAGGTGTTAATTTAAATAACAAATGAGGCAATTTACATATATACATATGTATGTACACATATATGTTTGTTTAGTGAACGCAATACTCTCTTCTAGAGCACCTGAGTGAAGAAGAAGGTACAGATCCCTGCATGGGCCCAAACCACCAGATTCCCCTTTGCTGCTCTTGAGCTCTCAGGAGTGGCTGGCTCAGCATCCTCTACTTCTCCAGAAAGGTGACTCTGCCGTGGCCTACCTGGTACCAGCATGGCTTCATACTTTCAATGAAAATCTAAATGGGGGGGGGGCGCATTTAAATATAATGCATGCAGTGACTCAAGGAGACATACTCATAGGAGACTGCACTATTGATGATCGCACTATTGATTTTCAGTAAGAGAATGATGGGAATAGATCAGCTAAAAGCCCAGGCTGCCAATGAACACACATTCTGAGGGAAGCTGAAATGACGATACATCACCATCCTAAGGCCAGACCATCCTGCCTGGTACCAAAACCAGGTGGCATCAAGTGCCAAATTACATGAAGACGCTATTTGCTCCCCTTTAAACTAACAACGCCACCTTTGCTAATCCTAGAGCTTGCGTTTTTAAGTGGCTACAGTTGCCTCTGCAACAACTTGCCATCCTAGAAATCTTCAGTTACGTGCGTCCCTGCTCTTAAAAGGATGAGACATGCTTTTGATGTTAACGAAATGATTCTCTACACCCAAGACAGAGGTCACCCCCCGAATCAAAGCTTTACATTTGAGCTTTCAGTGACTTTAGCAGGCCCTTGGAGAAAAGGGAGAGGCCTTCCTCTAAATGTAAGGGAAATACCTTTTTGCAGGCTTTTTCCTAGCGTCTCGGCAAAGCCCAGGGAAACGAGAAGGGTTGGGGAAGGATGCAAAAGGGACTCAGGTGGTGCGGCGGTAGATGTGCGAGTTCCAGAAGTTCTCCTCCCTACCTTTCTAGCGTAACTGGCGTCGTGACCCAAATACAAGGGAACCTCCGCACTCCGGGAGCAGACTCGGTTTAGATCCTGCAGCCCCGCGGGAAGAAACAGCGTCCTCGCCTTAGCGGGTTGGGCTGCACTCTTGAGATAACTCTCTTTATTTCGTTTTAATATTTGGTTTAAGGAGATGCTGATGGGTCAGATTTGAAGTTGTGGATCCACTAAACGCCTCTTTGGAGGGACCTTCCTTCCAGAAAGACAAGCCTTAGGGGCTCAGCCCAGAGCCCATCCGCTTGGCGGGAAGCCTGCACTGAATGGGAGTGGAGGTCCCCGCCCTTCAGCTCCCCCCTTCCCAAGTGGCGTGTTCCTGAGGAGCTGAGCTACCTGCTCTTTCTTTTTCCTTGCTCTTGGCAACCCGCCAATCTCACCCGAGTTGGGCTCAGGTAGAGGAGGAGGTCACTCTGCAGAAAACTCTGCTGGTACATGGCCCCAGGGTAAGTCGCCAGCGGCAACAACTTAACGTATTTTTTAATTTGTTAGTTTGTGGACGGAGTTAAATAGCCTCTGAAGAAGCACATAAAAGCCCCTCTAAAGCCCACTACTGCGCAACGCCGGGTTCCTCCGACCAAGCTTGTAGCAGTTTCACTTCTTGTCACCCCGCACCCCAAGGCACAGTGGAACGAGCCCCACCGCGGGGAAGCCTGCGGGGAGGTTGAGGTGGGCGGCGGCCGGGCAGTCCTTGGAAAGGTAGCTCCCCTTCCCTCCCCACCGCCCGGTCATTAAGGCAAGAAAGTGCGGGAGAAGACGCCTCGGATCGGAAGGAGGACGCGGACGCCCTGCCTCCGAGTTGGGCCACCGGCCGAGGTCCAAGAGCGCCGCGCGCGCTCCGGCCGCCACCCGGGTAGGTGGGTGTGCGCACGGCAGGTGCGGGACGAGGCCCCGGGAAAGAGCCGCCCTTACGTGCTCCAGCTTGTCTTTCCTCCGGAGCCAGACGCTGGCGCTGTAGTCCTGCTGCTTGACGCTGCTGTAGAAGTTCGCGCCCACTCGGGTCAGGCTCGGCGAGGGATCCTTGGGGCGGCTTTTGAGCCTCATCTGCTCAAAACCCTCGTGCGGGGAGGCCGAGAGCCACTCGTGCTGCCGGATCTCCATCCTGACATGACCAGGCTGCGGACGGCGCGCTCGGGATGGTCGGGGAGAGCGGGACACCGAGGGCGAGCGGGAGGCTGGGTGGGAGCGGGGGAAGGAATGGGCGGCGCGGGGAGCGCACGGCCGGGAGGGAGGGGCAGCTCCGGAGCAGAGGGGCGGGTGTGGGCCGGGCGGGGTCGGGGGAGGAGAGGGGTGTAGGAAAAGGGGGGAGGATGGGCGGGTAGGACAGGGAGTCTGGGACCGAAGGGAGCTCGCTCTGGAAGGCAGAAGTGCCGGTGCGCTCGGTGTGGCCGCACAGTCACCCGCCGGCGGCGTCCCGAGCGGGCGCTCCGCACGCCGGCTTCCCGCGGCACCGACTGGGACCCAGGGTCCGGCGGAGCGGGAGCTCGGGGAGGTGGCGGCGGAGCGGTGGGAGGGGCCGCCGCGGCCGAGCCAGCCGGAGCCCGCAGGTTGGTGCAGTGAGGAGCCGCCGCCGCCGCCCTCTAGCCGCGCCCTGGCCGAGCGGCCGACCGGGCTGGGGCCGCCTCTCCCCCACCCGCTACAGCGCTCCCTCCCGCATTTTCATTTGGAGGCCAGCAACCCCTGGAGAAGTGGGCGCTGCCTCCGAGCCTCCTTCCGCCCGCGGTGGGGCGCTGGGATGGGTCTGGAGTCGCTCCGGAGCCACCTCCGCCCTTCCCCCACCGCCAGCCTGCAGCGCCCCCGCAGCCCGCCCTGACTCCTCTGCTCGCTGCCTGCCGATTCCGAAAGTTCAATAACTTCCCACCTCCGGGGCCTGAGAGCATAGGGTGGCGCACCCCCCAAAATGGCCACGAGGACGTCTGTTTCGTAGAGCCTTGCACAGCACTTTCCTGCGAGGGTCTGGTGGTGCAGGAGCTGGGCGGCCAGGCTTGCAGGGCTCGTTCACCACCCTGCGTCCACTTCGAACAAAGCTCCCAGCGGCGGAGCCCCACCGGATCCTAGTCCAGCGACACCTGGGCCCTGTCCGCTAGCGCTCTGCCTCCTCTCTGCTCACAGGTCCCCGGGACCGGTCTTTCCTTCCCAATGGTTTTTGCACCAGCTTTCCCTCCCAGGCGCAGTCTTAAAACAGCCAGGCATGATGACTTTAGAAAGAAGATGGCACGTTAAGGATGGAATCTTAAATCTTTATCTTTTGCTATCTTTGGAGTCAGCCTCTCGAGACATTTTCTTGGTTCGATGGAAACGCTATGTAATAACTAGCGTTCAGGGTCCCTCGGGTCCATTTAAAAGCTTGAGAAAGGTGTGAAAGCTGGGGAAGTACTCTGGAGATTTTAAAGAATCTCCTGAGGCAGCTGCAGAGGGTAACTGATCTCTCTCCAACCCCGGCGGGGGCAGCTGCCACTCAGCATTGTCCGATGTGCCTGATGGGTTATAAGAAGATATTCCGCGGAGGAACTGAAGTTTTCTGAGGGCAAGCATGGTCTCTCATACCTTCTACTGAGCATCCACACTAGAAGATGCTATTGTAACACCAGTCGTTGAAATAAAATCCTATTTCAATTTGGGGGTGTAGCAACTGAATACAAATAACACGTCATTTTTTGTTATTCTAGATTGGCTTTCTTGGGAGGGAAAGCCCGCTGGTGAGTTATGTCTGAGTTTCACTGCTATTCTGCAAGGTAAAGGTTATTAACCCCATTTTCCAGGTGAGGGTACTGAGGCTCAAGCAGAAATTCCACTTCTAAGCAAGGATTTGAACCAGGATTAAAAGGCTGTGAACACTACACACCCCCTCGCCTTGTCTCCCATTTTTTTGCTGCTACAATTTAGTTTTCACTGATTTCACTTTTTTCTAAGTATAAACGCACATTTTAAATGACTACAATTACATATACACACAATTATATAAGTGACTACAACTGTATCTAGACATACAGATACATAGATATCTTTTATAACATGTATTAGAAAACCCCGGCTGCCATCCTGCAAAGGACACTTCTGATTTGTGCTTTATAGGGTTAAACCGTGGGTTAGATGACATCTCCAAACCTGGACAGGTGACAGATTTCCAATTCAGAGTAATAGCAGTGTCCCATTTAAACACGTGGCCGTATCAAATCAGATTTTCATGTCAAAGTTGTTGTTTTACAAACTATGCCTTTATGGGGAAATCACTCTAGTGCTTGCCACCGTCTCCGTTTTTTGAAAGGAGTATCCTGGTAACACACATGGTACAGGCAGACTCCTGTCGAGAGCATCATAATCAATTTATAGATAATGTTTGTTAGGACCAGAAACATCAGGAAAAGCTCACACTTTTACTATCTCTGCTCAGTCTGTGTGGGTATAAAACCCAAGGCCAGAACTATCAAGAACTGGGAGTATTTTACAAAGCCTTTCATAACTAGATCATGACTATAATATTCCATACCCTTTTGCATGTTTGCACACCCTTTATCGCATTTACGTAATGGGAAAATTATCCGAAAGTCATCTCGGTTGTTGCTACCATCTCCATTTTTTTTTTGAAAAAAGGAATCCGAAGATTATGGAGATGAAATGACCTCCTCAAAGCCGGTGTCTGCACAATCTGGCTGAGAAGTCAGGTTCACTGACTCTGAATAAATGACTTTAGTTCCTTACTGTGTCAGATCCCAAAATCACAAATACTTCTTAGTATTTAACATGTTTTGTTTTCTTTCTGTGTTTTTTAATGCGTCTGACCAGCTTTCATTAAAGGTTTATTACTGCTGAATAAAACATTTCGATTACGAGACCTTCCTTGGTAGTCTGCACTGTGACTTCAGGATTACCCTGACATTACGCAAGACCACACTAAAAGACGGACCCAAGAAACTGTGCTTTGTGGTCAAGAGGTGAGCCTGGCAGTTTTAGGCAGCATTACTTTCTTTTTAAGACTTTATTTTTTTTTAGAGCATTTTTAGGTTCACAGCAAAGTTTAGAGGGAAGTACAGAGATTTCTCTTTAGCTCTGCAGAGTGTCCTGCTATGTGAATGTTCCAGTTATTTATTTCTCCATTCACTTACTGAAGAGCATCCTAGCTGCTTCCAAGTCAGGGTGATGGTAAATGAAGACACTATGAACATAACCTGCAGGCTTCTGTGTAGATGTAAGCTCTCTACTCCTTTGGGCAAATACTGAGGAGTATTAGACAGCATTATTTTTTTAACTATGTTCATGATTTTAAAATACTATGTTCATAGTATTTTAAAAAAATACTATGTTCATAGTATTTTAAAAAAATACTATGTTCATGTTTCTCCAGAGACTATCCCTGGAGAAAATTTGAATAATAAAATACCATTAGAACAAAACCAAAGTAGTCCTAGATTGAGCATGTTCCTGAAAGCATTAATACAGTACATTACTCTCTGAGAAGGATCTTTTATTCTATATATAGTATTTTCTTTAGCCATGTAGGTATTATTGATCAATTATAAAATGATCATGTGGATTTTTCAACTGTTATGTTAAATTGGTAACAAAGTCAGTGAATCTATATACAAACTTACTTTAGACTAACAACTCATTTTTTGAGCACTTGCTGAGTTCTGGTTACTGTGTTGGTCCATTATCAAAGGCATTATGTCATTCGTTTCTCATAGAAACCCTGCAGAGCAAACATGCCCCACCTCCGTGTCACCGATGAGAAAACCGGGACCCAGGAAGCCTAATGTGCCCAAGAGACGCACTAACAGGAAGCAACATTATGGCCGAAGCCCCGGGTGTCTCAACTCTCAATGCCTCCACGGCACAGACCTGCCTGGCCCAGCAGGGCACCCTGCATTCCTGCTGAGCTGAAGCTCCAGAGTGACCTGGAGAGAAGCTGCAGAATATCGAGAGTCCACTAGCCCCCAGCACGAGGCCCTCATAGAGCGAGTTTACACCTTTCCAGGGAAGCTCCCATCTTATTCACACAGGGAGAACCAAGTCGGACCAGGATGTTTCTGAGAGTCAGAAACCTGGCTTCCAAGGCTGGCTCACTTTGATAACACCAGCCAACAGTAGGGACTTAAACTGCTTTGCCTAATTGAATCTGTCAAGTTGCTAAGGTGCAAACACAAAGTTGGGTCTCACGGAAAACATGAGGCAGAACCATCATATCAACACATCTGATGTTGTTGTTGTTGCAAAAATGAGCCAACGTCTATGCTGAAAAAAATAAAGAAGATAGTGGAAATGGTTAACTGGACACTTAACACAACTAAAATCTTCTGGTAGGAAAAAAAAACCTGAACTATTTTAACTTGCGGATGGATTAAGCCAATGAGATAATTGCTCAAGTCATCACTTCCTTTGGCCTATACGCCAGAAGCCTGGGAACTGTGAATTCTTCAGAATCAGCCCAATAGTTTAAATTCTATGATTACCTGGGACCATCTTTTACGTATCCGTCATGGTATCCAATATTAAGTATGTCCAACTCAACAGTAGAAAAGGAAATATCTGATGATAAGGTAAGCCACACCAGAATTCTCATCTGTCCCTCAATTCTTTTATTTATTTATTTATTTATTTATTTATTGTCCCTCAATTCTTAAAACTGAAATCTAACATTAAGTCGAGTGATGTGAGAATGATGTATATTTGCTGTGTTTGGGTGCCTATGAAAAATAGATGTTTGCAGTGCGGTTTCTTACATTTTTATTCCCCGCTGGTAGTGCTCATGGCTCCCTTTCACTTTTTATTTTTTTAGGAACTTATTGCTGTTATTGAGACCAACAAAGTAGAATTAGTAAATGTCATAAAACTATTTGGACACCTCTGGATCCCCTGTCTGTTCACCTGTGCTACAGAGGAATGTCCTGACTCCAAAGATTTTTAGTATTCTTGGCAATTAAGAGTACTTTTTTTTCTGCTGTAAACCACTTAAACAAATACAGGCTGATATGTATTATCTCAATGCTTGTTCGAGTTCATTTTGATAGCATCTGCACATTACAGAAATCTTTTTGAAGGTAGGATGTAATATATTCAGTTCCCAGCAATGAAATTTAAAAATCTCAAAGCTAATTTTTATGCTCAATTGCTAGAACCTCCATCGGTCTTAGGATTTCTAGGCCTCGGCCAACAATATCCTTCTTTTCCCTGTTACGTTGTTCTAGTTCTTTGCCCTTGTCTTAATTCTTGACAATTTTTTTTTGCTAATGGCTTTGTTAAATATAGGCAGAGTATAAATAATAGATGAAGAATTAGTTAATCTATTCATCTGTCATGAACCAAGACTGCCTGTCAATATGTCAACCTAACAGATTGGTTTCAAGTTATGAAACTATTAAATTGATATACAAGTAGAGACAGGGACATCAAATACCGTCCATTCCTTCTTTTAACATTTCTACTCTAATTATGCTCGGCCACCCCTGTTCTTTCTGAAAGCATTCATTTCTGTAACTGATGTGTGTTAGGCCACAGAGACATGAGACAAATAAAACACAAGAAGATTAAAAATTATTTAAGCTCGATCTGGTTGGAGAAGAACACACATGAGTGTAGTCACAGAACACAACCACGGGTGCGGAGGAGGCAACTGGGGGTGGAGGGTGAGCGGATGGGACTGTGCCCGAAAAACGGACCCAAACAGGGATAAGATTCTAAAATGAAAATGTAGTTACACATTTGGAAGGTCTTGGCAAAAGCAGAGAGTTGGGCTGTGCTAAATTGAACTCGTAATTTCACCTTGACAAGTGTGTATGGAGTTTCTCGTGTGTGTTTAGAGTTTAATAAGCACAACAGATTCACAGTTCTGAGAACTCAGAAACCCTGATATAAATGAACGCACTATCCTAAAGACAGACAAAGCCTCATGAAACGATCAATAACAGAAGATAGGATCAAATGTTAAGAAGTGATCCCTTGTTCCCAAATGAGGCGGCATTTTAGGCTGTTGAAAAATACACATTCCCAGCGTTTGGGGTACATAATAACCTCGTTCGGGAAGGCAGGTCCCAGTGGATGGAAAAAGCCAGTGGGTTACAGGCAGGAAGCTCACTCTCAGAGTTGTTTACCAGGACTAAACAAAAAGCAAAACGGCTTGTTTTAGGAGGGAGACACGGATTTGTTGGATGTAGCTAAGGCATCACTGTGACACAGGGCACATACCAAGGGGATCTTCCAAATCCCCGGTCACCCAGGCCTAGGGCTGTAGGTGGTGGTACTCCCAGCTTCAGAATGATTTGTAAACTGCAGACTTTAGTCTCCTTATTAGGTATGGACACGTGAGGAACGGTTTATAGTTAACGTTGTAGTAACAGGTACGTGCAATTGCCCCCCTTTCAATCCTGTTAGCAAATTGCCTACTTGTTTATTTGACTAGTACAGGTTTAAAAACTAGAATTCTAATATATTAAACCAACAGTGTACTTGGATTGTTCCAAGTGATTGTGTGACTCTAGTTTTATTGACAGAAAAAGTTACATTATTATAAGCTATTTGTGAAATCTGTGGTTACCTCTGAATAGGTGCAATTTCTAAAATTTGGACGGAGAGAAGCTCACAGCCAAGGTATACACTACGAGGAAAAGGCGATGGAAACTTCTGGGTTCTCCAAGAAGGAAGCTCCCTGACTAACACCTGGAGATTACAGCATTCACATACCTGCAAGCCCAGGCTGAGGGAGGCTGCAAGTTCCAGCAGAGGCACCACAGTACCTGGAGGACAGGTACACCAAGGAGTCCCTCAGTGTGCAGGAGGGACAAAAGGACTTACACATCTCCAGGCCAGGATCTCAGACGGAATGGGAGAAGACAGAAAACAGGTTAACAAAATCAGGTGTCCGCAGCTAGGGAAGAACACGCCTAGCAAACGCAGGTGAAAAACTGTTTTTGCTGATAAGTCGGTCTAGTAAATTGCATGTACACTGTCATGAATCGTGTAGCAAAAGATGATCGCAACCAGCCAACTAAAGTTGCAAAGAATCAATCGGCGCCTCCAGTTACAATCTTATCAGGGGAAATAAATTGGTATGTGATTGATGTAAACTCTCTTTACGATTCACCATGTCACACCCTTCTCTGTGTGAAGAGATGGAGCCCAGCCTGAGACCTGGCTGTCCACACCCTCCCTTTCCTGGGAGATCCCTGCCTGGGTTTGAAAGGGCAGAAGCAGTTCAGTAGAGCAGCAAGTCCGAACAGCCACCCCCTGCTGGAGGCTGTGCTCAGAGCTTTGCGTCCATCCGCCTTCAGTCCTCACAGCAAACTACTATCATCTCCAGTTCACAGTCTAGAAACTGTGGCTTCACGGGGTTAGGGGAGCTGCTCAAGGTCACACAAGAATAAGTGACAGAACTTGGAATCCAACCCAGGACTGATTTCAAAACCCAGGTTCTCGACACGAGGTCTTCTGCTGCAACCAGGTCAGGAAATGAGCAGAAAGCCTCTGGGCGTTTATCTGCCTGTTGAACTTGGACCATGGACCTGTTCTCTCCCTGCTGACGGTGGACACTTACGGCATGTTTCACAGTTTATTTTTGTCATTTTTTTTCACTTTAAGAAGATTCAATCTAAGAATCCCCAAACTCCAAATTTGTCTGCAGTTGAAAGGTCCTCCCCTCTCTTGGGAACCTACAGTGCGGGAGGGCGGTCCCATGGACACCGCAGTTCACTGCCTCCAGGTCGGGGGTAGAATGTGGAGTGTTGCAGGTGGGTCCCCCTGGGAGCAGTCTACTATGGAGAGTGATGTCAGGGAATGCACTGGGGATCCACACCTGTGGAAAGGAGGGGCCGAGGGGAGAAGCAGCTTGATCCTAACAAAGGCATCAGATGACTCCAGGGGGCGCTGTGCAGATGGGGGTGGCCTGAGACAGAGCAAGGGGCTAGGAATTCGTTTGTACCCCACATTAGTGCCATTGGATGGGCTGTTGCCCCAGGAAGGGTCGTGACCTTGACTGAGGCAGTTTTCTGCAGCTGAGGCAACCCCCAAAGAAAGCTGAGGACCATCTTTGGGCAACCTTTATGAACCCCGGGGACAAGTCCTTTCTCTTCTGGAGAGGGATCTCCATGGCACGCCATGGCTGCCGTCACAGGGAGGAAGGAAGGGCCGGGAGAGAACAGTCTTCCTGACCGGAGTCACCAGGCCCTGATGCCCTTCGAGTAGATTGAATGCTGATTGCTTTCTCCTTGGTTTTTCAGAGGCTTTCTCAGCACCAAGCGCCTCACTCCTGTAGTTCTGCTGTCGGTGAGGGGTTTTCCGGCCAAGCGTGTAGAGCATATCTCGGCCCCCATTCATTCTGATTTCCTCCCGTCCACCCACTGTCTGGGTCACGTCACCTTCCATGTAGGCTTCTTGGGTGGAGCTTTCAGAGATGGTCAAGTCTACTGTAGCCCTTGTTCCTGAAGTCCAGATGGTGGGACCTTTTCAGGGTAGCCTTGACTTTGTGTGCTTCAAGAGGAAGACTTGAACTTCCATCTCTAGACTTTCCCAGGAAAGGGTTGGGTACTGAGTCTAGTGTTCCCGCAGACTCTGGGGTTCACTCCTCAAGTCCCCAAACTGGTTCTCTGGGAGACCCCTCAGTTGGCTTGAGGGGAGCAGAGAAGACACCTCTTCCCCTAAGTCCTCATTGCCTGGCTCCTTCTCCTGTCAGTGAATTTTCTTCCTTTTCTGGTCTAGTTTAGAAGTAGATGATGGGGCTAATCTGGAAGAATTATTTTTGAAGTAGGCTGTTGCCAGGCTGCTCTAGCACCTCAAGAGCACTTGGTGTCTGTGGCATTACCCCCAATCAGTGTCTTTGTTGCCACTGGGGGACACCAGGTCAGCTTTTAGCATGAAGTCTTACTAGACTGCCGTTCACTCATCTGCCCATAGTGACCTGAAAACCCTCTCTGGTTCTAATGCAAGGAGGAGTATTTGTAGGTCACCTATGGGAAGGAGGGAAGATGGGCCCACATGGTGAGGAGGTCGGAAAATTAGATCAACAGGCAGGTCTTCTCCCAGCTGCTATTCCTGCCCAGACTGATGGTACACACCATGGCCAGCAGGATCTTGCCAAAGTGGGGACAATAAGGCACGACCCCAGTGCTCCATGCTGAGTGCATCCCACCTGTACCATGTCACCACTTACTTGATTTGGAATGGACTCCAGCTGCCAGAGACTGTTCCAGATTTCTGGTTTGCTGAAAGGACAGGTCTGATGGAGTTCCTGCAAACCTCACACCTTAGCCAACTACCGGCCTTGAGTATTGGGTTTGGAAATGAATCCCCATCTCATCTTTATTTTATGTATCTCAAAGGGTTTCACATTACTATGACCCACTGTCCAATCCAAAAAAAAATGTATTAGGCCCGGCTGGGGTAGCTCAGTGGACTGCGCACAGGCCTGCAAACCTGGTTTGATTCCCAGCTGGGGCACATGCCTGGGTTGTGGGCCAGGTCCCCAGTAGGGGGCACACAGGAGGCAACCACACATTGTTTTTCTGTCTCCCTCCTTTCCTCTCTCTCTAAAATAAATACAAAATCTTCTAAAAATGTATTAGCATCTATTTTGCTAATAAACGATATTCAAATGTTCTGCTAATGAAATTTTCAGCTTCACAGAATGAGGATCTTGGACTTTGTGTTGTGTAAATACGCGTGTAAACCCAGCTCCGTTCTCCTGCATTTCCTCCGTGGGAAGGGCCCGGGTGGTGTTCTTGTTTTTCATTTGAATCCACTAAGGGATGCTTTGACTTTCTGGCCAGGAACGGCTGGATCCTGTGGGAAGCCAGGCGGAGGGTACAGCCCCGCAGGCATCCCCTGTGGAGGGGCAGAGACAGGGCCCACCTCCTCTGCGATAAGACCACTCCGCCCATGTGTTAACTACTTCTACCTCCCCGTGACAACACCGCCTCTATTTTCACATGTCACACCATGAAGACAAGAGCCTGAGTAATCTCCCAACCAAAGTTATTTATGTTTTCTTGTCACCAGATGATGTGCCCCAGCCATCTGGGCCATGCCTTCGCTTGTGCCTTTGGAGAATGTCGAGATTTTTACTTTCCCCTGCGGTGACAGGCAATTTTCACAAGGTTATGCAGTCCATACAATCAACACCAGAACCCTGGTCAGATACATACATTTTAAAATATGCCGGCGGGAGCGTCAATCCACTAACTGGTTAAGAGCAAAAATGGTTTCGAATCCCAGGTACCTGTTACGGTTACCAAGGAGCATGGCCTTGGCTTCCCGTAATCTCTGTTTAATTCTCGTGAGCACTCTGGGACTTAGCAGACACTCAATGCAATTCTCACTCTGAGAGTCAGTGTGTTCAGAACACCTGCACTGTTGGCCCCCATCTTCTGGCTTAGGCGGGCATAAAGTCAAGCAGGATATCAGGCAACATCCTCTGTATATCAGTCCTTGGTGAAGTACGAGACATGGGGTGTTACAATCAGCAGAAATAGTATGGATAACACCATACATTAGAATAGTGCTGGATTTTAAAATGGCTTTTACGTATCCACAATGCACAATGCACAAGTGGGCAGCTTCATAAGATGTGCTACAAGCCCCTTTTCCAATAAAAGTAAATGAATAATATTGGGCAAAGCATATGGGAGTAACTAGCCCCCCAGGTGCCCCTGGACATGATTGAGCCTAATCCCATCCCACCGAGAGCCCCAAAGCAGCCCACCCTGAGCAGGAAAACCCAGTCTCTATGCCACTGTGGCTTTTCTCTCATTCACCAGCAGGAAACATTCAATCTCTTGAGCGGAGCTTCCTCACAAGTGCCCAGATATTTTTATCGATCTATTTATTTCCTTGGCCAGCAGGAAATAACAAATGGCAAAGTAAGGGGACAGTTCGCACAACCAACCCAGGCTAACATATCGGTAGGGTCAAGAGACATTGAAGTGGTTTGCACTTGCTAAGGGCCCCTAGTCCTCAAGAAATAAACCCGAAGACTAATCAGTGATGGTCGCAGGCGCCGAACACATTCAAGTAATAACTGCCATCTAGGAGTCACAGAAAAGAAGATCCCCACCCCCACCCTTCCCTGTCCCTCTGGGGTCGAGAAGCAGCAGGGGTGATCTCTCTATGTGATGCCTCACTGATTGATTCTAGGTGGTCAAGCTGGAACACTCTGTGCCTCTAGTGTCATCTATTTAGGAAGTACTTTTTATTGAGCAGCTATTCTGTGCACAATCCCAAGGATCTGATGGAGCTTTAAGGCACAGGAAAGCATTGGCAAAGAAAGTTTGGGAATTCTCTCCCCTGCCTCTATCTCGAAATGACCCACTTCTGATTATATTTCCAAGTATGAACTGGCTAGGAAGAGAGAAAAGAGTGAACATCGCCTTCTGCACTTTTCCAAGGGAAGGATTTTTATCGTTCCCATGGGGAGAACCAAGACGATCTAAATCAAGACAGTGCCCCAAACCTGGTAGGCAAAGTGGCCATTCCATTTCTCTGCTGACAGCGGTGGCTCGGGGCGATTCAAGATGAGGAATTTCCCCGCCTCAAAGCGTCATTAGGAATCAAGGAATGTAACGACGTTTCTGTCTTACAAAGACACTGAGACCCTTCCGAAGGGCTGGTGCTGCTTGGCTGCCCCGGCACCTCATTTATCGCAGGAGGCAGAGGGCGCTGGGCAGAGGGTGAGCTCTCTGCACGTCTCACTCACCCTGTACCTCGTGTGCCCGTAGAGCCGAGAGATGAGAACACGCTCCTCATGAGAGCTAACGGGCCAAAACCGAGGACGAAGGGAAGTTCACAGCTGGTGGGGTTGGCCACAGGACCATGCCTCTATTTTAAATAGGGGCAGAAATCATGACTCAAAGGGAAGATTAGTTACTGCTGCAGATCCTGGTCCCCAGAGAAGGTAGGAACTGTGGGGAGGAGGGGGACGGGAGCCGTGAGGGGAGAACATAAAATTCCATGACTGATGCCACCTACTGGTTCATGTGATGTTATGTCGACCAAAGTGATATATCCTGTTTCCACTTCCTGGAAACAGTTCAGGGG
This sequence comes from Artibeus jamaicensis, assembly GCF_021234435.1. Lineage (NCBI taxonomy): Eukaryota > Metazoa > Chordata > Mammalia > Chiroptera > Phyllostomidae > Artibeus > Artibeus jamaicensis. The sequence continues at coordinate 5,511,301 of NW_026522054.1, read as the reverse complement.
GTTAGGATGGAGCCCTCAGGGTCAACGAGAAAAGCATCAAAGACCATATGCCTGGTACAAGCTTATGATCTGAAAGATACTGTCTTTATTTTTGTTTTTCTGCCTCTTCCCCTCTCTCTCTGTCTTCCTCACTCCCTTTCTTTCCTCTCCTTCCCCATTCTCCCATTCTTCTCTTTTTTTTTCTCTCTCTCTCTCTCTCTCTCTTTTTTTTTTGTATTATTAGGACTTATCTAGGGATCTGTGGATTTTAAACCTCAACATTTTTTATTATTTCCTTCAATCCCTAAACTTAGAATGTAGAATAATTTTCCAAGATTTTTCCTCTCATTTAAAAATTATTTCTTTTTATTTGCCTCTGCCCGTCTTCTCAATGAGAAGAGTTTTTCTTTTTTTTTTTCTTTTTCCAGTTTTGCAGCAATAATCCTCTGGTTAAAAAAAAAAATCAAAAGAGATTCCCTATGAGGTTATGTGATCTCCTTCCCAGAATTCCCTTGGGAATACGAATGCCACCTAAGAAATTGCCATCGTTTACCGAAAGAGCATCTAATGTTATGACTTGCCAGGAAAGCACAGAGCAATGTGTGCATACAGGCCATGCAGAGTCAGCTCTGAGAGGAGCGCTTATTGTCAGAGTCAATCAGAGTGTTACCGTACACTTGGGTGGGAAATATACATCAAAAATTCAATACTCACCGTGATGATATCACAGTAAATAACTCATTCATCTTAGTTTGAAGGTAATAGCTTGACAAGTCAGGACTCAATCATGAAGAATATTAGAGTTCTCACTGTAGGACTGTTTGCCTATAGAACACTGATCACTTAGTTGAGTCTGTCGACCGTGTAGGGCTGGAGCCGCCACCTACCGGTTGCCGAGGGCCAGTGTATGCTGTTCTCAAGTCCGTGCTCAGTGACGTCGGGCTGGTGACTTGGACGCAGCAATGATGAGAGTACTCACACTGTGGAAATCAGCAAACATCACATATCAGTACCCCCTGCCCCCACCACCAAGAGCTGGTTGTTAAACATCTGCCAGACACCACTACACACAGAAGGAGGGAAGGAGAGAGAAACGTGGCTCGTGTTCCTACTTTACTACAATGCAACAGTCCCATTTCATTAAAATGTCATTGGAGAGCATATGCTGAGTGAAATAAGCCAGGCGGTGAGGGACAAATACCACATGATCTCACCTTTAAGTGGAACCTAATCAACAAAACTAACAAGCAAGCAAAATATAAACAGAGAGATTGAAATTAAGAATAATCTGACAGTAACCAGAGGGGAGGTGGGAGGGGATAATGGGGGAAAGGAGGGGAAGGGCTTTCAGAAATAACTGTAAAGGACACAAGGACAAAACCAAGGTGGGGTGGAATCAGGGGAGGGAGGTGGGGATAGCTGGGGTGTAGCGGGGTTGGGGGAGGTAAAGAAAATAAAAATAAAATAAAATATTAGTTCCTGATTTGCATAGATGTGGATGAAAACCAGCATGCTCTTTATCTGGCTACAAGATTGGCTCCTGATGAGAATGAACAAGAGAACAGACTCCCTGGGATATTATTCTATTGGTTAGTGTATTAAGCAGCTATACTATTTATTTTGTCTGTCCCTTCACAGGAAAATCGGTAAAAGAGGAGGAAATATAACTGTTGCAATGAGAGTCACCTTTGACTCTGAGGGCTGGAGTTGGGGACCACAGCTGGGCTTCCTGGGAGCACAGGCAGCCTATTCCGGGCCCCACGACATTCCATTGCTCACTTACCTCCATACGATGTGCATCTTGGTTTTTGTGACTCTCATTTTCTTCGAAAAGAAACTCAGAGACTCACAGACATCTCCTCTACCCTGTTAGCATATAACACATGCACAGGCTTCAGCAACGCCCCTGGACGCCAATCTTTCAGCTTTCGTGCGCACAAATCTGAAGGCATTTAGAAATAATAGAGACAAACTATCAGAATCTTGGGAAGGAATGGCCGAAACAGATCAATCAGAATCACCAGTGCTTTCAGGACTATCTGTTAAAAACAAACAAAAATACACAGTTGTGTTTGGCTTCCGAGGGGTAAACACATTGCCCTTAGAGGGGAAAACTGAAATGGCCCAGGGCAGGGGATGGTGTGGAGGCCATAAGGGGACCCACAATGGCCGTTCATTTGACCGGGAGGCAGTGAGCAGTAAAGGAGAACCTGATGTCACAGGTAGGCTCTGTCTGCAGCTCAGGGAGGAGCCTCCTTCTTGTGGTTTCCACTGGGACCGAGTACAAGCCGTGCGCCTTCACAGATGGCTCCCAGAGCACGGCCCCGGCTCAGTCATCATCAGTCATTGGAGTGGGTAGTTGGGGACTTGTTTTATGTGCAAGAACAAAAGAGTTCCTTTTTCCATTTTTTGCAAAGCTGAGCCTTGAATTCAAGGACAGGGAAAAGGCTCTTATCTCTCCCCCTCTTATGTAAAACTGGCCCCTCTCCTTTCTTCTGTCACTTGTCTACTCATGGGTGATACTTAGCACGCAACATCTTGTCTGGCATGTGTCTGTGAGGGCAGGGGGCTGCGTCATCTTCATTTCATGTCCCCAGTGTCACTTGCATGCAATCCTGTTGGTGCTCATAAACAGTACCAATTTGATCTTAGCTTTACCTTTTTTGGAGATTTTTGTGCACCTGTTATTAACTCAATAAATGCATTAAGCACATGGTATGAGCATGAGGTCTCTGTATGCCTTGAATTCAATAAAATCCATCTGCTACAGATCCTCTTTGGGGAAATTTTTAGTTTTCTAGACAGAGTTTATTTATTATTCAGTTTATTATATCCATTATATGTTAGAATTATCTTAAGTTCCTGGCACTCTGCTTGGCATATGCTGATTCTCAACAAATGCTCATCTCTTTCCATTCCTCTAATAGACTCGGAATATTCCCTTGAGTTTGCCCTCTGATTTCAGATGTTCTCTGGGCCACCTTAGCTGCACATGTCCACAGGCAGGCTGGGCAGCAGACAATGCACACATACACACTCTGTCCCTATGGCCACCACCCCACCACGACTCGTTCATGGCTACGTAGTGCTCCAGCAGTATGGCATGAAGCTGGGATCATCGGCTCTGGGTCGAATGATCTTGTTTACAGCCTGGTTCTGTAACTAACTTCTACTTTCACATATTACGTACCTCTCTCAGACTGTTTGCTCACCTGTAGAATGAGGATAACTCAAGAGGGTTGGCTCCAACTGGAGTTATGAGAGATGACAGAGATAAAGACCTTGGCACTTCATTACCAATGGTAATTGTTGTTAGCATTATTTTAGATGGTTCCCCGTGGAGCCAGCTCACTGAGGGTGGCCCGTTGCTCTGTCCCCTCACCTTGATGCTCCAGAGACTATCGAATGAGTGTGGCTATGGTGTTGGTGACCCAGCAGAAATTCTAGAATGTTCAAAATCTGAATCAAAATCTTGTTCCTGTTTGTGTTCTGTGCCTTCTCCCTGGCTCCCAGAGGACCATCTTTGGAATTTACTTCCTCCTCTGTCCTCTGACCACTTCCCCACCCGACGTCCCTCCACACACGCAACCTTAGGCCACCCCATAGTTAGTTCTGTTCCATCAAGGGAGGTTTGAAAACACCTTTTCCATCTTTCCGTTAAAATTTGTTTTATCTACTTCTGACAATCTTCAATGTGTACCTCCTACCCCCTTAGCTAAGTACATGAGTCTCCTTGTGGTGGGGAAATAGGTGGGCCTGGAGGGGTAGGAAGCAAGCCCCTCTTCAACATTAATGGGGGGTCAGTGAGCAGAAGGTACAGGGAATCAGTCTTCAGAAATTTCTACATTCAAAGACGATTTTGGTTGGGGGGGCAGTAAACTCCCCAACACTGAAAACATTCAAGCACAGGCTGAGAGACCACTGCTATACACACTTAAATACTGGGAGGAGGAATGGATAAAATGACCAAATGACGGATACCATGAGTCTATCAAAATTTCATGTTATTTTGGCATTACAATCATTATGTAACCATGCAGAAACTTCATTGTGTTAATCTGACTTTTTATCCTTTCTTTTATTTCAAACTGGTCCCATCCAGCATCCTGACCCACCTGCCTCCTCCTCCCCTGCAGACCACTCCTTGCATCCTTAGGCCCTCAGGACAATGAGGTTCTGATCAGCATCCTAGAACCTCAGGAACAAAGGCTCACGTCTGTGGACCAGAGAGACAGTGTGTCAGTTGAACTAGAGATAACATCCAGGCCTCAGTTGTGTTTCAGCTCCAGGTTCAGAAATGCCAAATGTCCCCACCAACCACATCCTTGTGAAACCAGACAGATGGATGCCAGGGCTGACCTCAGGACCAGATGGAATGATCAAACTACCCCTTATCCCAGCACCAACCAATCAATAGAGACCATGACCTGATCCTATCCAGGAGCCTAACTCCCTTAGTCCCCTTTATGACTCATCCCCTAGAAGCCATCAAGGAGCCAGGTTAGGCACGGTTTCCTTAAATAAACCTTTACTTTCTCCGCTGCAAACTCCTGTTTGTGTTTTTTGGACTTTGATGCACACAGGCAAATACACTCCTTTAGTTCGATAACAATTGTAATATTTTAAAGTACAAAAACTTGGACAAAAGTACGACCGTCTGTCTCACACATGAGTGTGTGCACACACACACTTCATCCACACTTGCAACTCTTTTTGCAGGACTGAACTAGGGCGCAATGAAAAAGAAAGCCGGTGAGATCAAGACCTTCCAATTTTGGAAAAGAGCACCCCAGAATAGCCAGGGCCAACTCGCAGATTAGCTGCAGTTCTTCATTGAGTTAATCCTTTTTGTTATGCAAAAAGCAGTTCTGCCACTTTCTTTGGAGACTGAGCAGGAACATTTGTTAATAAAAATCCATTCTGCATGTTCCACTTGCGTAAGTCCATTGCTTCAGGCCAACTTGATTTGAATGACAGGAATCTGTCCCCAGTTATGAATGGACCCAATGAACTGGAACGCTTACCTGGGAGAAAATGGGAATCTCAATGTTCAGTGCACATCTGGAATCAGGCTGGTCTCCTGGGAAGAGCCTAGCTGCTCTATTACTGTGTCTTCAATTTAAAACCCATCTTTCATGTGACGCTTGAATCTTTAGTCCCAGGGCGCTTTATGTCTTCTGCAATTTTCAGCAAAATATGATTCAGCAGGACTCACCGCATACTTGCTGGGTACCGGGTACCATGGTAGGCCTTGGGGGGAAGAGACAAATATCAGAAACAGAAAAGGCATGGTGCCTGTCCACATGGATTTAAAATCTACTGGGAGAGGAAGTAATGGCTAATACCGTCAGTTACATGATTGAATTATTGTATTTATTTAAAGTACTTCAACCAAGAGGCATAAAGAAAAGACTATGGCAGAGGAAATTTCTTAAGGAACGAGACCGGGCAGAATGACATCAAAATGCTAATGGGCATTTTGTTGTGGCACTGAAATTCAGCCAATCATTTCTCTTTTGCTACTTTTATAATGTATTCAATGAGTAAGACTATAATTCATTATCATGAATGAAAATATATGACTTTTAACATTCTTTTAGACTATGTTCTTTCTCCTTAGAAACACAGCTATGATGTCTTTATATAAGAACTTTCTTTGAGGAACAAGCAAAAATCAAGTTGAAATCAATATCAGTATGAATAGAATTGATAAAACGTGCAGTCTGTATATGGTTCTATAGATACACATACATATATACATACTAAATACATACCACACGTTTCACACGCATGTATGTGTATCCATGTGCATGCATATATACATAACATGTTCATTGCCAACTCTAGAATGTTCTAGAACCAATGATGGTTGTCTAGGTTTCTGTTTCTTGGCTTTTTTATTATTCTAGTGATTAGAAACACAGAATTTCACCTTTGAACTTTATGAACACTAGCATCTGTGGTGGAGAGAACAGAACACCTGACCGGTCAGCCTTAGCTCTGGGCTCAGATCCCGCCTCCACCCCTCAGCGTCTGGAGGAATGGAGAAGTGGGTCAGGCCCGTGCTGATGCCGGGAAGGCCACTGAGTCACCTGGGGTAGGACTAGGAGGAAAAATTGAGAAGAGTTTTTCTCAAACTTTTGAAGTACTTCACACGGCATATGAAGTACTTCCACCTGCATGGACCTTGGAGGAAGGCTGTGGAAACCTAGCCCATCCCCTCGCCAAGCCTGTCGTACGCACACTTCCACTCCAAACACGGTACTTGTTCACCACCCTCGGGCCTTCCAGGACCCTTCGGCTCGCTCCACCTACTTTATAAAGGGTGTTGCCATGGCGCAGAGACAGCAACCTTCGGGTAGAGACCAGTAATAGCTACGGCAAATAGCTGTTTGTCAAAGGTCCTCATTTAAGTTCATACCGATGAGACTCCTCCAAATTGGCTTTTTTATTTCGCAGATGGGGAAACGCAGTTCAGAGAGCCAAGCAGCCAGCTCAGGCGGGGCTCGCTAATGAGCGAAGGGCCAGCGCATTGATCCGACATGTGCAGCGTTCCAGAAGAACAAGGGTAGAGAAACACCGTGGATAAAAAGGACGCAGAATCGGCCAGTCGTAGGCCTCGAGGAGGACTCAGCAGTAGTTGGATCCGATGTTCCCTTTGCCAGAAGAGCTCTATTTACTCCAAGGAGAGGAGATGAATCTCCTGCTGTAGCAGCTCCGGACCTTGCTCATCAGCACACGGAGAGGAGAAAAGGAGGCGAAGAGCCAGCAGACACCACGGCAAACTTTTAGCCTTTGGGGGATGAGAACCAAAACATCCATCGTGGGACCCAGATCTTTGCATGAAGCCATCTGAGAGCCACGCTCAACCGTACACTTAAACGTCTCCCTGTGTCGGAGGCTCTTCATCCAAGTCCCCTGGCTTTGCGACACCCTGGTCCTTCTCTTCCGTTTGCATGAGAGCTTACAGAGACCAAGGTTGCTGTGAATGTCAAAATAGAACATTAAGTGATACCAAATTACTTTGAACATTAAAAAGAGTAGAAAAGGGCATAGGAGAATGAAAATTGAGAAATCTTTTTTTAAAGAGGCCAGCGCCTCGAATTCTCTGCTTAACACGGGCATAGAAAGTACTGGGTCCCATCAGTCACCCCTTCTCAGTGTTAAAGTGGGGCTACCAGGAGTCCAGAAGCCAAGACTGCACAAAGCCCTCGGGGAAACAGGGGGCGGGGGAGCCACAAAACCCCACAGGGATGGCTGCCACACCTCTGTGCTAAGGCAGTGAGCAGATGCTGGGTGATGCAGGCTGTCCCCCCAGGCACTAATCATCCCCAGGTGATGGGTGGGGCTTCTGTGCCTAACACCTGTGGTGCAATAGATCCCCACAAATGCAGGGGTCACCAACCCCAGGTGGTCGCATTGCCATTTAAGTCAAATCACACTGGGTTCCAGGTCCCTCTTCCAGCTAATCTATTAATTTAAGTACTCAAGCTGTCTCAGGTGTGGCCTGCAGGGAATAAAGATTCTGGAATAGGTTGCATTGTAGACAGAGGGGCTGAGAAGGAACATCACATCCCAGCACTATAAAAATGATTGACTGCGTACCTTTTCTCAGTTTCTTTCCATTAAAATGAATTTGTCAGCCTATAAACTGAAATGACCAAAGGAGGAGACCTTTTTTCTTTTCTTATCTTTCCACCCCTTCTTGGAAATAATTGGCGCAAATAATGAGACGAGCCAGGTCCTGAATGTCACAGTGAAAAATGTGCAGCCTTAGCTAACACTCCGATTATTCCCGTCATCCCACAACCGAAGAAGACCGTGGCCTCGTTATCTTCTGAGTCCAACACAGAGATGTAAATAAACTCTTCATTTCCCTTCATGTCAGTTTAATATCGGTGAAAGTGAGCTTCACACTGAACCAGGGAGTTAATAGTAAGTATAATGTATAAAGGTAATCACAGTGGGAAAGACTGTAAAACCCTATCTTTTGAAGTTTATTTTTCAGTAAAAAAATCTATATGTTTTTAGTCAAAATGCTGTATTGGGTCTAGAATTTTTTGAACTTGCAAGTATGTCATACATGTATGTTAAAATTAAGCAAACTCCCAGAGAACCAAACAGAACGTGGCCCACCGGCATTCCCCAACCCGACGGCACCCCAAGACTGCCTTCCTGACTTCTGCGATCGCCATTCCTCAGCTTTCCTCTGCATTTTATTGCCTCGCTATGTTCCCTCAAACAAATGTCTAAGTTCTACTGGCTTGTGAACTTGCTTCTTCCTTCATTACCATGGTTGTGAGACTCCTCCACGCTCACTGGTCTTGGGGCAGTCCCGTCCTTTGGTACCATTCCACGGTGTGGGTCTAGCACCATTTTTCACTCTGTCCTCTGTGCTGGACACTGGCTCCTAGCGGTTTGCTCTGCACAGTACAGTGAAAGGAGACAGAGAGACCGGAAGTGGTGAAATTAGTTACCTGTGGGGTTGGGGAGGTGGAGGAGGCGGCTACAGGGAGAAGAAAAAAGATTTCCTTTTTAAACACATTTTGCCTTTGATCATGTTAGTATGCTCCGTATTCAAGAAATAAAAGTAATTCGATAAGAAATAAAAATAATTTTGAGAAACGAAAAGTTCATCTCAGCAGACACAACTGACCCTAACTGTATCGATTTTTAACAGTCAGAAGGAAACTGCTGCGGCAGGTACCTTTTACACCAGCATGTTCACTGTGGGCTCCCCGACCAAGGAACACAGAGGGAGCAGGGGAGGCTTCGGCTGTAACTCTGAGCGACAGAAGTCACCAGAGAGTTCTCAGCAGAGCGGTCAGATGACCTGCCTCCGAGATGGGCAGGATTTCTTCCCCGCTGCTTTGAGGGCAGTAAAAAGCAGGGGTTGGGGAGCGGCAGCAGTGTGGCCTTAGAACAGAGAAGCTGGTTAGGAAGCTGTGGCACAGGGGAGAGAGGACAGTGGCTTGAACCACGGGGGCCCCAGTGAAGTGGGTGTTTGAATTCTGGCGGCAGCTCTGGCTGGCGTGGCTCAGTGGGTTGGGTGCCAGACTGCAAAATAAAGGTCACCAGTTCGATCCCCACTCAGGACATGGGGACAGCCAATCAATGTCTCTCTCCTCTTTCTCCCTCTTCTGCTCTCTAACATAAATAAATAAATAAATAAATAAATAAATAAATAAATAAATAAATAAATAAATGTTTAAAACACTGAAGAGACTTTTTTTTAAAGGGAATCGAAGTTCACCACTTAGAATGATTAACTTAAGACAGGCTTAGAGGAAGAAAGTCTCAGTTTTTTGACTTCATAAAAACAATACTTTCAATCAAATGCTTAATATGTGGGAGGGTTACCAGGGTTTGGCAATCAGGAGGTCTTAGTTCTACTCTGTTCAAAGCACGTGACTGCGATTTCTACATCTAATTCAAATACACCCCTCCCTTGCTATCAGATGAAATCTAGGCTTGCAGGACCTTGCTTACCAGAATCAAACAATCAGTAATCTCATTCCTACTCTGCCAGCATTGGGGCGTCTGAGAGTTTAACTCTGATTTTCCTCACGGGCAGGTACCATTTTACACCTACTTTCCATTTGTGAATAGGAAGGTGTGAGGCTGTAAAAGGCTCCAAGCCACACACACATGTAAAGTTTCCCAAGATTTATGGCACTCACTACTTTTTACACCGCTAAGCATCCCTTGTGTATAAATCTGGTGAAGAAATTTCCTTCTCTGTTGACAAATACGTCCCTTGGGGAATGGCGCACGCAAAAGCAATCTTCCCCTCCCTGGGCCTCAGGTACTGCTCATCCGTTCTGAGGCCGGTCCTGGCATCTGGGGCCCCACAAACAGCCATTAATTCACCATGAGAGTACGGAGAATAAATACAGACTGAAATTAATCAAAATGTGACCCGGGGTTTCAATCAGGCAGCCCAGGACTTGACACGAAACATGTAAATGTTATTGCAAGTCGCATCGAACCCATCAGCAAATGAAATCTGAACCTGGAAACTGCTTGAGGAGGGAGGCTGGGTTGGGGTAGGGGGCGTGGCTGAGGCGGGTGATGCTCAGAAAGGTCGGTCTCCTCTCACCTCTGCCAGGATTTTTAAGGGAGAACAAAACCCGAACCCTTACATGTGTGAGCACTTTTTTTTTTAATTCTTAAAAATACATAATGTTGTCATCTTTCAGACTTGCCTTAAGAGGGATTGGTCTTTGGGGTCCATCATACCCCAGGGAAGAAAGGGTGGCCAGTGCAGAAAATATGTCATATCCATTTTGAAGGCAGGGAGTCCAGCATCTCCATTCCCATTACACGTAGCAGGCACTGATGACTATGAAATAAATGAACAAGGTCAAGGACTCAGAAAATCACAAGAAGCTCCTCAAGCATGGAACGTTTTGTTAGGTTCTGCAGATAAACTGTCCCCTCATTAGAATAACACACCGCTCGAGCCGATGAAAATTATTAAGCTTGAGAATTAAAGCTCCTAGTTAAAATAAGGATAAATAGAGCTGAAAACTCAGGCCTACCGAGGCACCCTGGTCTTAACAACAGATTTACATCAATACCCAAGGCAAGACAGTTTTGCTGCTTGTTTCCTAGTTGACCCCTTGCTGAGGTGTGGCTCATTTCCTGTTCATCCTCCTGTTTAGACTTGTTTGTTTATCCTCCTGCTCAGGTGTGGCAGCCAGGAGAATGCACCTCACAGCCCTCGGTTGAACAAGCTGCACTTGGACGTCGCCAGGAGCCACGCTCCACCAGCTGTGCCCAGCCAATGCCCTAAGGCCTCAGAACTGAGCTCAGAGGAAGAAACCTGTGACTAAAGAGAAGGGACTCCTAGGATGGCCGACTTTGGATTGGCTGTTTCCGGAAGGTGTTGCTAACCCTGCCTATGACAGCAGGGCAACAGTGTAGGGCACTTTTCCTGGACTTGTGTCCCTCCCTCCTTTACTGGGACCAGACCGACAGTTCTCCAGCTTCTCTGACACCCTTCCTATTTTTCCTCCCACAGGCATTTCCCCTAATAACATCTCTAAACATTTACCCCAATCTTGGCATCTGGGCTAACACACCAAGATGAAGGGAAGACTTTTGGGGGAGCACAGAGCATTAGAGCCCTTTCTTTGACCCCCCCAAAAAGTAAGACACCCAGCTCTGCAGCCTTCTCCCCCCTCTGCCATGCCTATAAAGAGAGAACTGCTTTGGGATAAAGGAAGATCTATTGCTTTTAGGTCAACGCAATAACAATATAATAATGAACAAATAATTATATGTATAATGCACATATATAAAGCACGAATTAGCTAAATTTAATTGAAGTAGAAAATCTGAGCATGAAAACGAAAGAAATCACATTTTGTACTTTAAAAGGCGATAGAGTTAACATTGATTGCACTGTCTCTGTGCTAAGTCATCAAAATACTTGAAGCCATCTCGCTTAGCCCTCCTGTCCCCTACGATTCACTATCATTGTCAAGTTTAGAGATGATGAAGTGGAGACACAGACAGGCTCTGTGTCATGCCCAGGACCGTACATGGGAGTCCACAGTACTGAGCTGCTTTGCATCAAGGCCGGTAGGTGCTTAGCTGAGTAACTTTCCAGTCCCCAGTCTTGGTTTGCTTACCCAGTCCCAGTGTTCCGATTGGCCCGGCCCCTTAGGGCTTAGGTTCTACCTCTCAACCTATTTCAATGGATAAATTCGGAAAGAACCCATTCTAGGGGGATTCTGCTTCTAGGAACACAGCCAATCCTGAAGCACAGCGGGTCTCCGTCCTGACAGCTGGTGGGGGTGGGGGTGACTTTTACATAGGTTGTTGGGCTTAGAGAATGTGAGGACACGCTCCAGTACCAATTCCCCAATAAAAGCCAAGAGGCTTTTGAACTTCATTCGCATGGAACTTCGTAGCATGGAACTTCGTTCGCAACCTGAACAATTTTGCAATCAATGCCTAAAAAAGAAGGGGGGCGGATTTGAGATGCTGGTGTGTGGAGGAGGGGCAATCAGCAGGAGAAGCTGTCGGGCCCCAGGTGGGGATGGGGCGGGGAGGGCGCGCCTTGGTCTATCCACGTTCCACACTCTACATCACAGCCAGAGATCCGGATAACTGGTCATTCGGATCCCCTCTTCCCTCTGTTCAAACCGTTCCCCTGGCTGTGCATCTCACCCACCGCAAACTGCAGTTCTTCCCGTGGCTGACGAGACCCTGCAAGATCTAGCTCCCTGCCGCCCCCTCCCACTGTCTGCCCCTCCCCCTCTGTCATTGGCTGCAGGTGCCAGGGAAGCACGTTCTCCTGTCCCCTTGAATACTGTCAGCTGACTGCAGTCCTTTCAAGGGTCCTACCCTGCTGAGGGTCTCAGTGGCCCACCTCATGGTGGCCAAAATAGGCCAGGCAGGATGAATCCGATTCAGACCAAGAGCGCATAGTTTTACAATCTAACTTTTGTCTTTTAGACATCATACATATTCTCTGAAGTGAACTCCCATGAATTCCACTGAATTGGGATGAAGGATTTTTTAATTATAAAAATATAAATTATTAACAATTTTTGAGAACTTCATTTCCATCTTTTTCTCATATTTACACTCCAGAGCCTCAGGGTAGCATCATGCTGACTAATAGAGATGATTAGCACAGAAGCCAAGAGGGAAAAGATAGTCTTTCCCATTTACCCACATGTTTATGAATTCAATACTCTTTAATTTTTGTTTCTTAATCCTCACCTGAGGACATGCTTATGAATTTTAAAGAGAGGGGAGGGAGGGAGAAAAGAAGGAGTATTAACAGTTGTCTCCTGTACAAACCAGCAACCCAGGCATGCGTCCCAGCCAGGAATTGATCCCATGACCTTTGGGTTTGTGGAATGATGCTCTGACCAACTGAACGACACTGGCCAGGGCAAACTCTGAATCTCTTTATTCCTTCCAAAAGATTTGTTTCTATTTGGTGCCATTTCCATTCAGCCTGAGAAATATCAGCATTTCTTTAATTTTAAATTGTCTTATGTCACCTTCATTATGGTTTTAAATTAATAGGTTTGAATTTTCAGAGCAGTTTTAGGTTTAGAAAAAAAATAGAACAGAAAGAATCGGGAGTTCCCATAAACCCCCGCCTGCCTTCCCTCTGTCTCCTGTTACTGCATCTTACGTTAGTTCAATGTGGCTGTTACAGCCGACGAGCCAATACAGATACAGTATCAATAACTACAGCCCACGGCTTACAGGACTGAGCACTCTCTGTGTTGTACATTCTGTGGCCTTTGACAAGTGTGCAAGGACACGTACCCAGCATCACAGCAGCACACGACACATTTCACTGCCCTCGAAACCCCCATGGTCTCCCTGTTCATCTTTCTCTTCTCCCCCTGAATCCTCGGCAACCACTGATACTTTCAAATCTCTATCGTTCTGCCTTTTACAGAATGTCATCTAGCAGGAATCTCACAGGGTGATGGTTAATTTTATGTGTCAGCTCGACTGGGCCATGGGGTGCCCAGATATTTGGTTTAACATTATTCTGGGTGTGTCTGTGAGGGTGTTTCTGGATGAGATTAATAATTAAATTGAGTGACCAGTAAAGCAGATTGCTCTCTTTCATGTAGAAGGCCTGAACCGGACACGGAGGCAGAATATGGGAGAATCAGCTTTCCTGTCTCACTGTCTTTGGGCTGGGACTTGGCCTGGCCCTATTATTGGCCCTATCATTCCATTATCCGCCCTCCTGCTTGCTGACTGCGGACCTTGGGACTTGGTGGCTTTCATAACTGTGTGTGCCATAATTCCCTATAATAAATCTCTCTATATATACATCCTGCGTATAGGTAGGTATAGATTTGTGTAGATCAATATTTATAAATGTAGCTCCTACTGGTCTGTCTCTCTGGAGAACAGCACCAACATGCACAGTATATGGCCCCTTCAGACTGGCTGCTTTCACCTAGTGATATGCATTTGAGATTGCTCCATGTCTTTTTGTGGCTTGATAGTTCATTTTTGTATCATTAAGTAATATCCCACTGTGTGGATATACCAGTTTATTTTTAAATTCACCTTCAGAAGGACATCTTGCTTCCTTCCAAGTTTCGGCTATCAAGAACAAAGTTTTTGTGTGGAAATAGCTCTCAACTCATGTGGGTACTTACCAACAAGGGAGATTGCTGGGTCATATGGTAAAGTGTGCTCACTTTTGTAAGAAACCGCCAAACTACCTTCCAGGGTGGCTGCACCAGTCCGCATTCTCACCAGGCAGTGCTGCCTTCGTTTCTGAGAGATGGTTCGCTGGACACAGAATTCTGGGTTGGCGAGCTCTTGCTTTTCACAGAAAGGTCTGACCCCCCTGTCTTCTGTGCGCCATTGTGTGTGATCACAAGGATTGGTCATTCAGATCGCTGTTCCTGCGGGTGATTTCAAGATGTCTTCATCTTTCACTTTCACCTCTTTGGCTACGGTGTGCCTCTGTGTGAGTTTCTCTTTATTTACCTCCTCCAGCTGCATTTCTCCAGTGATTAAGCGGCCAGATAAGAATGTTTGAAAATCATTAAGTCAATTATTTTTAGGTAAGTGAATTCATATAAAGCATTTAGAAGCATGCTTGTCGTATAGTACCAGCTATTATTAGTTACCTGTGGAAAATAAATATTTTTTTAAATGGGGACTTCCGCCAAGATGGAGGCGTAGGTGGAAGCACTGCGCCTTCTCACACAGCCAAGTAAAAACAACAAAATTTTAGCAACAAAAACGCAGCCAAAGCACAGAAAATTGAACTATATGGAAGTCTGACAACAACGAACCCTTCAGCCAAACCAGTAAGAGGGGCAGAGCCAGCAGCAGAGTGGGGTAGGGCAGGAAAGATCCACCAGACTAACCTGGGCATGGGATCCAGGTGCGCCAGCAGCCGTGGGCGGATCCCAGGTGTGGAGTAGCAGGCAGACCCACTGAGGGCTGACCTTAGTCACACATTAGCATGCAGATAAATCAGTGAATGAGCTAGCAGTGAGACGGATCACGCAGGCCCCATCAGCGGGAAGCAGCAGAGGGGACGCCATTGCTCCCTCTCTGACCTCGCCCACACATACAGCGTCACAAAGCAGCGACCTGGGTGGCCCCGCCCTGGTGAATATCTAAGGCTCCGCCCCTCATATGTAACAAGCACGAACAGATCAAAACATGGCTCAAGAACAACTCAGAGCCCCAGAGCCAGTAAATCTAAGCGATGAAGAAATAGCCAGACTTTCAGATGCACAGTTCAAAACACTGGTGATCGGGATGCTCATAGAACTGGTTGATTTTAGTCACAAATTAGAGGAAAATATGGAAGCTAAACTAATTGAAATGAAGGGAAATGCACAGGAAACCAATAGTAATGGAAAGGAAAGTGGGACTCAAATCAAAGGAGTGGGACTCAAATCAAAGGAGTGGACCAGAAGGAGGAAAAAAATGACCAAACAGAAAAGGATAAAGAAACAAGAATGTAAATATTTTTTAAAATGGCTATTTTATTTACATATCTGAAACTATAACTAGGTAATATTTTTTATGTGATTATATTTTTTTAAGAAAAAATTGTTTCTCGTAGATGGAGCAAAGGTAAACCATGGCTAAGCATTCCTCATCATTATTACAGAGTCCAGATCAAATAAATATAAATTAATATGGGTTTTTCTGTGCACCCATTTCCCAAACTGAGAGATACAAATATTGGTTTAATGAAGACTTTAATCGTCTTGGAAAAAGAGGCAAGTGTGAAAGAGTAAAAGGCAAAATTGCTTCTGCTGAAGAAAAGGCTGCTCAGATTCTGTGAAGTAGACACACAGGACCTTGAACTGTATGTAAACACTGAGTTAGGTAATGAAAAGCACCCGTGAGAATTCCGATGCATTTGTTTCATTCCCAGGGGGGATGGCCTTTCTCAGGGCCCCTCCTGCAGTCATGACCTTTTCTTCACAACAATGGTTTGTTTCAAGAATAACAGCTAATTTATGTGTGGTGCTCCCCTAGTTTAAAAAGAACTTTTGACACATTTTATCTCATTTGAACCTCATAAGAGTTAATAGGAGGACCATCTCTGTTTTATCTGCAGACTCAGACTCAGGCAGGCTAAGCAAGCAACGTTTCTAGGGGCCGACGCACCCAGGTAGCAGAGGACTCTGACGTGGAAACCACACATCTTGAAGCCAAACCCCATACAACTGAGCACCCCGCCATGTTACCACTGCAGATAAAGACTCATTGAATAGCCCCTCCCACAGGAAAGTGAATCCACTATAACTAAAACCCCTGACACCAGAATTCAGGAGGTTGGACTTCAGCCCAAGCCTGAAGCACTACAGGGTGCTCTAGAAACACAGGAGAGAGTTGCAGGGTTACTCCAAACTGCAGCAGCCCCATCAGAAAAGAAAGGAAGCACAGCTTTGTGCAAGCACCTGAGGATGTGCTGAAGAGGCAGGAAGGGATGGGGTGCCGTGCCGTCCACAGAATGCAGACGTAGGAGGGGGGTGGTGAGAAATGACAGGAGAAATGACAAGAAGACCATGAGTCCTCCAGAAGATAAAGCGCCATACAGAAGATAAAAGAATGGAAGTAGCTGCCATCCGAACAGCCACACAGAACCACTTGGCCCTGGTCTGTAACACACAGTATTTCCTGATAACACAGAGGGACAGAGTAACTAACAAGCCCCAAGTCCCCTGCGTATAAGAGATGCAAAATTTGGAACAGGTCCGACTGACTGTCTTAAGGACTCTGAGAATCCAGAATCGAGTGTCACAGCGCCCTCGTGGTAGGCACTGAGTACATTACAGAGCGGGGCTGTCAGTCCAGGAGTGGATACAGGAGGAGAGATGATGAGATAGATCCAGGAGGCAGGGAGGGCGGAGACGGCAGGGACAGAGCACCAGCATCCGCACACTGACCTCTTCACCCCCGACCAAAGCCAGGAATTGGGAGAAGCAGGTAGTAAAAAAAGTCATTTCAAACCTGAAATTACTGAAACATCTTCAGTAAGGATGTTTCTAAGTTGGCCCCGGAGTGTGGCTGCTCCTCTCAAGCAACACCATTTTTATTTAAATTTGCAGTGGAAAACCTGCTGAGATAGTATCTGAAGCAGTAACAATGTTTGGTAGTTGTCCCTTCCTTTTACGGTTTTTAGAGAGTGTTTGCACATATATCATTTGGTCCTGAAAACTCTGTGATGATGTCGATGTTTCAAGGTTATTTTAGAAGATAAAAGACATCTCAGTAAGGCACAGACTGGTAGAAAAGGCATGAACCAGGCGTTGGCCGGCTGGGCTTCACACCTGGCCTAACCTATTAGTTTGTAGCGCTGGGTAAGTAACTCTTTGAGCATCAATTTCCTATAGGCAAAATAAGGATCACAGCTCCCAGTTTGCAATATTTTTTGTTCCTATATGAAAGATAATAGGTGTATGTAAAATACCCAACCATGCCTGAGATAAAGTGGGCACTCAGTAAATAGCAGATTTTACTTTAATTCGTCAGGATTCTTGGCTTTGAGTGACCAGATTCTGATCCAAATTACTTATTTATTATGCTAACTGAACTGCAGGAACAGCAGGGATGCAGCTGGCCCTTGAGAATGGTAATCGGCAACACGAGAGCAGCCGGGATATTGTCCCACCTTCTCTCCCAGCTCTGCTGGGTGTACGTCCAATGTTTGTCTTTCACAACAATGATTTTCTTTCTCTCCCTCTCAAATCAATAAATGTATCCTCAGGTGAGGATTTAAGAATTCGGCGTCCATCATATGTTGAAATTTTGGAGTTAGTATGTTTTGTGTGTCCAAAGGAAAGGGGAAGTAGAGCTTTAACAAAATAGGATCCATTGATGTAACTGATTAACCTTTACTAGTAACGCTTTATTCACAAGGGCGTTGTGATCTTTTCCTCTTAGAATTTACCGGCGTCCCCACGAAACCTGATGCACTGGGCACAGCAGCGCATCCCTCCCACTTTTGTGTATCATGATGCGCCGGGAGCTGCAGGTGCCACACAGCGCCCCCTAGGCGGCGATGCAGGCTTTGCACCTCGTAAACACGTGCGTCCCTGTAACCTGACTTTCTAAATGGAACCATCGAACATGTTGGAGCCTTGTCCTTGGACTGCTCCCTACCCACCCACCCCTCAAACCCCGTTCTACTGAAAGTCTGTAGGCACGGACTGTTCCAGGGTTCCCAGGAGCTAACTCTGTGTGATCACGGGCTGCAGCAGCAGGATGCCAATGACGAGTCACCCCTGTGGTGTGTCGAGCCCACAGCCAGCATCAGGGGCTCTGAGAGAAGTCAACCTGGTGGGCACCCTGGGCTCTAAACTTCAGGTGATGGGACTTTGAGCAACAGCCACAAATAAGGAGCTGATGCTTCCTTATTTGTGAAGGCGGAATAGCAGCAGAACCCACGGGGCAGGGCTCCCGTGAGGGACGATGGGCACAGTGCACCTGAACTGCGGGCACAGGTCGGCGGGGAGAGCGCACCGCACACACGGTACACACGCGGGTCCTTCCAGAGAGGCCAGGGACTGGCCACCTTGCATTTCGGGCTCATTATCAATCAATTATCAATTGATTATCAATTGATTGATAATCAGTTCAAGACACAGCCTTTGATAGGCTCCTGTGTACAAGTTCTGTGCTATACTTTTCTCTCCTGAATCCAGCCCCATTGAGATACCAGGAGGAGGAGAAAAAATAGGTCCTAAATGGACTCTCCCATCTCAGGAATTTTTGGAAAGAACACAAGACAATTAGCACCTTATTTTTTCCTGATTAGAAGCTTGAGGGATAAATTCTACCTGGATGATTTTTTTATGCTCAAAGGGACCATTTTCTTTAGGGCAATGTGTTGGTAAATTGCATTATCCCCAACTCTTGGGAATTCGAGAAATCGATTTGTTCTAGGAAAATTTCCAGTGCACTGCTTAGAATTCCTCGAAGAAATAGTGGGGGTTCTGGTGGTGGTGAGAGTGGCCTAGTTACTTATCTAGCTGATTTGTCTCATCCTTGGCAACAAGTGTGAAAACTTACCAGCCGCTTCTCGCTCTGGTGGTTTAAGCCAACTTCCTTCGCATGCCAGGAGTTTCCAAGAGGTCGCTACACAGCATGAGCATTTGGGACGCAGCTGGCACATGTAACTATTTACCTTCAACAAAAGAAGAAGTGTTTTTTGCAACGAGAAAGGTGCAGTTCTGTGTCCTACGTCTTACTAAGGCCTGTCCTTGGGGAGACCTGTCTGCATGCGTGTTCACCTTCGGTCCAGCACCAGCGCTGGCTCCTGCAGACAGCATTTCCTGAGCAGCAACAGTGGTTAGAACAATAGACATTGTCTGGGTGGCAGTCACGGTGAGAGGTGTGTCAACTGCTTCATTCCAGTGAATTCTAGTAAACAAAGACTTGTGGTTCCATTTGTACTGTTCATGAGTCAGGGAGGAAATGAGAAGCCACTCGAAGGAGAAAGAGATTCCGTCCAGGGAAGCAGGTGGTAACAAAACCTATGAAAGGAGCTGATTCCACCTGGGCCTTCCGTACATTCCAGAACAGCTCACAATTGTCCCACTGGAGAGAATAGCACCTTGGAGGACATCCCCAGAGGACATCCCCGGAGCTGTGCTGGCAGTAATCAGCTGCCGCTACCTGATCGGCTCCTCAACACAAAGAGAAACGGAAACTCAATGGTAAACCAGGGATCAAGGAGCCAGCTTGTGGACCTGCGGCTGCCTCCACAGCTTCTTGACACCCAGGAAACTGGGGTGTGCACGCAGGACCCGCCGCAGGGGAACCTTCCACTTCCCTGATCTCACATACCTGCAGCGAGGGCCAGTAACTGTCCAGGATGGCCCTGCCCAGTCCTGCACATCTTATGAGAGCAGGTAGTTGAGAGTCTGATTGACATTCAGAGTCCTTGTTGCAAGGGAGTCTAAGGATGCAGTTTGTAGCTGGTCAATGTCTTTGACTAGTACAAGTGCGGCGTGGAGGTAAGGCCAGTGCATTCAGAGCCCCCAGCACATCATTTACCTGAGAGGTGGACCATAGCTACTTCCTTCCCTCATCACATTTTCCCAGCATAGCATTTGCATCCACATGTGCTTACTTAGGAATGCCTTTTCAGAATTTTATGTATTTTCCTTGGCAACGTTACTTATATCTTTAGCACTTGACACATAACAGAGACCAAGCAAATGTTTATTAGGCAAACGACTGAGTAATCAAATTATCTTCTTTGCTAAACTTTGGCTTCAAACAAAAAGATTATGTTTCATTTACTGTGGTTTAACTGGCCCCCACCACTGGGCCTGGTCTGTATTTGAGAAGAGAGGAAAAGTGGCTAACATCATATAAAATGCGTTGTATTATGCTCATTTTCCAATTGTAGTACCATTCTAACTCCTTTATACCAAGATTACCATTTCTTTGAATGGATTCCAGTTTAAAGTCCTATTTAACACTGCCACCCATCACTCTGGGCTCATTTTTAATCAGCGATTCCTCCAAGTTATGTTTCAAAGAGCTTGTCATGTATTATTTATCCTCATCCTGGGAGGCAGAGACTGTGATTGACCACAATCCCTCACATACAATTATCTGAAAACTAAATATCCAGCGTAATGGAAAACAGACACCTGTGTAGCCACCACCAAGGTCAAGGAGTAGACTCTCGTCCGCACCACCATCGCACAGATGACCCCCGACATTGCCGGCCCCTGATCACACCCCCTCTCCCCTCTGAATTCATCAGCTCCCCCAGTACCCATGGTTATCACATCTCTACTTTCCTGCAAATGTTTATCTCCTTGTTTGGTATTTCTGCAAACTGTAGTTCGGCTTTCATTAATTTTGAACTTAAATGGAATACAGTATACTACAGAGATACTTTTCTTGTATTTGACGTCTCATTGGTGTTCAACAGCATGCTTGGGAGAGCTGTCCATGCTGCTGGGCGTGGCTTGCATACGGTATTCCATTGTGTTACTATTTAGGAATTAATTACCCATGCTATCCTTAAACAACATCTGTATGGCTCCTGTTATGGCATATTATACGTCATGCTTCTGAGAACATTATGTACATTCTCCTGAAGCCAGTGGTATGTTGGTAAATACTTAACAACTGGCTGTCTGGGGAGAAGAGCCCTGGTTTGTAGCATCTGGCTATTTCCACGGAGTACATACTTCCACCATGGCTGATTTCAGCCTGTCAATGTGAGGTCCCCGAGCGGGGGCACTGGGAAGAGGGGTGCACCAAGAGCTCCCCTGAGCTGGAGCACGCTGCTTCCAGCACATCGCCATCTGGAGTATACGGGCTTCTTTGTTTTTTGCGTGTATACCTCAGAGTGAACTACTGAGTCGAGTACATATTTAACTCTAATTAAATAGATGTACCAATTTACCCTCCTTCCGGCAACACGAGACTGTTTCTGTTACTCTATATCTTTGCCAACAATGTGGTATTTTCAGTCATTTTCTTATCATCATTTCTGGTGTTTCATGGTGGTTTTCATTTACATTTTCCTTATATTAATAAAGTGAACACTTTATTATGAAAGTTGGCCACTTGGAGATCCAATTTTAGGAATTTCTGTTCAAATCTCTTGCCAAATTTTCCATTGGGATGTCTGACTTTTCTAATTGATTTATAGTTACTTCTATGTTCAGGGTATTAGCCCCGTGGTTGGTTATAGATGATCCAAATACTTTCTTCTCTTTCAGGGGTCTTGCCATTTCTCTCTATTACATTTGATTAATAGAAGTATTGGTTCTTAAATGTATTCAAGTAAATTTTCATTGTGTTTTTTTTTTCTTAAAAAGTATCACCTGATCTTGACATTCTGAAGATTTTCTCCTATAGTATTCTCCAAAATTTTTGTTTTGCTTCTTACACATGGGCCTGGCAGTGATTTTTGGAGGAAGTAGAGTTCTCTTCACCCCCAAAATTAGGTTGTTCCAGCATCCCCAAAGAAGGCTCTTCTCTCCTAACTCCTCTGCCGTGTGGCATTTGTCATAAATCATGTCAACATAAGTGACTCTGTGTTGGAGCCTTCTTTTTCATTGTTTTGTCTGTTGCTACAACAATAGATGGGCCCACTTTTTAATACATATTACTATCATGTAGAACAATTTCTTTCCTATTATTTTTCTCCAGTTGTGTTTTGGCTTATTCCTGACTGCAAGGTCCCCTGTATATTTTCAAATTAGCGGATCAAGGTATGTAAACTTGGGAATTTATAAATCAATTTGTGGATAATCAATATCTTTAAAATCCCGAGTTTCCAATCCAGGAAGGTGATATAGCTCTCAATTTATTCAGATCATTGTAAATTTTTCTGAAAAATATTTATAGTTTTCTACATAGAAATGTGTCCAGTTTTGTGAAATGTACCCAGTTATATAATATTTTTCATGTTATTCAAATTGATATTTTCAAAGTTTAAAATACTGTCAAAGTTTCAAATGGCAGGAGAGTAATAACTGCTTGTTCAAATAGCCACAATTTGTGGTCCTCTTAATTCTGACCCTTTGCCACCCAACAGGTTCATGTGACAAATTCTGGTAGATGTCATCTGTGTCACTTTGTGGACAGGCTGAGTTCTCTCTGAGCTCTCCCTGATCTGGTGATGTCTGAGTGTTGAGATGGTGGCAGTACAAAGCTCAGAGCCCCCATCAGCCTGGGTCCCTGAGCTGGTCACTGTGACTACACAGCTCGGTGTGACCGCCTCTCACTCTTCTGTTTTGAAACTGAAGCTTCAGCCGCAGAAGGAAAATGTCTTTACGTTAAGTCACTGAACCACTGAGTTTAAACAGTTACTGTACACACTGTTTATTTATGGGAATTAGGAAATATCTAGCAAAAAAATTGTACCCATTTACTCTTCAACTCAGCAATCTCATTTCTAGGAATACTCCCCAGTCACACTGGCAAGAAGAAAAAGAAAAGAAAGAAATAATGTATGTACAAGGCTATTAATTGCAAAGAAAATGACTTCTAAAGAATTTTGAGCAAACAGAAATGATGAGTATGACCTTATTTTTTACCTCTGCTTTTTAGGGACTTCCTTGTTCTCTACTTAAAGAATGAAAATTACATCTATTCACTTTAGAGTGATATTCTTGTGATATAGTGTTTATTGATCTCATCTTTTTGCTCATTCAAGTAGGCATCTTCCTAATTCTGAGGTAGGCCAAAGCAGTTTCCTATGTCCATCCATGGATTACCGGAAGACGGCAAGGCTGGATGAATCAGAAGTAAAGTGTATTCTGACTTATCTGTGGGAAATGAAGTTTTTCTCATTCGAAACCAAAGTCCCTGATAGTGTGAAGATGAAAGGTGTTAGAAGAGCATTTATCCAAAGTGCTTTTTATGGGACTTGTCTTAGTTACTGCCAAAGGGAGCTGTTTGGGACAACTTCAAATATTTCAGAGGGCATGAGAGATTGTGGAAAATTGTTGGTTTTGGTTGTTAACCAAGGTAAGCTCCTTTTAGTTTGTACGTACAGAGCAGGTAGTACCTTAATTTCCCCGAGGGATTTAGCTACATTTGCATTTGAGACGGTGCCATTTTGCAAAATTTTTTCTTTCCCCTTTGGATGAATATTCCATGCCAATGCATTCCTTGCAGAAGATGAAGGGCTTTTCATGTTTTCTCTCAAGGTCTCCCTAAATGGGGCAGCAGAGCAAATGCCAACCTACACCGACAGCCCCCTCCTAATACTCATGTGTGTCTGTGAACATTTGTCATGAATCACTGCTTTCAGAAGCTCTCACCACATCAGCGCACACGCCTTGGCCTTGGACAACATCCAGAAGGGACCTGTGATTGCACAGAGACTTGGAAACACCACCCATGTGATGAGAATGCCTAAGGTACCAAGAGCAGCCAGATGCGGCAGAAGCAGCCTTGATGAAGAAATAGCATCCTCAGAGCACAGTGACATGGATCACTGTGAAAGGGGAATATCTGCGCCTCACAGCCGGTGGCCAGGGTGTGACCACAATGTGTAATGAGCCCGCAGCACTGAGCAGAGGCCAGGCCAGCTGCTCCAGGTTCCCACTATCGTTCACCTTTTCCTGGGTAAAGCTGGTCACTGAACTGGCACCCACAGAGCCATCACAATGCAGAACGTAAACATTTGTAATAAATGTGCATTGCACTAACCCAGGTGGTGTAGAAATGGGGATGAACAGAAGAGGCAAAGTGCAGGCTGGGAAATGTCTGCCGAGGGTGAGGCAAGAGAGATTCCCAAAGAGAAGCTGAGTTAATCACCTGCCGGTTGTGCTTTTTCTAGTGGAGATGAAAAGGGTGTTGGGGACAGCTGTGCCCCCCTGCCCCTGCTATGCTTCTGGCCAACATAAAGGTTTGTATATAAAGAGGCCACCCGGCTAGTGCTGGTTGATGCCGGCCCTGGTCCTGGGCTGTTCCCAGGTTTGAAGCTTAATAAATAGGATTGTCATCCATAGTGGTGGGAAAATAAATGGAACTGGTAATGGATGTCAGCTTTGAGCTTGTAGTGGGACATTCCAATGAAAAGGTCTTTTAAAGGTGTAGGGTTAAAGAGGGGGAGAAATTTAAGCTGGAGGTATACCTCACGGAGCTCCTTAGGATTTGGAATGGCACCTAATGGGTGGTTCCTGAGTACAGAGAAGCAATAATTTTCCAAAGGAAGAAAGTCAGAGAAAGGAAGGAAATATAGAGGGGGAGAGATTATCGGTAGGTCTGTGGGAGCAGAAAGGGCTGGATTTGGAAGCAGCATTCCTTCATGGTCAGAGGAGAGGCTCCAGCACAACCTGGAGGCAAATCTTCCCTAATCCTCACTGTCCTAGTTTTCCCATTTGTCAAATGGGTAATAATAATCCCTAAATCATAGAGTTTGGGGAAAGAAATTGAGATAATATATTAATAAACATAACAGTGTCTGGAATATAGAGCCCTTAATGAATGGTAGCTATTCATTTATTAGAACATAAAAAATAAAAGTCAAACAGTAGCTAATGATATTCTACTGGAACATAGAGGGAAGATCAAGTGTGAGTAGATGAATTGTGGGGGAGGGTAAATTCATGGTCTAAGATAGAGGAATATGGTAATAGACTCTGGAGGGAGCCAAGGAATGAATACACACACACACACACACACACACACACACACACACACACACACATCCTCTGGTTCTTCATATATATGCATCATAAAACCGCTTGAAAACATTCTTCCATCAGAGAAATATTGTTCTATGACTGTTCTACATGCAGGCCTCCAACCGCATTTAACTGGAGAGATCAAGTTTCCTACACAGTTGACAATCTTCACACTGCTCGTTTTGCTTTCCCAACAACTTCTAGACCGCTTTACGGTTGGGGAGGAGGGGTGCAGAGATAGATATGTTTCGATAATACTCCAAGGTCAATGTGTTTTCACATCCACAGGTGGACCCCTGAGCCCTGTTCTGTTCTTGTCTCTGACCTAGAATCAGGTCCTGCCCCAACACAAGGCCACTCCCTTATGCTCTGGGGCACATCTCCCTCACTTAGCACACAGGCGACGTCCTCTTTTGGTTTATGTGGGCCACTCTGACCCGTGGTTACTTGGGGGTTACTGTCACCTACTAAAATATTGGAGCTGACATGAAAAGAAACCAGTCTTTGTGCTGGATCTACAGTTAATTAGCTTTATGACCTAAACTTTGATTTCCCTGCTCTAATATGAGCTTAATTCACAGAGTTGTGAAAATGAAGTTAGCGGACATGAAAGCTCTTTATCAACTATAAAATATCATGCAAGTGCATGGTGGCATTATTAAAACTTCTACCTTTGCCAAGTTCATTCTGTCTTAGTCACTAGGCACTTGTTACTCCAGTAGCTACAGTGGCAGCATCAACAATCGAATTCAGTAACAAATTCTGATTCAATAGGTATCGAGGGGAAGCAGAGTTTGCAACCCAAAAATATACCTTTTGGGGAAAACTACTTTGCCTCCTCCTAGTTGGCTCATGAAAACTGGAGGAGAGGAAAAACAATTTTCTTGCTACCCTTCTAAGTTCTTCTGGCTGGCCTAATAGTCCAATTTACATGAAATGGACCAACAGAGGAAAATCAAATTTTATTACTCATGTACATACAGAGGTTCCTGACAACTATGAGATCTTAGGAGGCACTGGGCAGTTGGGGTTCACCTGCCGTGCTGGGCTAAGGAGAGGGAGGCAGGGGTCTGGGATTTCGAAGGGAATGTAGGCAATTCACAGGTAGGTGAAAAGAACAAACTATGCAAAATAAATTCTTGCTGGGCCACTGGATCACCTAGAAACAATGGGGCAGGGAGGCAAGCATCAGACAGACTTTTGCTTGGACCCTTCCGTGCCTGCCATACTTATATCGTATTATGCTAAAATGACAGCTCCTTTTTCTTTAAGCAGGTTTTTCTACCTGAATCCCCTTCAAGGAAAAGGGAAAGTTCAAAGGTGCTTTCTGAGCCTTTTCTCTCTTAAAAATGATCAGCTTAAAATAATCAGTGTCCCCAAAAGGCATATTTTGGGGTAGCGAACTCAGCCTCCTCTCGAGATTCATTCCAAAGCTTATTAAACTCCCTTTCGTTCTTCAAAAGCAGCAAGAACCTGTATGTCTTAGATAATGAATACAACACCTACCTCCCAAAACACACACAGGCATTTACCCAACACATTTGTTAGACTACTAGTCAAACAAAGTCCATTCATTCGATGCCTACATGTTGCAAGTTAAAAATGAGGGGACAGAGAAATATCACAAGGTATGAGTTATTTTTCTCACCATGTCTCTAATTCTTTAGCACGAACCGGGTGTCCCAAAATCCAATGTGATTCTGACACTATGAACCTGAAGTTAGTGTCAGGTTCCACCAGTTAGAGGACTCCAGTCCCACAAGCCTGCCCCTACATCAGAGACTCCCATAGATTAGCCCAAGAAAGGAAGGGGGTAGAGAGAGGAGAAGGCATATTGTAGATCAAGGATGGGAGAGGCGCTAAGGGAGCCAACAACAGAACCCAAATTTTGATGCAGCCTAAGAAAGAGGGTGCTTTAGGGAAGTCAGTAGCAAAATCTTATGGGTCTTCTTTTAAGTATATCACCATTACAGGAACTCAGGTACTGCCAACTGTTTCCTGTAGTCTCTGCTTGCTGGCTGCTTTGGCTTCTATTTTGTATCTTTTCTCATGATCAGAGCTTTTGCTTATTCATAATTATTCATAATTTAAACTTGTCATGCTCCCTCATGGTCTAGACCGTATCTCATTATCTCTCCTAGTTTTCTTATTCCATGGCAGACAGTTAATTTCCTTCCTATTTTCTCAAATAAAATTTCCCAAAGCAAGCATTTGATGCGTCCCACTCATCTTTCTTAGGCATGTTTCTTCTTACACCAAGTTAACTTGTGGGTACTTTAATTCAGGTGCTGTTTGAGTCCCATGAGCCACAGCCAATAGGGACCTTGCTATAAGACCTATATAACTATAGACCAATTCATCTAAAGGGACAGTGAGAGGAACCATTTTCCACAGCCAATCAGGAACCACGACTGATGAATTTAAGTGTCCTGCCAAGGAACTTGCATATGTTAGCTCACTTAATCCTTCCAACACACATATGGGGTAGATACTGTCCCACTTTGTAGAAAAAGAAATTTGGGCTTAATAAGATTAAGCCCAAAAATCATGCAGCAGAAAATGTACTCCAGTAGACATTATCATACTTTAAATGTCCCCGAAGCCCACAGTTGAATAGCACAAATTCTTTCTGTTTTTGGATTTTTTTTTTTTGAGGGTAAAGGTCTGGATGCTCTCAAACAGAGAGATAAGCTGTTCTTCCAGCTTCTGTGAGCGCACCGGGGGGTTGCACGTTCTTCAGCAACAGTTAACGCTGCTGAGTGTGTTCTGTGTACCAGGTACTGTCCCGAGCATTTTAAATGGATAATCTCCTTGAAGCCTCATAATGACACTATGAAATAGGTGCAATTATTATCCTTGTTTTATCGATGAAAACGAGGACACAAAAGAGAACATGGGCTCGGACAAAGAGGGTGGCCATTGTTAATGGCACACCGGTGCCTCAAATCCAGGTTGGCTGAGTTCAGACCCTACAGACTTACCAGAGGCTGCGTGGATGGAGAAGGGCCTCTCAAATCCTTGTCTCCACTGAAGGCAGGATAGTGGTAGAATCTTTTGATTAAGGGAAGGTGATTTGAACTACACATTAAAGATAACTTTATGGTTGTGAGAACTGGGCTAAATAAAATAATCCAAGAAGTTTGAAAATCACTTTTCTGTATATATTTTCCTCCACCTTCTTTTCTCCCTACATCTAAAAGCTCTCGCCCCACAAAGGGCAGCTAATTATTCTTTTTTAAGTTTTAATGTACTTTCATATAGCTCAGGGCTGCTTCTGAAATGATCATGAAATTCTCCTGCCAGGGGAGTGCAGGTAGAGAGCAGGGACCAGGAGTGATTACAGTCCTGGGGGCCCGAACCTGTGCGAGACTCTGGTAGAAAGGTACTCCCCTTGTCTCCCTGTGCACCGTAGTTCCATGGTTGGTCACTCTCCCCCGATGTCGTCTTTAATAAAAAATGACCATCGGTCATTCAGTCTTGAGTGATCATCAATGAGCTGCTTGCCAATAACTACAGAAAGACAAGGGCCAATGGCCAGAGTTCTGGAGAAGAGATTTCATTCCAGAAAATTCAGCAGGCAAGGGGGACAAGCCATCCCTTCCCAGATGGGAGAAAGGAAAAGGCTTTGCTGAGCATCTCTCTTTCCTCCGCCTCCCAGCACTTTGCCCTGCTTCTTATATGGCTCTTGTAGCTTTGGTACACCTGTCACCATCACTGGAGTGTGAGCTACTTAAGGCCCAGGCGCATGTGCCTAGAACATGTGCCTAGACAGAGCAGATATTCAATAAATATTTTGAATAGACTTTTTGTATTGTCCCTTGATATATAGATGGCAAGCCAAGATGCTGAGAAAGGTCTTATCCACAGCTATTCAAAGACTCAATGAAATTCCACTCCACTCGCAATCCAGTGCCTCACCATCCCTGGTCCAGGAGCCCGTTTTCTCTCCCTGGGGAGCTGAGTTCTGTGGCATCAGCACTTGCTGGGTTCTTTCTCTGTTGGTTCCTTCCTCCTGCCTTCCTCCCTCTCCAGACTGTGACAAGTACATCATGGGCAACATGGGACAACTCTCTGGGTCCCCTTTCTCCACTTCACACACTGCACACAGGGGGCATCTGGTGGGGGTGCAGGAATGGCTTTCTGCCCTTGGTACTTTTCTTTGTGTTGCCCATAGATCTGAATGCGACCTAGGGCAGGAGGGGACAAGGAATGAGGGCAAGCCAGCTGCCGTTCCCATTTTTATTGCTGATTTTAAACCTGCATAGTCTTCATTTCATGTCCCACTTCTTTTCCCCGCTCCCCTCATGGTCTTTCTGTCTCTAAGATGTAAAGAGGTGGGGTCAAAGAGCAGGTGCCATGGATGGGGTCAACCTTGGCAATGTTTAGAGAGCATAATGTCTCTAGTGCAAATAATGATGGGAGAGTTTGTGGAGTCAAAAAATCTTATTTTACAAATAAAATTGCTAGAGCTCAGGAAGTTTAAATGACCCACCCGCGACCATCCCAATGGAGAGAATGGGTGGCAGAGAAGGAGGTAAGTCTGTTGTCTTTTATTATTGGTTCAATCCCTTATCACTATGGCACACGTGTTGAGGAAAATAACATGATCGGTAACTACATCTGTTTTGTTGCCATTTCAAGACCTACCGCAGAGCTTCAGATGAACAGAGCTCAAAAACACTTCACTTGCATAAAGACAGTAAGTATCACTTGCACAGTTGGAGTTTCAGCAAGGAGCAAGGTTTATTTGTCACCTCTGTGTTTTGCTATTTTGCTTCCCAGTCCCCTAAAGAGTAGAACACAGCAGGTTAATTTTCCTGCATGGTAAGAATTGCTTCAACTCTCATACACAAAGCTAATTGGTCAGGGTTTTGCTTCACAGTATGACTGCTTCTGTGTTACAGCTTTTGCTACCTTGGGTTCAATAAGGACAGTCACAAGTAGTCCCCGTGACTTTGCAGACTTACCTACCTATTCCCCAAGCTGTGCTCAGAAAAAGGAGTTTGGTTGTTAGACATTTAGTAATGGACAGCTAAGCCATAAAACCAAATCTCAAGCCACGAAGGGCGTCATCTAGTGTCACTGGGAGAGGTGACGTTAGTAGACATATGGGACGAATAAAGCTTTAGTAAGTTGTGTTGGCTTTGGCGTGTTAGGTGGGCATTTTATTCACTTAGGGTCTTGAGCTGTAGTAGACAGAAGAAATGGTATTTTTCACTTCTAGTCTTTCCGGAAATTTTGGATTGAGAAAAACCTAATGGAAATGAAATATTCAGGCACAATTCAAATGGCCGCATTGCTCTCTTCCTGTATTTGAATGTTTGCTCCTGAACTGGAGACCTGCTTTGAAAAAATAGGGGTTTTTTATCTTCACCAGAAGATATGCAGATGTGTTCTTAATTGAGAGAGAGAGAGAGAGAGAGAGAGAGACACTAATGTAAGAGAGAAACATCCATCGCTTGCTTTCTGTATGTGCCCAGACAGGGATGGAACGCACAACCTACGCACTTGCCCTGACAGGTAATAGCGCCTGCAGGCTCTCGGTGTTCAGGATGATGCTCTAACCAGCTTGGCCTCCCAGCCAGGGCAACAACAGTGTTCAAACTGTGTGCCATTCAGTCTCAGAGGTTGTTTGAATGGACCTCACAGGTGGGAGTTGGGAGTGGAGGGGGACTCAGGGGAGCTGAATGGGCAGGGCTTTGGGGCTCCAACCTGGGCTTCAGGCAGACCAGCTATGGTTGATTTTCCTTCCTTTCCCTCCCTCCCTCCTCCCCTGTCCCTTCTCACCTTCCTTCTTCCCTCTTCCCCACACGCCCATCTTCCTTCACATCTTTATTTTTCTGGGTAAAGAGGTTTCATTTTAAAAAATAGAGTTATATATAATATACACATATTGGAGATTATATATCCAGTATCTTAAAGGCAGGTTTGCTGAAATATAATTTACAAA
This sequence comes from Artibeus jamaicensis, assembly GCF_021234435.1. Taxonomy (NCBI): domain Eukaryota; kingdom Metazoa; phylum Chordata; class Mammalia; order Chiroptera; family Phyllostomidae; genus Artibeus; species Artibeus jamaicensis. Next base: position 5,480,224 of record NW_026522054.1, on the reverse strand, counting down.
CAACAGATCACATTATTCTAAGTGTATAGTGTAATGAGTTTTCATGAATGCATAGAATTGTCTAACCAATGCCACAACCAAGACATAAAGCCCTTCTATCACCACAAAACAATTGCTCATAATCAATAGCTTCTTGCTAGCCTCAGCCCCAGGCAACCACTGTTCTGACTTTTTGTTATGAAAATTTGACTTTTTTTTAGAAATGGAATCAAACACTGTGTTGACTTTTGAGTCTCGCTTCTTCCACTTATCATGATATGCTTCTGAGACCCACCCACGTCCTCAGGCGTGGTCACGGTTCCCTGTGTTCTCACTGCTGAATGCTGCTCCATTACAGAGACAGACTTCCACCTCTTCCATCAAGTCATCGTTCTACTTTTTTCTACATTTTTAAATTAAAATTTCTGAATTTTATTGTTTAATTTTATTAGATTTATTTGCATTATATAAATCCTTTTTCACTAAAGGGTGGTTAGGCTCTTTCCAGAATTTCTATTTATTACCGATAAAGTTACTCTGGTCATCTCTATGCAGATCTTTGTATGGACATGTTTTCATTTTGGGGAGGCGGGTAAGCAGCTAGGAGTAGAATTTGTGCATCATAATGATTAGTGTCTATTTCAGTTTTTAAGAAATTGCTTAACTGTTTTTCACAGTGGCTGTTTGTACCTTGCTGTGGTTTTCATTTGCATTTTCATGATGATTAATGATGCTGAAGATCTCTTCATGTGCCCGTTTGCTTTTTGGAAGTGCTCATTCATACATTCTTACCATTTTTAGTTGGATTATCACTGAGTTGGAAGAGACATTCCACTAACCGCAGGAACCGCCAGAGTGGCCGGCACGAACAAGTGGTTGGGAGTCACGGAGAGAGAGAGAGTGTGGATAAAGCCATAATTGTAAGCAAGGCTGATCGAGCTGGGCTCTGTCAGCACGGGGCCAAACACTCAACAAGTATCATTTCATTCACTCTGTGGAACAACCCCATTAACTAGAAACCCCTCATGTACTTTCTTCCCCTTGCCTACAGAGTCATTTGAGACTTAGGAAGAGATTTATTGCATTATACAAGATGACTGTAAGTGACGATAACAGACATTATCATCATTTTTCTGTCTGGTGTTATCACTTCCTGGAAATTTTATATCTGCAGAAAGGTCATCATGCTTTTCAAAGAGGATGCCCTCGCATTTCTCTGAGTTAACACCAGCTTGATATTAGGCCACGTAGACTTTAGTGGGTTTTAAAGCTCACTTGGAACTCAGAATTAAAAAGGGATGTCTAGTTGCATTATGTCTTCAGAATCAAGGATTTGTTGTCGTCTACTTGGAATAGATTGGAATGCAAGACATTTATACCTGTGTATTTTATTATGTAATAAAACATTAACTCTACTTTTTTGTGTGGAAATTACACAGAAAGACTAGGGGGGGAGGTTTTTGGGGAGGTGAACCAAGAAATATCAGGCCCAGGAAAGATAAGAAGACAGTGTCTGACTTGTACACTCACGAGCACACTGCAGGTTTAAGATATTGCGGGTGCATGCTGAGAAATGCAGAAGACCTTGAACTGAGCATGGGACAGTCAAGGAGGAGAAGCTTCCTTGTGTCACCACCACCAGAGCAAACTGTGGACCAAAAACTACACTGGAAGTGGTGGAGGCTGCTTCTGGAAGTTTCTCAGCCATGGGTGTTGGGATTTGAGTCTCTTTGTGTTGAGCAAGACATCCTGATAGCATTGTTGAAACAGACAGAAGTGACAGCATGAAAGAGACGGGTGTGTGTGCCTGTGCGTGTAGGGGGGGTGGGGGGAACACACATTCCAAATAAATCATATAGGTCATGTGAATAACAGAATGTGAGTTTAAAGAATGTGTGATGGAAAGTGGAGAAAATGTAGGCATTCACTAGTCCAGTGAACTCAGAATTTAAATCACTTATATAAGAGTAAAGGTGAACATTATTTTGTTAATGTGACATTTATATTGTACTGCATATTTTAAAAGTTCATGGCTGTTATCACTGGGCATCTACGGTCCTTTGTAAAGATCTTAGAATACAAGGCAGTGCTCCCCCCGGGAGCCCGTGGAGGTAGCTCCCGCTGCAAGGCCGGCTCGCCCTACTGGAAGCAGGAGATGCCTGAGTGGGTACAGCCATGAGTACAAGCACATCTGGGGGCCTTCAGAAACATCTGCTGCTTTACCTACACTGCAAGGGTCATGCAAAGATCTATTGTCTCTGCTGTGAACTGAGGAAAAAAATAAATACCTCAGTGAAACGATTTGAAATATCTCCTGTTGATTCTGAAATCTAGCAGAAGTCATTCTTTATAGGGCAGAGATTATGTTCATTAGGCTTAGCTAAAGCAAGGGCTGGCAAGCTGAATGCTTTTCAATTGCCCAGTCTACTGACAGTTCATGGATTCAAACGCACTCTGCTTCCCCCTGCGAGAAGCCACAGAGGAGACCGAGGCTGAGTTACTGACCTGAAACCACACAGCATCCCAGTATGGAGCCGGACTGCGGTGAACAAGGATGCACAGGGCTCCTGATCGGCTTTCCCAGAGTGATCCCAGGAGCACTAACAACAGCATCTGTTCCGGCTGCTGTCCCTCCATCCTCCCTGCATCCCTCTCAGTGCCCTCTTCTCCTAGATGGATGCTTTGCTCTGCTTCTATCTCCTGCCAGATTAGGTCAGCCCAGCCCTTGGGTACCACGGCCCTGTGCCATGCTTGGTACCCAAGACATCACAGTGGGGTGAGACAGGGATGTGGTGACTCCCTGCCCTTACTACATTCACTAGGGGCTTCAGATGTAGACACCGGTCATTATTTTTCAAATAAAACCTATGACCACCTCGCAAGTATCACATACACTGCATTAACTTTTTGTGAAAATATTAGTTTGGTAAATATAGTCACGTAAAATATGTCATTATTTCATAACCCTATATTAGCTATTTTTTGTTCTTTCATTTATTTAAGAGTTTATTTTATTTTTCCACTTATACTTTGCATTCAATATCATTCTGTCTTGGTTTCAGGTGTATGGCATAGCGGTTAGATAATCGTACACTTTACAAAGTGGTCCCTGGGATACTTCTAGGAACCACCTGGCAGCTGACACAGTCGTTACAATATTACCGACCCTATTCTGTGCTGCACTTTACATCCCTGACTATCTCCTAACTACCAAGTTGTACTTCTCAGCCCCTTTTCATTTTCTCACCCAGCCCCCCAACCCCCTTCCCTTCTGGCTGCCGTCAGTCTGATCTCTGAGTCTCCTATCTTGTGTATGTATTTTGTACTTTATTGGAGCCTCCCCAAAACAGAAATGGCCCAGGGCTCTGCGGACACCTGCGAGGCTCTGCCGGGCCCGCTCCGCATGCATCTCAGGCCCAGCGCCCGTCTGGAGAGCGTGCACCCTCTTCGCGTCGCTTCTGCCTTTGTTCTGGGCTCCGTCCTCTGCTCTCTAGGGCCCTGGTTCTGGATTTTCATTCGTCCCCTGCTCCCAAGTCCATCTTGCTCCCAGGCCCACCCGGTCCCTGCGGTCAGGCTCTCTGCTCTGACTCTCGGTGCCCCTTATGCCACGGGCTGACCTTACCCTACAACTTTTTGCCTTTCCCACCCACGCAGTCCTGAAGCCCTGGAAGCCTCTGCGGGTTGCTGAACCCTCTCCCCCACCCACCTCAGATGCAGGGGGACACTCTTACTCCGAACTTTAGTAATCAAACGAACGCGCCCGTTCCTATGGCAACGCAGATGCCCTAGTGCAGCGATTTTCAACGGTGTGCGCAACAGGGTTTCAAACAGGCGGTAAGTGCCTGAGGGGCACCGACCTCAAAAAAAACCCCAAAACCCACAACAGCCAACATCACAATAGCGAGCATGGCGTGAGGTAGATGGGACAACTGAGCAAATGTTATTTTCTGTGTGTCCTGGGACCATATGCAAACTGTATATGCCTACCATATACAAAATATCTGTCTGATCAGTGGGAAAGTCCCCTACTCGGGTGCCAAAAAGACCTTTAGGTTCTCATTCTGTGCGCGGGGCAATCAGTGTGTAACGCATCGAGTCAGGGTGTTCACGGTGTTGTTCACATATTCTACAAATTCGTAAGCTGTCGTCTGCCCTTGCTGCAAAGTGCCAGAATTGTGTACTTTAACTTTCTACTGTGATTATAGATTTATCCACTTCTGATTTTAAGTTGTCAATGTTTTCTTTCTATATTTTGAAACTGTTACCTATCATATCTGCATGGTAAATAAAAATTTTTACACTTCTGAAGTGAACCTCTTTTTTTTTTCCTAAAGATTTTGCTTATTTATTTTAGAGAGAAAGGAAAGGAGGAAAAAGGAGAGGGAGAGAAACATCAATGTGTGGTTGCCTCTCGTGCGCCCCCAACTGGTGACCTGGTCCACAATCCAGGCACCTGCCCTCACTGGGAATCGAGCCCATAATCCTTTGGTTCATAGGCCAGCGCTCAAGCCACTGAGCCACACCAGCCAGGGCTGAAGTGAACTTTACCAGTAGGACTATTATGTCACTTCAAGTTTAGTTTCATTGATTCTTTATTAGTATTTTTGTTATTCATATTTGTCTGAACAATCAACCTTTCTGAATGTATCTGTTTAGAATTATCTTTTGCAAATAGCATATTGTTAGGTTTTATTGTGCTTTGTTTTAAAATACTGTCTGACAATCATTGCCTTTTAACTCAACATTCTGTTTACATAAAATCAATCACAAATCTGTTTGGATTCATTTTGCCATATTTTATATTTTTCATTCATTTTCTATGTTTAGTGTTTCTTTAACTGTTCTTTTCTACCTTTTAAAAATTGACTAAGCATATTTTATTTTTACTCCCACCAGTTTGGAAGTTTCATTCTGTTTCTTGTATTTTAGTGATTACCCTAGAAATGATCATGTTCTTACTTAATTTATCCAAACCTAAAATTAATTTAGATTTTACCCTCTTCTAAGATAACGTGTGACTCTTAGAACATTTTAATTCCTTCTATATTCTTTGAAACTTGTATGTTACTTGTATCTGGTATTCTTTCCCTTATTTTTATTCCTTTAAACTCATTATACATCATCTCTTGGTTTTATTCAACTCCAAGAGGGCAGAGGATTGAAGACACATGATTTCCTGGAAATGTTCCATTTTTTTTCTTTCTTCATCTTTGCTCAGCCCCAGCAGGGCCCTTCTCTGCAGGTCTTTGGGGGGTGGAGCGAGGTGGTCTAGCCCCCTGACCTCACCCTGAGGGGTTCTAGTCCCTCTCTCTTTGGTAATGACTTTTGCATCACGGCTTCTGCCCCGGCCCGCACAGCCCAGTGGCCGTCTCACACCTGCAGCATCAGCAAACGATTCAGGGCCTGTCACTTTGGGGCTCCAGTGTTCTGCTTACTTTGTTATAGGCGTTCGTCCAGAAACTCACTGCCCTGGACTTCTCTCTTTTTTCAAACTCTCCAAAGCTTATGAGCACTTTAAACTGTTGATGTTTGTGTTTGTTCTATGAATGTACACATAATCGTTTTTAAAAGAAGTAGCAATCAAAACAATCATTGTTATTACACCTGAACCCTCAGTAAAAATGACATTTGATTTCAAAGTGCACAAGACAATAATAACTGCTTGGATCACTTTTAATAACACTAACACCTTAATAAAAATAGTTAATACAGTGAGTCTTTACACCTGCCAGACAGGGGCAGAAGTATCTTATACGTATTAACCTATCTAGCCCTAATCATTTAAAACAATACCTAATAGATGTTGTTCATTCACTACATGTTAATTCTCACGGTTACTTTTACACTCACTTCTCAGCTGAAAATTTATTCCTTTCTGCCCCTCAGTGTCATAAGCCTGCTGTACAAGTTCCTACTGTCCCCAAATTTGCCAGTTTCTTTATTAGATTATACAGGTTAATAAACTATCCCACAGCATGATAACATAGTTATAGTTGCTTGGTATGTTGCGTCCTAAATAAGGCGTCATTTTTATGACGTCTTTTAAGGCGTCTTTAAGTGTGACATTGGGGTGGTGAACCCTCAAATCACACCCTGTGTTACTGACCCACAGAAAGTCTTACCCTTCCTGATGCGTCCCCACCGAAGACTCCTCCTGGGCCTCAGTTTCCTCTCTTCTTCCTGTACAGATCATGTCAAAAGTGTCATTGGATTAGAATTTGGAATTCCTTGTTGCCATTTCTATTCCAGATGTTTGCGGGCATTTTAAGGTTTCATTATAACAGGTGCAACCAACAGAATTAAGAAAACGTACCCTTAGCCCTGGCTGGTGTAGCTCAGTGGATTGAATGCAGGCCTGCGAACCAGAGGATTGCGGTTCAATTCCCAGTCAGGGCACATGCCTGGGTTGCGGGCCAGTTCCCAGCAGGGGATGCACTAGAGGCAACCATACATTGATGTTTCTCTCCCTCTCTCCTTCCTCTCTAAAGAGAAATAAATAAAATCTTTAAAAAGAAAAAAGAAAGAAAGCATACTCTTGACTTCGCTTCTGTTTGTTTATGCTGAATCTCAATGTCATTTCAAGAGATGTGGACTGTAAATAGTTCAAGTTCTGGTGCCAAGAATCAATTATTTGCAGAGAGCAAAAACCAGATGATTTTTATGTGGAATGAATCATGCGAGGAGCTTTTATTCTCAGTAGCAAATTGGCTCGGACAAGATGTAATACTATTGCTTTATTAGCGACGAGGCAGCCGCTCAGGGTGTCTGTTTTCAGGAGCTGAAGGGGGTGCAAATTGAATATTTATGTGGAGTTTCCCAAACTTCACCACGAAGCAGGGATTCTCTGCACTTCTCTACTTTGGGCCTAAGTGGTTATTTTTTCTCAAAAACACTTATTTTTACTTGCTACTCTATTTTGTGATAGTTTTTTCTAATTATTCATCACTATTTCTGGTGTAGTAACCAATATTATCTGACACTAAAGAATGAAAATTATATTCCCAAAGAAACAAGTTTTTTTTTCTGAATTTATGATTCCAACAATTCAATAAATCAGGAAACTCCACTGGCCCTTTGTCTTCATTAACTCCCTAGATTTAAATACCAAAAATATGCATATCATATGGCTTTTAAACTTATTGAATCATATATTTTTTTAGAAACTGATGAAAACTATGACCCTTTTCCTTGAAAATTCTCTCACATCACATGATACAAATCCACACACTTGCACACTTTTATAACTTTGCACAGAATTTTAGGGGGTTCTCAGGTCTCTATGAAGCTCAGTTAGACTTAAATAGGACCAAAACCTATTTTGGAGCGTGTTTGCCATAAATCTCCTCTGAGACCTTAGGGACTGTTGGTTCCAGGACCTAGAAGATTGGCATGACAAGTTTCAAATAAATACCTATTTCCCTGAGATAAGAATCTCCAAACATACTGGGTCAAGACTTCCGCCAAGATGGAGGCATAGGTGGATGTGCTGTGCCTTCTCACACAACCAAGTTTAGAGACAACTAAATATCAGCAACAGAAAACACAGCCAGAACACGGAAAACTGAACTTTTCAGAAGTCCGTTAACAACAAATTCTTCAGCCTGACCGATAAGGGGCAAAACCAGCGGCTGGTGAGGGGTTGCACAGGAGGTCTCGGTCAGCCGGACTCAGGCGCGGAATCCAGATGCGTGGAATCCAGGCGCAGGGTTGGACCTAGTGAGCGACCGAGCGAGCCACCAGGCGAGCGACAGCGGGGGAGACAGCGGGGGAGCGGTGCTGCATGTTGACTGTGGTCGCCCATTTGTGCCCGAGCGGACAGGCGAGGGAGTGGGCAGTTGGACCGGGGCCCGGCCGGTCCTGCGGCAAGCGGCAGTAGAGGGCGCCGCCATTTCCCCGCTCTGACCACGCCCCCACATACAGCGTCACAACCCAGCGACCTGGGAGTCCAAGGCACCGCTTCTCACACTTAAAGGGCCAGAACAGACCAAAAATGTCTCAAGTTCTCGAAGCCTCAGAGCCCATAGATCTAAGCAGTGAAGAAATAGCAAAACTCTCAGATGCACAGTTTAAAACACTGGTCATCAGGATCCTCACAGAACTGGTTGATTATACCGACAAATTAGACAAATATATGAAGGCAAAACTAATTGAAATGAATGGAATTGCACAGGACACCAATAGCAATGAAAAGGAAACTGGGACTCAAATCAATGGAGTGGACCAGAAGAAAGCAAATAATGGCCAAACAGAAAAGAGTCAAGAAGCAAGAATGCAAAGAAATGAGGAGAAGCTTAGGAACCTCCAGGACATCTTTAAACGCTCCAACATCCGAATTATAGGGGTACCAGAAGGGGGAAAGGCACAGCCACCAGTGGAAAACTTATTTGAACAAATAATAAAGGAGAATTTCCGCAATCTGGCAAAGGAAACAGACTTCCAGGAAATCCAGGAAGCTCAGAGAGTCCCAAAGAAGTTGGACCCCAGAAGGAACACACCAAGGCACATCATCATTACATTAGCCAAAATTAAAATGAAGGAGAGAATCCTAGGAGCAGCAAGAGCTAAGGGGACAGTCACCTACAAAGGAGTCCCCATCAGACTGTCAGCAGATTTCTCAAAAGAGACCTTACAGGCAAGAAGGGGCTGGAAAGAGGTATCCCAAGTCATGAAATCTAAAGACCTACAACCAAGATCGCTCTATCCAACAAAACTTTCATTTAGAATGGAAGGACAGATAAGGTGCTTCTCAGATAAGATCAAATTCAAGGAGTTCATCATCACCAAGCCCTTATTCTATGCAATGTTAAAGGGACTTATCTAAGAAAAAGAAGTTAAAGAAACATGAACAGTGAAAGGACAACAAACTCACAGTTATTAACAACCACACCTAAAAGGAAAGCAAACTAAAAGGACAGCTAGATCAGGAGTGGAAACATAGAAATGAAGATCTCAAGGAGGGTTAGCAACAGGGGAGTGGGAGGAGGAGAAGGGGGGGAGAAGGTACAGAAAATAAGTAGCATAGACAGTAGATAGAAAATAGATGGGGGGGGCAAGAATAGCATGGGAAATATAGAATCTAAAGGACTTGAGACACATGGTCATAAACTAAAGGGGGGGTAATGGTGGGGATGGGGGGTAGGGTAGAGGGGAATGAAGGGGGGGAATAGAACAACTGTAACAGCATAATCAATAAAAAAAAATTAAAAAAAAAAAAAAGAATCTCCAAACAGAGCAGCCACTTTTCACCTATGCATGTCCTAGCTTTTTTCTGTGTAGTTTTTATTTTGTTTGTGTTTTATGTCTACTTCACATTGACTCTCGAGCTGAAACCGGGCCAACTAAGCCAGGTGAAAATAGTGAGGAAAACATCGCTCTCAGCACATTCCTTAAAAGTTCTCAAGAATCCTACTCACAGCTAATTAAGAAGACTCTAAATTTAATGAATCAATACCTATGATTAAAAGACGTTTTCATCATTTTGATCGGCTTGTTAGTTCTATATTTATCTTTGGTTTCACTCTTTGCAAGAAATATTTTACAGTTCTGACTTTCTGCAAAGAATATTTCTGGTTCTGGAAATCTCGGTCACGTCACTTAAGTGTTCATCTCAAGAAAAGAACTTGAACACGGGAGATCCTGCTCCTGTGGAATGGCTCGTACACAGGGCTGTGGTCTGTTCCCACGCAGAGCAACATAGCTCTGGGGTGCCATCTTGCAGTTGGGTGTGAACTTACCGCTGGATCCCGGGTGTTTTCTACTGAAGTCTTGCCAAGGAGCAAAAGGTCATCCACGTGGTTGCTGGGACTGCCTGACACAATGCCTGGCAATGGTTTGGGGAGATTTAACTCAATAGACTTATTGTAACTTAAACCCATTTACACCGAGAGAAAAAAGCACCTTCCTTTTTCATTTCTTTTTAAGCTCCCTTAGTGGGAAATCAGACAAACCAACGAGCTTTTACTGTCACTTAAAAAAAAAAAAGAACACATTGCATTACTCAGAAGACATTGGTTCATTAAAGTTACATGTCCTCATTGTTAGTTCTGTATGTGCCATTTCCAAAGCAGGCTCTGCCCTGGGAGTCCCAGTGGTTGTGAGGGTGACTGAGAGACGCTGGTCACCTGGGAAGGTGTCCACCACCATCACCTGAGACAGGAAACTTCTAAACACATGAAAGAAAACCTAGACAGCAAGGCAGACACCTATTAGCTCCGATTATCTACAGTCCTCGTCTGGTCCTAGTGGTGCTAATCCTTGGCTAATCCTGATGTTAATGCTTAATGATTTGAGATTTCCTTAAGCCGTCCTGGCTAAAGGACACAAATTAAACTTATTTTTCATTGGCCACAGCTTTCGGCGGAAGAGAAGTGCCTTCACATGCATGCGCTTTGAAGCTGAACTGCTGCGGGTCTTTTATCCTGCTTTTTACAAGCTGCGTGACTTAGCACACATCACTTAACTCCTGAGCATTGACCCCTCATCTGTGAAAATTCACTCATAAGGTTTCTGTGGGGACAACACAAGATAATGATGCATATGACCCCCAGGCACAATGGCTGGCCCCTGTGGTGCTCAGTGAGGGGCTTTCCTATGGGAGGGTTCAAATATTTTGGCCAAATTATAGATGAGATCGGTGAGTGGATCGAGATTGACAAAATGCTTAAACTTAGAAACCGGGAATTCTGGGAACCCTTCTATGCCCAGGAACAAACCATTTGGACCCAAGAAATACTCAAACTTAGTGTCACTTAATTCGTTTTTATACCTAAAGGACAGTTAAGGGGACAGAGAAAAATTCTCCACTACAGGACAGTGCAGTGATTGTTAATATCTTTACTTTCCACTCGAGGAGTTTAGGATGGAGTCCTCAGGGCTCCATCTCGGGGGTGTGGCCATCAGAGAAGGTGTGGTTCCTTCCACTCCCATGTCTTGGTGGAAGAGCGGGCTTAGTAGCAACTGAGTTGAACCCCACGGAATGATTAATCTCATGGCCAATTAATATCCCCCAGCACCCTGTGGTTTGATTTACATATGAAAAGTGATCTGAAATCATCATTAAGATAACTTTAATCAAAGAATTTCTTCAGCTCAATTAAGAGAGCATTTCTGTACCTGTGATTAATCTGACAGCGACTTTCACACGCCTCCCTTAATTTAATCAGTGTCTTTGAAACACTACTTCAGTTGCTTTGAAAAGCCTGGCTTGACCCTGGAAGAGCATTAGAGGTTGATTAGTGAATGTTCACACAGCTGTATAGTTACACATGTGCACACTGCTATTAATGATCGGAAAGAATAATTAGCAAGCTTACAATTCAGGGTCTGGTCTACATACGTGATATAAAGGCAAATCATTTTGCTTGTTTTTACTAAAAGTAAATAACGCTGTAGTTGGAATTTCTCCAATCCTGCGGCTATGGGTAAAACACTTAGAAAGACTGTCACCAGTCACTGAGGCCACAGGTATGCTTGCCTTCTAGGACCAAATGCGATTTGGATAGTAGAATTGCCTTCCTCGTTCTGGAAAGATGAGCACAAGTTTAAAATAAGGCAATGGACACTCTGCCCGTTTTTCTTGGGGCATTCATCTTAGAGAGCTCGTCCTGGTAAGTGTTTTTCTCTTCTCTTTGGAATGTATGTACATCCTTGTGAAGACAAGACAGGTCTTTCATGAGCTTGAAGACCCAGAACTGCCTTTCTCGGAACCTGGGGTCCCCTCGCCCCAGTTTCTGTGAGAGGATGTGAGCCTAGTCAGGGGCTGTGAGAAGTTTGCTGTGTCCTCCTGATAAAGCCAAGTCTACAGCACAGATGGTCGCCCCAACCACCAGGTGAACTTGGGATGAAGGATGGGTGCCACACGGTATCCTTAGGTCCTCACACTTGAGGACTAGCTATTGTTTCTTGGGAACATGCATGTGGTGGGTTGTGTGTGTTTGGCTGTGTAACAGGGTGAGCTTCCTGTCTGTGTTCGGGGATTATGGGTCTCCAGGGGATTGCCAGGTGAGCATCACATTCTCACTTCATGCCTGTGTGGTAACCAAGTCTCCTCTTTCTTCACTTCCTTCGTGGGAAGAATTTCTGGGTTAGAAGAAGACTTTGTTTTTAATAATCTTCACCCAACAATTTAACAAATATTCAGTAGGTGTCTAGTGTTGCTGGGCAGTCTTTTAGACACAGGGAATTTGGTTAGTAACCAAAATAGATCAAATCCTTGCTACTTTGAAGCTTACATTTCAGTGTTATCTTATTCACAAATTTGTATTTAAAAATGATATGATTTTATTCTGCAGCATATATATCTAAAACATGAGTTTGCTTTTATCTTTTGCTTTCTGAATACCTGAAATCCTTCACCATTTCTGACATTTGTGATGTGTAATGTGAACCGTCAGGGAACTAGAACACAGTGACTCTCTAAGCGACCACTGCTTTACGCTGTGGTTTCTGGTGACCTGGAATGACAGTGTACAGGTTGAGAACAAATCATTTCAACCTGTGCCACTGTGGTAGGCAGATTATTTCAAGCTGGAATAATCAAGGCCCCAGAGACTCCAAAAGAAACTTTGACCTTCTCCTCAACTGTCTGAAAGAATCTAGACAGAAGGGATATGTCGCTGTCTATCTAGGTTTAATAGGAACAGCTGAGGTTTACTATGAACAGGTGAGACGGACAGGGGGGAATTCCGCAAGACCCATTTGATCAAAGTCCTGGCTGTGACCCAGTGTTTCTGAAGGGTCCGGCAAACACGTGTTTACCAAACATTAACTCTCTTCATCTTCCTGTGAATGGCCTCGCTTCCCTTTGAAGTCCCAGGCCTCTTCCTCCATCCTCTTAGTCTGAGTGACATCTGTACCTCATTTTGCCTGACAGTCTTTGGAATCTCTCATATAGATGTGAGTTCACTGTAGGATTAAATTTAATATCCTTCTGTTAAATCAGTCTTATGTCATTGTAGTTATTGGACTGGCCAAAAACAACCAACCAAGAGAAGAAACAGTAATTTTCTCCTGCCCGACACTAGAAAGAGATGAGTTTACAATTTTCAATGCTCTTCAGTAGTCCATAGTTTATATAGCTCAAAATTTACACAGCTCAAAGTTTTTTTTAAAGAGTTTTTATAGTTCTGAGAAATTGAAAACCTAGACTGTATTTTGAAGATGTCTCAAACTGAAATCAATCAGGAAAAGAATTTGTAAATAATTAAGGCTGCATATAGAATTGCCACCAAAAACCGGTATAAAAACAGACATATAAATCAGTGGAACAGAATAGAGAGCCCAGAAATAAACCCGCACCTATATGGTCAATTGACATTTGGAAAAGGACACAGGACACACAGTGGGGTAGAGCATCTATTCAATAAGTGGTATTGGGAAAATTGGACAGGTGTATGCAAAAAAAACGAAATAGACCACCTTCTCCCACTGTATACAAAAATCAGCTCAAAATGAATGAAAGACTCGAGTTGAAACCATGAAACTTATCAAAAAGTCAACAGATCACACGGCCGCCAAAATAGCTCAGATGGGAGAGCGTTAGATTGAAGTCAACAGATCACATGTTGACAAACAACAGGCTGGTGAGGATGTGGGGAAAGGGAACCCTTTGCACTGCCCTTGGCTGGACTGCAAACTGCTGCAGCCCCTATGGAAAACAGCACACACACTGCTCAAAAACTAAAGGCAGATATACCATATGACCACACGTTTGGGTATTTATCAAAAAATACCAAACAAACCTGAAAACACAGATTTGAAAAGGTATATGCGTTCCTGTGTTCAGTGCAGCATTATCTACAATAGGCAAGACACGGAAGCAACCTAGATGTCTATGAACAGATGAATGGATAAAGAAGCTGTGGAATATATATGCAATGGAGTATTTCCAGCAATAAAAAGGATGGGATTGTGACATTTGTAGCAACGTGGGTGGATCTAAAGGATATTCTACTAACTGAAATAGTGAGGCAGAGAAACACAAATGCTATATGGATTCACTTATATGTGGAATCTAAAACAAAACAGGACAGACTCATGGAAACAAAGACAAAAGGGATGGTTACCAGGAAGGAGGGCTGAGGGGGTGGGTGGAAAGAGGAAGGGAGAGCTGGTCAATGATACTGTGATAGGTTTACATGGTGACAGGTGATTACTAGAATTAGTGGGACGATCACATTGTAAGGTATAAAAATGTCCAATCACAACATTATACACCTGAAACCAACATAACCAATAAACACTTGTAAACCAATACTCTCTATTTATTTGCTTGTTCTTAGAGGGGGAGGGAGAGAAACATCGATGTGAGAAACATGAAAATAAATTTAAACTAAAAAAAAATTCATAATTTATCTCAGCCACAGTTCCAACATTTGTGATTTTTATGAACGTGATTCCCACTCTTTAAGCATCAGTCCTTGGGAGCTTTGAATTGATATTTGGGTTGATAATTTAAATTGAACTCAAATGGACTTATCTTGGTCCCAGGGTAGAGGTACAGACTGGGCAAGTCATTGCCAGGGTGGCTTCTTTTTACACTTGTAGCCCAGAAGATCCCTGTTAAACGCATCTCTTGGACTCTCTATTTCTCCAAACTTGAAAATATTTACTTGCTTATTATATTCTAGATACTACATATCCAGGACATGAACATCAAAAGTTAGTCAAATATTAACATAGAGGGATCCCGTGGATTTTCTGAGCCCAGTTGTTTTCCATTGATATCAATAATTAGGCCTGAAAGTCATCTCAAACTCTTTCATCCCCCATTAACTTCATGTTTATTAGCTAGCATGATGGTGGGGTAGGGGTGGGCGGCAGGGATAGAAAGTCCCAGTCCAGTGATGTTCGAGGGCTTCATGTGGGTTGGAATCCACATATCCATGCCAATAAGAATTGCTCCATGTACTTGGACATTGTGCAGCAGCCAGGTTCCCAACAGAAAAATCATCCGTCTAAGGTTAGGAAGGAAGAGAGACAGGGAGGGAGGGAGGGAGGGAGGGAGGGAGGGAGGGAGGGAGGGAGGGAGGAGGGAGGGGGGAGGGAGGGAAGGGAGGAAAAGGACTAAGAAAAACCAGTGAGATGAACAGAGGGAATAGAGCGGCCAGGAAGGAGAGAAAGGGGGGTTTGTGTACCTGTGAACACTGGGTTTTAGGACCTGAATGACTGTGGGAGGTATTTCATGTCCTGCAACAAAGGAAAGAGAGCTCTGATAGCTGCAGGAGCATGACCCCTCTGAGGGCTCCCAATTTCTTGCGTCCAATTTCCTGTCCTTACCTCCTGGACCCTCAGGGCAAGTAGCATCCTTCCCTTTACCTGCTGTAAACTCCTGGGGTCCTTCCTATTGTCTTGGTTCCAACTTCTTGGAGGAAAGATTTACAGAGGGGCTGCTCGCCTGCAAACGGAGCCTCAGGGAGCCCAAAACCCTCCTGGCAAACAGGTGAAACAAACATCCACGACTTGCTCTTTGATCTGACCAGTTGACAGGACACAGTCCATCTGTGCTCCTGGAATTGTCTTCACTTGACATTTTCATCTGTGTCTCTTTGTCTGGAACTGTTACTTGTGTTATAACCAATCAGATGCGAGCAGAGCTATTACAAAGCCTTGGACACCACCCTCGTGCGAGCTGTTGTAACTCTGGCAATCCTGTTTTAGCTCCCCATTCAGCTCCGACTTCCAATTCTGCAGCAACTGCCCAAGCCTCACCACTCTGCAACCCCTCCCACGCCAACCCTGCCAGGCACCGCTGGCCGAACTCTTGCCCTTTTCTCCCGAGTCTTAGAGGCTGCTTGCATTCTCAGGTGTGAATACTGCTGACTTTCTGCCTCAATATTGCTGGGGAGAAAGGCTTCCTTCTACCTTTCCAGGTTCCTTGGCTGGACTACTAATCAAATTAACCCAAGACAGTAATAGGATGGAAAAAAGCAAATTTAATTTCCTGTATGTGAGCGCTCTAGGCAGTGAGGTAAGTGGAGTCTACATGCCATCCTGAACTAAAGGAGAGCGGTAGCCGTCTGGGACCTCAAGGGGAGGAAGGCCTTTCATGAAAAGATGAGAAGGAACAAGTGTCTGGTGAACCAAATTGGCTGTGCCACTCGGGCAATGGGACACAGGAGGAGTTTGGTCTCCACTCTGCTGAGTTCCCCCCACCACACCCAGCCCATGTTCTCTGTAGATAACTCCGGTGATCTCATGGCTCTTCTCGGCTCTTTATCTAACTTCTTCTAGGCCATTTAAAGGGAGACAAAAGCTTTTCCTGAGTTTTTGGGGTCTCAATTGTCTTCAGCTCAAAATAATCCCCATATAAAAGAGACACACTTGGGGGAGGCAAATCCTGCTTCCCGCAGGGAAGTTCGCAGGGCCATCCACCTTGTTGTTTGAAACCTTGGGTTGTGCCCATTCCAGCCCATCGTACTCACAAAATTTTATGTCTCCCTCTGGCTGAAGTGAACCCCCCATTCACTCTTTAAAAACCACTCAGCAACTCAGCGATGCCTCTTCCGGCAGCTGAGCAGCAACCATCTCCCACGGAGGAGACCCTGCACACAGAACCTGTTATACCACCGTGGAGAGTTAGTCCTCCTTTAGGTCGGTTGCTCTATGCCTTGGATTACGGAGGCCGTCTTCACTGAGAAACAGTGAAGCAAAGTCACAGCCACATTGTTCTGCAGCCTCTTGGTTATTTATTAGCAGTTCATGCATCTCTCTGCTGTTGCCCTTGCTTTAATTTTTTTTTTTTTTTTTTTTTCACAAAAGGCTCATGGTTGACTCTTATCCTGGGTTTTGGTTCATTTGAGTCTTGACACTTAAAACACATGTGTCATTTTGGGGGCCACATATGCTTCTAGAGTTGTCCTTTTTCATCAGGATGCTCTTACATATAGATAGAGCTACTCTGAGGTCTTTTGCTGGCTCTTTAATGGTCAGGGGGACATTTTATTATTAATTACGCTCCACCTTTTGTGAGCTATATTCCCTATCACAAATTTTTTATTTGAATAAAAACTTTAATTCTTCTGGGTAGTTTTGATGTTTACCTTCCTGAGGTCTAGATATATGTTTAATCATTTGTAGCCAGTGTTTACCACCTGTTGTAGAATGAACTTCAGGCATAGTTTGCCTAAGATTTTTTTTAAATTTCTAAATGACTGATGGTTTTGATGAATTAAAAAGAAACAAGTATGGAACACCAGCTTTTCTAGCCTCTCCTCTAAATTAAGAGATGAAATTGTGACCAGGGCCAGTCAGGAATGTACAGTCAGATGTTCTGTCTTTTGCAGAACAGAGGTCAACTCAGTTGACAAAGACTAATGCTACTAGACCTTACGTCTTTATAAATCTTTACATTTGCATGCTTGTCCTTTGCCTACTTGCTCTTATTGTTTGGGTGTGTAACTCACATGTTCTCTGTCTTTATTTGTTCATTGATTCAACCTATACAATTTGACAGAATATATAACATATACAATGCAGCAACTGCCATCCAGCAGGCGGGCACTGTCCCCAGGGCCGTCTTTAATTGGGTGAATTTCTCTGCAAGTAAGTGAAGAACATACTTTCTTCACACGAAGAAATCTTTCATTCAACAAATACTGAGAATGCCTACTAGGTGCCAGGAAATTTTCTATATTTTGAAGTATTCCTCTTTTTGCTTCCATATGTATATAATTTATTCAGAAAAAAAAGCCTATCTATTTATATGTTTCAGGCATGTATTCTATCTCACCACCACTCTGGGATACTTATGAGATCATTTTATTCCATTTTATTCCTTTTTCTCTGCAGGTTGCAACAGAAGCATTTGTGATCATACACACAATCAATTAAGTGATTTTTAAGTCTCCCAGTGTTAAGGCTTTCTTGAGATGCATGACGCCGGCGTATTTTCTCATCTCATACTTTTGTCTCAGCTTTTTTCTTCTTCTCCCTGAAAATGCTCTCCAAGGGTTGGCTTGTTTTTCTAAATACTGGACTTCCTCTTCTCAGTATTTGTGACTTAGATGGGTCACAGTCATTGGTGATATTCAACAAGTATTTCCAGCTCTGTGCTTGGAGAACTTACGTGTGGACGCACATTTTGGCCACATTAGGGTTGGGTGGGGTCACGTGACTGACCTGGCCAATAAGAAGCGAGGAACGCTGCTGTTAGAACAGAGCATCTCTTTGCCAGCGCGAGGTCCTCCGAAGCCTCTTCCTTTGTCAAAAAACGATCATATTCAAGGGGATGGCTGCTCTGACGGCATCACCCCTGGAAGGAGGAGATAGGGAACAGAGCTCCCTGCAAATCTGCAGTGCCCTGAAACGTGAGACAAAAATAACCCACCAAGGTTTAGAGATTGGTTGTTACTACAGCACAAGCTAGTTAGTCTGATGCAATGAAAATCCGCCATTCTAGCATGTGGTTATGGACTTGGAAATAAAATTCAGCCATGTGGCTCCGGCTGGTGTGGCTCAGTGGATTGACTGCAGGCCTGTGAACCAAAGGGTCATTGGTTCGATTCCCAGTCAGGGCACATGCCTGGGTTGCAGACCAGGTCACCAGCAGGGGGTGAGCAAGAGGGAAACACACACTGTTCTTTCTCTCCCTCTCTCCTTCCCTTTTAAAATCTAAAAAAAAAAAAAAAAATTCTGGCATGTGTACAGGCAAAGAAACACAGGCCCTGTCCTGTCTCTATTATAATGAAAGTCATTAGTTAAAATAAATGGAAAAAGGAACCCTTTGGGTTTTATATGTCGAGTTTCCAACCTAAAGCTTGGAGGTCACCCCAGGTGCCTCCTGAGTTTCATCTATCATTGTTTTCTTACCAAATAAACACCGGAGGTAATTCGGGGTGCTAATGAATCTTGGCAGAATTTCTCTAATGTCTTAAACTTTAATTGCATTCCAATGACTTAATGGCATTTTGCAGGGTAGATTTGAGGCCATGCTTTATTTAACACGTTACCAAATCAGATGATGTTTGCACCAAAATGCTTAACTTGGGAATGTAACTGAGAAATGCTGACAGCAGCCCTCCAAAATTTCAGAAGGAAACAGTCCTTTTAATACTTTTCAATTTATTTGTCTATTAAGCCAAACAGGCATTGTGTTTGTTGGGTTTGGAATTCCAGTTTTGGAAGTTTCATTTTACTTCCTGACTTTGTGTTTGCAAGGCCAGGGTACGAGAAGCAATCTTGTTTTCTCTTGCTTCCCACATGTAAAACTTGGATAAAATGTAGTCTCTATGTTACAGTTATGTGCTCTATAAAGTCCATCTTCCACAGACATGGGTAATTTAAGAAATGTTACCCAATTGCATTTAAATATGATTTTCTGTAAGTTAAAACTTTCTCCTAAATGGTTACTAAAATCATCGATGACACCTAGTTAAATACATTTAGTAAAATAACTCATACCAACATTTAAAGATGAAACAATTAATATAAGTAGGTTCTAAGTACCTGTTTAGTATGCATATATGTTTTCTAAACATAAGGATCTTACCATCCCCAATTCTCTATGTTAAAGATAGAATCTTGGTTAAACGTATCCATAGCTCATGCTTTTCTGTGCAAAAGCCTGTGTGCATGGCATCTTGAAGCACTCCTCTCTTTCTAGAAGAGGTTATTGTTGCTAACCCCTGATTTTAAGAAAATGTTGCTTTTAAAGCACGTTGAATCATTTCCTTGAACAATCTTTTTGACCATCCTGCATAGTCCTGTTCTTCTAGAAAGAGCAAGGAAATTTCAGGGGGATGCTTTTGATGCGTTCTGAATCGTTAGGCAATTTGGTTCCTGCTGGTTGGAGTCATGGGGTCATCTCCAGAGTCCTTGCTCCCCAGAAAGGGTCCCAGAAGGCCCTCTTGTTGGAAGAGATAACACCCTAGGTCTCAGCAGAATGTCAGACTGAGTTCCATACGCTGTCCAGCAAAGGAGGGCACGGGGTTTCCTACCCAGTCCCTCTTCAAGGTGTGATGGCCAACTTGTTAAGTTTCAGCCCTGGTACTCCATCTGTGGCCTCTTTCTAAGCCACACAGGTAACACTGAGTTTGGGTTGTACAAGCCCAGCCTTCTGTTGGACAGAGAGGTACGTGTTAGAAAAGACATGATGTGTGTGGGGGGTGGAGAAAGGTGGGCGCTCTCTCGGTGGAGTAGGTGGTCCATTGATTGGTAGCTTATATCTGCAGCAAAGCTTTCTGGGATCCGCCCTACTTGGTCTCAGTGGGTGGCCACACTCTTTCAGAGCTGTTTCTAGCAGGAACCCCACCAGCTGAGGACCTTTAGGAGAAGGTCTGCTTCAGGTAGTTGGAAGACAAACATTTGATAACTCCCTGAGAAGAAGTGACCCTGAATCCAGAGGTTTGGAAGAGGCTCTGCTTCAGGCGCACAGATAAATGGACTCAGGTATATCTACCTCTCCATCACGGAGCACGCTTTCAGAAGCCCCCTCATGTTTAAACATTTCCTGCAGAGGGGGTGTGGGAAAATGAAGGCATGAGTTTGCTCCTCGGAACAGTCGGTGACTACATTTTTCAATCAGTGATTTCGCTGACAGTTTTTAAATTGCTTCAGCTTCTCTCCTTCCATTTATTTCCAGCTGATAGATGTTTGCTGATTAAGTAGTGTTGCCTATAATTTGTCTTAAGTGTCCTGAAGCAAAAGAAAAACATGTACACTCTGGAGCTTCCCAGCCACACTTGAGTCATGCGGGACAAGTCACTAAAACACCCTAAATTTCAGTATCCTCACCTGTAAAACAGAGGTGATCGGGGCTGTTTGTTCAATGCCATTCAATAATTATATCAAGAACCTTTAAACAGGGTGCAATGGTATCTTAGGCAGAATATAGAAACTACTTTCTTTGCAGAACGATGAAAAGTAATTTGACACAAGGTATTAGAAGCCCAAGTTATACAAATTCTTTGACCTTTCACAAGTGAGTGTTCTGGTCACTTAAATATTTATTAACAAATACGACTTGAGCGTCCAGCATGCACCAGGCCATGGGTTAGGTGCATAGAAGGAGTGAAGTTGTACAAGACAAGCTCTTGCTCAGAAAAGAAACAGGATTTCGAAAATGCACAAGACAAGGCAATAACCGGCTCTTGTGTGAGGATCATTTCACTTCAGAGAGTTGGGAGGAGACAGAAAGCCAGGGCCACCCGTGAACCCACAGCGTGGGCGGGGGAACAGTGGCCACAGCTGCTGTGCCTAATGAAGCTGTGTTTGTATTTCAAAAACCAACACCTGAGGCCACACTCAAATTATTCCTCCAGAGGTTACTTCGGGGAGTGTGAACTTTGGTAGATAATTCACAATATGATTTTTTAATCACTTTATCCACAGGGAGATTCCTTTTACGGCAAATGAAGTAATAATATTTAAAATTATATGTGAGTGGGCCGTGTAATCATTCCCCATCCACACCTACCTTTGCTGTCTTAGGAAGGAAGTTTGAACCTCTGACTGTGGGAGGAATCACACTAAATAAATATCTCATTAAAAGTCAAACTGATATTGTCTGAAAAATTAGGCTTTGAAATGTGATTTCGGTTTCAAATAGTCTTTGAGATGCACCCAGGAAGTACAGCTGGTCCACGTGTGTGGACGGTGTTGGTTGGAGCTGTGTCCGTGAATGGTGTTCAGACACGTCCGATCATCTGCCAGGCAGCCGGCCAGAGCCGCTCTGCACTCAGGACTTCTAAGATCCTAAAGAGAGGACTTCCGCCAAGATGGAGGTTTAGCTGGATGTGCCTGCCTCCTCACACAACCAAGTTTAGGGACAACTAAATATTAGCATCACAAAACACAACCAGAACACGGAAAACTGAACTTTTCGGAAGTCCGCTAACAACAAATTCTTCAGCCTGACCGGTAAGGGGCGAAACCGGCGTCGGATGAGGACTTACAAAGGAGGGCTCGGTCGGACTGGGCGCATAATCCAGACGCGCGAATCCAGTCGCGCGGGTTCCAAACCCAGGATTGGACCTAGTGAGCCACCGAGCAGCCCACCGGGGGAGCGACACAGTGGGGAGGCGGTGGCAGCGAGTTGACTGTGGTTGCCTGGTTGCGCGCGAGTGAGGGAGTGAGCGGTTGGACCGGCCCAGCGGCTGCGGCGGCGGCGCGCCATTTCCCGCTCTGACCACGCCCCCACATACAGCGTCACAACCCAGCGACCTGGGACTCCAAGGCGCCGCTTGTCCCACTTAAAGGGCCAGAACAGACCAAAAATGTCGCAGGCAGAACTCAAAGCCCCAGAGATAAATCTAAATGACGAAGAAATAGCAAAACTCTCAGACGCACAGTTTAAAACACTGGTCATCACCTTCCTCATAGATCTGGTGGATTATAGCCACAAATTAGAGAAACATAGGGAGGCTAAATTAAGGGAAATGAATGGAATTCCACAGGAATCCCATAGAGATGAAAAGGAAACTGGGACTCAAATCAATGCAGTGGACCAGAAGAAAGCAAATAATGGACAAACAGAAAAGAGTCAAGGAGCAAGAATTCAAAGAAATGAGGAGAGTCTTAGGAACCTCCAGGACATCTTTAAACGCTCCAATATCCGAATTATAGGGGTACCAGAAGGGGGAAAGACACAACCACCAGTGGAAAAACTATTTGAACAAATAATAAAAGAAAATTTCCCCAATCTGGCAAAGGAAATAGACTTCCAAGAAATCCAAGAAGCCCAGAGAGTACCAAAAAAGTTGGACTCAAGAAGAAACACACCAAGGCATATCATAATTACATTAGCCAAAATTAAAATGAAGGAAAGAATCCTGGAAGCAGCAAGAGCTAAGGGGACAATCACCTACAAAGGAGTCCCCATCAGGCTGTCAGCAGATTTCTCAAAAGAGACCTTACAGGCAAGAAGGGGCTGGAAAGAAATATTCCAAGTCATGAAATCTAAAGACCTACAACCAAGATTGCTCTACCCAGCAAAACTTTCATTTAGAACGGAAGGACAGATAAGGTGCTTCTCAGATAAGACCAAATTCAAGGAGTTCATCATCACCAAGCCCTTATTATATGAAATGTTAAAGGGACTTATCTAAGAAAAAGAAGTTAAAGAAACATGAACAGTGAAAGGACAACAAACTCACAGTTATTAACAACCACACCTAAAACGAAAGCAAACTAAAAGGACAGCTAGATCAGGAGTGGAAACATAGAAATGAAGATCTCAAGGAGGGTTAGCAACAGGGGAGTGGGAGGAGGAGATGGGGGGAGAAGGTACAGAAAACAGGTAGCATAGACAGTAGATAGAAAATAGATGGGGGGCGAGAATAGTTTGGGAAATATAGAACCTAAAGGACATGAGACACATGGACATAAACTAAAGGGGGGTAATGGTGGGGTTGGGGGGGCAGGGTGGAGGGGAATGGAGGGGGGAATAGAACAACTGTAACAGCATAATCAATTCAAAAAAATAAATAAATTTAATTAAAAAAATAAAAAAAATAAAAAGATCCTAAAGAAAGAAAATCTTCGCTGAATAGCAGCACGAACGTAGATGCTTCCTGTGTCAGCTCCATAAGGGGGGGTCCAAAAAACCCCAGAATGTATTTATAAAAAATTGTGTATTTATTCTTACACGTTTTAACTTCAGTCACTTTGAAAGTACTCTCCACTTGAGGCAATGTACCCATCGAGACTTTTGTCCCCACTGCTCAAAACAGTTATTGAACTTGTCGACTTTGATGCCTTTTGGTGCTTCTGCTGGTTTTTGTTTTACCTCTTCCACAGTGGCAAAACATTTCCCTTTGAACACTTGTTTCATCCAAGGAAACAGACAGAAAAAAAAGTCGATCAGAGAGAGATCAGGTGAATAGGGAGAATGGGGTATGGGGGTCGTGCCATTTTGTAGTCAAAAACTGCTGAACACTCAATGCAGTGTGGGCAGGTAAACTTGTAAATCACCCATTGTGAAACGGGGAAATGTGTTGAAAGAGTCATCAGAAAAAATTTACTGAAGCTGAATGCAGCCTCTCACAACACCACCAGTTGGTATACTGATACAGATGGGTTCCTAGAACACTCATCTAACGGGGAAGCCTGTACTACAAGGGCCCCACCCCCCAGAACATAATTCCATTTGGGGGGTCCCCCTCACATTCTAAGCACAACTCCACAAGGTGGGTACCATCATGATCCCCACTTTACAGATAGGAAGCTGAGTTTCTAAAAGGTTAAGTAAGTGGCTTGACATCACACAGCTAATAAGGACTGGGACCAGGATCCAGTCCGGCAGCCTGGCAGCAGCCTTGCTTGTGAAACACCAGGCTGTGACATGCTGAGCTTGACTCAGTAACAAAGCCCGAATCATCAGAAGAACAAGGGATTCCCCAAGGTGGAAGGAAGCTCCATCAAGGTCAAGAACTCCCGTCCATGTGAACACATAGGATTAGACTGGGGATTCAGACTGGCGTGAACTCTAAAAACGTATCCAGAACCAAGATCTGCTAATTATTTCAAAGACACAATCAATCAACAAGCATAGACAAAGCAAGGGGGTCAGAAACACCCAACGGGGCTCCCCAGGTCCTCGTTTCTCACACTGCACATGGGCTCACCAGCCCGGAATGATAGATGAGGTCTTCAAGTGGGGTTCTGCTGATCCCCATACACAGCAGGTAGCAGAGTGTGGATGACATTGTCCAGGAAGCCCTGTCTCCTAGAATTTGCATTCACACACTGGAACTAACCCTTTAGCCAGGGACATCCTGCTAAGGTCGCCCAGGTTTCTTTTCCCAGCACACATCATTGGTGCGTTAACTCAGGTGTGCAGAGCAGCTCTGGGGAGGGAGGCCCCAGGCGGGTGGTCAAGGCTGGGCCGAGAGTCACACGGAAGCTGTAACAGCAAACTCCCGCCACACCTTCCTGTAAACGCACACTCCACACCCTTGCTGAGTAGCATGCAGTCCAGTCCCTAAGGTAAGGGACTGTTTAAACCCTCTGTGTGGTTTTCCATGTATTTTTGCTGCCTGGTAAGCAGGAGAGGAGTGAACGGCATTCACGTATCTGAGAGATACGTGTAGGTACTGCCCTCACCAGCAGCAGATGCTCGAGACAATGTGAGCGACATAGGGTCATGTGACCCCAGCACAGGGAGCCTCTGACCGACTAGGCAGGAGGACTGATTTTTCTGGCTTCCTGTTTCTTGTCTCCAAAAGCACCTGTAGGCCACAGAGGACGTTTCTGGTGTGTGAGGTGACTGTCCACGGTTTGCCCCAGTCCTGGCAGGCTCCCACACTGAGTGAACAGACATTCTAATTCACCCAGGCACTTTTAGGCCTGGCTCTAATGTCTCCTCTATGAAGCTTTCTGGAAGAACGTGCCATGTTCAGGCAGAATTTCTAGGCAGAATTCCATCTCCTCCCATTGTGTTTATTTACGCTTCATATTACAATATTTCTCTCCAAACAACATGGGCAATAAACAATGATCCTTTAGAAAGCGATGGCATCATCTGGTGGGTCTATTTCTATGTTATTTCAAATAACTCTCTAAAAATAACTTTAGGGAGATATCTGAAACCCTAATCATAAGCTTTGCAAAGTGACAAGGAACAGAGATCTACGGATTGCAGTGACTGATTCCACATTGTGTGGGTGAACCGCTTATGTTAAAGAGATTATGCAGTAAGTTCCTCTCATATCTGCACATTCCCCTGGTCTCCAGAGCTCCCCTCCCCGCTTTCCTTCCACCCACCCATCACTAAGTCCCAGTTCAAGCTTTGCCTGCCAGTTGGCACTGACTCCCCATTTCCTTCCCAACACCCCATTCCCAGGCATAGCTAGAGCCTGCATTGTATATGACATCACAGCATTTGCTACCAATGTCTGATCATTCGTTTCTGGAATGCATTCACTCCCGGGGGGTACCTGGCAGTCAGCCAAAACCCACGGACCACTTACCTCCCTTCTACATTGATTTTACTCGAAGACTTGGGAAACAATTTTCTATTGTATACTTTTTCCATTACCATTCAGTTTCCTTATAACCCCTCCCCCCAGCATTCAACACACTGTTGTCCATGTCCCTGAGTTCTTCATCCTTTTTGCTCAACCCCTCCACCCCCTCCTTGCCCCCCATTAGCTGACATCTTGCTCTGTAAGTAACCTCAAACAGTTTCAATGCACCTGTAATCAAGCACAGATCAGTAGAAGTCTACTTTGCCCATGTTGGTTTTCGTCACATTGCATGTCTGCCTTTGTCTGATATGCAGGTAAGTGTAGCTGACTGCAAAGGTGGCTGCAAACTCTATCCACACCCTCGCCACGTGACTTTGCAGCCCTGCCGTCCCCCCCCCCCCCCAGTCTGAGAGGATCCGGACAGCTGTGAAATGTGACACTAACAAGATTTAGAGAGCAGCGCGCCTAACCATTCCTTGGCTAGAAATGACTAGAAAGTTTGGTCCTTTGGGGTCACGAGAAAGGCCACGGTTGATGTTTGCCCAACCTGCGCTTCACATCCTCAAACATTCTGGCAACTGTCGCATGAATCGACCACAACTGTGGAGATATTTTCAAACCGACATGTGGAAATTTAAAGATAATCCCAAGAAGGTTGGCAACGGAAATGAAGCAAGTCTTGACCAAGCAGAAAATAGTAAAATGAAATTGAACGAGCACATTTGAAATTACCTGAGACCTTCTTTGAAGTCAGTTTCAGACACAGTTTGCAAGACAACTACAGTTGACCCTTGCAGGGCACGGGTGTGAACCGCACGGGTCTCCTCACACACGGATTTGTTTCAATAGCTACTGTAAATGTGTTTCCTCTCCCTGTGATTTTCTTAATAACATTCTCTTTTCTCTAGCCTACTTCCTTGAAGAATACAGTATATGATACACATAACGTACAAAATCTGGGTTACTCGACTGCTTATATAATCGGTAGGGCTCTCTGTCAACAATAGGCTCTTTGTAGTTAAGTTTGGGGGGAGTCAGAAATTACAGAGGGATTGTTGATTGTCGGGGCGGCAGCGGGCAAGGCTGGTGCCTCTGACCCCTTTTTATTCAAGGGTCAGTTCAGAACGTGCAACTCTGGCGCCAGCTTAAACTGTTTCAGTCTCAAAAAGTAATAATAAAGTGTAACAGATACCCTTGTACCGTCAAATAATCTATTTTGTTGTTATCCACAGACATATATAGGTAGTTGGCTGGCCAACAAACTTAACCCAGTTGTTGACATTACATTTGAATGAGCGCCTGGATGTCGCGGGCTGTTCCCCAGGTTCTAAAGATGATGTTTATAAAGTGCTCGTGCATGTCCAATGAGGTGATCAAAATGATACATTTTATAAAGGAAAAAGCGCACCAAATAATCATCTTGTAGACAAAGCACAATACAAGGGGAAGTGACTCGAAGAAGCCTTACCCATATAATATAAAATGAAGTGACTTCTTAAATTAAGCCACAGGAGCCATCTGTCCCGGGGACAGGCAGCAAAGAGATACATTGTCTGCAGGAAACCAAAAAACAATGGCAAAGCCCATAAAAGTAGGTCTGCTTGTTATCATCACCACGTGTTGCAGCCGCTGCAGATAATTTCAGCGATCATGTATCTATTTCTCCCAGAGCTCCACGCGCCACGCCGCTGTTTCAGGCCTGACTGACGCCTTAGCAGGAGGCGCTGTGCATAGCTCACGTACTGGGGCTTTCCTGGTTCTGTGTCTCCGTGAGAAAAAATTGTCACAAAGAGGGAAAACCTGAGTTGGGTGAATGAGTTCACTGTCAATCCTAAGAAGCGAGGCTAAATCACAAAGTAATAATGCTCTTAAAATCCTGAGAAAAGGTGGCTTTCATAAGCATATATCTAGGTGGGCCTAGATTTTAAAAACATTCTGAAAGCCAGACAGAGAAAAGAATTTCCTCATCAGCATCGCCCTTTTTCAATTCGGTCCTATTTTCTGACAGTGATGGCGTCGATGTGACACTATCTTCGCCCATGAACCAAAAAAGTCAGTAACACTTTTTCTGTTACAATGGCAAGTGACTTAGAACCTACATACATTTTAAATTAAAAAAGATAAAATGGACCACAAAATTCACATGAATTTTAAAGATAAAATAGGAGATACCATTTTCATTTTTTACAGGGGTCACTATGAGCGACACCACCATCCTTTGTTTGTAGATCAATAATATTTTGATGAAAAATTTAAAGCTGTATTTTTTCAGGATAAAATTTACCCTGTTGTCTTATCATTATTTATATTTCCCTCTTATATGAATTTCTTCAAGGACATGGACCAAACTGTTTTATAATTAACACCTAGCCCATAGCCTGATAAATACCTATTCACTTCTAGCCATTCTAAGGGCTTTAGTCCTCACCTTAATGCCTGCTTCAGAGCATTATAGTCCAAAAAAACACCATCATAGTCAGCCACGTTTGGTACCAGATGACTCTGCTCCTTACTATAGAGCCCCCTATATATTTATTGCATATACATATTTCAAATATATATTGTATACATATACAAACATCCATATACACACATATACACACTCATATATAAAAATATCAAAGAATAAAAATGTTATCCCATCTAAGCCATTTGCACATCTGTTGTAGTTTCTTCTCCCAGTTTTGTGACAGATAATTTGATCCTGGAAAAGAACTGTGTGATAAGGTTATTAGATTTCTCTGCCTTGGCACTCAACACACGTTCCAAGCCCTTCCCAGCATTACTTCCTGCAGTGCTGATGCTGGGAAGTTAGAACTACAGCTCCCAGGCTCCCCTGGATTTAGAACTACAGTTCCCAGGATGCCTTGAAGCTAGGGTTCAGGATGTGGCAGATTCCACTCAACTGTTGTGTGGGACTCCTATGGAGGGAAATAGGCAGCATGGGGACATCACTTTAGCTGGCATGGGCTGCGTTGGGGACAGTGTGGCCTTGCAGTGGCAGGAACTGCTTTCCCCTCTTTTTGTGGCCATGAGCACAGTAGTTCCAGGAGCTGAGAGCTGTTCTGGGAAGCTAAGCCAGACAGCATGTCTTCACGGCCTTTCATTGGTTCTACAAAGCGTCTGTTAGTCTCTAGTGCCTTCCTCGCTGGGTACACTGGCTAGAGTGCACATTATCCTTTGCAACTGAACTATGAACAAAGCAGTGTAATAGCGTGTGAGTGTTAAGATGAACTTTGCTGTCAAGTTTATAAAATTCTGATGATGACAATCCAGCACAATATCTGACTTCAAAGAACTTCCTCTCCAATGTAGCTTAACATAAAGACAAATGTTAAGTCTGTGAGCCTGAGTAATGACAGTCCAATCCCATGTGCTACGCACTACAGCCTATCAGCATAAGCATATGTTTTCCAAGTTCGTTTTTTTATTTATGTCTAAAAACTGGTTTCACTTGGGTCATTTGTCCAAAGCAAATTAGAAGAGAATGTGGCTGATAAAGAGCAGACTTACAGCAAGATGTGTTATCTGACTTTGGGGCAGTGAAGAATGAGTCCGGAAATTGAGAGAGAAGAGGAAAACAGAAAGCTTGGCAGGCTGGCCCCTGCGAGTGGGCCAAGGGGAAGTATGTTCCACAATAGACCCAAGGCCGTCTGTAGCTCACAGCACAGCAAATACAATGTTGACACTAAATCGAGGGGAAAGTCTTAAATTATGTTGCCTCTTCTAACTTTAGAAATGAGGAAGTCTGATGTCTGGTGCCTATGTGTTCTACCTTCCCAAGAAACTAGCTTCTTAGCCCCCAAGTTCAGGTCAAGGCCAGCGTCAGGGACCAAGGGAAAGCCTACTCTGTGAGGGAGCCTCACCTACATTATCGATGGCTTGCTGTGTCCCATGGCACACAAAGGGGTCAAGAGGTGCCATAGAGACTTTCATGAGGCCACCGAGCTCTGTCTGGAAGTGTGACTAGGACAGTGTGGTTTTACATTTTATCTGTCACCTTGGTGCTTTCATCTGGGGCACTGGCACAATGGACCAACAAGAGACAGAAGAAAGGGAGCAACGTGAATAATTTGAACAACTCATTTGGTCTTTCTACTTGGTGGCCGGGTTGGATCTTGCACAAGACAGAATGCAAGATGCAAATCGAGTTTCTCTGGAGAGGATGAGAGAAGAGGTCAAGGAAAAGTGCAAATGATTTGAGTACAGTGTTTTGTTATTAAGGCAAAATAACTGTAAAAAATGTTTATTTCTTTTCCTATTAAAAGAGGTTGTTTGTCTCTAGCCTCCTTTCCTAATGGAAGAGCTTAAACCAGGGACCCTCAGGAAATAGATGGAAATCATCAACGCTGGGAAGACTTAGGGTGAGGTGTTTGTGGAATTCTCTGGCAAGTTACAAAATAACCCCCCCCAAAAAAAATCCACAGAAATTATATGCCATGAAAGGAGAAAAGGCTCGATAGGAATCACTAGAATTTTTCCAGGCAGTGACTCCAGAAATCTACCATGAGAAACACGCGTTCTCCATTCTTTAAAGAACCACAGCTCACCCAGGAAGTACTCAGAGATTTTTCCAGAGGTTTTCTCCAACACCACAGTGTTCAGAGGTGGGAGACACGGTATAAACCTTGGCCTCATTACTTGCTACAACTAGAAGAGTCAAGACCCTCCATTGGGATGAGGCCATGCTTTGCGTATGAGGACCTGAGTTTGTTGTTACATCAGGAAATTCCTGTATAATCTAGTTGAGAGTTAAACCATTCTTTCCCTCTGGAAACAGTTGCAGACCACAACGTGTCTTTTGAACTCTTTAGCTGCTAGTACGTCTTGCAATTTTCTGTTGGAAGCTGGACAAGAAGTGCTGAGCAGAGGCTGTGAAGATATGTATGTATGTATGTATGTATGTATGTATGTGTGTATGTGTGTGTGTTAGAGGGGGAACACATTCTATGTACACACCTGGGATTGGGTTCCAGGCTTTAAGTGAGCCTGTGCCCTGGGCTGCGACCCTCCAGGAGGCCTCTCCTGTGTCCCCCCCGGCCCCCCCCCCCGCCACCTTGGGCAGGAGAGGGTGAGGAGAGAAGGCAGGAGTTGGGTTTCCTTCCCTCAGGTCAATTAGATTCTGATAAAAACCCATCAGGTTAGGTTTCGGTAAAAATACTTTCTCTTGAGGGAAGAAAGTTCTTGTCAGGAAAAACAGAATCCCCTGGTGTGTTTCAAAGAGGTTATTTTCTCTTCCCCAAACCAGAAGCATGAGGGTCTGTCCCCAGTCATGATTGGGACATCCCAGTGGAGTCCCTGGGGGTGGCACCCTTCAGAGTGGAAGTCTTCCTTCCACAAGACGGGACCTGCCACTCTTGGAAGTTTGCCTCTCAGACTCATCTACACCGAACCTCCAGGAATTCCTCGTTAGGGTTCCACCCTGGGGTCTCTGCTACAGGGAGTTGTCACTGTGTGTATTTGTCTCCCTTTTCAGTTTGGAGAAAGGGGCAGCAGTTGGCCCCGTGGTTCAAATTTCTGAGGGATCCAAGACAAATGGATTTTCAGTTTCAGGCTTTTAGTACTAGTAAGATCAAAGTGGGAATTTTCAAGGATCTTACACCTGAAGAGCCTGGTCCGAAATTGAAGTCCTCCATCTTTTTTGCAGAAGACATAATTCTGTAACCTTATATAAGACATCTAAAGGAATCAATGAAAAAGCTACTACAAGAAGTGAATTTAACAAGATCACAAGATACAAGGTCATATAGAAAAATAAGCTCTATTTCCATATACTACTAGCAAGAAGCATTTAAAAAATAAATTTAATAACATTATTTACAAATATTAAAAACACAAAATACTTATATATATATATGTTTAATAAAATATGTGCAAGACATGTACACTGAAAACTATAAAATATTGCTAGAGGAATTTAAAAAGAACTAATGCCAGATAATCCAGAATTTCTATATAATTTAATATAATCCCAATCAAAATCATAGCAGGCTATTATTTCAGAAACTTGATAAGCTTCTGGCAATATACACATAGATCAATCCTATTTCAAATCTGAGAATGAATGAAAGTAGTTGAGAGTATTTAATGAAAGAAGATCATAGGTTTCCAAAGCTCTCTAACAGATATTTTCAGCAGTTATAACAATGAACTTACAATGAAGTACCAACATTTATATTGAGAATACAGGGAAGGAAACTAATGCAGACATTCAGGGTAACTATGAGTTGAAACACCTTTCAGGGAGAATCAGAAAACTTAGAAAGATTCTCAGAGACAGAGGAGACCTTCAAAGTACAGTTGAATCTTTACAGATGAAGAAACTGACTCACAGAATCATATGCCTTCTGCTTTAGGTTAGTAATGATTTTAAGGCTAGTCTCATGAAGCCAATGGCTTCTGAAAAGCATTGAGATTTGAGAATCTATCAAAAGCAACGGGGGTTGGGAGATGAACGTGAGAGCGAGTGGTAGGCAGGTGAGAAGCCGGTGACCTTACGCAGGTGGGAATTTGGGTTGTTCAGCGACTGACTGGGGACATAAACACAAGTTGGAGAGAGGAGACTGACTATCCACCATCTTCTGCAACATACTTGACTCAACAAAGGATGAATACAGGACCTGACCTCTCCTCTGCATGTCAGGTCACTGGTAGCAATGTCCTGGCTTCCTGACAGGTGGGCAAAGTTGCCCTGTTCTCAACCATTAGAGCAGTGTCTCTAGAGGGGGGTGCACACAACCCTCATGATTCCTTAGGGCACAGCAAGGACTGACGGGACTTTTATACAGAGAGAACACCCCAAAATTATAGAAAATGAAGCCTTGCAGATATTGTATATATGACCTGACACTGGCAATAATGAGTTACACATTCTCCTTCTACAAACACACAAATGTTTCAAGCGTTTAGCCATTCTGTGATGGCAAGTTCGTGGTATACTTCTTCACAAAACAAATACAGTTCATTTGTCCCTTCACTATGAAGGTGACTTCTGAGAAAAGAGGGAGAAAAACTAATTTTCAAGAGAAAAAACTTGTGTGATGATGAGAATGTTCGAAAAACTCATGATTGGAAATATTTTTGTTGTTTCCAATTTTTTCCCTGACACAGTGCATGCCACTCAGCCTTCCATTTCTGCGCACTTCAACTTGGAATCCGAACCTTCCAACTCGCTCAAACGTTCTTTCAAATGAAGCATTTTAGTGAGTTTTACATTTTATTTGTTGGAAGTACAAGGCTGCACCTTTTAATTAGTTTGCTTGGGTACTGACTGACACGTGGGGAAATGAAATGTGTCAAAAGAATTTCAAGACAAAAAGGGACCAGATAATTTAATTTTTTAAATTTATTTATTTTAATTGTTGTTCAAGTACAGTTTTCTTTTGCTCCAATCCCAGCCCACCCACCCAGCCCTCCCCACCTCCCTCCCATTTCCACTCCCCTTAGTTTTTGTCCATGTGTCCTTTATACTTGTTCCTGTAAACCTTTTCCCTTTTCCCCTGAAATTCCCTCCCCTATGACACTGTCAGCCTCTTCTCTATTTCAGTGTCTTTGGCTATATTTTGCTTGCTTGTTTGTTTTGTTGTTTAAGTTCCTGTTAAAGGTGAGATCATATGGTATTTGTCTTTCACTGCCTGGCTTATTTCACTCAGCATAATGCTTTCCAGTTCCATCCATGTTGTTGCAAAGGGTAGGAGCTCCTCCTTTCTTTCTGCTGCATAGAATTCCATTGTGTAAACGTACCATAGTTTTTGGATCCATTCATTTACTGATGGGCACCTAGGTTGCTTCCAACTCTTGTCTATTGTAAATTGTGCTGCTATGAACATTGGGGTGTATAGGTTCTTTTGGATTGGTGTTTCAGGGTTCTTAGGATATAATCCTAGCAGTGGAATTGCTCGGTCAAAAGACAGGTCCATTTTTAGTTTTCTTAGAAAATTCCATACTGTTTTCCATAATGGTTGTACCAGTCTGCAATTTCACCAACAGTGAACTAGGGTCCCCCTTTCTCCACAATCTCTCCAACACTTGTTGTTTGTTGCTTTGTTTATGATGGCCATTCTGACTGGTGTAAAGTGGTATCTCATTGTGGTTTTAATTTGCATCTCTCTGATAGATAGCAATATTGAGCATCTTTTTATGTGTCTCTGGATCCTCTGTATGGGACCTAGAGAATTTGATTTAAAATAAGTACTATGACGTAGTACACTCATTCAGCAGTGCCCAGCTGTCAATTAAATCCAGGAATCTGTGAGATATCTTTTCCAGCTATTAAGACTGACCAATGAAATAAAGTGAACTAAGAATAACATCCTCAGATTTTTATATAACAAATGTTTAATACAAGATTTTATAGTAAATTAAAATCACATTGTACTCCTTAAAAGCACAATTAATAATGAATAAAACCATTATTACATTAATTAAATTTTCAATATTTTATTTCTCTCATCTCAAAGCACTTGGAGACAGATCACTTCTTTTTAATCTCATTACTTGCTCATTTATGAGCAAGAGAGACTGGGTATTATTCAGCCCATTTTATGGATAATGAGTAGCACACTGGAAAATTAAATGCTAGTAGTTGTTAGAGCCAGGATTTAACTACTAATCTTCTGACATCTTGTGAAACACACTTTTCTCTCTATTTTCACCCAGACCAAGCATATCTAATAGCTCAAAGTGTTTTTCTGAATTACCTTGAACCCCAGGTTTATCTTGCAGGGAACACAAAAGGCTCTGGCATTTATGTACAAGATGCAGAAATATTCAAGGTTGCCAAAGGTAGTAGAATCACAAGAGGAAACAACTTCACCTTTACTGAATAAGTATGTCCTAAAACTCAGCACACACCTTCCACTCTGTCAACCACTCAAACTGTGGGCGTCTAGAGGCCATGGATGGGGAGGACAAGGTCGTAGGTCCACTCATCATGTGGCAAGTTCAGGCTTGTGGTGTGGCTCCCTGAACACATGCACAGCCCCCTCCCTCTGCCCCACCCACCTCTCCTCCACCTGGCTTGTTTCCTCCAGCTCCAGGCCACAGGGCACATTGTTTCGGGAGCCTTTTCTCCAACCCAGCTTGGACTGAAGTCTCCTCCTCTGAACTTGGGGTAGGCCCTTGACTTACCCCATCACGGCACTGCTCATCCCCTGCCACAATTCTGCTCCTTCTTTGTTCTCAGCCCAGCAGTAGAACATTCCAGTAGTGCTCAGTGTACTTGCGGAGTGAAGGCCCGGACCCATGCATTTGTATTGCCGTTGTGGTTAAGCTTCCCACTCCTGCAGTAGCAAAGCATTTCTGTCTTCTCAAACCAAATCTAGGATGTTCTCAGAGCCCAGTGTGAGGAGGAGGTACTGTATGTTACTGTGTGTAATGTGTACATTTTTTGCCCAAATTTTTGAGGGACAAATAAGGATGCCTGTCATACATGGATATAATGATTACATACTATGGACATAATAACCCCACGTATAGTGCACACAACAACGTGTGCCTTTTATAAGTGGGAGCGCATTATGCACCCCAATTATGGTAATTACAGGAGTGAAAGCTTATTCAGGAATTACAGCTGTGAGCCCGGTCATTTCATTTGGACTCTCTAGGCTCAGTTGAACTCCCTAAAATAGTCTCCACACCTTCTTCCAAGCCTGAGACAAGCAGAATTTTCCCCCTTGAGTTACAGAAAGCCAAATTGTCCCAGCATGAAGCCCAGCAGGTCAGACCTTGGTAGATCCATGCCAACAGCTGCTAAGCTCCTCACCTCAGCATCTGACAGAGAGGTCCTGGCACCAGGCATGTGGGGCATCAAACAGGGCTGATTTAGGCACTGGGCTTGGTTCTTTAGAACCCGCCATCTGGCCAGTCTCCACCTCAGAGGAAAACACTGAGCTCAGGACTTTCTCGTGAAGGGGTGGGGGGCGCTCCAGGTGCATTTTGGAGCAGCATATTATGTGAGTATTTTATACTCATTGGACCACAGCGATAGCACATAATCAGAAACCATCCACCCGCTGCAAGTGCCTTAGCTGGGCAGAGACTGACATTGGTTGGTATCAGTGTGCAAGGGGCAGCGTGAAAACTGCTAGAGTCCTGGGTAGGAGTCCAAGCTCAAGGTCAAGGTCAGAAGGTTCAAAGCAAGCACCATAATGCTCATCCCCCCAATACACCTGCCCAATGCTACAACCCTGCGCTCCTCCCCAGTGGAAAGTCCTCTCTGCCGAGTTCACTTAAAAATAAGTAAATAAGACAAACTCGTGGACACAGGGTAAGCACCAAACAAGAGCAACAGAAGGAAGAAGTCACGGAATGAATGGAAATTTTTAAGTAGGAAGGAACGTTTGCTTTACCTCCAGCCATAAACACGGGGAATTATTTATGTTTTGTCTTCAATCAATGCTTCCATAAATGAGCTTTCACTTTGCAAAAAAAAAAAAAAAAAAGTATTTGCTTCTTCTGAACCTAATTGCCAAGATTTGGTGGCTCTTGCACAAAATCAGTTGATTTTCGCCTCAACTGATCTTATTTCAGAGCTTAAATGGTTGGCTGCTGAGCGGATGCGGTCTTAACAACAGCTCCATCTGACTTGTATGATACCTTAATTTCCAAAGTCCTGCTGAATATCATCTTTGCTACACCTCTTCGAGGCCAAGAGATAGTTATAGACGAAAGCTGTGGAGAAGTCCTGCTCAGTTTCCTGCTGGACATCACAGCCTGGAGTAAGGCCAGGGGCTGGGCTCAGAGCCTGCCCTCCCCCCCACCCTTGCCAAGCACGGCACTCACTGACTGACCGCTCCCAAGGCAGGAGCTGATTTTAGTTCGTCCTTGACCTTTCACTGTTCTCCGCTCACTCTGAGACCCTAGCTGTGACTCGGGGCACAAACAGCACATATTCAGGCCTTCACCTTCGCATTTCCCCCTCCACTTGCTGCTTAAAAAATAGCCAGAATGTGATCATGAGTGGTTTTACATAATCCTATGTGTTGCTATATTAAGCTTAGCTAATAGGAAAGAAGAAACAATGTACTAATTAATATATACTGTACTATAGCCCTGGCAACTGATTGTCCAGGATGCTGCCCTGATTTGCTTATTATATGACTCACTTCCTCAAGAGGTACCAGTTTCTCTTAACTCGGGGGCAGGGGCCAGTCCAAGTCTCCCGTATCACCTCTCTGCAGCCTCCCTGCACCCATGTCTCCTGCTTCATCTCAGTGCTGTGTCCAAAATGCCTTTCATCCCAAACCACATCCCTGGCCAGCTTTTCATTTTCCACCTCCAATGGTGAGCCAGGCACACATCTGGTGCGTGTGCGGAGGACTGGCCAAGGTGCGCTGCCTCTTTCACAGCCTCCCGAGCAGCAGTTAAGTCACTGGATCTGTTCCTATTACCAGGCATCATCTTCGTCATTTATTTTGAGATGCCGCCTCTCTCTCTCTCCTCAGTAATAGGGAGAGGCAGAAAGAATACAGCAGTAATTAAGTGGTATTTATAGCAGTTCCCTGTGCTATCGGATTGTCCTTTCCTCGAGTGATACAATTACTGGATGGGGCTAATTGAGCGAACTGGTGGTGAGATGGATAATATCGTCTCTTGGACAAAGATGAGGCTAGAACAACACACACACAGGAGGGTGAGGAGGTGGTGGTCTGGCCAACGCTTCTGGGGAAACTCAGAAGAATCTGCACTGTCCGGTGGGAGACACGCAACCAGCAAGATGGGAAAAGCCAGGAGTCAGAGGTAACCCTCCCAAGACGTGACCCATCAGGCATGGCCATGGACCAGGGTTGGGGATTGACCTTTATCCCAGTTCCCACACTAATCCGAGGCTTTCCTTGTCTGGCCTAATCATCATCAAAAATCCCACTTCTCCTTGGAGTCCCAGCAGCAGCTCTAATTCCTTTCCCCGAACTTCTTAGAGCACTCAGCCTTCAGCATCACCACCCTCACCTGTACCCACAGCCTCTGTTGTTCTGAAATACACATTTGATTCCTCTCCTAGTGTGATGTGTTCTTGATATGCGTATGTGTATATATGTTCATGCACGCACACTACACACACATATTTTTATTCATGCATGTGTTTTATCCACACATATTTCTTGAATATCTACTATGTGCAACACTAAAGACAAAATAGAAAATAAGAATCAATATTTGGTCTCGCCCTGACTCATGTGGCTCAGTGGGTTGGGCGTCGTCCTGCAAAGTGAAAGGCTGATGGTTCAATTTCCAGTCCAGGCACATGCCTGGGGTGTGGGTTCGGTCCCTGGTTCGGTCATGTACCAAAGGCAACAGATCAATGTTTCACTCTCTCATCCATGTTTCTCTCCCTCTCTTTCTCCCTCCCTTCCCCTCTCTCTACAGGTAAATGAATAAAATCTTTAAAAAAATATTAGGCCTCAAGAGGACAGTCAGAAAAGAAAATATATGACTTCAGTACAGTAGGGTATAGGATCTGAAGAGAGAAAGACAAAATCCTATTGGAAACACAAGTTTCTACAAGGATCTAGTGTAAAAAAGATCAAAGACCGTTTTCAGAGGAAGGTGAGTTTTGTGCTGAAATGTGCAATATCCAGAGGGAGAGAATTTCTTCACACTGACCTGACAGGTGACCTTGACCCCTGGGGGATCTGACTGCCATCGAACAGGCATCTTCTTTACATGCAGCTGTTCCCTCCCCGAGCCCAGCCCTTGACACAGAGTCAGGCAGTTCTATCTAAATGACAGATCACCGCGAGTGAGCTCCAGTATACGGCACTTTCAATTCTCCACTGCCAGTTCATTACATTAGAGAGTTTAGCCATAACACTCTCTTCCTGTGCACTCAGCATGTTTTAAAATTACTCCTTTCTGCTTTTGTCCATGTTTATTAAGATGAAAGCCCTGGTTTTACCACCATCTATTTGCTTCCTAGGGTTTTAAAATCAAGATTCTGAAACAGAATAAGTGAAACCCAATCGATAGACTCCTAGCTTCAGCCCCCCACCAAAAAAAAAGCTTCCCACACTTCCTCCTACTCTAGAGGCTCACAATGAAAGGACAAGCGAGATCACCAGAATCTTTAGATTTTGTTTCCAGACTCTTCCATTTAAAATTGAACCCCAATATACAATCTCTGATTTCTTTAAAGATTTTATTTATTTATGTTTAGAGGGGGGAGGAAGGAGAGAGGAAGAGATGCATCAATGTATGGTTGCCTCTCGTGGGTTTCCTGCTGGGAACTGGCCTGCAACCCAGGCATGTGCCCTGACTGGGAATGAACCGCAGTCCTTTGGTTCATAGGCCTGCACTCAATCCACTGAGCTACACCAGTTAGGGCTCAGTCTCTGATTTTTAAAAATGTATTCACATTCTCGAAAATTCAATATTTGAATAAATTCTGATACAAATAGACAGTGACTTCAAATGGACAAATCAAGGACATACCATGTTTTGCTTCCCCAGAAAAGTACCCACGGGCCACTGTCAAACCCAAATGGGAAGGTCTGACAGTCAGTAAATCCCTTCATTTCCAGACACTCCCACAGCTCAATCACATGTTTATTAATCCTTGGCAAGTACCCTAAGCATGTAGTTAACCCAGAAACTTCTCTCCTGAACCTCTGCTGGCCATGGGGCCACATCCGTGAGCACACATCTGCCATCTCATGTGCACTTTCATTCTTCCTCTAGAAATGGGCTTTGAGAATCAAGGTCATTTACAAAGAACAATGGGGTAGCGCACTGTGCACAAATCCATCGGATTATGTGTGTTTTGAAAAAGCCAAGGACCAGGTTCTGCGGTTCAGGACACATGAATGAGTCTATCTGTCTGCACTGTGGCCTAAAGGCCAGAAAACCTCAGTTACCCTGGGTAGGACCACTTTGCAGCTCTGTGACCTGAGCAAGTGACTTAACCACTCTGAGCCTCAGATTGTTTGCCTCTAACAGAGGCTTTGGAATGAGAACTCATTCCGTAAGGCTAGCATTTCGGGCCGAAACCAAGCCCTTGTGCTGTGGCCCTCCTCTCCTACCAAATTCATTAGCTCTTTAATCCATTTCTTTTATAGTAGGAGAAACAAATGAAATATTATATGAACAGATCACTAATGTTGAAATTTAACAGAAATTCTATTGCGTGTGTTACTTCTCGTCTAGCCCTTTGTCCAGAGTGAAAAAATAAGGTAAAATATGAGAACCATTCAGGCTACAATATGCTCACGAAGAAGTGAAGGGACTTGGGGCTCTCTCTCCACAAATATTTATTGTATGTCTGCCCCATATCAAACTTTGTTCTAGAAGGGAACAAAACAGGCCAAAACTGCTTCTCTCATGAAATGAATGTTCTGATAGAGACAAAAATGATAGAAGTACTAAGTAGGTAAATACAGAGAATGTTAGATAGTTGTAAGTGATGGGAGAACCAGGTAATGGATCCAATGAGAGACAAGAGGAAAAGGGAGGGAATAAAAGGTGATCCCCTTTGTTCGTCTGATTGGCATGTATGTATGCTTTGGGCCTGAGCAATTGGATCAGTGATAATGATAGTTACTGAGAGAGGAAAAATCGGTGGGAAAAGTGGAAATACAAATTGACAGAGGACAGAGTCAATTATTCTGTTTTGGAAATATTAAGTTTGAAGTGCCTGTTCAATACCTAAATATTATGTTAAGTGGTCAATTAGACAAAAGAGTCGAGAGCTTTAGAGAAATTAGGCACAAGCCTTCCCCTTTGGATTCATCGCTATAGGCAGTTTTTGAAGCATGGAGCCGAGACGGTGGGTGTAGGTCAGGAGGATCCAGGATGGAGCCATGAGGGAATCCAGCATTTAGAGGTCAGACAGGAGGTGGAGTCAGCACAGGAGGCTGGGAATGATCAGACAGAGATGTCAGAAGAGATTTCAGACAGCGTGGTGACTCAAAGCCAAGAGAGGAAGGAGTGTCCCAGAGAAGTGAATAGCCAGCTGTGTAAAATACCACCCAAAGGGTGTAGGTAGACAAAGAAGACCGGTGTCCACTGGACTTGGCAACATCAGACTCACAGCAGACTGTCCAAAGCACAAGTTTTGTGAAATGGTAGCATCAAAAACCAAACTAGAATAAGCGAAATTCCAAACTTTGGAATGAGTGGAGTGAAAGAGGAAGGTAGATAAAAAAAAGAGATGGACAGGTCAGGACATAGAAATCCTCTCAAAGGTGACGTGACTATGTGAGCGCCCTTTTCATAGGAGTTTGCCAACCTGAAATTCAACTTCAAGTTCATGGTTCTAACATGCACTTCTACGAAAATATCATCATTGTACCTGGATTCTGTTAATGATATACAGAAAAATATGGATTCCCTTACACTAGAGGCATCAGGGAGCAACTGATTTATGAAAGGCAGAATGAAGAGAAGTATTCAGATGAGAACATGACTCTTAGCTCAGTTTTAAACTGGTAAGAGTGAGGTGAAAAGTGTTGCTGGTCCAGAGGGAGCTGGGATCCACCTCACTGTGGCATTTCCCCAGGGTTGCTTGCCATGGTCACTGTCAGTCTTCAGGTAAGTGCTCTTATGAACTGGGCTGTGGGCTGGGGAGGGTGCTGGATGAGGGACCGGAACTTCTAACCAGAGGAAGAGAAGGAAGGAAGAGTGGAGGAAAAGTCCAGGTGTTTGACCTGGACATCGTCCCGTAAATCGAAATCTGGTGAAAAGAAATTTGATGATTCAAATTCAAAACAATTTCAAATTTGATTATTTGTATTCAAATGGAATGAATGATTTCTGTTCTAGCATTCTCTATTTATAATGCTAAACAGAGAGTGTACATGTGTACTGTATCTGAAAGAGTTTGGATGCGGATCTATGCCCATCAATACCAGTACATTTATGAAAAAGGAAATGTCACAGAGTTTCAGTTTTACTTTCTGTAAAATTAGTAGGAAGAAGTAGGTATCATTAAAACTTCTAAAGCCAACCTGTAACTGC
This sequence comes from Artibeus jamaicensis, assembly GCF_021234435.1. NCBI lineage: Eukaryota > Metazoa > Chordata > Mammalia > Chiroptera > Phyllostomidae > Artibeus > Artibeus jamaicensis. The sequence continues at coordinate 5,438,396 of NW_026522054.1, read as the reverse complement.
TTCTTCTGTGTAACAAGCTGAGATCACAAGACCTGCCCTGACAACCTCACTAAGTTGTGTGGGTCAAAGGAGACAACGTATGTGAAAGTACACACCACAAACTGTTAGTCTAGTGTAGACGTCGATTACTGCTCTGAGCCACCTAAGGGTTACATGAACTGCCTAAGATAACGCCACTGGTCCCTGGTATGTCTTCACTGCCCAGAACACAACTGAACTCATAATAGAAAACACAAAATTGCTTTTTAATGAACAAACTTATGAGCTGGGGTTTGAACCCAGTCTGTTTGACCTGGAACCTGGGAGGTTAACCACTGTAGCATGCTGTGTTATGTTTGCCACCAAAGATCAATTAAAGTTAGCCGTGGAGAAAGGATGGAGTAATTCTATGAGCTTAGTAGCAATTTGATTGAAGAATAATGGAAACAGAAAGCACTGCACCAGGTAAAGCCACAAGGCACCGTCCTACCAGAGAAATACTGGGGAACGAGAATAATTTTCATGGGTCGAAAATTCTGAGACATTGGCAAATTCCAAAAAGTTGCCATGCTTCAGATATTGTGTTACAACCATGTTCCTCCTTTCTGTTAGAAAAGGGAAAAATACCCAGACGAAACTGCATTTATTTCCCCTAATACGCTGAGCCATCCCTGAGGGGGCAGTACCTTTACAGGACGGGCGTAACGCCAGGCACTGGGCCCAGGCAGGGGAGGTCACGGTCATGTCAGAGCTTGGTAAAGGAAGTTCCAGTTCATCCGACTCCGCAGCTCCCACGAAACTTGCTGAAAAGACCAATATGATCCAGTTCTCCTTCCACACTGCTGATGCCTGCAGTCTGCTCCCGGGCCAATGGCCTCAGACTCTGAAAGCTGGCCTGCCCCAAAAGTCACCCAGTCCGAATGACACCTCCTCCGGCCCCAGGCCTCCTTCCAAAAATAAAGTGCCCAGCAGCTTCACTTTTCATGAGCCTCTTAAGTATCCTTTGCTAAAACAATTCTTTATAAAATAGCAGGCCTTTTCCTCACTGCTGAGGTAAAGTATTGCAGAAAGCTTGGAAAATGTTGAAAAGCATGTTAATGTCATTACTCAGGATCAACCACTACAGTGTATTTCTTTCACAGGTATATAAATCCCGATTTTATTATATTTATATAAATTTAAAAATATATTTTATATAAATAACATTTACCATTATATATATTTTATATAAATAATATATTCTATGTAATGTCTAAATTATTTATTTAGGACATTAAAAAATTGTGACTACCTTTTAAAATATATTTTTAATTCAATATTATACTGTGAAAATATTCCTATATGATAAAACATTTTTAAAAATCATGGATGTTTAGGAATTTCTTGCAGTGGAGTAGGTTATTTCAAATCAGCTTTCTGCACAATGCAGTTATAAAAGTTGGATAACACATCAGAAATACACCTACAATATGACATGTGTGCGGGTACAAGAGGACACCCAGCCTGCCAGGCCTATGGGCCATTACCCAGAGAGAGAGGAAAGACACTGCTGTCAGGTCAATACTCCCCTGTAGCTCCTCTTGAGGCATTTATGTGTTCATAAGAACTCCTGGGTGCACAGGCAAACAGAAAACCAAGAAGCAAAAATTACTATGCTCCAGGACTTCAGGAGTCAAGCAAAATATGAAGGCAAAACAAAACTGCAAAAAGATAAAACAAAATTGCAGAGGTAAAACAATACAAATTTGCAAAAACAAAACTCTCTGCCCTGCTTTTCCCCTCAAAGCATATGATGTTTCTTAAGTCACGAGGAGTGAGATGCCGCAAAGCCAATCGGGAAGTGGCTAAGGAAAACATAAAAAGCTAAGTACGTTTGAGTTTTCAGTGTTCTTACCATGCCGGGGAAATAAAAATTGGGGTTCACAACCCCCTACAGAGAAGGGGTCTCCACAAACAATGTAGGCCTTCAGTGGAGACCCAGGATCAGCCACCGCTTAGGAAACAAGCAAACCAGGGAAAGACCAGCCATCACAAAGGGTATGGGCCAGTCTCACCACCCAAATGTCTGCTGACGTCAAGGTAATCTGGCCCCACTCCAGTTGCCTTCCAGAAGAAAATGAATACTTCAAGAAGAACGTAGGAAGGATCTGTATAATTATTCATATACAAAATCACAACATTTTTAAATGACCAGATAAATGAATAAAAAGTTCATGCTCTAAATACCTATCTCAAGAAACTAGCAACAATCAATTCATTAAACTTCAAGCATGTAGAAGGAAGGACAGTGTGACATTGGCCACATGCTGGACATAGACTGTGTTGGAGTCAGGAATGGACCCACTCATCTAAGGGCACCAGACTCATGAGAAGCTGCCACCAAAGCCACAGAGAAAGAATGGTCTTTCCAATACCTGGTGCTTGGTCAATTGGAGACACAATTTTTTAATGGTTATTGGTCTCTACTTCAGATTGTTTATAAATATCAATCATAGGGAGATTGTAGGTATAGCTATATAAAATACAACAAGACTTACAGAAAATAAGTGAATATCTTCATTACTTAGAGTGAGTCAATATTAAACAGGAAAAGTACATTCACTGTAAAATATGGAGAAATTAGACTTCATTAAAATGAAGACCTTCTGTTTATCAAAAGACACAAGTTGGTGAAAAGAGAAGCCAACAAACTGGAGAAGACATGCACAACACAATAGAATACTCATTTCCAGAACAAACACAGAATGCTTACGATTCAGTAATATAAAGAAAGCCAACCTAACAAAAAAGGGCAAAAGACCTTGACAGGAAATTTAACAAAAAATTGTAAAATCACCAGTAACTATTTACTGACCATTTGCTTAACCTTATTCGTCATCAATAAATATAAAATAAAACTATATAAGACACCACAACATATTCTCCAGAATTGCTATGATGGAAAAGGCTGATGATACAAAGAGTCAACAAGGATGTAATATAAATGGAATTCTCAAACGCTGCTACCGGAAGTCCAGTTTCAGACAACTTGCACTGTCCAATAAAGCAATTTTACTCCTAGGCACGCACCAACAGACATAAATACGTATGGGCTCCGAAGACAGATGTGAAAATGTTAATAGCAGCGTCCTTTGCAATAATTAAAAAACTAGAAACAACCCAAATGGCTACCAACAATATAATGTATAAACATATTTGGATGTATTTATAGAATATGACCCAACAATGAATTGTTTGGGCATGCTACAGCATCGGAAAATCTCGTTTCTTTGAGCAAAAGAAGACACGTGCTAGAGGATATACCGTTAATTCCATGTGTAGGGTTGAAGAGAGGCGGTACTGATCTACGCTGATAGGGCTCAAGACAGCAGCCACCTCTGGAGGGTTAATGATTGGGAAGGTGCATGAAGAAACTCTGGGTGCTGCTGTTTTATTTCTTGACCTGCATAGTAGTTCCACAATGTGCTCACTCGAAAAATCCATGGAAAAGGACACAGGATTGCTGCACTCTTCAGCATGAGAGTTATATTTCTGTCTTAAAATTTTACTCAAAAACACAGTTTTTTAGGACTCTATAGTATTTGACCATAGGGATATTCACTGTTTATCCTACTTCCCGTAGTTGTTTATTTATATCTGTGTTATATTTTACTATGACAAAAATACTTAACTTGGTTTTTTTTTTTTTACAATGATCTTGTTTCAATTTCCTAATTCAAATCTTTGCCTCTTTGCTAAAGACATATTCCTGGAAGTAGAAGTGCTGAGTCAAAGAATATAAATATTTAAAGAACACCGAAAACACACAGCCAAACTGCCGTCCAAGAAGATCGACTCACTATGAAAATACTGAAGGTCAGTCTAATGAAGACAGATTTAAATGTTCACAGCCCTCATCCCGCCCGACCTTTCGAATGCTTGACATCGCCAACCACCCCGTCTCTCAGGTGATCTATTTGGCTTTGGTTTACATGGTACTGCTTTCTCCTCCTTCTCTTCCTGGTGCTCAATTTTGCCAGTGCTCACAGGTTCGGTGTCTGGCTTTCCCCCATCTCCTCTCCTTCAGAGAAATTGTCTCATGAATTTTTACTTCTCTACAATGTCCGTGGCTTTCTATTTTGTAGGTGAACTTCATCTCGCTGACCCCGGGACCTCTCACCTGTAAAGGGAGGAAATGCCCCAAGTCACATGGCTGTTCAAGGCAGGCCCTGGACTAGAAACCATGTCTTCCGACTCTCAGTCTGCCTGGTTGGTTTTCCCAGGGGCCGGTCCAGGAGAGGGAGGCAGAGGAAAACAGCAGCCAAAGCAGGTGGATTTGGGGCCAGCTGTGACTCAGCACATGAACCAGGTGAAGAGTGCAATGTTAGGGGGATGATGTGCAGATGGGGACCAGAAGTCTGCCTTTGGGCACTGAGTCCCCTCTTCCGTTTTCGCTTTTCTTTTCAATTCACCCTCGTCCTTGGTCTCTCCCTGCTCCTATTTAGTGTCCACACACTGGTTGCCTCAGGGCCCACCCTCTCATCAGAGCTTCGGTACATCTTCCTTCAGGATCTCCTCTCTCCTGCCGGTGAAATCTCCACTGAGCCGGGACTCTCCTCCGGACCCCTCTGCTCCTGCTGCTGGGACTCCGGCCGCTGGGACTCCGTGCCAGGTTCCTGGGTTAGAGCCAGCCTTCCTCCCACTCGAGGCCTCGGCGCTCCCTGGTCTGCCAGCCCAGAGAGCTGCCTGTCTCCCTCCCTGACTACTTTTCAGTCTCTGTCCAAATGCTACCTGATCTGAAAAAAGGAACAAAAATCTCTCTTTCCTGAGAGCCGACTCTAAAATCAGTCTTGCTTCCCCCATTCCTTTCCCCCCTGACTTATTTCTTACCATTGGACACAACATAGAAGTATTTTAGTTTGTTTCTCTCTCCCTCCTCTCACCAGAAAGTCCATTTTTGAGAGCAGGAAATGCATGTCTGTTATATTCAAACAGTGCCTGACACACAGTAGGCACTCGACAAATAACCAAGCAAACGAGTCACCCACAGATGAACCGGTGCAGCTCCCACTCAACGGGAAAACGGCTCTGAGTTCTGCTAACACAGGTAAGAGTTAATACCTTACTCTTTTCCAGGCAATACCTTTGCATTTCACAAGGATTTTCAGGAGAAAATCTTCATTTGCATTTCACAAGGATTTTCAGGAGAAAATGTTCTAGCCCCAAGAACCATCTCAAAGGTAGCTCAGTGGGGCATTTGTACCCGTCCACTGGCGCTGATGCTTTGAAGCCCAAGCTCAGCCACCCTGTAATCACTACACCGTAGCTATTCATCACTGTGAACCGGGCGCCCTGCTCAGGGCCTGGCTTGAACTTGATGGTGTGAGAGGCTATCTGCCCACACGGAAGGCCTGCTCGGGGTCTAATTCAATCACTGCTTCCTGGAGGCTTTCTAATTCACTGCTATCACCCCTCTGCTTATGAACTGTGACCTCACAGCCAGCCTGACAGACAGACACAACAAATTCAGGTCTTGCTCCTCCCTTTGCGGCTCACCTTGAAGTGGGTGATCGCCGTTTGGCTGCAGCTGACTTACAGACAGCATAGAGTGGTCGCACAAAGAACCCGGATTTTCTTTAGGGAGCACACACCTGCCTGAGTTGATGGGCAAGTTTAAGAAGTTTGAAATCCACCGGCAGGTTTTGGGTCCCGCTTTCCTAGCAACCCATTTCTTTAAGCGGGAGAGGAAACAGTTGTGCTCAGTCAGCAACTGCCCCTGAACCCATCATACAGCTCAAGGATTTCGTTATTTAGTCAGTGCTAAATGCATAGACCTGGCTTGGATTTGCAATAGAGCAGCTGCCAGGTAATCTGTGCAGGAACAGAATGTTCAGCTGGAACCAGTGGGGGGGTGGGAGGGTGGGTAGGGGAGTGGGAGGGTTGGGAAGGAGACCCCCTGCCCTTGCCCCACCTAGTGATTGCAGCCGAGGAAGGGAATCCATACCCGGAGGCTTCAGCAAACACCCCACAGGTCTGTCCGGGAGCCATTTTTCGTCGGTAGTAAAGCATTTCTTTCTAGACAAAGAAGCCAACTCAGGGGGTCCATTTTTAAATGTATCTGAAGTCGGAGTAATGCTCAACTCTCCACTTCTGTGAGTTCCACTCACTACAGAGGCTTACTTTTCAAGGTCATGTTCATTTGGCCATTTACCTCATTTAATTAATATAATTCAACACCTTCTGATTTCACAGTGTCTTTCTTTATTCTATCCAAGGTTGGTTTCCCCACCAGAAAGTTAGTTAGAATATCCTAGTTCTCACCTGAAGGAGGGAACTTTGTTGACCCTATTTAAATTGTTAAACCCTTCCAATATTCTCTGTTATTTCTTTCTCCATTTATTGTCCGTTATCACTACCTGACATGTATTCCTTACTGACTTTATTCACGGCCTGCATCGTGCCCACCCAGTCCCACCAACTAAACCGTGTGCTCCACACGGGCAGGGATTTTGTTGGTTTTGCTCAGAGCCCGCCTGACCTAGAGACTGTGATCAACAAATACTTGTTGAGTGAATAAACCAGTGAGGGATGGTGCAGAATACTGGCTTCAGAGTCGGTCTATCTAGGGAGAGGCCCAGGCTCTACCACTGGAGGAAGAGGTTTAGTGGTATGTGCCTCAGTTTCTACTTCTGCAGAACGGCACTGAAAATAATAGGAATACTGCAACTAATGATAATGATGAATCACATGTGTTATGCACAGCCAATAAATGATACACGTGAGCAGTCAGCAGCTCTCTGTACAAAGGGTCCCCTCGGCACAGGGGCAGATGCTGTTGGCTGCTCTGTGCCCCAGGTCACGTTGGGTAGGATTTGGGGCTCTCCTCCCTTGCCCAGTGATTGCACAGGTAAAATCAGGTTATTGTGAGACTGCAGGGCAAACTTGACCTCCTAGATTTTCAGAGAATAAATGTTAGGCACAATAACATTTAGGGAGATGTACTCAGCTATCTTTCCTCACAGCTTGCTCCGTGGGGGCCTGATTTTGGTCAGCAGGGAAAGCCCTTGAGCTTTCAAAGAGCCCCCCCCCCCAAACAGGCTGCACCCAGCAAACTCATTGCCTCTGCTCCTTGCCTTGCCTCCGCCCCCCCAGCTGGAGATGCTGGTCTGGGGTCTGTCCCCTGGATTCTACTCACTGTCCTCATTTTACAGGGGAGGAAATGATGGAAGAGGGACTGTGTGTTAAAAGGCCCATGACCGATAATGGCTCAAAGACAGAGTCTCCAGACACCTAGCACGGAGCTTTCCCAGGGAGCATCGCGGTATTTCATGTTTTGTAAAATTCTACAAACTGTCCATTTTGGAGGAGCTATTTCATTTCTTCTGGGGCAACAAAGAATGAGTACAATGCCACTTGAAAAATGGATTTGTAGAGGAAAAAACCACATGTGACCACAACGGACACGTAATTTGGCCAGGCTTTGAACATTTTAAAAAGAGGTTATATGCATGAAAGACCTCTTCCATATCTTCCAGAGTCTTTGGGAAGCTGGCATGGTCAGTGGAGATTTAAGGCCATTCTTACTTCGGTGACCTTGTAGTGAAGTGGAGAGAGGATTCCGTACTCAGACAGAGCTGGGTTCAAGTCCAAGACTGTCTATTTTCTACCTGGAGGCCTTTGGGCAAGACATCCGAGGAAAAGGTAGGGTATGTATAAAAATATTTATGGGCAAATTTATCAGAAAGAAAGTAGTGATATAGATTGTTTTCCCACCTTGACAAAAACTTACCTGCTTGTCATTAGCATCTTCTGTGAATAACAAATATGAAAGCAAGTCTATTCTACATTCAACGGGGACACAAAAGTATCCGTGATACACCAGGAGCGGTGTTATTATAAACAATAAAGTGAAGAAGCCCCGCCTCTCCCTCCTTCTTTCCACATGACCATTATACACATTTATGAGATTTTTCACCTTGCCAAAAGCGGTCTCGCACTTCTTAATTAGAAGCATCAAATACATTGTGTGGGTTGCAAGAGAATAAAAAGTTTCCGACCTTCTTGTTGTAGCTGCAGCTCTGAGCTACCTATGCAAGTAGATCTCCTGAATCTTTCATTTCAGTTAACTTAAGTGAACTGTCTTTCCGTTACATTATAAAACGAAAGAGCATTCTGTTTCCGAGCAATGCTTGGTCTCTCCAAGGCAGAGCCTGGACTCTGCTTTTCCTTCATCCAAACAGGAAGAAACTGCCAGCAAAAATGTCCTGGCGAGTGGGCTCTGCCTCCATGGAGCCCTGTGTGCGCACAAAGCCATTTGCAGGTGTGCTCCTAACGCCTTTTCTCTCAGAAAACGGTATCGGGGCCAGCTAAGAAGGTCATGTGCATGGCATGCCAATGACCCTGAGTCCCTTACAGACCTCTGCCAAGCCGGAGGACCTGGCCAGCCTTAATGACAACCCCAGCTTGCTGCAGCTCCTAAAATAAAAAAAGTAAAACAAAATAAAATCTCCAGGTCTTAAAGGGCAAGAGTGAGAACAACAGTCTCATGTTTTTTTCAATGCACATGTAAAGTGACAGTTACTACATTACTTATTATCACTGCAGACTGTGTCTTGTTTAATTTTCTAGCTCTCGTTATGCTCTTCTCACGCTGCTCAAATGTTTACACTTATTGTACAAGCTTCTTTCTCCAAAGCATTTAGAGTTTTCCGCCATTCCTGAGACATGAATAGGCTCTTTGCTTTTTTTCCTTTGCAGTTACTGTTTGAAGTAAATACATAAAACCAATGCATTATTTATCTTCTGGATGGATCGACAGGAGACCAAAGAACACGATGCTCGTGGCTCAAGCCTTCACCTTGAAAGGGACGGAAATGAGGGAGGGAGCCCAAGGGTGCCATCTGTCCCTGTCACCCACCCCTGATCTAACTACAGGAAGACTTCCATCCAAGTTTTCCAGAGATGTGTACCTTCCACAGACTTCCCTTCAATACAGAAAATTCAACCCACAAAAGCAAAAATATTTAACTGCTTCTAAGTGGCTGGGGTTTTTTGTTTTGTTTTGTTTTATTTCAGGATTTTTGAGCTTACTGTTGAGGCCTGCATGAAAGTAGATTCAATATTTCCAGCTCATTAAAATCTTCATGCAGCTCTAGCTGGTACAGCTCGGTGGATTGAGTGCTGGCCAGGTCCCCCGTTGGGGACGTGCGAGAGGCCACCTACTGATGTGTCCCTCACACATTGATGTTTCTCTCCGTCTCTCTCTCCCTCCCTTCCCCTCTCAGTAAAAATAAGTAAATAAACTCTTTTTAAAAACCTTCAGACAGACTAGCAGGCTGTTAAAGGAGGACTATTCAAATACAGCTGTCTTCAGGCCCCATGTACCCATCTGTTTACGATGTTCAGAGACACAGATCTAAAGCAACTCCCATTTCACTGTGGCCTGAGGTCCCCCTGACTGCCCATAATTTCAATCCCTGTATTGAAGGAAGAGTACCAATAGCATCAGTTGTAACAGGGCTGACTTTTGCTGTGAAAGCTGTAAGGAGCTCACTTCTGGGTGGTCGGAGGGTCCGAGAAGCCCTACTTCTAAAAGGCAAAGAAGAAATTTCTTGATGTTTGTCTGGTGCACTAAGAACCTGTGATCTTCTCAAACAGGTTATTCAGAACTTCAATACAGGAGGCGTGGGAATGTGCAACGGCTCTAGTGAGGAAGGACAGATTGGTGGGAGGAAGGGACCAGGGAGCTGCGGGTCAATCATAACTCTGCCCAGTCTACCTCCACCTTGAACAAAAATGAAAATTTCACAGATCCCCAGAAGAATCCATCACTACGCTGATCAGAAACTATAACAGCATGGGACTTCAACACTCCTTCCTGTAATGTTTTTAAGCACCAGAACTCTTTTTCCAAACAATTTATGTGGCTTCTTTTTCCAGTGCTTACTCTGCAGTCTAGAACTGGGGACTGTTGGGGGCATTTCAAGCTGTTTCAAGCTGTCTCTGGTCCGGTCTTCCAGGCCCAGCCTTCATCCCAGGGTTAGTTAGTTTTCTTTCCCAGTTACTCTTTCCTAGGGCTGGACTAGGAGGGACCAGAGTTGCTCCTGAACTGTATTGCCCATAGAAGAGGCCTGGGAAGACAGGTGAAGGCCCAGAAACCTGCTGCTCCTGCCGTCCAGGGGACGGAGAGAGGCACAGCCTGTTCACATAGGCAGGGCATGGAGGGGAATTTCAGCACTGCAGGTAGGAAGGGGGTGAGGGGAGGACAGAGTTACATGTGCTCTCAACTAGAGGTGCCAGGTTTAGCAGGAAGGACGGAAGGGAAGTAAGAAGGGAGGGAGAGAGGGAGGTAAGAAAGAAAAGGAGAAAAGGAGAAGGATACCATGGGACATACTGGAAAAATTATTCACTGTTTCTCTGAAATTCAAATTTAAGATAACCCTTGTGTTTCACCTAGAAACCCTATCTCTAACTCCCCCTTCTGTCTTTCTCCCTACTAAGGCAGCTCCACCACAAAACTGTTTTAAAGGGGAGTTCTGATGCTTTAATAAAATAATAAAATGAGGCCATTGTTGAATGTCACCCCTACACTGTAGCAAAAAGATTTTATCTCTGGGCATGTAAGAGAAGAAATGGGTGTGTACATGCTATAACTTCATCGTGAGAAATTAAAATTTTTCTTTTATTACAATTTGACATACTCCAAGAAAAGCTTCATGTGGTAGATTGACTCAGATTCTTCATTGTCTCCTCTATCCAAACTTCTCGCCCTGTGTTTTTGCTGTCCTTTCCATTAGAGGTAGAATACATTTCCCTGGCCCTCGGGTTGGGCTGGGTAACATGTCTGCTCTGGAGAGTGGGGTATGACCCATTGTACTTGCAGGACTAGGCTTGCTCTCCTGGACTTTTCCATCACACGCTTCGGGGGTGCAGCAGCTTGTCCTAGAACAATGAGGTACCTGAACCAGATCTAAATTAAACCTGGCCTGCAGTCACATCCAGCTGAATCCAGACAAGTTCACTCATACATATGAGCTAGAAATAAAGGGGTTTAGTTGTATTTTCAGGTGGCTTGTTATGCAGCATTACCATGGCAAAACTGACTGATACAATCGACGTGATCACTTTCAGGGCATCTGTCAAGACTGCCCATTTCCTCAGAAGTCCATATTCACAGCAGCATGCATAACACGGGCTTTTCTGAGTAGGTAGAATATTTTTTTAGCTGAAAGTTTAGGGGCATTGACTTCCCAGGATTTTCCACGATTCACAGAGAAGCCACTTACTAAAGAAAAAATATTATCAAGGTTGCTAATAAGACGATCACTCATCTGCTCAATTAAAAAGCCAAATGTTCTTCTCAAGGTTTTAGAAAAACATTTCAAAGATGAGAATGAGGACTAACCACCATGACAAATTATGAAACAGAACATCTGTGCAGGCAAGTCATTTATTAGAGTAAACATGCAGCTGAACAGAAGTTGGTGATTGTCATTCTCTCTTCAACGTATTTTACATTCAGGATGTATGTTTCATTAAACTTGGTATTTGCGAGAGAAAGCCAGTGCATAGCAGATGGAAAGTTGGAGAATGATTTTTGACTGCAGTCAGCCATGTTCTCCAGAGATGTTGCTGAATCTCCTCCCTCCAACTCCCTCCCTGAAAAACATGTCAAAACTCCACTTGGACTGCTATGCTGTATGCCTCCCACAACCACACCTTTCGATGTGATGAAGCCAAACATTTGTACTAGTATTTCTAAACCCTGCTAGAGGGATTGGAACTCTCCAAAAATCACGCTGTAGACTTCACCATGCAATTTGCCCTCATTGGGAAGCCAACGGGTTGTTTTCAAAGGGTCACATCAGCGTCAGCAACAAAGGCAATGTTCCCAAAGTACAGCGTGGCTGTCAGGGGCTGGTGCACAGGAAGTTAAAGTCTTCCTGAAACACGGCAACACTCAGCCTCAGCTAGAGTGCCAAATACAGGATGGTAGGTTATTAACTTAGAATTGTGTTTCTCAAACATTTTTACCCAAAATATTTCTTTTGGCAGAGGGGAAAGGACCTTATTTATGTATCTGATATCGGTTTAGACTAAAGTGTTTTACTGCAAGTAAAGTGTTTCATCTTGAAAACCCATCATTTTTGCAAGCTATTTTTCATAATGTACTCATGTGGTTTACTGTAAAAATAACATTTTCACTTGTTATCAGGGAACATGATTTTCTTTAAAGGTCACTGGTTAGTCAAAAAGATACCATAGTACTGAATCTATCAAACTTTGAGAATTGGGCTGTATTCAAGGGTGAAAATAAACAGAAATAAACTAAACAGAGACCAAGATGCCCATGGGAACAGAAAACCCACCTATTCATGTCAGCAGTGCCAAGGAAAAGAGAAGAAAGAGGGGTAGCACCGAAAAAGTCATCAAAGAAGTAATGACCGTATACTTTCCAATGAAGCAAAAATACACAAACATAGAAATAAATAGACCCATTGAAGTCCAGCCGAGATGTTTTGTAGCTATAGCAAGATTATTCCAAAATGCATCGGCAAAGGTAAGGGAACTAAGGTAGCTACAATAATCTTAAAATAGAAGTGGGAAGAAGCAAATACCTAATGTCAGGAAGTGCTACAGAGCTACATTCATTAAGACTGTGGCGTTGGCAGAGGGGGGGACGTGTGTCAGGGAAGCTGAGTACAGAGCCCAGGAATTAGCCTTTCAGTGGAAGGAGCGACATCCTCAACAAACAGTAATGGAGCAATGGGATACCCTTAAGAAAAAAAAGAAAACGTTTCCCTAGAGCTCAAAACTAATATAAAAGGCAACTCAAAATGAATCACAGACTTAGATGTAAAAATATGAAACTTTCAGAAAAAAAATCATGAGATATTTTCAAGATCCAGGGCTAGGCAGAGAGTCCGTAGACTTCCCACCAAAAGCGTGATCCATAAAAGAAAACGTTGATAAAGTGGACTTCACAAAAGCCATACTTCTGCCAAAACTTTTGATCTGCAAAGAGACCTGTTAAAATGATAAAAAGCCATCTACACACCAGGAGAAAATATTTCCAAATCACAAAACCGACAAATGACTAAGATTTAGGAAACATAATGAACTCTCAAAACAACATGAAGAACAGAAACTAATTAAGAAATGGGCAAAAAAGATAAATAGATATTTCACTGAAGAGAAAGTCCAGATGGCAAGAAATCACATAAAAAGATATTTTACATCAGTAACCATCGGCCAAGGCAAATTAAAACCACCGTGAAATATGGCTGCCCACCTACCACAGCGACTGAAACAAACAATAGCGACAATGCAAAATCCTGTCAAGGCTGCAGAGAAACTGTATCATTCATTCATTGCTCACAGTGATGCAAAATGATACAACCACTCTGGGAAAAATGTTAGCACATTTTGAAAAAAATTATGCAACTACCATCCCACCTGGCGATTGCACCCCTGGGTATTTATCCCAGGGAAATGAAAACGTATGTTCCCAGGAGAGCCAGCACACACATTTTTATAGCAGCTTTATTCATAATAGCAAAAGACTGAAAACAACCCAGATGTCTCTCAGTGGGGGAGTGGTTAAATGAACTGTGTTAAACACACCATGCTGTGGAATATTGCTCAGCAAGAAAAAAAAACAACTTTTGAAATATGCAACAACTTTGACAAATCCCCAGAGAACTAAGTAAAAAAAAATGCCCAATTTTAAAAGGTCACATACTACATGATTCAATATACATGGCTATGCTTGAAATGACAAAATCTTATACATGGAGGACGGATGAGTGGAAGCCAGAGGTCAAGGCTGGGGGAAGATGCTAAAAGAGGGTGTGGCTCTAAGAATGCAACGCAAGGAACCCCTTTGATAATGGGAATGCTCTGTATTTTACTGTAGTGACATCGATATCTTGGTGGTAATATTTACTTTAGTTTTTCAAAATGTTACTATTGAGGGAAACCAGATCAAGAATCCAGGAGATCTGTGTTTCTAATAACCTCATGTGAATTTACAATGATCTCAATACAAAAGATTTTCTTTAAAAAAGAGAGGAAAATGTTTTAACTCATTACAATAGGCCAGCTCATTCCATTAGGCCACTTTAATTTTGATATCAAAAGTGCATGGGGAGAAGCCTACAAGAGAAAATCACCACCACAGTAAACCCGTGACTGTATATTAACAAACTAAAGTCAGTAGTGGGTGAAGAAGACATTACATTCTGAATAAATCGGATTTATCTTAACTGGTATGTGCACACAATAAAATATGGCATCATAGTGAAAACGAACTCTAGCTCCTACGGCACAATGAAAGTGTCTTAGTAAAATGAGTAGAAAACCGAGTACCCAGAAGACTACAGAGAGCACAGAAAACTTTTATAATTGTTACAATCAACTGAAACCAACAACGTACTTCATACATGCATATTTATCTATTTTTGAATTTTAATATTTTATTTATTTATTTATTTAGAGAGAGGGGAAGGGAAGGAGAAAGAGAGGGAGATAAACATCAGTGTGTGGTTGCCTCTCACGTGTCCCCTACTGGGGACCTGGCCCACAACCCAGGCATATGCCCTGACTGGGAATCGAACCGGTGACCCTTTGCTTTTCAGGTCCATGCTCAATCCACTGAGCCACACAAGCCAGGGCAATTTATCTATTTTTTTAACCAAGGGATCCATAACCACCAAATTCAAGATGCTGATGAAGAGGTAGGGCAATGGGACAAAGAGAAATTCATTGGTAGATGTAAACCATTGCTACTGTTCCAGCTCTTGGGTTGGGTGATGAGGGTATAGGTGTTCATCATATTCTCACAATATATTTTTAAATAAATAATATAAAGTGGCTGAGGGGTAGATCAAAGATGACAGCATGACATGAACAGATCGATGACTCACCAGGATTGTATTCCCGAAGTCCACTTAGGAAAAATAAATTCTGACAAATGCTTCCCCTTGGCCGAGCCAGCTTACTACGTCTGTGCAACACAGACAGCTTTCAAAAATATGTCTGGTTTCCTGACAAGTTTATTTCTTAAGTACGAGGTTTTTAAGCAATTGTTTTTTCTAGAAGAGTCATAATTCTACACCCTCCACCCCATGGAACACACTTTCCGAGCTGAGGAACCTCGGTCAAAGACCTAGTGGGTGCTGGTCTCTTCCTGGGTGTTCTAACCCCCTCTCTGGGCCTCTTTTCTTCTCTGCTTCACTTTTCCAGGTTTGGCCCCATCTGGGCACATGGCCATGAGATTTTTTTTGCTAACTGATACAATGCTTGCTAAATACCTCATGCATCTTGCGAGAATGTCTCTACCAGCTATTCTGCCAAAAGTCCTTTCTAAGTTCGCATCTTCACAGACAACATCATTACACACATACGAACCTAAGACCAGTAAAGCAAACATACTGTCCATGCCCACGCCTCCCGCCATCTGTAACGGAAGGAATCAGGCTGACCCCAGTCTCTCAGCCAGCTGTTTAAGTGTGTTTGCCGAGTACATGAAAATGTATTGCATAATAGTGTCTCTTAATAAGCGCCTTCTTTGAGCTTGGCAGTCATTTTAGACCCAAAATAGATTCCAGGTTTCTTCTGATTGTCTCCTTTCAGATAAAGCGGAACCTAGACAGCAGCACTGCAATCAACTTTATTGGAGGCATCAAAACACGTTTCAAAAGTTGCTTATTTAAGGGTACTTCTCACTATGACCTAACCAAGATGTGTCTGGTTTAGGGACAGGTGTTTCATTGTGAATTAATGCTACTAATTTTGAAGCTACGGGTTCCATGCCTTTGGTGCCATAGGTTCTCACGTGGCTTGGTATTCTTTGCACCCCCTAAAAATGAAAATCAATTTGGGTCAGCTGCTCCCATGAGCACTGATTGTCTGGGGGTGCACCCAGGTGGACAGCAGAGAGCTCCTAGGATGATATCTGATGAAGTATGCCCTTGGACTTCCCTCTGGCTTCAAGCTAAGGCCTCTAACTTCTCGTTGTAAGCTATAATTTTATGTCCCCATCTTAAAACACAATTTTGGAAGTTATTTCTCTTGTAGAAGATAAATACTGACATTAATTTATGAAAGAATAACATTTGGCAAAAAACAATATTGGCAAAATCAGTGAATAGGAAGTAGATTAAAGTGCAGTTGCAAGTTGATCAAGAAAATGGTTTATTGTGATCAAGGCGAGGGAGTTAGACTGATTTATGATAGCTAATGGCTTTCTGGTCTAATTAGATGCTTTAAAAAAATCACTTGTTTATTGTGAAATGTGCATTAAGACAAACAAGCAAAAACCGAACCCTACCTCGCCAGCCAGCCCCGCATCTCTGGGAACGCTAACATGGCAGCCCTTCCTCTCTGCGCCAGCCTAGCACTGATTGCCTTTTGTTACTAGCAGGGCTGAGAGCATCATATTGCCTAACAATCCGAAACAACCTCAGTTTTCAGTCCCTTGCTCCTCATAGATTGTCCCATGCGTGCACGTTGATCTGCTGAATTTCTTGGTGCATTTATATTACAAAATATTGTAAGGTCATAAGAATTTGGCTTTATTTTGCTCCAATTTTGCTCCAATTTTTAGGTAAAATTAATTCTCCAGCATGAGCTAGCATGTCCGTCTCAGTGTTTTTAGCTTCCCTAGACTGAATCCATATGAGAAGATGCCAGACGAAAGAACCAGGCTTAGAGAACTATACATTCTTTCTAAAATGAACCTTGAAAATAAAGTAGAAATTTCCAAAGGAAAAAATATTTTAAAAGCTCTGCAAATCCTGAAGTATAGATCTTAACACAGTCTACCTCACTTGACAGCTTACATGTTATTCTGATAAATTTTACACTTAATTTTGATAAGTCACATTTTGAGTGTATAAAGAGATCACTATTTACAATTATTTCCTTTGGTAATCAAGCCAATTGGAGCAGACGCTCCCTGTATTACTTACCTATTGCTATGTAACAAAAGCACCACAAACTTGGCGGGTAAAAAACCACAATTTCTTATTTCACAGTCCTGGTGGGTCAGAGGTCTGGGCACAGGTCTCCCTCCTGCTGCAGAGTCCCACAGGGACCCAACGTGTCACCAGGGTCACAGTCTCATTGGAGACTTGGACAGGGGCCAGAGTGTGCATGTAGCGATGTGTCCTTGAAATAACATAATTGACATTCAACTTCTGCTCTCAGTAACCTGCTGTGTCTACATCTTTACCACCCTGGTTAATGGCAACTCCATTCCTCCAATTACTCTGACCAAAATGTTGAAGTCATCCTCGACTCCCCCGTTCTCTCACACCCCTCCTCCGGTCTGTCACCAAATTTTGACTCCACCTTCAAAATGTACCCAGCATCTGACCACTTCTCACCCCCTCCACTGCTACCAGCCTGATCCAAACTTCCAGCACCTTGCAGGGGAATGGATGCAACAACCTTCTAATGGGTCTTCCCAAATCTGACCTTGGCCCCTGGCGTCTATTCTTAACATGGAGACCCCACAGTGACCTGTTAAAATGTGACTTGTTTCTGTGACTCCAAAGCTTCTAGTCGCTCCCCATCTCGCCCAGATTAAAAGCTGATGTTCTCAGCACAGTTTCCACCTCTGACCCCTCCCCTGCTGCGTTTCCACTTTGACTTATTCCTCCTGCTGCAGCCTTGCGCATGCCCCCTTCCCAGAGAACACCACCTCCTGGCGTTCTTGCCCCCTCCACAAGCTCAGTCCTGCAACAGGACCCTCAGAGTGAAGGCTCCTCGGCCTGGAGCGCTTTCCCTCAGACAGCCATTGACTTCCCTTCTCTTCCTCTGGGCCGCTTTCAGGTGCTATCTCCCACCTTCTCGGGGTGTCTTTGTCCTTCACCTTAATGCCAGAGAGAAAAGAGGGTGAGGGGCGGCAGAACAGGGTAAAGGGTGGATAAAGGGGGATAGAAGGAGACTTGACTTGAGGTGGTGAACACACAGTACAATATACAGATGATGCGTTATAGAATCATACACCTGAAACCAACTTAATTTTATTAACCAATGTTGCCCCAATAAATTCAATAAAATGTAATAAAAACAAAAAACAAACAAGTAAAATTGTACAAACACTATGCCCCTGAAGTCCCTCCCTCACTCCCTGCTTTTTTTCTTTGCAGAGCACTTATCTAACATCCCATATTAATTTTTTATTACCTTCATTCCCCCTTTACAATGTAAGCCTCATAAGAAAAGATGTTAATTTTGTTGAGTAACATTCTCCCAATACCCAAAACAGTATCTGGCTCATAGATACTCAATACATTTTCTTGACTGGTGAGTAAGCGTAGGGCCCTGCGCAACATGGTAAGATGTTTGTATTCTTAAATAATTAAAATAGAAAGCCAAAGAATTTTAACCAGATGAGGAAATGATGGCATTAGATTGATGCTTTAGCAGCGTTACCATGCCTGTTCCGTGGAGACTGATTTCAAGGGGTCAGGACTAGAAAGAAGCAGAGGAAACGGGTGTATTTCAATCGTCTAAGTGAGAGATGGTAGTGGCTTGACCTAAACTGTAGCAACATGAAAGCTGAGAAGCTGTGTTCAGGACGTGTATTGAGATAATGCTGATCAAACTGGGTGGTAGATCAGGTGTGGGATATGAAGAATCAAGTAGAGACCCAAACTGGACTCCTAGGTCTTTGACAAAGAAGATTAACAAGGAGACTCATGCGCAGAAGGAAAACCGGACCACTAGGGAGCCTAACAGAGAAGATATTAAAAGAGAAGCAGGATCGAGTGTATCGGCAAAATCAAATTAGATACAGAATGAGGGAAAGAACAGGGATTTGACAGGTGGGTTCTGTTAAAGCAGAACTCATTAGGGATCTTGTTAACTGATATCTCTGTGAAGTGGTGGTTAGGACCAAGAGTGCCTTCAGAATGGAATGGAGACAGGAGTAGGAAAACCATGAGTCAGTTCACGGTCAAATGTCATAAAAAGGTCTGCTGTCGCACGAGCAGAAAAATAGGTAGTACGTAGAGAAACACATGGGGCCAAAGAAGTAGTTTTAATATAAACAATGATGCCACATTTATCTACTGATTGAAATGACTAAGAGGAGAGAAAAATCATAATGATGTAAAAGGGAAACTGTGGAAATAAAGTCCTTGAGAAATGGAAGGTAAATGGGACCCAAAGGACAAGGGCGCGGGTTGGCTTTAGACAGATGCAGGAGGCACCTCGCTGCATAGCAGGTGCGCAAGGAAAGCACCTGAGAGGCGGGTGGGCTGCCGGACTCGTTGGTGGCAAGACGAAGGGCTTCTCATCAGAGTTTCTATTCTTAGAGCTGGAGGAGAGGCTTAGAGACTTAAGGAGAGAAGACAAAAAAGGTCTGGAACAGTGGAGTGGGGGAGGGATCTTCAGATATTCTGGCAGTGTTGAATATTCATACAGAAATTTATGGTAATACATTAAAATTTGACCAGCCAACCTAGTTTTGTGCTTTTCTTCTGAAATATTGAGCTGTTCAGGCGTAGGCATGTGGTAGGAAGCTGGTTAGACAAAATCCGAATTAGAGAATTAGAATTTTTTCTAATTTTAATTAGAGGGGTAAAAAGACAAAAGAATGAGAACAGATGTCAGGAATTGAAGCTGCTGAGTTGTGGTAGGTAACAGGGTACGAAGGAAAAGCCAGGACCCGAAAGAAGAGAGTTTTGGGGGTAAAGCAGTAGAATCAGTGGGCTGGAGGTCCTGGTGCTTAAAGGTGTCTGGGAAAGAGATTCTAGAGGATTCAAGCAGAGTGATTAAATGGTAGCTATGTTTGAAATTAAAACAATTCGCCTGAAGAGCCCATTAAAAATATAAATTCTTGAGGCAAATCTTAGAGAATCTGACTCTGTAGGTCTGGGTTGTGACCTGATAATCTATAGTTTTCCTAAGTGACCACGGTGACACAGTCTGTCCAAAGAAAGATATTTGGGAACCATTGATGGGAAATAAATATGGGAGTAACCATGAAAGCACATGATCACTAAGGGCTCAGGTCGTGAAGAGGGGACATTGTCATACTTGCCTACTGACTCATTTATTCTATGGGAAATGCTAGTTGGCCATTTTCTCTGGAAATAAGAATTTTGGTTACTGGAGCACACAGATTTCTTCAGGATTGGAGAGGGGGAAAAAATCAGAACAATACCTAGAAAGCTAAAGAAGTTGACCCATCTCTAAAGGACTCATTTCCGGGTCTTTCTAGTTACCTAATCCCTCTAGAATTTGCAAGCCCATTCACAATAGCCTGGAGTAGCCAGTGTTACTCCTGCCAGGTGAACACATTCCTACCTTATCATCTCATTGCATTTCCATAGATGAGAAAATATTAACGCATCCACCCAGACACCCTGGTGCAGAAGACAAAAAGCATCGTAAAGCCATTTCGAAGACATTGAGCCAGAGCTAAAATATCTCAGTGGGTGCTGGTGTGTGCTGCAGCCTGAGTTCTGTTGACAGGCCCCAGGCTTTCTTTTCAATGAAGCAATTTGCCCCTTCCAGGTTCAGATGTCATGAAACCTTGACCAGACCCTTGCAGCTGTTCTGCCTCACCCTGGGCTTACTGCTGCTGGTGGAGGCCATTGAGAGAACCAAGGAGAAGCGGCTTCTCCCTCCCTGCCAGCCAAAGGTGGGGAATACCTTTTCCTGGCCCTCAGTATTCACTGCAGAGAAGCTGCCAGGTTTATCCAAAGGGCCAGGTCAAACTGAGAACGTTGTTTGGTGCAGAGTTCTGACTTAATAGTGTCTAAAAGGGGAAAGTGGAATGCCAGCAGGGTATGAGAAATAAACAGGTTTTGTCACGGAAGGGATGGAAGGTATTCACCCTGGAGGAATAGTGTCGGGGACTTCAGGCTATTAGGAAAGGTGTACAAAAGTCTACGCTTAGGTAATATGAGAGACACACCACATGGGTCTTTTCCCAAATTTTGATAAGTCTATCTAATACATAATTTATTAAGTGATAATAAGGGTGGGGAATAACAAGGGAGGCAGTAGAGTATCCTGAAGAACTGTCTTCTGAGTTCAGTGTCACTCACTAGTTTTATAGCTCTGGTTAAGTGATCCAACCATTGTTCTGTGTCAGTTTCTTCATCTAAAAAAAGGTTGACAATAGAGTATTTAGTTTATAAGATTATTTAAGAATAAAATGACACGAGAAAAGCAGTGTAGACAAATTGTTTATGTCAGACTCTGTGAAAAATGTTTTTTTTTTCCTGGAAGACAGCAGGCCTGAAATGAATGAATAAGTAACATCCATGTAGAAAAGAGAAGGATTTTTTTAAGACATGAAATTAGAACGAAATATACTCCTGACTTTTTGGTCCAGCAAATGACCTTATCATTAATCTTACCAACCACTCAATTCGGCAAGCATTTTCCTACTCTGTCTCAGCTACTGTGCCAACAAGAACAGAGAGCAATAAAGACAGAGATGTGGATAGAAATAAAATAATGCAGAAAAATACAGTGGTCAAGAGCATATAAGGTGTGTTCTAGTTCATAATGAAATCGGCCAACTTAACCTAGGTCCCCATTTTCTCACCTACAAATATGGGGATAATCATAGTAATTATCTCTGTGCGATTGTTGCAGCGATTAAGCAAGGTGATGAATATAATGGGTCTGATACCGTGGTGGTTCTTATTGTTAATAATCACACATGCACATTCCTAGACCACATGTCAGGGCGAGGGTAACTGGAAGGTTAGTAGCAAAGAGAACCAGCACCCAGACAGCTACGGCATTAATTCATCCCACAATCATTATGTATTGTGCCTGGAGCTGATGGTATGACGATAAATAAAACAACATCCGAGAGACCCATGAGTCCATCGGGAAAGACAGAGAAATGAAGAGGGCGACGTGATGAGATAAAAGCTGGCGTGGGGGGCAATCGGCAGAATCCCCGACCAAATACCAGGTAAATCTAAGTAAGGTTCCAGTTAGAGCCGGAAAGAAGGGGAAGGAAAAATCACCCATTGGGGTCTGAAAGACTAAAATTAAATCTTTAAAACAAGGAAAGAAAAAGCTTTGACGTAATATTCAGAAATGAATGGACATTCGACAATCATTTCTAATGAAACATTTTAATATGCTGGCCATAGGGTGATACTACCAGTCGATGAGTATCTATTTCCAACCAAGAGATAATATCGTACTTAGCAACAGAAGATTAAGGGGATGCCTATTGAAATAAGAAAGAAAGATGCCTACCATCATCCATCTTGCTGTAGAAGTTTTCTCCAAGGAAACAAGATATGAAACAGAACAGAGAAAATGGTAAATTGCTATTGTATGCAGAGATGACACGTTTTTTCACCTGGAAACCCAGAAGTAGCCCTGAAAAAGGACCCAATTTGATGAGATCAGTACAGGGGCTGGATGAAAGACAAGACATCTGTGCTTAACACAAATCCACCTTCCAGTCTCCAGGAGGACCAGCTCGCACAGGTTCCTTCCTCCTCGCGCCTCCGGGCCCCTCCCCCTCCCTTCCTCTCCATGTGTCACTCCAGACTTCAAGAGCACAGTGGGGATCACACGGCCGCCTCGTGTTCTCAACAAACCCAGAAATCCACCTTGTCTGTAGCTGCCACTCTGTCTTTGCTCTTCTTTGGTCCCAAAGAAGTACATGCACCACCTCCTCCAGGCCCGTGCGCCAACACGTGCTGGGCCCCCGGACTTTGCATCCGTCCAAGGACGCTTGGTCTCCCAAATCTCCCCTCTCCCTCCCGCCACCATCAGGGTTTTCCCATCCACTGAGTCGTCCCCACAAGCCTGTGAACGGGCCTTCACATCACCCCCTCTAGCTGCCACTCCATGACCCCACGCTCTTTTGGAAGAAAACGACTTGAGGTTGTTAACAACACGCATGTTCCCATTTACCGTTGTCTCCTCGACCCACCCAAAGTCTCTGGTGGAACTTCCCGAGTCCCCATTTGGTCCCAGCCGTGCCCTGCTGATGAAACTACGTTTCCCAGCGTCACCCGCCTGCTCACCCACCAGCTCCATTCGAACCCTTGGTCAGGCCGGTCCATGTGGTCGTCTCAGCCCTGCCGTCCTCAACATCAGACAAGGCGGGCCACTCTGCTCCGTCCTAAACGCTCTCTTCTCCAGCCTCCTCGGACTCTCCTCCCGGCTTTCTTCCCCACCTCCCAGCTCCTTTCCTGGGTGTTCCCTCCCTGACTTCTACCTGGAATGTTTGTCCCCACGTGTCCCCATGGCTCGCCACTTACAACTCACCCAGATCCCTGGGGAGGTGCCATGTCCTAGGACATGCCTCCTTTCATCTTCCCTTTTAAAATAGCACCCCCAGAGGGGAGAGGGAAGGGAATCTAAGGGGAAAAAAATGGGAGGGATTTAGAGGAACAGGTATAAAGGACACAGGGACAATAACTAAGGGGGGTGGAAATGGGAGGGAGGTGGGGTGCATGGGGGGAGGGGTGGGCTGGGATGGGAGAAATAAACAGAAAACTGTACTTGAAAAATAACTAAATAAAAATTTAAAAAGAAAATTAATACAATAGGTAACTATCAAAAATAAATAAATAAATAAAATAGCACCCTCCCCCACTCCCCACCCCTTTGTTCTCTCATTCCCCCTCATAGCACTACCACACCAGTGACACATTCGCTTGTGTATTTGGTAACTTTCTAGGTCCCTGTTAAGTGTCTGAGGATAGAGACATAGCTGAGTTCATGACTGTAGCTCCAGGGCATAAAATAGGGACTGCCTCACACACCAGTACCAAATGGATTAACAGTTCGATGCTGATGAGAGCTATTGCAACTACATAAAATTAAAAACACCTTAAAAGTTTGGTTAAATCTCAGGCTTTGTCTAAATGCGGTAAATATTCAAAAATATAAATTAGTATACATAGGTATATACTACTTAAGTATTTTAAAAGTTTAGATGAGATCAAAAACCAATGTTAAGTATGACTATTTCTGAAGAAGGAGATTAAAGGTTATAATTTTATCTTAATTTCATTCCCATGTTTTTTCATTTTTCTGTATTACTGTTAGGTTTTCTTTAGAAACTAATTTATCATTTTAAGTCTTTGGAATCAAAAAATGTTTCTGTTGATGAATAATATTAATAAAGTTTTGAAAGTATAATTATTTATGCATAACTGAGGAGAACTAGCTTGTTAATTATGAAATAAATCTATCATTTATAATCACCCATGATATGTGTTTTTAATCAAAACAGAAGAATGAATTAGGCTAGTGACTGAAGCAGGTGACAGTGTATGAAGACGTTACAAACTTTGCTCAAGGCCATCACTGTCCTACTCTGTGAGAAAAAACAACTTTAAATTATCTACCCATTAAAATATACCAAATTGGATATAAGCTTAATTTTTAATATTTTAATTTGTGTATCTCCTGAGGAATAGTTAACTAAATTTACCTCAAGTCTTCCATCCATACTAAACTTGAATTGCATAATTTTCATAAATTTGCTGGTTAGCTGGAAAAATAGGCCATAACCCAATCAACCTGACAGACACAAGACTTCAAGGAACATGGAGGGCCTTAGCAGCTACCGGAGGGCGTGCCGTGCACAGACCCCGTGGGAAGGAAGAGCTCCTTATTCCTTTATCTAGTCAAGTGTTCGTCCTCATATAGTAATCGATTCTGCATAGGTACAGGGTCTGGCCCCAATAAAACCCCTATTTTGTTACAAACTCTTTTATTCCAAAATCATACGCATGTAATTCTGTAACATAAAAAATATCACATTCAAGCACAGCAGATGACATTTTAGGTGAAATGTTCAAATTAAAACTATAAATCATTATGCCCATATCAACCACACCAACCACACTCAAGCAGGGGGTACTTCTGCCAGATGCTGTGTATAAACCCATCCAACCCTGAAAATTTTTATCATGGAGAAGATATCTTTGCCCAAATGCCGCAGAATGAAGCCTGTCTCCTTGACCTTGGAATGTCGGAATGAGGGCAGAGTTGGGAGCTCTTCACACCTTTAAGTTAGAGAATTGTTATATGTAGCATCTTCCTATGAAACTAAGCAATTTTGTACGTTTAAGTCACGATGTACAAATACCTCGAGTTGAACCTCATATTTTCTTGTATTCTCCAAGTCATGTAGAAGGCTGCTTTTTTCCACAAGACGTACTTAATACATAGCTTGTTGATCCATTAGAAGGCTGCAGTTGTGGCAGATGTCTGCTGAGGAATGAAGTTCTGATCCCATCTTGTCTTGTGCCAGGCATTTCATACACCTTGCAATGAACCCCCACAAAGGTAACAGAGGATGGGGATTATCCTATTTGCCATCACTGTTGCCTCTGCCTCTTGCTCTTCAGGAGATGTTCAAAGAAGTGAAGTTGATTATTTGAGGCCACACCCCCACCAAGTTGACAGATTTTAACCATAAATTTTTGGCTCCAAATCGTATGCTTTTGTTTTATTTTATGCTACTGAAATGTTTGCCAACTGGTTGTCTATTTGTATCACAGAGTCTGCACCAGACAACTAAACTCTAATTCTTCCCTGGTTTTGCCTGGATAGATTAAGAAGGGGACATGGGGTCATTTTATAGGTGGGTTTTAGGATTTATGTATTATGACAAAGTCCTCCACATCCAACCATGAGTAAGGACTTGACTACCCAGACCCAACCAGCCAGGGTGCGTGGACTTATACGCAAAGACTGCTCTTGTCTGGGAGGGAAACGCAGGGAGGAAGGTGCTTA